>NW_027423080.1:617060-1224120 GCF_048934315.1 Petromyzon marinus | reverse complement strand
AGGGTTCAGTGTTAATCAGTGAAACTCCCATTGGGTTCGGTGTTAATCAGTGAGACTCCCATAGGTTTCAGTGCTAATCAGTGAGATTCCCATAGGGTTCAGTGTTAATCAGTGAGACTCCCATAGGGTTCAATGTTAATCAGTGAGACTCCCACAGGGTTCAGTGTTAATCAGTGAGACTCCCACAAGGTTCAGTGTTAATCAGTGAGACTCCCATAGTGTTCAGTGTAAATCGCTGAGACTCCCATTGGGTTCAGTGTTCATCAGTGAGACTCCCATAGGGTTCAGTGTTAATTAGTGAGAATCCCATAGGGTTTGGTGTTAATCAGTGAGACTCCCATAGGGTTCAGTGTTAATCAGTGAGACTCCCATAGGGTTCAGTGTTAATCACTGAGACTACCATAGGGTTCAGTGTTAATCAGTGAGACTCCCACAGGGTTCAGTGTTAATCAGTGAGACTCCCACACGGTTCAGTGTTAATCAGTGAGACTCCCATAGTGTTCAGTGTAAATCACTGAGACTCCCATTGGGTTCGGTGTTAATCAGTGAGACTCCCACAGGGTTCAGTGTTAATCAGTGAGACTCCCATAGGGTTCAGTATTAATCAGTGAGTCTCCCACCGGGTTCAGTGTTAATCAGCAAGATTCCCATAGGGTTCAGTGTTAATCAGTGAGACTCCCACAGGGTTCAGTGTTAATCAGTGAGACTCCCATAGGGTTCAGTCTTAATCAGTGAGACTCCCACAGGGTTCTGTGTTAATCAGTGAGACTCCCACAGGGTTCTGTGTTAATCAGTGAGACTCCCACAGGGTTCAGTATTAATCAGTGAGTCTCCCACCGGGTTCAGTGTTAATCAGCAAGATTCCCATAGGGTTCAGTGTTAATCAGTGAGACTCCCACAGGGTTCAGTGTTAATCAGTGAGACTCCCATAGGGTTCAGTCTTAATCAGTGAGACTCCCACAGGGTTCTGTGTTAATCAGTGAGACTCCCACAGGGTTCTGTGTTAATCAGTGAGACTCCCACAGGGTTCAGTGTTAATCGGTGAGACTCCCATAGGGTTCAGTGTTAATCAGTGAGACTCCCATAGGGTTCAGTGTTAATCAGTGAGACTCCCACAGGGTTCAGTGTTAATCAGTGAAACTCCCATTGGGTTCGGTGTTAATCAGTGAGACTCCCACAGGGTTCAGTGTTAATCAGTGAGACTCCCATAGGGTTCAGTATTAATCAGTGAGTCTCCCACCGGGTTCAGTGTTAATCAGCGAGATTCCCATAGGGTTCAGTGTCAATCAGTGAGACTCCCACAGGGTTCAGTGTTAATCAGTGAGACTCCCATAGGGTTCAGTCTTAATCAGTGAGACTCCCACAGGGTTCTGTGTTAATCAGTGAGACTCCCACAGGGTTCTGTGTTAATCAGTGAGACTCCCACAGGGTTCAGTGTTAATCGGTGAGACTCCCATAGGGTTCAGTGTTAATCAGTGAGACTCCCATAGGGTTCAGTGTTAATCAGTGAGACTCCCACAGGGTTCAGTGTTAATCAGTTAAACACCCATTGGGTTCGGTGTTAATCAGTGAGACTCCCATAGGTTTCAGTGCTAATCAGTGAGATTCCCATAGGGTTCAGTGTTAATCAGTGAGACTCCCATAGGGTTCAATGTTAATCAGTGAGACTCCAACAGGGTTCAGTGTTAATCAGTGAGACTCCCACAAGGTTCAGTGTTAATCAGTGAGATTCCCATAGTGTTCAGTGTAAATCACTGAGACTCCCACAGGGTTCTGTGTTAATCAGTGAGACTCCCACAGGGTTCTGTGTTAATCAGTGAGACTCCCACAGGGTTCAGTGTTAATCGGTGAGACTCCCATAGGGATCAGTGTTAATCAGTGAGACTCCCATAGTGTTCAGTGTTAATCAGTGAGACTCCCACAGGGTTCAGTGTTAATCAGTGAAACTCCCATTGGGTTCGGTGTTAATCAGTGAGACTCCCACAGGGTTCAGTGTTAATCAGTGAGACTCCCATAGGGTTCAGTATTAATCAGTGAGTCTCCCACCGGGTTCAGTGTTAATCAGCGAGATTCCCATAGGGTTCAGTGTTAATCAGTGAGACTCCCACAGGGTTCAGTGTTAATCAGTGAGACTCCCATAGGGTTCAGTCTTAATCAGTGAGACTCCCACAGGGTTCTGTGTTAATCAGTGAGACTCCCACAGGGTTCTGTGTTAATCAGTGAGACTCCCACAGGGATCAGTGTTAATCGGTGAGACTCCCATAGGGTTCAGTGTTAATCAGTGAGACTCCCATAGGGTTCAGTGTTAATCAGTGAGACTCCCACAGGGTTCAGTGTTAATCAGTGAAACTCCCATTGGGTTCGGTGTTAATCAGTGAGACTCCCATAGGTTTCAGTGCTAATCAGTGAGACTCCCACAGGGTTCAGTGTTAATCAGTGAGACTCCCACAAGGTTCAGTGTTAATCAGTGAGACTCCCATAGTGTTCAGTGTAAATCACTGAGACTCCCATTGAGTTCAGTGTTCATCAGTGAGACTCCCATAGGGTTCAGTGTTAATTAGTGAGACTCCCATAGGGTTTGGTGTTAATCAGTGAGACTCCCATAGGGTTCAGTGTTAATCAGTGAGACTCCCATAGGGTTCAGTATTAATCAGTGAGTCTCCCACCGGGTTCAGTGTTAATCAGCGAGATTCTCATAGGGTTCAGTGTTAATCAGTGAGACTCCCACAGGGTTCAGTGTTAATCAGTGAGACTCCCATAGGGTTCAGTCTTAATCAGTGAGACTCCCACAGGGTTCTGTGTTAATCAGTGAGACTCCCACAGGGTTCGGTGTTAATCAGTGAGACTCCCACAGGGTTCATTGTTAATCGGTGAGACTCCCATAGGGTTCAGTGTTAATCAGTGAGACTCCCATAGGGTTCAGTGTTAATCAGTGAGACTCCCACAGGGTTCAGTGTTAATCAGTGAAACTCCCATTGGGTTCGGTGTTAATCAGTGAGACTCCCATAGGTTTCAGTGCTAATCAGTGAGATTCCCATAGGGTTCAGTGTTAATCAGTGAGACTCCCATAGGGTTCAATGTTAATCAGTGAGACTCCCACAGGGTTCAGTGTTAATCAGTGAGACTCCCACAACGTTCAGTGTTAATCAGTGAGACTCCCATAGTGTTCAGTGTAAATCACTGAGACTCCCATTGAGTTCAGTGTTCATCAGTGAGACTCCCATAGGGTTCAGTGTTAATTAGTGAGACTCCCATAGGGTTTGGTGTTAATCAGTGAGACTCCCATAGGGTTCAGTGTTAATCAGTGAGACTCCCATAGGGTTCAGTGTTAATCAGTGAGACTCCCGTAGGGTTCAGTGTTAATCAGTGAGACTCCCACAGGGTTCAGTGTTAATCAGTGAGACTCCCACAGGGTTCAGTGTTAATCAGTGAGACTCCCATAGTGTTCATTGTAAATCACTGAGACTCCCATTGGGTTCGGTGTTAATCAGTGAGACTCCCACAGGGTTCAGTGTTAATCAGTGAGACTCCCATAGGGTTCAGTATTAATCAGTGAGTCTCCCACCGGGTTCAGTGTTAATCAGCGAGATTCCCATAGGGTTCAGTGTTAATCAGTGAGACTCCCACAGGGTTCAGTGTTAATCAGTGAGACTCCCATAGGGTTCGGTCTTAATCAGTGAGACTCCCATAGGGTTCAGTTTTAATCAGTGAGACTCCCACAGGGTTCAATGTTAATCAGTGAGACTCCCACAGGGTTCTGTGTTAATCAGTGAGACTCCCACAGGGTTCAGTGTTAATCGGTGAGACTCCCATAGGGTTCAGTGTTAATCAGTGAGTCCCCCATAGTGTTCATTGTAAATCACTGAGACTCCCATTGGGTTCGGTGTTAATCAGTGAGACTCCCATAGGGTTCAGTGTTAATCAGTGAGACTCCCACAGGGTTCAGTGTTAATCAGTGAAACTCCCATTGGGTTCGGTGTTAATCAGTGAGACTCCCATAGGTTTCAGTGCTAATCAGTGAGATTCCCATAGGGTTCAGTGTTAATCAGTGAGACTCCCATAGGGTTCATTGTTAATCAGTGAGACTCCCACAGGGTTCAGTGTTAATCAGTGAGACTCCCACAGGGTTCATTGTTAATCAGTGAGACTCCCATAGTGTTCAGTGTAAATCACTGAGACTCCCATTGGGTTCGGTGTTAATCAGTGAGACTCCCATAGGGTTCAGTGTTAATCAGTGAGACTCCCATAGGGTTCAGTCTTAATCAGTGAGACTCCCACAGGGTTCTGTGTTAATCAGTGAGACTCCCACAGGGTTCTGTGTTAATCAGTGAGACTCCCACAGGGTTCATTGTTAATCGGTGAGACTCCCATAGGGTTCAGTGTTAATCAGTGAGACTCCCATAGGGTTCAGTGTTAATCAGTGAGACTCCCACAGGGTTCAGTGTTAATCAGTGAAACTCCCATTGGGTTCGGTGTTAATCAGTGAGACTCCCATAGGTTTCAGTGCTAATCAGTGAGATTCCCATAGGGTTCAGTGTTAATCAGTGAGACTCCCATAGGGTTCAATGTTAATCAGTGAGACTCCCACAGGGTTCAGTGTTAATCAGTGAGACTCCCACAAGGTTCAGTGTTAATCAGTGAGACTCCCATAGTGTTCAGTGTAAATCACTGAGACTCCCATTGAGTTCAGTGTTCATCAGTGAGACTCCCATAGGGTTCAGTGTTAATTAGTGAGACTCCCATAGGGTTTGGTGTTAATCAGTGAGACTCCCATAGGGTTCAGTGTTAATCAGTGAGACTCCCATAGGGTTCAGTGTTAATCAGTGAGACTCCCGTAGGGTTCAGTGTTAATCAGTGAGACTCCCACAGGGTTCAGTGTTAATCAGTGAGACTCCCACAGGGTTCAGTGTTAATCAGTGAGACTCCCATAGTGTTCATTGTAAATCACTGAGACTCCCATTGGGTTCGGTGTTAATCAGTGAGACTCCCACAGGGTTCAGTGTTAATCAGTGAGACTCCCATAGGGTTCAGTATTAATCAGTGAGTCTCCCACCGGGTTCAGTGTTAATCAGCGAGATTCCCATAGGGTTCAGTGTTAATCAGTGAGACTCCCACAGGGTTCAGTGTTAATCAGTGAGACTCCCATAGGGTTCGGTCTTAATCAGTGAGACTCCCATAGGGTTCAGTTTTAATCAGTGAGACTCCCACAGGGTTCAATGTTAATCAGTGAGACTCCCACAGGGTTCTGTGTTAATCAGTGAGACTCCCACAGGGTTCAGTGTTAATCGGTGAGACTCCCATAGGGTTCAGTGTTAATCAGTGAGTCCCCCATAGTGTTCATTGTAAATCACTGAGACTCCCATTGGGTTCGGTGTTAATCAGTGAGACTCCCATAGGGTTCAGTGTTAATCAGTGAGACTCCCACAGGGTTCAGTGTTAATCAGTGAAACTCCCATTGGGTTCGGTGTTAATCAGTGAGACTCCCATAGGTTTCAGTGCTAATCAGTGAGATTCCCATAGGGTTCAGTGTTAATCAGTGAGACTCCCATAGGGTTCAATGTTAATCAGTGAGACTCCCACAGGGTTCAGTGTTAATCAGTGAGACTCCCACAGGGTTCATTGTTAATCAGTGAGACTCCCATAGTGTTCAGTGTAAATCACTGAGACTCCCATTGGGTTCGGTGTTAATCAGTGAGACTCCCATAGGGTTCAGTGTTAATCAGTGAGACTCCCATAGGGTTCAGTGTTAATCAGTGAGACTCCCACAGGGTTCAGTGTTAATCAGTGAGAATCCAATAGGGTTCAGTGTTAATCAGTGAGACTCCCATAGGGTTTGGTGTTAATCAGTGAGACTCCCATAGGGTTCAGTGTTAATCAGTGAGACTCCCATAGGGTTCAGTGTTAATCAGTGAGACTCCCATAGGGTTCAGTGTTAATCAGTGAGACTCCCACAGGGTTCAGTGTTAATCAGTGAGACTCCCACAGGGTTCAGTGTTAATCAGTGAGACTCCCATAGTGTTCAGTGTAAATCACTGAGACTCCTATTGGGTTCAGTGTTAATCAGTGAGACTCCCACAGGGTTCAGTGTTAATCAGTGAGACTCCCATAGGGTTCAGTGTTAATCAGTGAGACTCCCATAGTGTTCAATGTAAATCACTGAGACTCCCATTGGGTTCGGTGTTAATCAGTGAGACTCCCATAGGGTTCAGTGTTAATCAGTGAGACTCCCATAGGGTTCAGTGTTAATCAGTGAGACTCCCATAGTGTTCAGTGTAAATCACTGAGACTCCCATTGGGTTCGGTGTTAATCAGTGAGACTCCCATAGGGTTCAGTGTTAATCAGTGAGACTCCCATAGGGTTCAGTGTTAATCAGTGAGACTCCCACAGGGTTCAGTGTTAATCAGTGAGAATCCAATAGGGTTCAGTGTTAATCAGTGAGACTCCCATAGGGTTTGGTGTTAATCAGTGAGACTCCCATAGGGTTCAGTGTTAATCAGTGAGACTCCCATAGGGTTCAGTGTTAATCAGTGAGACTCCCATAGGGTTCAGTGTTAATCAGTGAGACTCCCACAGGGTTCAGTGTTAATCAGTGAGACTCCCACAGGGTTCAGTGTTAATCAGTGAGACTCCCATAGTGTTCAGTGTAAATCACTGAGACTCCCATTGGGTTCAGTGTTAATCAGTGAGACTCCCACAGGGTTCAGTGTTAATCAGTGAGACTCCCATAGGGTTCAGTGTTAATCAGTGAGACTCCCACAGGGTTCAGTGTTAATCAGTGAGACTCCAATAGGGTTCAGTGTTAATCAGTGAGACTTCCATAGGGTTCAGTGTTAATCAGTGAGACTCGCACAGGGTTCAGTGTTAATCAGTGAGACTCCTACAGGGTTCTGTGTTAATCAGTGAGACTCCCACAGGGATCTGTGTTAATCAGTGAGACTCCCACAGGGTTCAGTGTTAATCGGTGAGACTCCCATAGGGTTCAGTGTTAATCAGTGAGACTCCCATAGGGTTCAGTGTTAATCTGTGAGACTCCCATTGTGTTCATTGTAAATCACTGAGACTCCCATAGGGTTCAGTGTTAATCAGTGAGACTCCCACAGGGTTCAGTGTTAATCAGTGAAACTCCCATTGGGTTCAGTGCTAATCAGTGAGACTCCCATAGGTTTCAGTGCTAATCAGTGAGATTCCCATAGGGTTCAGTGTTAATCAGTGAGACTCCCATAGGGTTCAATGTTAATCAGTGAGACTCCCACAGGGTTCAGTGTTAATCAATGAGACTCCCACAAGGTTCAGTGTTAATCAGTGAGACTCCCATAGTGTTCAGTGTAAATCACTGAGACTCCCATTGGGTTCAGTGTTCATCAGTGAGACTCCCATAGGGTTCAGTGTTAATTAGTGAGACTCCCATAGAGTTTGGTGTTAATCAGTGAGACTCCCATAGGGTTCAGTGTTAATCAGTGAGACTCCCATAGGGTTCAGTGTTAATCAGTGAGACTCCCATAGGGTTCAGTGTTAATCAGTGAGACTCCCACAGGGTTCAGTGTTAATCAGTGAGACTCCCACAGGGTTCAGTGTTAATCAGTGAAACTCCCATAGTGTTCAGTGTAAATCACTGAGACTCCCATTGGGTTCGGTGTTAATCAGTGAGACTCCCACAGGGTTCAGTGTTAATCAGTGAGACTCCCATAGGGTTCATTATTAATCAGTGAGTCTCCCACCGGGTTCAGTGTTAATCAGCGAGATTCCCATAGGGTTCAGTGTTAATCAGTGAGACTCCCACAGGGTTCAGTGTTAATCAGTGAGACTCCCATAGGGTTCAGTCTTAATCAGTGAGACTCCCATAGGGTTCAGTGTTAATCAGTGAGACTCCCACAGGGTTCAATGTTAATCAGTGAGACTCCCACAGGGTTCTGTGTTAATCAGTGAGACTCCCACAGGGTTCAGTGTTAATCGTTGAGACTCCCATAGGGTTCAGTGTTAATCAGTGAGTCCCCCATAGTGTTCATTGTAAATCACTGAGACTCCCATTGGGTTCGGTGTTAATCAGTGAGACTCCCATAGGGTTCAGTGTTAATCAGTGAGACTCCCACAGGGTTCAGTGTTAATCAGTGAGATTCCCATAGGGTTCAGTGTTAATCAGTGAGACTCCCATAGGGTTCAATGTTAATCAGTGAGACTCCCACAGGGTTCAGTGTTAATCAGTGAGAATCCCACAGGGTTCAGTGTTAATCAGTGAGACTCCCATAGTGTTCAGTGTAAATCACTGAGACTCCCATTGGGTTCGGTGTTAATCAGTGAGACTCCCACAGGGTTCAGTGTTAATCAGTGAGACTCCCATAGGGTTCAGTGTTAATCAGTGAGACTCCCACAGGGTTCAGTGTTAATCAGTGAGAATCCAATAGGGTTCAGTGTTAATCAGTGAGACTCCCATAGGGTTCAGTGTTAATCAGTGAGACTCCCACAGGGTTCAGTGTTAATCAGTGAGACTCCCACAGGGTTCTGTGTTAATCAGTGAGACTCCCACTGGGTTCAGTGTTAATCAGTGAGACTCCCATAGGGTTCAGTGTTAATCAGTGAGACTCCCATAGGGTTCGGTGTTAAACAGTGAGACTCCCACAGGGTTCAGTGTTAATCAATGAGACTCCCATAGGGTTCAGTCTTAATCAGTGAGACTCCCATAGGGTTCAGTGTTAATCAGTGAGACTCCCACAGGGTTCAATGTTAATCAGTGAGACTCCCACAGGGTTCTGTGTTAATCAGTGAGACTCCCACAGGGTTCAGTGTTAATCGGTGAGACTCCCTTAGGGTTCAATGTTAATCAGTGAGACTCCCATAGGATTCAGTGTTAATCAGTGAGACTCCCATAGTGTTCATTGTAAATCACTGAGACTCCCATTGGGTTCGGTGTTAATCAGTGAGACTCCCATAGGGTTCAGTGTTAATCAGTGAGACTCCCACAGGGTTCAGTGTTAATCAGTGAGACTCCCACAGGGTTCAGTGTTAATCAGTGAGACTCCCATAGTGTTCAGTGTAAATCACTGAGACTCCCATTGGGTTCAGTGTTCATCAGTGAGACTCCCATAGGGTGCAGTGTTAATTAGTGAGACTCCCATAGGGTTTGGTGTTAATCAGTGAGACTCCCATAGGGTTCAGTGTTAATCAGTGAGACTCCCATAGGGTTCAGTGTTAATCAGTGAGACTCCCATAGGGTTCAGTGTTAATCAGTGAGACTCCCACAGGGTTCAGTGTTAATCAGTGAGACTCCCATAGGGTTCAGTCTTAATCAGTGAGACTCCCACAGGGTTCTGTGTTAATCAGTGAGACTCCCACAGGGTTCTGTGTTAATCAGTGAGACTCCCACAGGGTTCAGTGTTAATCGGTGAGACTCCCATAGGGTTCAGTGTTAATCAGTGAGACTCCAATAGGGTTCAGTGTTAATCAGTGAGACTCCCATAGTGTTCATTGTAAATCACTGAGGCTCCCATTGGGTTCGGTGTTAATCAGTGAGACTCCCATAGGGTTCAGTGTTAATCAGTGAGACTCCCACAGGGTTCAGTGTTAATCAGTGAAACTCCCTTTGGGTTCGGTGTTAATCAGTGAGACTCCCTTAGGTTTCAGTGCTAATCAGTGAGATTCCCATAGGGTTCAGTGTTAATCAGTGAGACTCCCATAGGGTTCAATGTTAATCAGTGAGACTCCCACAGGGTTCAGTGTTAATCAGTGACACTCCCACAAGGTTCAGTGTTAATCAGTGACACTCCCATAGTGTTCAGTGTAAATCACTGAGACTCCCATTGGGTTCAGTGTTCATCAGTGAGACTCCCATAAGGTTCAGTGTTAATTAGTGAGACTCCCATAGGGTTTGGTGTTAATCAGTGAGACTCCCATAGGGTTCAGTGTTAATCAGTGAGACTCCCATAGGGTTCAGTGTTAATCAGTGAGACTCCCATAGGGTTCAGTGTTAATCAGTGAGACTCCCACAGGGTTCAGTGTTAATCAGTGAGACTCCCACAGGGTTCAGTGTTAATCAGTGAGACTCCCATAGTGTTCAGTGTAAATCACTGAGACTCCCATTGGGTTCGGTGTTAATCAGTGAGACTCCCACAGGGTTCAGTGTTAATCAGTGAGACTCCCATAGGGTTCATTATTAATCAGTGAGTCTCCCACCGGGTTCAGTGTTAATCAGCGAGATTCCCATAGGGTTCAGTGTTAATCAGTGAGACTCCCACAGGGTTCAGTGTTAATCAGTGAGACTCCCATAGGGTTCAGTCTTAATCAGTGAGACTCCCATAGGGTTCAGTGTTAATCAGTGAGACTCCCACAGGGTTCAATGTTAATCAGTGAGACTCCCACAGGGTTCTGTGTTAATCAGTGAGACTCCCACAGGGTTCAGTGTTAATCGTTGAGACTCCCATAGGGTTCAGTGTTAATCAGTGAGTCCCCCATAGTGTTCATTGTAAATCACTGAGACTCCCATTGGGTTCGGTGTTAATCAGTGAGACTCCCATAGGGTTCAGTGTTAATCAGTGAGACTCCCACAGGGTTCAGTGTTAATCAGTGAGATTCCCATAGGGTTCAGTGTTAATCAGTGAGACTCCCATAGGGTTCAATGTTAATCAGTGAGACTCCCACAGGGTTCAGTGTTAATCAGTGAGAATCCCACAGGGTTCAGTGTTAATCAGTGAGACTCCCATAGTGTTCAGTGTAAATCACTGAGACTCCCATTGGGTTCGGTGTTAATCAGTGAGACTCCCACAGGGTTCAGTGTTAATCAGTGAGACTCCCATAGGGTTCAGTGTTAATCAGTGAGACTCCCACAGGGTTCAGCGTTAATCAGTGAGAATCCAATAGGGTTCAGTGTTAATCAGTGAGACTCCCATAGGGTTCAGTGTTAATCAGTGAGACTCCCACAGGGTTCAGTGTTAATCAGTGAGACTCCCACAGGGTTCTGTGTTAATCAGTGAGACTCCCACTGGGTTCAGTGTTAATCAGTGAGACTCCCATAGGGTTCAGTGTTAATCAGTGAGACTCCCATAGGGTTCGGTGTTAAACAGTGAGACTCCCACAGGGTTCAGTGTTAATCAATGAGACTCCCATAGGGTTCAGTCTTAATCAGTGAGACTCCCATAGGGTTCAGTGTTAATCAGTGAGACTCCCACAGGGTTCAATGTTAATCAGTGAGACTCCCACAGGGTTCTGTGTTAATCAGTGAGACTCCCACAGGGTTCAGTGTTAATCGGTGAGACTCCCTTAGGGTTCAATGTTAATCAGTGAGACTCCCATAGGATTCAGTGTTAATCAGTGAGACTCCCATAGTGTTCATTGTAAATCACTGAGACTCCCATTGGGTTCGGTGTTAATCAGTGAGACTCCCATAGGGTTCAGTGTTAATCAGTGAGACTCCCACAGGGTTCAGTGTTAATCAGTGAGACTCCCACAGGGTTCAGTGTTAATCAGTGAGACTCCCATAGTGTTCAGTGTAAATCACTGAGACTCCCATTGGGTTCAGTGTTCATCAGTGAGACTCCCATAGGGTGCAGTGTTAATTAGTGAGACTCCCATAGGGTTTGGTGTTAATCAGTGAGACTCCCATAGGGTTCAGTGTTAATCAGTGAGACTCCCATAGGGTTCAGTGTTAATCAGTGAGACTCCCATAGGGTTCAGTGTTAATCAGTGAGACTCCCACAGGGTTCAGTGTTAATCAGAGAGACTCCCACAGGGTTCAGTGTTAATCAGTGAGACCCCCATAGTGTTCAGTGTAAATCACTGAGACTCCCATTGGGTTCGGTGTTAATCAGTGAGACTCCCACAGGGTTCAGTGTTAATCAGTGAGACTCCCATAGGGTTCAGTGTTAATCAGTGAGACTCCCACAGGGTTCAGTGTTAATCAGTGAGACTCCCATAGGTTTTAGTGCTAATCAGTGAGACTCCCATAGGGTTCAGTGTTAATCAGTGAGACTCCCATAGGGTTCAATGTTAATCAGTGAGACTCCCACAGGGTTCAGTGTTAATCAGTGAGACTCCCACAAGGTTCAGTGTTAATCAGTGAGACTCCCATAGTGTTCAGTGTAAATCACTGAGACTCCCATTGGGTTCAGTGTTCATCAGTGAGACTCCCATAGGGTTCAGTGTTAATTAGTGAGACTCCCATAGGGTTTGGTGTTAATCAGTGAGACTCCCATAGGGTTCAGTGTTAATCAGTGAGACTCCCATAGGGTTCAGTGTTAATCAGTGAGACTCCCATAGGGTTCAGTGTTAATCAGTGAGACTCCCACAGGGTTCAGTGTTAATCAGTGAGACTCCCACAGGGTTCAGTGTTAATCAGTGAGACTCCCATAGTGTTCAGTGTAAATCACTGAGACTCCCATTGGGTTCGGTGTTAATCAGAGAGACTCCCACAGGGTTCAGTGTTAATCAGTGAGACTCCCATAGGGTTCAATGTTAATCAGTGAGACTCCCACAGGCTTCAGTGTTAATCAGTGAGACTCCAATAGGGTTCAGTGTTAATCAGTGAGAATCCCATAGGGTTCAGTGTTAATCAGTGAGACTCGCACAGGGTTCAGTGTTAATCAGTGAGACTCCCACAGGGTTCAATGTTAACCAGTGAGACTCCAATAGGGTTCAGTGTTAATCAGTGAGACTCCCATAGGGTTCAGTGTTAATCAGTGAGACTCGCACAGGGTTCAGTGTTAATCAGTGAGACTCCGACAGGGTTCTGTGTTAATCAGTGAGACTCCCACAGGGTTCAGTGTTAATCAGTGAGACTCCCATAGGGTTCAGTGTTAATCCGTGAGACTCCCATAGGGTTCAGTGTTAATCAGTGAGACTCCCACAGGGTTCAGTGTTAATCAGTGAGACTCCCATAGGGTTCAGTGTTAATCAGTGAGACTCCCACAGGGTTCAGTGTTTATCAGTGAGACTCCCATAGGGTTCAGTGTTAATCAGTGAGACTCCCATAGGGTTCAGTGTTAATCAGTGAGACTCCCACAGGGTTCAGTGTTAATCAGTGAGACTCCCACAGGGTTCAGTGTTAATCAGTGAGACTCCCACAGTGTTCAGTGTTAATCAGTGAGACTCCCACAGGGCTCAGTGTTAATCAGTGAGACTCCCACAGGGCTCAGTGTTAATCAGTGAGACTCCCATAGGGTTCAGTGTTTATCAGTGAGACTCCCATAGGGTTCAGTGTTAATCAGTGGGGCTCCCACAGGGTTCAGTGTTAATCATTGAGACTCCCATAGGGTTCAGTGTTAATCAGTCAGACTCCCTCAGGGTTCAGTGTTAATCAATGAGACACCCATTGGGTTCGGTGTTAATCAGTGAGACTCCCATAGGGTTCAGTGCTATCAGTGATATTCCCATAGGGTTCAGTGTCAATCAGTGAGACTCCCATAGGGTTCAGTGTTAATCAGTGAGACTCCCACAGGGTTCAGTGTTAATCAGTGAGACTCCCATAGGGTTCAGTGTTAATCAGTGAGACTCCCATAGGGTTCAGTGTTAATCAGTGAGACTCCCATAGGGTTCACTGTTAATCACTGAGACTTCCACCGTGTTCAGTGTTAATCAGTGAGACTCCCACAGGATTCAGTGTTAATCAGTGAGACACCCATAGGATTCATTGTTAATCAGTGAGACTCCCATAGGGTTCAGTGTTAATCAGTGAGACTCCCACAGGGTTCAGTGTTAATCATTGAGACTCCCACAGGGTTCAGTGTTAATCAGTGAGACTCCCACAGGGTTCAGTGTTAATCAGTGAGACTCCCACAGGGTTCAGTGTTAATCAGTGAGACTCCCACAGGGCTCAGTGTTAATCAGTGAGACTCCCACAGGGCTCAGTGTTAATCAGTGAGACTCCCATAGGGTTCAGTGTTTATCAGTGAGACTCCCATAGGGTTCAGTGTTAATCAGTGGGGCTCCCACAGGGTTCAGTGTTTATCAGTGAGACTCCCATAGGGTTCAGTGTTAATCAGTGAGACTCCCATAGGGTTCAGTGTTAATAAGTGAGACTCCCACAGGGTTCAGTGTTAATCAGTGAGACTCCCACAGGGTTCAGTGTTAATCAGTGAGACTCCCACAGGGTTCAGTGTTAATCAGTGAGACTCCCACAGGGCTCAGTGTTAATCAGTGAGACTCCCACAGGGCTCAGTGTTAATCTGTGAGACTCCCATAGGGTTCAGTGTTTATCAGTGAGACTCCCATAGGGTTCAGTGTTAATCAGTGGGGCTCCCACAGGGTTCGGTGTTAATCAGTGAGACTCCCATAGGGTTCAGTGTTAATCATTCAGACTCCCTCAGGGTTCAGTGTTAATCAATGAGACACCCATTGGGTTCGGTGTTAATCAGTGAGACTCCCATAGGGTTCAGTGCTAATCAGTGATATTCCCATAGGGTTCAGTGTCAATCAGTGAGACTCCCATAGGGTTCAGTGTTAATCAGTGAGACTCCCACAGGGTTCAGTGTTAATCAGTGAGACTCCCATAGGGTTCAGTGTTAATCAGTGAGACTCCCATAGGGTTCAGTGTTAATCAGTGAGACTCCCATAGGGTTCACTGTTAATCACTGAGACTTCCACCGTGTTCAGTGTTAATCAGTGAGACTCCCACAGGGTTCAGTGTTAATCAGTGAGACACCCATAGGATTCATTGTTAATCAGTGAGACTCCCATAGGGTTCAGTGTTAATCAGTGATACTCCCATATGGTTCAGTGTTAATCAGTGAGACTCACATAGGGTTCGTGTGTTAATCAGTGAGACTCCCACATGGTCCAGTGTTAATCAATGAGACTCCCATAGGGTTCAGTGTTAATCATTGAGACTCCCACAGGGTTCAGTGTTAATCATTGAGACTCCCACAGGGTTCAGTGTTAATCAGTGAGACTCCCACAAGGTTCAGTGTTAATCAGTGAGACTCCCATAGGGTTCAGTGTTAATCAGGGAGACCCCCATAGGGTTCAGTGTTAATCAGTGAGACTCCCACAGGGTTCAGTGTTAATCAGTGAGACTCCCACAGGGTTCAGTGTTAATCAGTGAGACTCCCATAGTGTTCAGTGTTAATCAGTGAGACTCCCATAGGGTTCAGTGTTAATCAGTGAGACTCCCATAGTGTTCAGTGTTAATCAGTGAGACTCCCATTGAGTTCAGTGTTCATCAGTGAGACTCCCATAGGGTTCAATGTTAATCAGTGAAACTCCCGTAGGGTTCATTGTTAATCAGTTAGACTCCCATAGTGTTCAGTGTTAATCAATGTGACTCCCGTAGGGTTCAGAGTTAATCAATGAGACTCCCATAGGGTTCAGTGTTAATCAGTGAGACTCCCATAGGGTTCAGTGTTGATCAGTGAGACTCCCATAGAGTTCAGTGTTAATCAGTGAGACACACATAGGGTTCAGTGTTATTCAGTGAGACTCCCACAGTTTTCAGTGTTAATCAATGAGACTCCCGTAGGGTTCAGAGTTAATCAATGAGACTCCCATAGGGTTCAGTGTTAATCACTGAGACTCCCATAGGGTTCAGTGTTAATCAGTGAGACTCCCATAGGGTTCAATGTTAATCAGTGAGACACACATAGGGTTCAGTGTTATTCAGTGAGACTCCCACAGGTTTCAGTGTTAATCAGTGAGACTCCAATAGGGTTCAGTGTTAATCAGGGAGACCCCCATAGGGTTCAGTGTTAATCAGTGAGACTCCCACAGGGTTCAGTGTTAATCAGTTAGACTCCCACGGGGTTCAGTATTAATCAGTGAGACTCCCATAGGGTTCAATGTTAATCAGTGAGACTCTCATAGGGTTCAGTGTTAATCAGTGAGACTCCCACAGTGTTCAGTGTTAATCAGTGAGACTCCCATAGGGTTCAGTGTTAATCAGTGAGACTCCCAGAGGGTTCAGTGTTAATCAGTGATACTCCCATATGGTTCAGTGTTAATCAGTGAGACTCCCATAGGGTTCATGTGTTAATCAGTGAGACTCCCACATGGACCAGTGTTAATCAATGAGACTCCCATAGGGTTCAGTGTTAATCAGTGAGACTCCCACAGGGTTCAGTGTTAATCATTGAGACTCCCACAGGGTTCAGTGTTAATCAGTGAGACTCCCACAGGGTTCAGTGTTAATCAGTGAGACTCCCATAGGGTTCAGTGTTAATCAGGGAGACCCCCATAGGGTTCAGTGTTAATCAGTGAGACTCCCACAGGGTTCAGTGTTAATCAGTGAGACTCCCACAGGGTTCAGTGTTAATCAGTGAGACTCCCATAGTGTTCAGTGTTAATCAGTGAGACTCCCATTGAGTTCAGTGTTATTCAGTGAGACTCCCACAGGTTTCAGTGTTAATCAATGAGACTCCCGTAGGGTTCAGAGTTAATCAATGAGACTCCCATAGGGTTCAGTGTTAATCACTGAGACTCCCATAGGGTTCAGTGTTAATCAGTGAGACTCCCATAGGGTTCAGTGTTGATCAGTGAGACACACATAGGGTTCAGTGTTATTCAGTGAGACTCCCACAGGTTTCAGTGTTAATCAGTGAGACTCCAATAGGGTTCAGTGTTAATCAGGGAGACCCCCATAGGGTTCAGTGTTAATCAGTGAGACTCCCACAGGGTTCAGTGTTAATCAGTTAGACTCCCACGGGGTTCAGTATTAATCAGTGAGACTCCCATAGGGTTCAATGTTAATCAGTGAGACTCTCATAGGGTTCAGTGTTAATCAGTGAGACTCCCACAGTGTTCAGTGTTAATCAGTGAGACTCCCATAGGGTTCAGTGTTAATCAGTGAGACTCCCAGAGGGTTCAGTGTTAATCAGTGATACTCCCATATGGTTCAGTGTTAATCAGTGAGACTCCCATAGGGTTCATGTGTTAATCAGTGAGACTCCCACATGGACCAGTGTTAATCAATGAGACTCCCATAGGGTTCAGTGTTAATCAGTGAGACTCCCACAGGGTTCAGTGTTAATCATTGAGACTCCCACAGGGTTCAGTGTTAATCAGTGAGACTCCCACAGGGTTCAGTGTTAATCAGTGAGACTCCCATAGGGTTCAGTGTTAATCAGGGAGACCCCCATAGGGTTCAGTGTTAATCAGTGAGACTCCCACAGGGTTCAGTGTTAATCAGTGAGACTCCCACAGGGTTCAGTGTTAATCAGTGAGACTCCCATAGTGTTCAGTGTTAATCAGTGAGACTCCCATTGAGTTCAGTGTTATTCAGTGAGACTCCCACAGGTTTCAGTGTTAATCAATGAGACTCCCGTAGGGTTCAGAGTTAATCAATGAGACTCCCATAGGGTTCAGTGTTAATCACTGAGACTCCCATAGGGTTCAGTGTTAATCAGTGAGACTCCCATAGGGTTCAGTGTTGATCAGTGAGACACACATAGGGTTCAGTGTTATTCAGTGAGACTCCCACAGGTTTCAGTGTTAATCAGTGAGACTCCGATATGGTTCAGTGTTAATCAGGGAGACCCCCATAGGGTTCAGTGTTAACCAGTGAGACTCCCACAGGGTTCAGTGTTAATCATTTAGACTCCCACAGGGTTCAGTATTAATCAGTGAGACTCCCATAGGGTTCAATGTTAATCAGTGAGACTCCCACAGGGTTCAGTGTTAATCAGTGAGTCTCCCATAGGGTTCAGTGTTAATCAGTGACACTCCCTTAGGGTTCGTGTGTTAATCAGTGAGACTCCCCCAGGGTTCAGTGTTAATCAGTGAGACTCCCATAGGGTTCAGTGTTAATCAGTGAGACTCCCATAGGGTTCAGTGTTAATCATTGAGACTTCCATAGGGTACAGTGTTAATCAGTGAGACTCCCACAGGGTTCAGTTTTAATCAGTGAGACTCCCACATGGTTCTGTGTTAATCAGTGAGACTCCCACTGGGCTCAGTGTTAATCATTGAGACTCCCACAGGGTTCAGTATTAATCAGTGAGACTCCCATAGGGTTCAGTGTTAATCAGTGAGACTCTCATAGGGTTCGGTGTTAATCAGTGAGACTCCCACAGTGTTCAGTGTTAATTAGTGAGACTCCCACAGGGTTCAGGGTTAATCAGTGAGACTCCCACAGGGTTCAGTGTTAATTAGTGGGCATCCCATAGGGTTCAGTGTTAATCAGTGAGACTCCCACAGGGTTCAGTCTTAATCAGTGAGACTCCCACAGCATTCAGTGTTAATCAGTGAGACTCCCATAGGGTTCAGTGTTAATTAGTGAGACTCCCACAGGGTTCAGTGTTAATCAGTGAGACTCCCACAGAGTTCAGTGTTAATCAGTGAGACTCCCATAGGGTTCACTGTTAATCACTGAGACTTCCACCGTGTTCAGTGTTAATCAGTGAGACTCCCACAGGGTTCAGTGTTAATCAGTGAGACTCCCATAGGGTTCGTGTGTTAATCAGTGAGACTCCCACATGGTCCAGTGTTAATCAATGAGACTCCCATAGGGTTCAGTGTTAATCAGTGAGACTCCCACAGGGTTCAGTGTTAATCATTGAGACTCCCACAGGGTTCAGTGTTAATCAGTGAGACTCCCACAGGGTTCAGTGTTAATCAGTGAGACTCCCATAGGGTTCAGTGTTAATCAGTGAGACTCCCATAGTGTTCAGTGTTAATCAGTGAGACTCCCATAGTGTTCAGTGTTAATCAATGAGACTCCCGTAGGGTTCAGAGTTAATCAATGAGACTCCCATAGGGTTCAGTGTTAATCACTGAGACTCCCTTAGGGTTCAGTGTTAATCAGTGAGACTCCCACAGGGTTCAGTATTAATCAGTGAGACTCCCATAGGGTTCAGTGTTAATCAGTGAGACTCTCATAGGGTTCGGTGTTAATCAGTGAGACTCCCACAGTGTTCAGTGTTAATTAGTGAGACTCCCACAGGGTTCAGGGTTAATCAGTGAGACTCCCACAGGGTTCAGTGTTAATTAGTGGGCATCCCATAGGGTTCAGTGTTAATCAGTGAGACTCCCACAGGGTTCAGTCTTAATCAGTGAGACTCCCACAGCGTTCAGTGTTAATCAGTGAGACTCCCATAGGGTTCAGTGTTAATTAGTGAGACTCCCACAGGGTTCAGTGTTAATCAGTGAGACTCCCACAGAGTTCAGTGTTAATCAGTGAGACTCCCATAGGGTTCACTGTTAATCACTGAGACTTCCACCGTGTTCAGTGTTAATCAGTGAGAC
Source organism: Petromyzon marinus (assembly GCF_048934315.1). Taxonomy (NCBI): domain Eukaryota; kingdom Metazoa; phylum Chordata; class Hyperoartia; order Petromyzontiformes; family Petromyzontidae; genus Petromyzon; species Petromyzon marinus. Next base: position 1,204,964 of record NW_027423080.1, on the reverse strand, counting down.
TTCCACAGGGTTCAGTGTTAATCAGTGAGACTCCCATAGGGTTCGTGTGTTAATCAGTGAGACTCCCACATGGTCCAGTGTTAATCAATGAGACTCCCATAGGGTTCAGTGTTAATCAGTGAGACTCCCACAGGGTTCAGTGTTAATCATTGAGACTCCCACAGGGTTCAGTGTTAATCAGTGAGACTCCCACAGGGTTCAGTGTTAATCAGTGAGACTCCCATAGGGTTCAGTGTTAATCAGTGAGACTCCCATAGTGTTCAGTGTTAATCAGTGAGACTCCCATAGTGTTCAGTGTTAATCAATGAGACTCCCGTAGGGTTCAGAGTTAATCAATGAGACTCCCATAGGGTTCAGTGTTAATCACTGAGACTCCCTTAGGGTTCAGTGTTAATCAGTGAGACTCCCATAGGGTTCAGTGTTAATCAGTGAGACACACATAGGGTTCAGTGTTATTCAGTGAGACTCCCACAGGTTTCAGTGTTAATCAGTGAGACTCCGATAGGGTTCAGTGTTAATCAGGGAGACCCCATATGGTTCAGTGTTAATCAGTGAGACTCCCACAGGGTTCAGTGTTAATCAGTTAGACTCCCACAGGGTTCAGTGTTAATCAGTGAGACTCCCACAGGGTTCAGTGTTAATTAGGGAGCATCCCATAGGGTTCAGTGTTAATCAGTGAGACTCCCACAGGGTTCAGTGTTAATCAGTGAGACTCCCACAGGGTTCAGTGTTAATCAGTGAGACTCCCATAGGGTTCAGTGTTAATCAGTGAGACTCCCATAGGGTTCAGTGTTAATCAGTGAGACTCCCATAGTGTTCAGTGTTAGTCAGTGAGGCTCCCACAGGGTTCAGAATTAATCAGTAAGACTACCACAGAGTTCAATGTTAATCATTGAGTCTCCCATAGGGTTCAGTGTTAATCAGTGACACTCCCTTAGGGTCCATGTGTTAATCAGTGAGACTCCCCCAGGGTTCAGTGTTAATCAGTGAGACTCCCATAGGGTTCAGTGTTAATCAGTGAGACTCCCATAGGGTTCAGTGTTAATCATTGAGACTCCCACAGGGTTCAGTGTTAATCAGTGAGACTCCCACAGGGTTCAGTGTTAATCAGTGAGACTCCCATAGGGTTCAGTGTTAATCAGTGAGACTTCCATAGTGTTCAGTGTTAATCAGTGAGACTCCCATTGAGTTCAGTGTTCATCAGTGAGACTCCCATAGGGTTCAATGTTAATCAGTGAGACTCCCGTAGCGTTCAGTGTTAATCAGTGAGACTCCCATAGTGTTCAGTGTTAATCAATGAGACTCCCGTAGGGTTCAGAGTTAATCAATGAGACTCCCATAGGGTTCAGTGTTAATCAGTGAGACTCCCATAGGGTTCAGTGTTGATCAGTGAGACTCCCATAGAGTTCAGTGTTAATCAGTGAGACACACATAGGGTTCAGTGTTATTCAGTGAGACTCCCACAGGTTTCAGTGTTAATCAATGAGACTCCCGTAGGGTTCAGAGTTAATCAATGAGACTCCCATAGGGTTCAGTGTTAATCACTGAGACTCCCATAGGGTTCAGTGTTAATCAGTGAGACTCCGATAGGGTTCAGTGTTAATCAGGGAGACCCCCACATGGTTCTGTGTTAATCAGTGAGACTCCCACTGGGCTCAGTGTTAATCATTGAGACTCCCACAGGGTTCAGTATTAATCAGTGAGACTCCCATAGGGTTCAGTGTTAATCAGTGAGACTCTCTTAGGGTTCGGTGTTAATCAGTGAGACTCCCACAGTGTTCAGTGTTAATCAGTGAGACTCCCACAGGGTTCAGTGTTAATCAGTGAGATGCCCACAGGGTTCAGTGTTAATTAGTGAGCATCCCATAGGGTTCAGTGTTAATCAGTGAGACTCCCACAGGGTTCAGTCTTAATCAGTGAGACGCCCATAGGGTTCAGTGTTAATCAGTGAGACTCCCTCAGCGTTCAGTGTTAATCAATGAGACTCCCATAGGGTTCAGTGTTAATTAGTGAGACTCCCACAGGGTTCAGTGTTAATCAGTGAGACTCCCACAGAGTTCAGTGTTAATCAGTGAGACTCCCATAGGGTTCACTGTTAATCACTGAGACTTCCACCGTCTTCAGTGTTAATCAGTGAGACTCCCACAGGGTTCAGTGTTAATCAGTGAGACACCCATAGGATTCAGTGTTAATCAGTGAGACTCCCATAGGGTTCAGTGTTAATCAGTGATACTCCCATATGGTTCAGTGTTAATCAGTGAGACTCCCATAGGGTTCGTGTGTTAATCAGTGAGACTCCCACATGGTCCAGTGTTAATCTATGAGACTCCCATATGGTTCAGTGTTAATCAGTGAGACTCCCACAGGGTTCAGTGTTAATCATTGAGACTCCCACAGGGTTCAGTGTTAATCAGTGAGACTCCCACAGGGGTCAGTGTTAATCAGTGAGACTCCCATAGGGTTCAGTGCTAATCAGTGAGACTCCCATAGTGTTCAGTGTTAATCAGTGAGACTCCCATTGAGTTCAGTGTTCATCAGTGAGGCTCCCATAGGGTTCAATGTTGATCAGTGAGACTCCCTTAGGGTTCAGTGTTAATCAGGGAGACTCCCATAGTGTTCAGTGTTAATCAATGAGACTCCCGTAGGGTTCAGAGTTAATCAATGAGACTCCCATAGGGTTCAGTGTTAATCACTGAGAATCCCTTAGGGTTCAGTGTTAATCAGTGAGACTCCCATAGGGTTCAGTGTTAATCAGTGAGACACACATAGGGTTCAGTGTTATTCAGTGAGACTCCCACAGGTTTCAGTGTTAATCAGTGAGACTCCGATAGGGTTCAGTGTTAATCAGGGAGACCCCCATAGGGTTCAGTGTTAATAAGTGAGACTCCAACAGGGTTCAGTGTTAATCAGTTAGACTTCCACAGGGTTCAGTATTAATCAGTGAGACCCCCATAGGGTTCAATGTTAATCAGTGAGACTCTCATAGGGTTCAGTGTTAATCAGTGAGACTCCCACAGTGTTCAGTGTTAATCAGTGAGACTCCCATAGGGTTCAGTGTTAATCAATGAGACTCCCACAGGGTTCAGTGTTAATTAGGGAGCATCCCATAGGGTTCAGTGTTAATCAATGAGACTCCCACAGGGTTCAGTGTTAATCAGTGAGACTCCCACAGGGTTCAGTGTTAATCAGTGAGACTCCCCCAGGGTTCAGTGTTAATCAGTGAGACTCCCCCAGGGTTCAGTGTTAATCAGTGAGACGCCCATAGGGTTCAATGTTAATCAGTGAGTCTCCCACAGGGTTCAGTGTTAATCAGTGAGACTCCCATAGGGTTCAGTGTTAATCAGTGAGACTCCCATAGTGTTCAGTGTTAGTCAGTGAGGCTCCCACAGGGTTCAGTGTTAATCAGTGAGACTCCCATAGGGTTCAGTGTTAATCAGTGACACTCCCTTAGGGTTCGTGTGTTAATCAGTGAGACTCCCCCAGGGTTCAGTGTTAATCAGAGAGACTCCCATAGGGGTCAGTGTTAATCAGTGAGACTCCCATAGGGTTCAGTGTTAATCATTTAGACTTCCATAGGGTCCAGTGTTAATCAGTGAGACTCCCACAGGGTTCAGTGTTAATCAGTGAGACTCCCACATGGTTCTGTGTTAATCAGTGAGACTCCCACTGGGCTCAGTGTTAATCATTGAGACTCCCACAGGGTTCAGTATTAATCAGTGAGACTCCCATAGGGTTCAGTGTTAATCAGTGAGACTCTCATAGGGTTCGGTGTTAATCAGTGAAACTCCCACAGTGTTCAGTGTTAATCAGTGAGACTCCCACAGGGTTCAGTGTTAATCAGTGAGACTCCCACAGGGTTCAGTGTTAATTAGTGAGCATCCCATAGGGTTCAGTGTTAATCAGTGAGACTCCCACAGGGTTCAGTCTTAATCAGTGAGACGCCCATAGGGTTCAGTGTTAATCAGTGAGACTCCCACAGCGTTCAATGTTAATCAGTGAGACTCCCATAGGGTTCAGTGTTAATTAGTGAGACTCCCACAGGGTTCAGTGTTAATCAGTGAGACTCCCACAGAGTTCAGTGTTAATCAGTGAGACTCCCATAGGGTTCACTGTTAATCACTGAGACTTCCACCGTGTTCAGTGTTAATCAGTGAGACTCCCACAGGGTTCAGTGTTAATCAGTGAGACACCCATAGGATTCAGTGTTAATCAGTGAGACTCCCATAGGGTTCAGTGTTAATCAGTGATACTCCCATATGGTTCAGTGTTAATCAGTGAGACTCCCATAGGGTTCGTGTGTTAATCAGTGAGACTCCCACATGGTCCAGTGTTAATCAATGAGACTCCCATAGGGTTCAGTGTTAATCAGTGAAACTCCCACAGGGTCCAGTGTTAATCATTGAGACTCCCACAGGGTTCAGTGTTAATCAGTGAGACTCCCACAGGGTTCAGTGTTAATCAGTGAGACTCCCATAGGGTTCAGTGTAAATCAGTGAGACTCCCATAGTGTTCAGTGTTAATCAGTGAGACTCCCATTGAGTTCAGTGTTCATCAGTGAGACTCCCATAGGGTTCAATGTTAATCAGTGAGACTCCCATAGGGTTCAGTGTTAATCAGTGAGACTCCCACAGGGTTCAGTGTTAATTAGGGAGCATCCCATAGGGTTCAGTGTTAATCAATGAGACTCCCACAGGGTTCAGTGTTAATCAGTGAGACTCCCACAGGGTTCAGTGTTAATCAGTGAGACTCCCCAGGGTTCAGTGTTAATCAGTGAGACGCCCATAGGGTTCAATGTTAATCAGTGAGACTCCCACAGGGTTCAGTGTTAATCAGTGAGACTCCCATAGGGTTCAGTGTTAATCAGTGAGACTCCCATAGTGTTCAGTGTTAGTCAGTGAGGCTCCCACAGGGTTCAGTGTTAATCAGTGAGACTCCCATAGGGTTCAGTGTTAATCAGTGACACTCCCTTAGGGTTCGTGTGTTAATCAGTTAGACTCCCCCAGGGTTCAGTGTTAATCAGAGAGACTCCCATAGGGGTCAGTGTTAATCAGTGAGACTCCCATAGGGTTCAGTGTTAATCATTTAGACTTCCATAGGGTCCAGTGTTAATCAGTGAGACTCCCACAGGGTTCAGTGTTAATCAGTGAGACTCCCACATGGTTCTGTGTTAATCAGTGAGACTCCCACTGGGCTCAGTGTTAATCATTGAGACTCCCACAGGGTTCAGTATTAATCAGTGAGACTCCCATAGGGTTCAGTGTTAATCAGTGAGACTCTCATAGGGTTCGGTGTTAATCAGTGAGACTCCCACAGTGTTCAGTGTTAATCAGTGAGACTCCCACAGGGTTCAGTGTTAATCAGTGAGACTCCCACAGGGTTCAGTGTTAATTAGTGAGCATCCCATAGGGTTCAGTGTTAATCAGTGAGACTCCCACAGGGTTCAGTCTTAATCAGTGAGACGCCCATAGGGTTCAGTGTTAATCAGTGAGACTCCCACAGCGTTCAGTGTTAATCAGTGAGACTCCCATAGGGTTCAGTGTTAATTAGTGAGACTCCCACAGGGTTCAGTGTTAATCAGTGAGACTCCCACAGAGTTCAGTGTTAATCAGTGAGACTCCCATAGGGTTCACTGTTAATCACTGAGACTTCCACCGTGTTCAGTGTTAATCAGTGAGACTCCCACAGGGTTCAGTGTTAATCAGTGAGACACCCATAGGATTCACTGTTAATCAGTGAGACTCCCATAGGGTTCAGTGTTAATCAGTGATACTCCCATATGGTTCAGTGTTAATCAGTGAGACTTCCATAGGGTTCGTGTGTTAATCAGTGAGACTCCCACATGGTCCAGTGTTAATCAATGAGACTCCCATAGGGTTCAGTGTTAATCAGTGAGACTCCCACAGGGTTCAGTGTTAATCATTGAGACTCCCACAGGGTTCAGTGTTAATCAGTGAGACTCCCACAGGGTTCAGTGTTAATCAGTGAGACTCCCATAGGGTTCAGTGTAAATCAGTGAGACTCCCATAGTGTTCAGTGTTAATCAGTGAGACTCCCATTGAGTTCAGTGTTCATCTGTGAGACTCCCATAGGGTTCAATGTTGATCAGTGAGACTCCCGTAGGGTTCAGTGTTAATCAGTGAGACTCCCATAGTGTTCAGTGTTAGTCAGTGAGGCTCCCACAGGGTTCAGTATTAATCAGTGAGACACCCACAGAGTTCAGTGTTAATCAGTGAGACTCCCACATGGTTCTGTGTTAATCGGTGAGACTCCCACTGGGCTCAGTGTTAATCATTGAGACTCCCACAGGGTTCAGTATTAATCAGTGAGACTCCCATAGGGTTCAGTGTTAATCAGTGAGACTCTCATAGGGTTCGGTGTTAATCAGTGAGACTCCCACAGTGTTCAGTGTTAATCAGTGAGACTCCCACAGGGTTCAGTGTTAATCAGTGAGACTCCCACAGGGTTCAGTGTTAATTAGTGAGCATCCCATAGGGTTCAGTGTTAAACAGTGAGACTCCCACAGGGTTCAGTCTTAATCAGTGAGACGCCTATAGGGTTCAGTGTTAATCAGTGAGACTCCCACAGCGTTCAGTGTTAATCAGTGAGACTCCCATAGGTTCAGTGTTAATTAGTGAGAATCCCACAGGGTTCAGTGTTAATCGGTGAGACTCCCACAGAGTTCAGTGTTAATCAGTGAGACTCCCATAGGGTTCACTGTTAATCACTGAGACTTCCACCGTGTTCAGTGTTAATCAGTGAGACTCCCACAGGGTTCAGTGTTAATCAGTGAGACACCCATAGGATTCAGTGTTAATCAGTGAGACTCCCATAGGGTTCAGTGTTAATCAGTGATACTCCCATATGGTTCAGTGTTAATCAGTGAGACTCCCATAGGGTTCGTGTGTTAATCAGTGAGACTCCCACATGGTCCAGTGTTAATCAATGAGACTCCCATAGGGTTCAGTGTTAATCAGTGAGACTCCCACAAGGTCCAGTGTTAATCATTGAGACTCCCACAGGGTTCAGTGTTAATCAGTGAGACTCCCACAGGGTTCAGTGTTAATCAGTGAGACTCCCATAGGGTTCAGTGTAAATCAGTGAGACTCCCATAGTGTTCAGTGTTAATCAGTGAGACTCCCATTGAGTTCAGTGTTCATCAGTGAGACTCCCATAGGGTTCAATGTTAATCAGTGAGACTCCCATAGGGTTCAGTGTTAATCAGTGAGACTCCCACAGGGTTCAGTGTTAATTAGGGAGCATCCCATAGGGTTCAGTGTTAATCAATGAGACTCCCACAGGGTTCAGTGTTAATCAGTGAGACTCCCACAGGGTTCAGTGTTAATCAGTGAGACTCCCCCAGGGTTCAGTGTTAATCAGTGAGACGCCCATAGGGTTCAATGTTAATCAGTGAGACTCCCACAGGGTTCAGTGTTAATCAGTGAGACTCCCATAGGGTTCAGTGTTAATCAGTGACACTCCCTTAGGGTTCGTGTGTTAATCAGTTAGACTCCCCCAGGGTTCAGTGTTAATCAGAGAGACTCCCATAGGGGTCAGTGTTAATCAGTGAGACTCCCATAGGGTTCAGTGTTAATCATTTAGACTTCCATAGGGTCCAGTGTTAATCAGTGAGACTCCCACAGGGTTCAGTGTTAATCAGTGAGACTCCCACATGGTTCTGTGTTAATCAGTGAGACTCCCACTGGGCTCAGTGTTAATCATTGAGACTCCCACAGGGTTCAGTATTAATCATTGAGACTCCCATAGGGTTCAGTGTTAATCAGTGAGACTCTCATAGGGTTCGGTGTTAATCAGTGAGACTCCCACAGTGTTCAGTGTTAATCAGTGAGACTCCCACAGGGTTCAGTGTTAATCAGTGAGACTCCCACAGGGTTCAGTGTTAATTAGTGAGCATCCCATAGGGTTCAGTGTTAATCAGTGAGACTCCCACAGGGTTCAGTCTTAATCAGTGAGACGCCCATAGGGTTCAGTGTTAATCAGTGAGACTCCCACAGCGTTCAGTGTTAATCAGTGAGACTCCCATAGGGTTCAGTGTTAATTAGTGAGACTCCCATAGGGTTCAGTGTTAATCAGTGAGACTCCCACAGAGTTCAGTGTTAATCAGTGAGACTCCCATAGGGTTCACTGTTAATCACTGAGACTTCCAACGTGTTCAGTGTTAATCAGTGAGACTCCCACAGGGTTCAGTGTTAATCAGTGAGACACCCATAGGATTCAGTGTTAATCAGTGAGACTCCCATAGGGTTCAGTGTTAATCAGTGATACTCCCATATGGTTCAGTGTTAATCAGTGAGACTCCCATAGGGTTCGTGTGTTAATCAGTGAGACTCCCACATGGTCCAGTGTTAATCAATGAGACTCCCATAGGGTTCAGTGTTAATCAGTGAGACTCCCACAGGGTTCAGTGTTAATCATTGAGACTCCCACATGGTTCAGTGTTAATCAGTGAGACTCCCACAGGGTTCAGTGTTAATCAGTGAGACTCCCATAGGGTTCAGTGTAAATCAGTGAGACTCCCATAGTGTTCAGTGTTAATCAGTGAGACTCCCATTGAGTTCAGTGTTCATCAGTGAGACTCCCATAGGGTTCAATGTTGATCAGTGAGACTCCCGTAGGGTTCAGTGTTAATCAGTGAGACTCCCATAGTGTTCAGTGTTAATGAATGAGACTCCCGTAGGGTTCAGAGTTAATCAATGAGACTCCCATAGGGTTCAGTGTTAATCAGTGAGACTCCCATAGGGTTCAGTGTTAATCAGTGAGACTCCCATAGGGTTCAGTGTTAATCAGTGAGACTCCCACAGGTTTCAGTGTTAATCAGTGAGACTCCAATAGGGTTCAGTGTTAATCAGTGAGACGACCCATAGGGTTCAGTGTTATTCAGTGTGACTCCCACAGGGTTCAGTGTTAATCAGTGAGACTCCCACAGGGTTCAGTATTGATCAATGAGACTCCCATAGGGTTCAATGTTAATCAGTGAGACTCTCATAGGGTCCGGTGTTAATCAGTGAGACTCCCACAGTGTTCAGTGTTAATCAGTCAGACTCCCATAGGGTTCAGTGTTAATCAGTGAGACTCCCACAGGGTTCAGTGTTAATTAGTGAGACTCCCATAGTGTTCAGTGTTAGTCAGTGAGGCTCCCACAGGGTTCAGTATTAATCAGTGAGACACCCACAGAGTTCAGTGTTAATCAGTGAGTCTCCCATAGGGTTCAGTGTTAATACGTGACACTCCCTTAGGGTTCAGTGTTAATCAGTGAGACTCCCCCAGGGTTCAGTGTTAATCAGTGAGACTCCCATAGGGTTCAGTGTTAATCAGTGAGACTCCCATAGGGTTCAGTTTTAATCATTGAGACTTCCATAGGGTTCAGTGTTAATCAGTGAGACCCCCACAGGGTTCAGTGTTGATCACTGAAACTCCCACATGGTTCTGTGTTAATCAGTGAGACTCCCACTGGGCTCAGTGTTAATCAGTGAGACTCTCATATGGTTCGGTGTTAATCAGTGAGACTCCCATAGGGTTCACTGTTAATCACTGAGACTTCCACCGGGTTCAGTGTTAATCAGTGAGACTCCCACAGGGTTCAGTGACACTCACTGAGACTCCGATAGGGTTCAGTGTTAATAAGGGAGACCCCCATAGGGTTCAGTGTTAATCAGTGAGACTCCCACAGGGTTCAGTGTTAATCAGTGAGACTCCGATAGGGTTCAGTGTTAATCAGGGAGACCCCCATAGGGTTCAGTGTTAATCAGTGAGACTCCGATAGGGTTCAGTGTTAATCAGGGAGACCCCCATAGGGTTCAGTGTTAATAAGTGAGACTCCCACAGGGTTCAGTGTTAATCAGTTAGACTCCCACAGTGTTCAGTGTTAATCAGTGAGACTCCCACAGGGTTCAGTGTTAATCAGTGAGACTCCCACAGGGTTCAGTGTTAATTAGTGAGCATCCCATAGGGTTCAGTGTTAATCAGTGAGACTCCCACAGGGTTCAGTCTTAATCAGTGAGATGCCCATAGGGTTCGTGTGTTAATCAGTGAGACTCCCACATGGTCCAGTGTTAATCAATGAGACTCCCATAGGGTTCAGTGTTAATCAGTGAGACTCCCACAGGGTTCAGTGTTAATCATTGAGTCTCCCACAGGGTTCAGTGTTAATCAGTGAGACTCCCACAGGGTTCAGTGTTAATCAGTGAGACTCCCATAGGGTTCAGTGTAAATCAGTGAGACTCCCATAGTGTTCAGTGTTAATCAGTGAGACTCCCATTGAGTTCAGTGTTCATCAGTGAGACTCCCATAGGGTTCAATGTTGATCAGTGAGACTCCCGTAGGGTTCAGTGTTAATCAGTGAGACTCCCATAGTGTCCAGTGTTAATCAATGAGACTCCCGTAGGGTTCAGAGTTAATCAATGAGACTCCCATAGGGTTCAGTGTTAATCAGTGAGACTCCCATAGGGTTCAGTGTTAATCAGTGAGACTCCCATAGGGTTCAGTGTTAATCAGTGAGACTCCCACAGGTTTCAGTGTCAATCAGTGAGACTCCAATAGGGTTCAGTGTTAATCAGTGAGACGACCCATAGGGTTCAGTGTTATTCAGTGTGACTCCCACAGGGTTCAGTGTTAATCAGTGAGACTCCCACTGGGCTCAGTGTTAATCATTGAGACTCCCACAGGGTTCAGTATTAATCATTGAGACTCCCATAGGGTTCAGTGTTAATCAGTGAGACTCTCATAGGGTTCGGTGTTAATCAGTGAGTCTCCCACAGTGTTCAGTGTTAATCAGTGAGACTCCCACAGGGTTCAGTGTTAATCAGTGAGACTCCCACAGGGTTCAGTGTTAATTAGTGAGCATCCCATAGGGTTCAGTGTTAATCAGTGAGACTCCCACAGGGTTCAGTCTTAATCAGTGAGACGCCCATAGGGTTCAGTGTTAATCAGTGAGACTCCCACAGCGTTCAGTGTTAATCAGTGAGACTCCCATAGGGTTCAGTGTTAATTAGTGAGACTCCCATAGGGTTCAGTGTTAATCAGTGAGACTCCCACAGAGTTCAGTGTTAATCAGTGAGACTCCCATAGGGTTCACTGTTAATCACTGAGACTTCCACCGTGTTCAGTGTTAATCAGTGAGACTCCCACAGGGTTCAGTGTTAATCAGTGAGACACCCATAGGATTCAGTGTTAATCAGTGAGACTCCCATAGGGTTCAGTGTTAATCAGTGATACTCCCATATGGTTCAGTGTTAATCAGTGAGACTCCCATAGGGTTCGTGTGTTAATCAGTGAGACTCCCACATGGTCCAGTGTTAATCAATGAGACTCCCATAGGGTTCAGTGTTAATCAGTGAGACTCCGATAGGGTTCAGTGTTAATCAGGGAGACCCCCATAGGGTTCAGTGTTAATAAGTGAGACTCCCACAGGGTTCAGTGTTAATCAGTTAGACTCCCACAGTGTTCAGTGTTAATCAGTGAGACTCCCACAGGGTTCAGTGTTAATCAGTGAGACTCCCACAGGGTTCAGTGTTAATTAGTGAGCATCCCATAGGGTTCAGTGTTAATCAGTGAGACTCCCACAGGGTTCAGTCTTAATCAGTGAGATGCCCATAGGGTTCGTGTGTTAATCAGTGAGACTCCCACATGGTCCAGTGTTAATCAATGAGACTCCCATAGGGTTCAGTGTTAATCAGTGAGACTCCCACAGGGTTCAGTGTTAATCATTGAGTCTCCCACAGGGTTCAGTGTTAATCAGTGAGACTCCCACAGGGTTCAGTGTTAATCAGTGAGACTCCCATAGGGTTCAGTGTAAATCAGTGAGACTCCCAGAGTGTTCAGTGTTAATCAGTGAGACTCCCATTGAGTTCAGTGTTCATCAGTGAGACTCCCATAGGGTTCAATGTTGATCAGTGAGACTCCCGTAGGGTTCAGTGTTAATCAGTGAGACTCCCATAGTGTTCAGTGTTAATGAATGAGACTCCCGTAGGGTTCAGAGTTAATCAATGAGACTCCCATAGGGTTCAGTGTTAATCAGTGAGACTCCCATAGGGTTCAGTGTTAATCAGTGAGACTCCCATAGGGTTCAGTGTTAATCAGTGAGACTCCCACAGGTTTCAGTGTTAATCAGTGAGACTCCAATAGGGTTCAGTGTTAATCAGTGAGACGACCCATAGGGTTCAGTGTTATTCAGTGTGACTCCCACAGGGTTCAGTGTTAATCAGTGAGACTCCCACAGGGTTCAGTATTGATCAATGAGACTCCCATAGGGTTCAATGTTAATCAGTGAGACTCTCATAGGGTCCGGTGTTAATCAGTGAGACTCCCACAGTGTTCAGTGTTAATCAGTCAGACTCCCATAGGGTTCAGTGTTAATCAGTGAGACTCCCACAGGGTTCAGTGTTAATTAGTGAGACTCCCATAGTGTTCAGTGTTAGTCAGTGAGGCTCCCACAGGGTTCAGTATTAATCAGTGAGACACCCACAGAGTTCAGTGTTAATCAGTGAGTCTCCCATAGGGTTCAGTGTTAATACGTGACACTCCCTTAGGGTTCAGTGTTAATCAGTGAGACTCCCCCAGGGTTCAGTGTTAATCAGTGAGACTCCCATAGGGTTCAGTGTTAATCAGTGAGACTCCCATAGGGTTCAGTTTTAATCATTGAGACTTCCATAGGGTTCAGTGTTAATCAGTGAGACCCCCACAGGGTTCAGTGTTAATCACTGAAACTCCCACATGGTTCTGTGTTAATCAGTGAGACTCCCACTGGGCTCAGTGTTAATCAGTGAGACTCTCATATGGTTCGGTGTTAATCAGTGAGACTCCCATAGGGTTCACTGTTAATCACTGAGACTTCCACCGGGTTCAGTGTTAATCAGTGAGACTCCCACAGGGTTCAGTGACACTCACTGAGACTCCGATAGGGTTCAGTGTTAATAAGGGAGACCCCCATAGGGTTCAGTGTTAATCAGTGAGACTCCCACAGGGTTCAGTGTTAATCAGTGAGACTCCGATAGGGTTCAGTGTTAATCAGGGAGACCCCCATAGGGTTCAGTGTTAATCAGTGAGACTCCGATAGGGTTCAGTGTTAATCAGGGAGACCCCCATAGGGTTCAGTGTTAATAAGTGAGACTCCCACAGGGTTCAGTGTTAATCAGTTAGACTCCCACAGTGTTCAGTGTTAATCAGTGAGACTCCCACAGGGTTCAGTGTTAATCAGTGAGACTCCCACAGGGTTCAGTGTTAATTAGTGAGCATCCCATAGGGTTCAGTGTTAATCAGTGAGACTCCCACAGGGTTCAGTCTTAATCAGTGAGATGCCCATAGGGTTCGTGTGTTAATCAGTGAGACTCCCACATGGTCCAGTGTTAATCAATGAGACTCCCATAGGGTTCAGTGTTAATCAGTGAGACTCCCACAGGGTTCAGTGTTAATCATTGAGTCTCCCACAGGGTTCAGTGTTAATCAGTGAGACTCCCACAGGGTTCAGTGTTAATCAGTGAGACTCCCATAGGGTTCAGTGTAAATCAGTGAGACTCCCATAGTGTTCAGTGTTAATCAGTGAGACTCCCATTGAGTTCAGTGTTCATCAGTGAGACTCCCATAGGGTTCAATGTTGATCAGTGAGACTCCCGTAGGGTTCAGTGTTAATCAGTGAGACTCCCATAGTGTCCAGTGTTAATCAATGAGACTCCCGTAGGGTTCAGAGTTAATCAATGAGACTCCCATAGGGTTCAGTGTTAATCAGTGAGACTCCCATAGGGTTCAGTGTTAATCAGTGAGACTCCCATAGGGTTCAGTGTTAATCAGTGAGACTCCCACAGGTTTCAGTGTCAATCAGTGAGACTCCGATAGGGTTCAGTGTTAATCAGTGAGACCCCCATAGGGTTCAGTGTTAATCAGTGTGACTCCCACAGGGTTCAGTGTTAATCAGTGAGACTCCCACAGGGTTCAGTATTAATCAATGAAACTCCCATAGGGTTCAATGTTAATCAGTGAGACTCTCATAGGGTCCAGTGTTAATCAGTGAGACTCCCACAGTGTTCAGTGTTAATCAGTGAGACTCCCATAGGGTTCAGTGTTAATCAGTGAGACTTCCATAGGGTTCGTGTGTTAATCAGTGAGACTCCCACATGGTCCAGTGTTAATCAATGAGACTCCCATAGGGTTCAGTGTTAATCAGTGAGACTCCCACAGGGTTCAGTGTTAATCATTGAGACTCCCACAGGGTTCAGTGTTAATCAGTGAGACTCCCACAGGGTTCAGTGTTAATCAGTGAGACTCCCATAGGGTTCAGTGTAAATCAGTGAGACTCCCATAGTGTTCAGTGTTAATCAGTGAGACTCCCATTGAGTTCAGTGTTCATCTGTGAGACTCCCATAGGGTTCAATGTTGATCAGTGAGACTCCCGTAGGGTTCAGTGTTAATCAGTGAGACTCCCATAGTGTTCAGTGTTAGTCAGTGAGGCTCCCACAGGGTTCAGTATTAATCAGTGAGACACCCACAGAGTTCAGTGTTAATCAGTGAGACTTCCACATGGTTCTGTGTTAATCGGTGAGACTCCCACTGGGCTCAGTGTTAATCATTGAGACTCCCACAGGGTTCAGTATTAATCAGTGAGACTCCCATAGGGTTCAGTGTTAATCAGTGAGACTCTCATAGGGTTCGGTGTTAATCAGTGAGACTCCCACAGTGTTCAGTGTTAATCAGTGAGACTCCCACAGGGTTCAGTGTTAATCAGTGAGACCCCCACAGGGTTCAGTGTTAATCACTGAAACTCCCACATGGTTCTGTGTTAATCAGTGAGACTCCCACTGGGCTCAGTGTTAATCAGTGAGACTCTCATATGGTTCGGTGTTAATCAGTGAGACTCCCATAGGGTTCACTGTTAATCACTGAGACTTCCACCGGGTTCAGTGTTAATCAGTGAGACTCCCACAGGGTTCAGTGACACTCACTGAGACTCCGATAGGGTTCAGTGTTAATAAGGGAGACCCCCATAGGGTTCAGTGTTAATCAGTGAGACTCCCACAGGGTTCAGTGTTAATCAGTGAGACTCCGATAGGGTTCAGTGTTAATCAGGGAGACCCCCATAGGGTTCAGTGTTAATCAGTGAGACTCCGATAGGGTTCAGTGTTAATCAGGGAGACCCCCATAGGGTTCAATGTTAATAAGTGAGACTCCCACAGGGTTCAGTGTTAATCAGTTAGACTCCCACAGTGTTCAGTGTTAATCAGTGAGACTCCCACAGGGTTCAGTGTTAATCAGTGAGACTCCCACAGGGTTCAGTGTTAATTAGTGAGCATCCCATAGGGTTCAGTGTTAATCAGTGAGACTCCCACAGGGTTCAGTCTTAATCAGTGAGATGCCCATAGGGTTCGTGTGTTAATCAGTGAGACTCCCACATGGTCCAGTGTTAATCAATGAGACTCCCATAGGGTTCAGTGTTAATCAGTGAGACTCCCACAGGGTTCAGTGTTAATCATTGAGTCTCCCACAGGGTTCAGTGTTAATCAGTGAGACTCCCACAGGGTTCAGTGTTAATCAGTGAGACTCCCATAGGGTTCAGTGTAAATCAGTGAGACTCCCATAGTGTTCAGTGTTAATCAGTGAGACTCCCATTGAGTTCAGTGTTCATCAGTGAGACTCCCATAGGGTTCAATGTTGATCAGTGAGACTCCCGTAGGGTTCAGTGTTAATCAGTGAGACTCCCATAGTGTCCAGTGTTAATCAATGAGACTCCCGTAGGGTTCAGAGTTAATCAATGAGACTCCCATAGGGTTCAGTGTTAATCAGTGAGACTCCCATAGGGTTCAGTGTTAATCAGTGAGACCCCCATAGGGTTCAGTGTTAATCAGTGTGACTCCCACAGGGTTCAGTGTTAATCAGTGAGACTCCCACAGGGTTCAGTATTAATCAATGAAACTCCCATAGGGTTCAATGTTAATCAGTGAGACTCTCATAGGGTCCAGTGTTAATCAGTGAGACTCCCACAGTGTTCAGTGTTAATCAGTGAGACTCCCATAGGGTTCAGTGTTAATCAGTGAGACTTCCATAGGGTTCGTGTGTTAATCAGTGAGACTCCCACATGGTCCAGTGTTAATCAATGAGACTCCCATAGGGTTCAGTGTTAATCAGTGAGACTCCCACAGGGTTCAGTGTTAATCATTGAGACTCCCACAGGGTTCAGTGTTAATCAGTGAGACTCCCACAGGGTTCAGTGTTAATCAGTGAGACTCCCATAGGGTTCAGTGTAAATCAGTGAGACTCCCATAGTGTTCAGTGTTAATCAGTGAGACTCCCATTGAGTTCAGTGTTCATCTTTGAGACTCCCATAGGGTTCAATGTTGATCAGTGAGACTCCCGTAGGGTTCATTGTTAATCAGTGAGACTCCCATAGTGTTCAGTGTTAGTCAGTGAGGCTCCCACAGGGTTCAGTATTAATCAGTGAGACACCCACAGAGTTCAGTGTTAATCAGTGAGACTCCCACATGGTTCTGTGTTAATCGGTGAGACTCCCACTGGGCTCAGTGTTAATCATTGAGACTCCCACAGGGTTCAGTATTAATCAGTGAGACTCCCATAGGGTTCAGTGTTAATCAGTGAGACTCTCATAGGGTTCGGTGTTAATCAGTGAGACTCCCACAGTGTTCAGTGTTAATCAGTGAGACTCCCACAGGGTTCAGTGTTAATCAGTGAGACTCCCACAGGGTTCAGTATTAATTAGTGAGCATCCCATAGGGTTCAGTGTTAAACAGTGAGACTCCCACAGGGTTCAGTCTTAATCAGTGAGACGCCTATAGGGTTCAGTGTTAATCAGTGAGACTCCCACAGCGTTCAGTGTTAATCAGTGAGACTCCCATAGGTTCAGTGTTAATTAGTGAGACTTCCACAGGGTTCAGTGTTAATCAGTGAGACTCCCACAGAGTTCAGTGTTAATCAGTGAGACTCCCATAGGGTTCACTGTTAATCACTGAGACTTCCACCGTGTTCAGTGTTAATCAGTGAGACTCCCACAGGGTTCAGTGTTAATCAGTGAGACACCCATAGGATTCAGTGTTAATCAGTGAGACTCCCATAGGGTTCAGTGTTAATCAGTGATACTCCCATATGGTTCAGTGTTAATCAGTGAGACTCCCATAGGGTTCGTGTGTTAATCAGTGAGACTCCCACATGGTCCAGTGTTAATCAATGAGACTCCCATAGGGTTCAGTGTTAATCAGTGAGACTCCCACAGGGTCCAGTGTTAATCATTGAGACTCCCACAGGGTTCAGTGTTAATCAGTGAGACTCCCACAGGGTTCAGTGTTAATCGGTGAGACTCCCATAGGGTTCAGTGTAAATCAGTGAGACTCCCATAGTGTTCAGTGTTAATCAGTGAGACTCCCATTGAGTTCAGTGTTCATCAGTGAGACTCCCATAGGGTTCAATGTTAATCAGTGAGACTCCCATAGGGTTCAGTGTTAATCAGTGAGACTCCCACAGGGTTCAGTGTTAATTAGGGAGCATCCCATAGGGTTCAGTGTTAATCAATGAGACTCCCACAGGGTTCAGTGTTAATCAGTGAGACTCCCACAGGGTTCAGTGTTAATCAGTGAGACTCCCCCAGGGTTCAGTGTTAATCAGTGAGACGCCCATAGGGTTCAATGTTAATCAGTGAGACTCCCACAGGGTTCAGTGTTAATCAGTGAGACTCCCATAGGGTTCAGTGTTAATCAGTGACACTCCCTTAGGGTTCGTGTGTTAATCAGTTAGACTCCCCCAGGGTTCAGTGTTAATCAGAGAGACTCCCATAGGGGTCAGTGTTAATCAGTGAGACTCCCATAGGGTTCAGTGTTAATCATTTAGACTTCCATAGGGTCCAGTGTTAATCAGTGAGACTCCCACAGGGTTCAGTGTTAATCAGTGAGACTCCCACATGGTTCTGTGTTAATCAGTGAGACTCCCACTGGGCTCAGTGTTAATCATTGAGACTCCCACAGGGTTCAGTATTAATCAGTGAGACTCCCATAGGGTTCAGTGTTAATCAGTGAGACTCTCATAGGGTTCGGTGTTAATCAGTGAGACTCCCACAGTGTTCAGTGTTAATCAGTGAGACTCCCACAGGGTTCAGTGTTAATCAGTGAGACTCCCACAGGGTTCAGTGTTAATTAGTGAGCATCCCATAGGGTTCAGTGTTAATCAGTGAGACTCCCACAGGGTTCAGTCTTAATCAGTGAGACGCCCATAGGGTTCAGTGTTAATCAGTGAGACTCCCACAGCGTTCAGTGTTAATCAGTGAGACTCCCATAGGGTTCAGTGTTAATTAGTGAGACTCCCATAGGGTTCAGTGTTAATCAGTGAGACTCCCACAGAGTTCAGTGTTAATCAGTGAGACTCCCATAGGGTTCACTGTTAATCACTGAGACTTCCACCGTGTTCAGTGTTAATCAGTGAGACTCCCACAGGGTTCAGTGTTAATCAGTGAGACACCCATAGGATTCAGTGTTAATCAGTGAGACTCCCATAGGGTTCAGTGTTAATCAGTGATACTCCCATATGGTTCAGTGTTAATCAGTGAGACTCCCATAGGGTTCGTGTGTTAATCAGTGAGACTCCCACATGGTCCAGTGTTAATCAATGAGACTCCCATAGGGTTCAGTGTTAATCATTGAGACTCCCACATGGTTCAGTGTTAATCAGTGAGACTCCCACAGGGTTCAGTGTTAATCAGTGAGACTCCCATAGGGTTCAGTGTAAATCAGTGAGACTCCCATAGTGTTCAGTGTTAATCAGTGAGACTCCCATTGAGTTCAGTGTTCATCAGTGAGACTCCCATAGGGTTCAGTGTAAATCAGTGAGACTCCCATAGTGTTCAGTGTTAATCAGTGAGACTCCCATTGAGTTCAGTGTTCATCAGTGAGACTCCCACAGGTTTCAGTGTTAATCAGTGAGACTCCAATAGGGTTCAGTGTTAATCAGTGAGACCCCCATAGGGTTCAGTGTTATTCAGTGTGACTCCCACAGGGTTCAGTGTTAATCAGTGAGACTCCCACAGGGTTCAGTATTAATCCATGAGACTCCCATAGGGTTCAATGTTAATCAGTGAGACTCTCATAGGGTCCAGTGTTAATCAGTGAGACTCCCACAGTGTTCAGTGTTAATCAGTGAGACTCCCATAGGGTTCAGTGTTAATCAGTGAGACTCCCACAGGGTTCAGTGTTAATTAGTGAGACTCCCATAGTGTTCAGTGTTAGTCAGTGAGGCTCCCACAGGGTTCAGTATTAATCAGTGAGACACCCACAGAGTTCAGTGTTAATCAGTGAGTCTCCCATAGGGTTCAGTGTTAATACGTGACACTCCCTTAGGGTTCAGTGTTAATCAGTGAGACTCCCCCAGGGTTCAGTGTTAATCAGTGAGACTCCCATAGGGTTCAGTGTTAATCAGTGAGACTCCCATAGGGTTCAGTTTTAATCATTGAGACTTCCATAGGGTTCAGTGTTAATCAGTGAAACCCCCACAGGGTTCAGTGTTAATCACTGAAACTCCCACATGGTTCTGTGTTAATCAGTGAGACTCCCACTGGGCTCAGTGTTAATCAGTGAGACTCTCATATGGTTCGGTGTTAATCAGTGAGACTCCCATAGGGTTCACTGTTAATCACTGAGACTTCCACCGGGTTCAGTGTTAATCAGTGAGACTCCCACAGGGTTCAGTGACACTCACTGAGACTCCGATAGGGTTCAGTGTTAATAAGGGAGACCCCCATAGGGTTCAGTGTTAATCAGTGAGACTCCCACAGGGTTCAGTGTTAATCAGTGAGACTCCGATAGGGTTCAGTGTTAATCAGGGAGACCCCCATAGGGTTCAGTGTTAATAAGTGAGACTCCCACAGGGTTCAGTGTTAATCAGTTAGACTCCCACAGTGTTCAGTGTTAATCAGTGAGACTCCCACAGGGTTCAGTGTTAATTAGTGAGCATCTCATAGGGTTCAGTGTTAATCAGTGAGACTCCCACAGGGTTCAGTCTTAATCAGTGAGATGCCCATAGGGTTCGTGTGTTAATCAGTGAGACTCCCACATGGTCCAGTGTTAATCAATGAGACTCCCATAGGGTTCAGTGTTAATCAGTGAGACTCCCACAGGGTTCAGTGTTAATCATTGAGTCTCCCACAGGGTTCAGTGTTAATCAGTGAGACTCCCACAGGGTTCAGTGTTAATCAGTGAGACTCCCATAGGGTTCAGTGTAAATCAGTGAGACTCCCATAGTGTTCAGTGTTAATCAGTGAGACTCCCATTGAGTTCAGTGTTCATCAGTGAGACTCCCATAGGGTTCAATGTTGATCAGTGAGACTCCCGTAGGGTTCAGTGTTAATCAGTGAGACTCCCATAGTGTTCAGTGTTAATCAATGAGACTCCCGTAGGGTTCAGAGTTAATCAATGAGACTCCCATAGGGTTCAGTGTTAATCAGTGAGACTCCCATAGGGTTCAGTGTTAATCAGTGAGACTCCCATAGGGTTCAGTGTTAATCAGTGAGACTCCCACAGGTTTCAGTGTCAATCAGTGAGACTCCGATAGGGTTCAGTGTTAATTAGTGAGACCCCCATAGGGTTCAGTGTTAATCAGTGTGACTCCCACAGGGTTCAGTGTTAATCAGTGAGACTCCCACAGGGTTCAGTATTAATCAATGAGACTCCCATAGGGTTCAATGTTAATCAGTGAGACTCTCATAGGGTCCAGTGTTAATCAGTGAGACTCCCACAGTGTTCAGTGTTAATCAGTGAGACTCCCATAGGGTTCAGTGTTAATCAGTGAGACTCCCACAGGGTTCAGTGTTAATTAGTGAGACTCCCATAGTGTTCACTGTTAGTCAGTGAGGCTCCCACAGGGTTCAGTATTAATCAGTGAGACTCCCACAGAGTTCAGTGTTAATCAGTGAGTCTCCCATAGGGTTCAGTGTTAATACGTGACACTCCCTTAGGGTTCAGTGTTAATCAGTGAGACTCCCCCAGGGTTCAGTGTTAATCAGTGAGACTCCCATAGGGTTCAGTGTTAATCAGTGAGACTCCCATAGGGTTCAGTTTTAATCATTGAGACTTCCATAGGGTTCAGTGTTAATCAGTGAGACCCCCACAGGGTTCAGTGTTAATCACTGAGACTCCCACATGGTTCTGTGTTAATCAGTGAGACTCCCACTGGGCTCAGTGTTAATCAATGAGACTCCCACAGGGTTCAGTATTAATCAGTGAGACTCCCATAGGGTTCAGTGTTAATCACTGAGACTTCCACCGGGTTCAGTGTTAATCAGTGAGACTCCCACATGGTCCAGTGTTAATCAATGAGACTCCCATAGGGTTCAGTGTTAATCAGTGAGACTCCCACAGGGTCCAGTGTTAATCATTGAGACTCCCACAGGGTTCAGTGTTAATCAGTGAGACTCCCACAGGGTTCAGTGTTAATCAGTGAGACTCCCATAGGGTTCAGTGTAAATCAGTGAGACTCCCATAGTGTTCAGTGTTAATCAGTGAGACTCCCATTGAGTTCAGTGTTCATCAGTGAGACTCCCATAGGGTTCAATGTTAATCAGTGAGACTCCCATAGGGTTCAGTGTTAATCAGTGAGACTCCCACAGGGTTCAGTGTTAATTAGGGAGCATCCCATAGGGTTCAGTGTTAATCAATGAGACTCCCACAGGGTTCAGTGTTAATCAGTGAGATGCCCATAGGGTTCAATGTTAATCAGTGAGACTCCCCCAGGGTTCAGTATTAATCAGAGAGACTCCCATAGGGGTCAGTTTTAATCAGTGAGACTCCCATAGGGTTCAGTGTTAATCATTTAGACTTCCATAGGGTCCAGTGTTAATCAGTGAGACTCCCACCGGGTTCAGTGTTAATCAGTGAGACTCCCACATGGTTCTGTGTTAATCAGTGAGACTCCCACTGGGCTCAGTGTTAATCATTGAGACTCCCACAGGGTTCAGTATTAATCAGTGAGACTCCCATAGGGTTCAGTGTTAATCAGTGAGACTCTCATAGGGTTCGGTGTTAATCAGTGAGACTCCCACAGTGTTCAGTGTTAATCAGTGAGACTCCCACAGGGTTCAGTGTTAATCAGTGAGACTCCCACAGGGTGCAGTGTTAATTAGTGAGCATCCCATAGGGTTCAGTGTTAATCAGTGAGACTCCCACAGGGTTCAGTCTTAATCAGTGAGACGCCCATAGGGTTCAGTGTTAATCAGTGAGACTCCCACAGCGTTCAGTGTTAATCAGTGAGACTCCCATAGGGTTCAGTGTTAATTAGTGAGACTCCCATAGGGTTCAGTGTTAATCAGTGAGACTCCCACAGGGTTCAGTGTTAATCAGTGAGACTCCCACATGGTTCTGTGTTAATCAGTGAGACTCCCACTGGGCTCAGTGTTAATCAGTGAGACTCCCACATGGTTCTGTGTTAATCAGTGAGACTCCCACTGGGCTCAGTGTTAATCATTGAGACTCCCACAGGGTTCAGTATTAATCAGTGAGACTCCCATAGGGTTCAGTGTTAATCAGTGAGACTCTCATAGGGTTCGGTGTTAATCAGTGAGACTCCCACAGTGTTCAGTGTTAATCAGTGAGACTCCCACAGGGTTCAGTGTTAATCAGTGAGACTCCCACAGGGTTCAGTGTTAATTAGTGAGCATCCCATAGGGTTCAGTGTTAATCAGTGAGACTCCCACAGGGTTCAGTCTTAATCAGTGAGACGCCCATAGGGTTCAGTGTTAATCAGTGAGACTCCCACAGCGTTCAGTGTTAATCAGTGAGACTCCCATAGGGTTCAGTGTTAATTAGTGAGACTCCCATAGGGTTCAGTGTTAATCAGTGAGACTCCCACAGAGTTCAGTGTTAATCAGTGAGACTCCCATAGGGTTCACTGTTAATCACTGAGACTTCCACCGTGTTCAGTGTTAATCAGTGAGACTCCCACAGGGTTCAGTGTTAATCAGTGAGACACCCATAGGATTCAGTGTTAATCAGTGAGACTCCCATAGGGTTCAGTGTTAATCAGTGATACTCCCATATGGTTCAGTGTTAATCAGTGAGACTCCCATAGGGTTCGTGTGTTAATCAGTGAGACTCCCACATGGTCCAGTGTTAATCAATGAGACTCCCATAGGGTTCAGTGTTAATCAGTGAGACTCCCACAGGGTTCAGTGTTAATCATTGAGACTCCCACATGGTTCAGTGTTAATCAGTGAGACTCCCACAGGGTTCAGTGTTAATCAGTGAGACTCCCATAGGGTTCAGTGTAAATCAGTGAGACTCCCATAGTGTTCAGTGTTAATCAGTGAGACTCCCATTGAGTTCAGTGTTCATCAGTGAGACTCCCATAGGGTTCAATGTTGATCAGTGAGACTCCCGTAGGGTTCAGTGTTAATCAGTGAGACTCCCATAGTGTTCAGTGTTAATGAATGAGACTCCCGTAGGGTTCAGAGTTAATCAATGAGACTCCCATAGGGTTCAGTGTTAATCAGTGAGACTCCCATAGGGTTCAGTGTTAATCAGTGAGCATCCCATAGGGTTCAGTGTTAATCAGTGAGACTCCCACAGGGTTCAGTCTTAATCAGTGAGACGCCCATAGGGTTCAGTGTTAATCAGTGAGACTCCCACAGCGTTCAGTGTTAATCAGTGAGACTCCCATAGGGTTCAGTGTTAATTAGTGAGACTCCCATAGGGTTCAGTGTTAATCAGTGAGACTCCCACAGGGTTCAGTGTTAATCAGTGAGACTCCCACATGGTTCTGTGTTAATCAGTGAGACTCCCACTGGGCTCAGTGTTAATCAGTGAGACTCCCACATGGTTCTGTGTTAATCAGTGAGACTCCCACTGGGCTCAGTGTTAATCATTGAGACTCCCACAGGGTTCAGTATTAATCAGTGAGACTCCCATAGGGTTCAGTGTTAATCAGTGAGACTCTCATAGGGTTCGGTGTTAATCAGTGAGACTCCCACAGTGTTCAGTGTTAATCAGTGAGACTCCCACAGGGTTCAGTGTTAATCAGTGAGACTCCCACAGGGTTCAGTGTTAATTAGTGAGCATCCCATAGGGTTCAGTGTTAATCAGTGAGACTCCCACAGGGTTCAGTCTTAATCAGTGAGACGCCCATAGGGTTCAGTGTTAATCAGTGAGACTCCCACAGCGTTCAGTGTTAATCAGTGAGACTCCCATAGGGTTCAGTGTTAATTAGTGAGACTCCCATAGGGTTCAGTGTTAATCAGTGAGACTCCCACAGAGTTCAGTGTTAATCAGTGAGACTCCCATAGGGTTCACTGTTAATCACTGAGACTTCCACCGTGTTCAGTGTTAATCAGTGAGACTCCCACAGGGTTCAGTGTTAATCAGTGAGACACCCATAGGATTCAGTGTTAATCAGTGAGACTCCCATAGGGTTCAGTGTTAATCAGTGATACTCCCATATGGTTCAGTGTTAATCAGTGAGACTCCCATAGGGTTCGTGTGTTAATCAGTGAGACTCCCACATGGTCCAGTGTTAATCAATGAGACTCCCATAGGGTTCAGTGTTAATCAGTGAGACTCCCACAGGGTTCAGTGTTAATCATTGAGACTCCCACATGGTTCAGTGTTAATCAGTGAGACTCCCACAGGGTTCAGTGTTAATCAGTGAGACTCCCATAGGGTTCAGTGTAAATCAGTGAGACTCCCATAGTGTTCAGTGTTAATCAGTGAGACTCCCATTGAGTTCAGTGTTCATCAGTGAGACTCCCACAGGTTTCAGTGTTAATCAGTGAGACTCCAATAGGGTTCAGTGTTAATCAGTGAGACCCCCATAGGGTTCAGTGTTATTCAGTGTGACTCCCACAGGGTTCAGTGTTAATCAGTGAGACTCCCACAGGGTTCAGTATTAATCAATGAGACTCCCATAGGGTTCAATGTTAATCAGTGAGACTCTCATAGGGTCCAGTGTTAATCAGTGAGACTCCCACAGTGTTCAGTGTTAATCAGTGAGACTCCCATAGGGTTCAGTGTTAATCAGTGAGACTCCCACAGGGTTCAGTGTTAATTAGTGAGACTCCCATAGTGTTCAGTGTTAGTCAGTGAGGCTCCCACAGGGTTCAGTATTAATCAGTGAGACACCCACAGAGTTCAGTGTTAATCAGTGAGTCTCCCATAGGGTTCAGTGTTAATACGTGACACTCCCTTAGGGTTCAGTGTTAATCAGTGAGACTCCCCCAGGGTTCAGTGTTAATCAGTGAGACTCCCATAGGGTTCAGTGTTAATCAGTGAGACTCCCATAGGGTTCAGTTTTAATCATTGAGACTTCCATATGGTTCAGTGTTAATCAGTGAGACCCCCACAGGGTTCAGTGTTAATCACTGAAACTCCCACATGGTTCTGTGTTAATCAGTGAGACTCCCACTGGGCTCAGTGTTAATCAGTGAGACTCTCATATGGTTCGGTGTTAATCAGTGAGACTCCCATAGGGTTCACTGTTAATCACTGAGACTTCCACCAGGTTCAGTGTTAATCAGTGAGACTCCCACAGGGTTCAGTGACACTCACTGAGACTCCGATAGGGTTCAGTGTTAATAAGGGAGACCCCCATAGGGTTCAGTGTTAATCAGTGAGACTCCCACAGGGTTCAGTGTTAATCAGTGAGACTCCGATAGGGTTCAGTGTTAATCAGGGAGACCCCCATAGGGTTCAGTGTTAATAAGTGAGACTCCCACAGGGTTCAGTGTTAATCAGTTAGACTCCCACAGTGTTCAGTGTTAATCAGTGAGACTCCCACAGGGTTCAGTGTTAATCAGTGAGACTCCCACAGGGTTCAGTGTTAATTAGTGAGCATCTCATAGGGTTCAGTGTTAATCAGTGAGACTCCCACAGGGTTCAGTCTTAATCAGTGAGATGCCCATAGGGTTCGTGTGTTAATCAGTGAGACTCCCACATGGTCCAGTGTTAATCAATGAGACTCCCATAGGGTTCAGTGTTAATCAGTGAGACTCCCACAGGGTTCAGTGTTAATCATTGAGTCTCCCACAGGGTTCAGTGTTAATCAGTGAGACTCCCACAGGGTTCAGTGTTAATCAGTGAGACTCCCATAGGGTTCAGTGTAAATCAGTGAGACTCCCATAGTGTTCAGTGTTAATCAGTGAGACTCCCATTGAGTTCAGTGTTCATCAGTGAGACTCCCATAGGGTTCAATGTTGATCAGTGAGACTCCCGTAGGGTTCAGTGTTAATCAGTGAGACTCCCATAGTGTTCAGTGTTAATCAATGAGACTCCCGTAGGGTTCAGAGTTAATCAATGAGACTCCCATAGGGTTCAGTGTTAATCAGTGAGACTCCCATAGGGTTCAGTGTTAATCAGTGAGACTCCCATAGGGTTCAGTGTTAATCAGTGAGACTCCCACAGGTTTCAGTGTCAATCAGTGA
Source organism: Petromyzon marinus (assembly GCF_048934315.1). NCBI lineage: Eukaryota > Metazoa > Chordata > Hyperoartia > Petromyzontiformes > Petromyzontidae > Petromyzon > Petromyzon marinus. The sequence continues at coordinate 1,178,563 of NW_027423080.1, read as the reverse complement.
GACTCCGATAGGGTTCAGTGTTAATTAGTGAGACCCCCATAGGGTTCAGTGTTAATCAGTGTGACTCCCACAGGGTTCAGTGTTAATCAGTGAGACTCCCACAGGGTTCAGTATTAATCAATGAGACTCCCATAGGGTTCAATGTTAATCAGTGAGACTCTCATAGGGTCCAGTGTTAATCAGTGAGACTCCCACAGTGTTCAGTGTTAATCAGTGAGACTCCCATAGGGTTCAGTGTTAATCAGTGAGACTCCCACAGGGTTCAGTGTTAATTAGTGAGACTCCCATAGTGTTCACTGTTAGTCAGTGAGGCTCCCACAGGGTTCAGTATTAATCAGTGAGACTCCCACAGAGTTCAGTGTTAATCAGTGAGTCTCCCATAGGGTTCAGTGTTAATACGTGACACTCCCTTAGGGTTCAGTGTTAATCAGTGAGACTCCCTCAGGGTTCAGTGTTAATCAGTGAGACTCCCATAGGGTTCAGTGTTAATCAGTGAGACTCCCATAGGGTTCAGTTTTAATCATTGAGACTTCCATAGGGTTCAGTGTTAATCAGTGAGACCCCCACAGGGTTCAGTGTTAATCACTGCGACTCCCACATGGTTCTGTGTTAATCAGTGAGACTCCCACTGGGCTCAGTGTTAATCAATGAGACTCCCACAGGGTTCAGTATTAATCAGTGAGACTCCCATAGGGTTCAGTGTTAATCACTGAGACTTACACCGGGTTCAGTGTTAATCAGTGAGACTCCCACATGGTCCAGTGTTAATCAATGAGACTCCCATAGGGTTCAGTGTTAATCAGTGAGACTCCCACAGGGTCCAATGTTAATCATTGAGACTCCCACAGGGTTCAGTGTTAATCAGTGAGACTCCCACAGGGTTCAGTGTTAATCAGTGAGACTCCCATAGGGTTCAGTGTAAATCAGTGAGACTCCCATAGTGTTCAGTGTTAATCAGTGAGACTCCCATTGAGTTCAGTGTTCATCAGTGAGACTCCCATAGGGTTCAATGTTAATCAGTGAGACTCCCATAGGGTTCAGTGTTAATCAGTGAGACTCCCACAGGGTTCAGTGTTAATTAGGGAGCATCCCATAGGGTTCAGTGTTAATCAATGAGACTCCCACAGGGTTCAGTGTTAATCAGTGAGATGCCCATAGGGTTCAATGTTAATCAGTGAGACTCCCCCAGGGTTCAGTATTAATCAGAGAGACTCCCATAGGGGTCAGTTTTAATCAGTGAGACTCCCATAGGGTTCAGTGTTAATCATTTAGACTTCCATAGGGTCCAGTGTTAATCAGTGAGACTCCCACCGGGTTCAGTGTTAATCAGTGAGACTCCCACATGGTTCTGTGTTAATCAGTAAGACTCCCACTGGGCTCAGTGTTAATCATTGAGACTCCCACAGGGTTCAGTATTAATCAGTGAGACTCCCATAGGGTTCAGTGTTAATCAGTGAGACTCTCATAGGGTTCGGTGTTAATCAGTGAGACTCCCACAGTGTTCAGTGTTAATCAGTGAGACTCCCACAGGGTTCAGTGTTAATCAGTGAGACTCCCACAGGGTGCAGTGTTAATTAGTGAGCATCCCATAGGGTTCAGTGTTAATCAGTGAGACTCCCACAGGGTTCAGTCTTAATCAGTGAGACGCCCATAGGGTTCAGTGTTAATCAGTGAGACTCCCACAGCGTTCAGTGTTAATCAGTGAGACTCCCATAGGGTTCAGTGTTAATTAGTGAGACTCCCATAGGGTTCAGTGTTAATCAGTGAGACTCCCACAGGGTTCAGTGTTAATCAGTGAGACTCCCACATGGTTCTGTGTTAATCAGTGAGACTCCCACTGGGCTCAGTGTTAATCAGTGAGACTCCCACATGGTTCTGTGTTAATCAGTGAGACTCCCACTGGGCTCAGTGTTAATCATTGAGACTCCCACAGGGTTCAGTATTAATCAGTGAGACTCCCATAGGGTTCAGTGTTAATCAGTGAGACTCTCATAGGGTTCGGTGTTAATCAGTGAGACTCCCACAGTGTTCAGTGTTAATCAGTGAGACTCCCACAGGGTTCAGTGTTAATCAGTGAGACTCCCACAGGGTTCAGTGTTAATTAGTGAGCATCCCATAGGGTTCAGTGTTAATCAGTGAGACTCCCACAGGGTTCAGTCTTAATCAGTGAGACGCCCATAGGGTTCAGTGTTAATCAGTGAGACTCCCACAGCGTTCAGTGTTAATCAGTGAGACTCCCATAGGGTTCAGTGTTAATTAGTGAGACTCCCATAGGGTTCAGTGTTAATCAGTGAGACTCCCACAGAGTTCAGTGTTAATCAGTGAGACTCCCATAGGGTTCACTGTTAATCACTGAGACTTCCACCGTGTTCAGTGTTAATCAGTGAGACTCCCACAGGGTTCAGTGTTAATCAGTGAGACACCCATAGGATTCAGTGTTAATCAGTGAGACTCCCATAGGGTTCAGTGTTAATCAGTGATACTCCCATATGGTTCAGTGTTAATCAGTGAGACTCCCATAGGGTTCGTGTGTTAATCAGTGAGACTCCCACATGGTCCAGTGTTAATCAATGAGACTCCCATAGGGTTCAGTGTTAATCAGTGAGACTCCCACAGGGTTCAGTGTTAATCATTGAGACTCCCACATGGTTCAGTGTTAATCAGTGAGACTCCCACAGGGTTCAGTGTTAATCAGTGAGACTCCCATAGGGTTCAGTGTAAATCAGTGAGACTCCCATAGTGTTCAGTGTTAATCAGTGAGACTCCCATTGAGTTCAGTGTTCATCAGTGAGACTCCCATAGGGTTCAATGTTGATCAGTGAGACTCCCGTAGGGTTCAGTGTTAATCAGTGAGACTCCCATAGTGTTCAGTGTTAATGAATGAGACTCCCGTAGGGTTCAGAGTTAATCAATGAGACTCCCATAGGGTTCAGTGTTAATCAGTGAGACTCCCATAGGGTTCAGTGTTAATCAGTGAGCATCCCATAGGGTTCAGTGTTAATCAGTGAGACTCCCACAGGGTTCAGTCTTAATCAGTGAGACGCCCATAGGGTTCAGTGTTAATCAGTGAGACTCCCACAGCGTTCAGTGTTAATCAGTGAGACTCCCATAGGGTTCAGTGTTAATTAGTGAGACTCCCATAGGGTTCAGTGTTAATCAGTGAGACTCCCACAGGGTTCAGTGTTAATCAGTGAGACTCCCACATGGTTCTGTGTTAATCAGTGAGACTCCCACTGGGCTCAGTGTTAATCAGTGAGACTCCCACATGGTTCTGTGTTAATCAGTGAGACTCCCACTGGGCTCAGTGTTAATCATTGAGACTCCCACAGGGTTCAGTATTAATCAGTGAGACTCCCATAGGGTTCAGTGTTAATCAGTGAGACTCTCATAGGGTTCGGTGTTAATCAGTGAGACTCCCACAGTGTTCAGTGTTAATCAGTGAGACTCCCACAGGGTTCAGTGTTAATCAGTGAGACTCCCACAGGGTTCAGTGTTAATTAGTGAGCATCCCATAGGGTTCAGTGTTAATCAGTGAGACTCCCACAGGGTTCAGTCTTAATCAGTGAGACGCCCATAGGGTTCAGTGTTAATCAGTGAGACTCCCACAGCGTTCAGTGTTAATCAGTGAGACTCCCATAGGGTTCAGTGTTAATTAGTGAGACTCCCATAGGGTTCAGTGTTAATCAGTGAGACTCCCACAGAGTTCAGTGTTAATCAGTGAGACTCCCATAGGGTTCACTGTTAATCACTGAGACTTCCACCGTGTTCAGTGTTAATCAGTGAGACTCCCACAGGGTTCAGTGTTAATCAGTGAGACACCCATAGGATTCAGTGTTAATCAGTGAGACTCCCATAGGGTTCAGTGTTAATCAGTGATACTCCCATATGGTTCAGTGTTAATCATTGAGACTCCCATAGGGTTCGTGTGTTAATCAGTGAGACTCCCACATGGTCCAGTGTTAATCAATGAGACTCCCATAGGGTTCAGTGTTAATCAGTGAGACTCCCACAGGGTTCAGTGTTAATCATTGAGACTCCCACATGGTTCAGTGTTAATCAGTGAGACTCCCACAGGGTTCAGTGTTAATCAGTGAGACTCCCATAGGGTTCAGTGTAAATCAGTGAGACTCCCATAGTGTTCAGTGTTAATCAGTGAGACTCCCATTGAGTTCAGTGTTCATCAGTGAGACTCCCATAGGGTTCAATGTTGATCAGTGAGACTCCCGTAGGGTTCAGTGTTAATCAGTGAGACTCCCATAGTGTTCAGTGTTAATGAATGAGACTCCCGTAGGGTTCAGAGTTAATCAATGAGACTCCCATAGGGTTCAGTGTTAATCAGTGAGACTCCCATAGGGTTCAGTGTTAATCAGTGAGACTCCCACATGGTTCCGTGTTAATCAGTGAGACTCCCACAGGGTTCAGTGTTAATCAGTGAGACTCCCATAGGGTTCAGTGTAAATCAGTGAGACTCCCATAGTGTTCAGTGTTAATCAGTGAGACTCCCATTGAGTTCAGTGTTCATCAGTGAGACTCCCATAGGGTTCAATGTTGATCAGTGAGACTCCCGTAGGGTTCAGTGTTAATCAGTGAGACTCCCATAGTGTTCAGTGTTAATGAATGAGACTCCCGTAGGGTTCAGAGTTAATCAATGAGACTCCCATAGGGTTCAGTGTTAATCAGTGAGACTCCCATAGGGTTCAGTGTTAATCAGTGAGACTCCCATAGGGTTCAGTGTTAATCAGTGAGACTCCCACAGGTTTCAGTGTTAATCAGTGAGACTCCAATAGGGTTCAGTGTTAATCAGTGAGACCCCCATAGGGTTCAGTGTTATTCAGTGTGACTCCCACAGGGTTCAGTGTTAATCAGTGAGACTCCCACAGGGTTCAGTATTAATCAATGAGACTCCCATAGGGTTCAATGTTAATCAGTGAGACTCTCATAGGGTCCAGTGTTAATCAGTGAGACTCCCACAGTGTTCAGTGTTAATCAGTGAGACTCCCATAGGGTTCAGTGTTAATCAGTGAGACTCCCACAGGGTTCAGTGTTAATTAGTGAGACTCCCATAGTGTTCAGTGTTAGTCAGTGAGGCTCCCACAGGGTTCAGTATTAATCAGTGAGACACCCACAGAGTTCAGTGTTAATCAGTGAGTCTCCCATAGGGTTCAGTGTTAATACGTGACACTCCCTTAGGGTTCAGTGTTAATCAGTGAGACTCCCCCAGGGTTCAGTGTTAATCAGTGAGACTCCCATAGGGTTCAGTGTTAATCAGTGAGACTCCCATAGGGTTCAGTTTTAATCATTGAGACTTCCATAGGGTTCAGTGTTAATCAGTGAGACCCCCACAGGGTTCAGTGTTAATCACTGAAACTCCCACATGGTTCTGTGTTAATCAGTGAGACTCCCACTGGGCTCAGTGTTAATCAGTGAGACTCTCATATGGTTCGGTGTTAATCAGAGAGACTCCCATAGGGTTCACTGTTAATCACTGAGACTTCCACCGGGTTCAGTGTTAATCAGTGAGACTCCCACAGGGTTCAGTGACACTCACTGAGACTCCGATAGGGTTCAGTGTTAATAAGGGAGACCCCCATAGGGTTCAGTGTTAATCAGTGAGACTCCCACAGGGTTCAGTGTTAATCAGTGAGACTCCGATAGGGTTCAGTGTTAATCAGGGAGACCCCCATAGGGTTCAGTGTTAATAAGTGAGACTCCCACAGGGTTCAGTGTTAATCAGTTAGACTCCCACAGTGTTCAGTGTTAATCAGTGAGACTCCCACAGGGTTCAGTGTTAATCAGTGAGACTCCCACAGGGTTCAGTGTTAATTAGTGAGCATCCCATAGGGTTCAGTGTTAATCAGTGAGACTCCCACAGGGTTCAGTCTTAATCAGTGAGATGCCCATAGGGTTCGTGTGTTAATCAGTGAGACTCCCACATGGTCCAGTGTTAATCAATGAGACTCCCATAGGGTTCAGTGTTAATCAGTGAGACTCCCACAGGGTTCAGTGTTAATCATTGAGTCTCCCACAGGGTTCAGTGTTAATCAGTGAGACTCCCACAGGGTTCAGTGTTAATCAGTGAGACTCCCATAGGGTTCAGTGTAAATCAGTGAGACTCCCATAGTGTTCAGTGTTAATCAGTGAGACTCCCATTGAGTTCAGTGTTCATCAGTGAGACTCGCATAGGGTTCAATGTTGATCAGTGAGACTCCCGTAGGGTTCAGTGTTAATCAGTGAGACTCCCATAGTGTTCAGTGTTAATCAATGAGACTCCCGTAGGGTTCAGAGTTAATCAATGAGACTCCCATAGGGTTCAGTGTTAATCAGTGAGACTCCCATAGGGTTCAGTGTTAATCAGTGAGACTCCCATAGGGTTCAGTGTTAATCAGTGAGACTCCCACAGGTTTCAGTGTCAATCAGTGAGACTCCGATAGGGTTCAGTGTTAATCAGTGAGACCCCCATAGGGTTCAGTGTTAATCAGTGTGACTCCCACAGGGTTCAGTGTTAATCAGTGAGACTCCCACAGGGTTCAGTATTAATCAATGAGACTCCCATAGGGTTCAATGTTAATCAGTGAGACTCTCATAGGGTCCAGTGTTAATCAGTGAGACTCCCACAGTGTTCAGTGTTAATCAGTGAGACTCCCATAGGGTTCAGTGTTAATCAGTGAGACTCCCACAGGGTTCAGTGTTAATTAGTGAGACTCCCATAGTGTTCACTGTTAGTCAGTGAGGCTCCCACAGGGTTCAGTATTAATCAGTGAGACTCCCACAGAGTTCAGTGTTAATCAGTGAGTCTCCCATAGGGTTCAGTGTTAATACGTGACACTCCCTTAGGGTTCAGTGTTAATCAGTGAGACTCCCCCAGGGTTCAGTGTTAATCAGTGAGACTCCCATAGGGTTCAGTGTTAATCAGTGAGACTCCCATAGGGTTCAGTTTTAATCATTGAGACTTCCATAGGGTTCAGTGTTAATCAGTGAGACCCCCACAGAGTTCAGTGTTAATCACTGAGACTCCCACATGGTTCTGTGTTAATCAGTGAGACTCCCACTGGGCTCAGTGTTAATCAATGAGACTCCCACAGGGTTCAGTATTAATCAGTGAGACTCCCATAGGGTTCAGTGTTAATCACTGAGACTTCCACCGGGTTCAGTGTTAATCAGTGAGACTCCCACATGGTCCAGTGTTAATCAATGAGACTCCCATAGGGTTCAGTGTTAATCAGTGAGACTCCCACAGGGTCCAGTGTTAATCATTGAGACTCCCACAGGGTTCAGTGTTAATCAGTGAGAATCCCACAGGGTTCAGTGTTAATCAGTGAGACTCCCATAGGGTTCAGTGTAAATCAGTGAGACTCCCATAGTGTTCAGTGTTAATCAGTGAGACTCCCATTGAGTTCAGTGTTCATCAGTGAGACTCCCATAGGGTTCAATGTTAATCAGTGAGACTCCCATAGGGTTCAGTGTTAATCAGTGAGACTCCCACAGGGTTCAGTGTTAATTAGGGAGCATCCCATAGGGTTCAGTGTTAATCAATGAGACTCCCACAGGGTTCAGTGTTAATCAGTGAGACTCCCACAGGGTTCAGTGTTAATCAATGAGACTCCCCCAGGGTTCAGTGTTAATCAGTGAGATGCCCATAGGGTTCAATGTTAATCAGTGAGACTCCCCCAGGGTTCAGTATTAATCAGAGAACCTCCCATAGGGGTCAGTTTTAATCAGTGAGACTCCCATAGGGTTCAGTGTTAATCATTTAGACTTCCATAGGGTCCAGTGTTAATCAGTGAGACTCCCACAGGGTTCAGTGTTAATCAGTGAGACTCCCACATGGTTCTGTGTTAATCAGTGAGACTCCCACTGGGCTCAGTGTTAATCATTGAGACTCCCACAGGGTTCAGTATTAATCAGTGAGACTCCCATAGGGTTCAGTGTTAATCAGTGAGACTCTCATAGGGTTCGGTGTTAATCAGTGAGACTCCCACAGTGTTCAGTGTTAATCAGTGAGACTCCCACAGGGTTCAGTGTTAATCAGTGAGACTCCCACAGGGTTCAGTGTTAATTAGTGAGCATCCCATAGGGTTCAGTGTTAATCAGTGAGACTCCCACAGGGTTCAGTCTTAATCAGTGAGACGCCCATAGGGTTCAGTGTTAATCAGTGAGACTCCCACAGCGTTCAGTGTTAATCAGTGAGACTCCCATAGGGTTCAGTGTTAATTAGTGAGACTCCCATAGGGTTCAGTGTTAATCAGTGAGACTCCCACAGAGTTCAGTGTTAATCAGTGAGACTCCCATAGGGTTCACTGTTAATCACTGAGACTTCCACCGTGTTCAGTGTTAATCAGTGAGACTCCCACAGGGTTCAGTGTTAATCAGTGAGACTCCCCCAGGGTTCAGTATTAATCAGAGAACCTCCCATAGGGGTCAGTTTTAATCAGTGAGACTCCCATAGGGTTCAGTGTTAATCATTTAGACTTCCATAGGGTCCAGTGTTAATCAGTGAGACTCCCACAGGGTTCAGTGTTAATCAGTGAGACTCCCACATGGTTCTGTGTTAATCAGTGAGACTCCCACTGGGCTCAGTGTTAATCATTGAGACTCCCACAGGGTTCAGTATTAATCAGTGAGACTCCCATAGGGTTCAGTGTTAATCAGTGAGACTCTCATAGGGTTCGGTGTTAATCAGTGAGACTCCCACAGTGTTCAGTGTTAATCAGTGAGACTCCCACAGGGTTCAGTGTTAATCAGTGAGACTCCCACAGGGTTCAGTGTTAATTAGTGAGCATCCCATAGGGTTCAGTGTTAATCAGTGAGACTCCCACAGGGTTCAGTCTTAATCAGTGAGACGCCCATAGGGTTCAGTGTTAATCAGTGAGACTCCCACAGCGTTCAGTGTTAATCAGTGAGACTCCCATAGGGTTCAGTGTTAATTAGTGAGACTCCCATAGGGTTCAGTGTTAATCAGTGAGACTCCCACAGAGTTCAGTGTTAATCAGTGAGACTCCCATAGGGTTCACTGTTAATCACTGAGACTTCCACCGTGTTCAGTGTTAATCAGTGAGACTCCCACAGGGTTCAGTGTTAATCAGTGAGACACCCATAGGATTCAGTGTTAATCAGTGAGACCTCCCATAGGGTTCAGTGTTAATCAGTGATACTCCCATATGGTTCAGTGTTAATCAGTGAGACTCCCATAGGGTTCGTGTGTTAATCAGTGAGACTCCCACATGGTCCAGTGTTAATCAATGAGACTCCCATAGGGTTCAGTGTTAATCAGTGAGACTCCCACAGGGTTCAGTGTTAATCATTGAGACTCCCACATGGTTCAGTGTTAATCAGTGAGACTCCCACAGGGTTCAGTGTTAATCAGTGAGACTCCCATAGGGTTCAGTGTAAATCAGTGAGACTCCCATAGTGTTCAGTGTTAATCAGTGAGACTCCCATTGAGTTCAGTGTTCAACAGTGAGACTCCCATAGGGTTCAATGTTGATCAGTGAGACTCCCGTAGGGTTCAGTGTTAATCAGTGAGACTCCCATAGTGTTCAGTGTTAATCAATGAGACTCCCGTAGGGTTCAGAGTTAATCAATGAGACTCCCATAGGGTTCAGTGTTAATCAGTGAGACTCCCATAGGGTTCAGTGTTAATCAGTGAGACTCCCATAGGGTTCAGTGTTAATCAATGAGACTCCCACAGGTTTCAGTGTTAATCAGTGAGACTCCAATAGGGTTCAGTGTTAATCAGTGAGACCCCCATAGGGTTCTGTGTTATTCAGTGTGACTCCCACAGGGTTCAGTGTTAATCAATGAGACTCCCACAGGGTTCAGTGTTAATCAGTGAGACTCCCATAGGGCTCAGTGTAATTCAGTGAGACTCCCATAGTGTTCAGTGTTAATCAGTGAGACTCCCATTGAGTTCAGTGTTCATCAGTGAGACTCCCATAGGGTTCAATGTTGATCAGTGAGACTCCCGTAGGGTTCAGTGTTAATCAGTGAGACTCCCATAGTGTTCAGTGTTAATCAATGAGACTCCCGTAGGGTTCAGAGTTAATCAATGAGACTCCCATAGGGTTCAGTGTTAATCAGTGAGACTCCCATAGGGTTCAGTGTTAATCAGTGAGACTCCCATAGGGTTCAGTGTTAATCAGTGAGACTCCCACAGGTTTCAGTGTCAATCAGTGAGACTCCGATAGGGTTCAGTGTTAATCAGTGAGACCCCCATAGGGTTCAGTGTTAATCAGTGTGACTCCCACAGGGTTCAGTGTTAATCAGTGAGACTCCCACAGGGTTCAGTATTAATCAATGAGACTCCCATAGGGTTCAATGTTAATCAGTGAGACTCTCATAGGGTCCAGTGTTAATCAGTGAGACTCCCACAGTGTTCAGTGTTAATCAGTGAGACTCCCATAGGGTTCAGTGTTAATCAGTGAGACTCCCACAGGGTTCAGTGTTAATTAGTGAGACTCCCATAGTGTTCACTGTTAGTCAGTGAGGCTCCCACAGGGTTCAGTATTAATCAGTGAGACTCCCACAGAGTTCAGTGTTAATCAGTGAGTCTCCCATAGGGTTCAGTGTTAATACGTGACACTCCCTTAGGGTTCAGTGTTAATCAGTGAGACTCCCCCAGGGTTCAGTGTTAATCAGTGAGACTCCCATAGGGTTCAGTGTTAATCAGTGAGACTCCCATAGGGTTCAGTTTTAATCATTGAGACTTCCATAGGGTTCAGTGTTAATCAGTGAGACCCCCACAGGGTTCAGTGTTAATCACTGAGACTCCCACATGGTTCTGTGTTAATCAGTGAGACTCCCACTGGGCTCAGTGTTAATCAATGAGACTCCCACAGGGTTCAGTATTAATCAGTGAGACTCCCATAGGGTTCAGTGTTAATCAGTGAGACTCTCATATGGTTCGGTGTTAATCAGTGAGACTCCCTTAGGGTTCAGTGTAAATCAGTGAGACTCCCATAGTGTTCAGTGTTAATCAGTGAGACTCCCATTGAGTTCAGTGTTCATCAGTGAGACTCCCATAGGGTTCAATGTTGATCAGTGAGACTCCCGTAGGGTTCAGTGTTAATCAGTGAGACTCCCATAGTGTTCAGTGTTAATCAATGAGACTCCCATAGGGTTCAGAGTTAATCAATGAGACTCCCATAGGGTTCAGTGTTAATCAGTGAGACTCCCATAGGGTTCAGTGTTAATCAGTGAGACTCCCATAGGGTTCGGTGTTAATCAATGAGACTCCCACAGGTTTCAGTGTTAATCAGTGAGACTCCAATAGGGTTCAGTGTTAATCAGTGAGACCCCCATAGGGTTCTGTGTTATTCAGTGTGACTCCCACAGGGTTCAGTGTTAATCAGTGAGACTCCCACAGGGTTCAGTGTTAATCAGTGAGACTCCCATAGGGTTCAGTGTAAATCAGTGAGACTCCCATAGTGTTCAGTGTTAATCAGTGAGACTCCCATTGAGTTCAGTGTTCATCAGTGAGACTCCCATAGGGTTCAATGTTGATCAGTGAGACTCCCGTAGGGTTCAGTGTTAATCAGTGAGACTCCCATAGTGTTCAGTGTTAATCAATGAGACTCCCGTAGGGTTCAGAGTTAATCAATGAGACTCCCATAGGGTTCAGTGTTAATCAGTGAGACTCCCATAGGGTTCAGTGTTAATCAGTGAGACTCCCATAGGGTTCAGTGTTAATCAGTGAGACTCCCACAGGTTTCAGTGTCAATCAGTGAGACTCCGATAGGGTTCAGTGTTAATCAGTGAGACCCCCATAGGGTTCAGTGTTAATCAGTGTGACTCCCACAGGGTTCAGTGTTAATCAGTGAGACTCCCACAGGGTTCAGTATTAATAAATGAGACTCCCATAGGGTTCAATGTTAATCAGTGAGACTCTCATAGGGTCCAGTGTTAATCAGTGAGACTCCCACAGTGTTCAGTGTTAATCAGTGAGACTCCCATAGGGTTCAGTGTTAATCAGTGAGACTCCCACAGGGTTCAGTGTTAATTAGTGAGACTCCCATAGTGTTCACTGTTAGTCAGTGAGGCTCCCACAGGGTTCAGTATTAATCAGTGAGACTCCCACAGAGTTCAGTGTTAATCAGTGAGTCTCCCATAGGGTTCAGTGTTAATACGTGACACTCCCTTAGGGTTCAGTGTTAATCAGTGAGACTCCCCCAGGGTTCAGTGTTAATCAGTGAGACTCCCATAGGGTTCAGTGTTAATCAGTGAGACTCCCATAGGGTTCAGTTTTAATCATTGAGACTTTCATAGGGTTCAGTGTTAATCAGTGAGACCCCCACAGGGTTCAGTGTTAATCACTGAGACTCCCACATGGTTCTGTGTTAATCAGTGAGACTCCCACTGGGCTCAGTGTTAATCAATGAGACTCCCACAGGGTTCAGTATTAATCAGTGAGACTCCCATAGGGTTCAGTGTTAATCAGTGAGACTCTCATATGGTTCGGTGTTAATCAGTGAGACTCCCATAGGGTTCACTGTTAATCACTGAGACTTCCACCGGGTTCAGTGTTAATCAGTGAGACTCCCACATGGTCCAGTGTTAATCAATGAGACTCCCATAGGGTTCAGTGTTAATCAGTGAGACTCCCACAGGGTCCAGTGTTAATCATTGAGACTCCCACAGGGTTCAGTGTTAATCAGTGAGACTCCCACAGGGTTCAGTGTTAATCAGTGAGACTCCCATAGGGTTCAGTGTAAATCAGTGAGACTCCCATAGTGTTCAGTGTTAATCAGTGAGACTCCCATTGAGTTCAGTGTTCATCAGTGAGACTCCCATAGGGTTCAATGTTAATCAGTGAAACTCCCATAGGGTTCAGTGTTAATCAGTGAGACTCCCACAGGGTTCAGTGTTAATTAGGGAGCATCCCATAGGGTTCAGTGTTAATCAATGAGACTCCCACAGGGTTCAGTGTTAATCAGTGAGACTCCCACAGGGTTCAGTGTTAATCAGTGAGACTCCCCCAGGGTTGAGTGTTAATCAGTGAGATGCCCATAGGGTTCAATGTTAATCAGTGAGACTCCCCCAGTGTTCAGTATTAATCAGAGAGACTCCCATAGGGGTCAGTTTTAATCAGTGAGACTCCCATAGGGTTCAGTGTTAATCATTTAGACTTCCATAGGGTCCAGTGTTAATCAGTGAGACTCCCACAGGGTTCAGTGTTAATCAGTGAGACTCCCACATGGTTCTGTGTTAATCAGTGAGACTCCCACTGGGCTCAGTGTTAATCATTGAGACTCCCACAGGGTTCAGTATTAATCAGTGAGACTCCCATAGGGTTCAGTGTTAATCAGTGAGACTCTCATAGGGTTCGGTGTTAATCAGTGAGACTCCCACAGTGTTCAGTGTTAATCAGTGAGACTCCCACAGGGTTCAGTGTTAATCAGTGAGACTCCCACAGGGTTCAGTGTTAATTAGTGAGCATCCCATAGGGTTCAGTGTTAATCAGTGAGACTCCCACAGGGTTCAGTCTTAATCAGTGAGACGCCCATAGGGTTCAGTGTTAATCAGTGAGACTCCCACAGCGTTCAGTGTTAATCAGTGAGACTCCCATAGGGTTCAGTGTTAATTAGTGAGACTCCCATAGGGTTCAGTGTTAATCAGTGAGACTCCCACAGAGTTCAGTGTTAATCAGTGAGACTCCCATAGGGTTCAGTGTTAATCACTGAGACTTCCACCGTGTTCAGTGTTAATCAGTGAGACTCCCACAGGGTTCAGTGTTAATCAGTGAGACACCCATAGGATTCAGTGTTAATCAGTGAGACCTCCCATAGGGTTCAGTGTTAATCAGTGATACTCCCATATGGTTCAGTGTTAATCAGTGAGACTCCCATAGGGTTCGTGTGTTAATCAGTGAGACTCCCACATGGTCCAGTGTTAATCAATGAGACTCCCATAGGGTTCAGTGTTAATCAGTGAGACTCCCACAGGGTTCAGTGTTAATCAGTGAGACTCTCATATGGTTCGGTGTTAATCAGTGAGAATCCCATAGGGTTCACTGTTAATCACTGAGACTTCCACCGGGTTCAGTGTTAATCAGTGAGACTCCCACAGGGTTCAGTGACACTCACTGAGACTCCGATAGGGTTCAGTGTTAATAAGGGAGACCCCCATAGGGTTCAGTGTTAATCAGTGAGACTCCCACAGGGTTCAGTGTTAATTAGTAAGCATCCCATAGGGTTCAGTGTTAATCAGTGAGACTCCCACAGGGTTCAGTCTTAATCAGTGAGATGCCCATAGGGTTCAGTGTTAATCAGTGAGACTCCCACAGCGTTCAGTGTTAATCAGTGAGACTCCCATAGGGTTCAGTGTTAATTAGTGAGACTCCCACAGGGTTCAGTGTTAATCAGTGAGACTCCCACAGAGTTCAGTGTTAATCAGTGAGACTCCCATAGGGTTCAGTGTAAATCAGTGAGACTCCCATAGTGTTCAGTGTTAATCAGTGAGACTCCCATTGCGTTCAGTGTTCATCAGTGAGACTCCCATAGGGTTCAATGTTTATCAGTGAGACTCCCGTAGGGTTCAGTGTTAATCAGTGAGACTCCCATAGTGTTCAGTGTTAATCAATGAGACTCCCGTAGGGTTCAGAGTTAATCAATGAGACTCCCATTGGGTTCAGTGTTAATCAGTGAGACTCCCATAGGGTTCAGTGTTAATCAGTGAGACTCCCATAGGGTTCAGTGTTAATCAGTGAGACTCCCACAGGTTTCAGTGTCAATCAGTGAGACTCCGATAGGGTTCAGTGTTAATCAGTGAGACCCCCATAGGGTTCAGTGTTAATCAGTGTGACTCCCACAGGGTTCAGTGTTAATCAGTGAGACTCCCACAGGGTTCAGTATTAATCAATGAGACTCCCATAGGGTTCAATGTTAATCAGTGAGACTCTCATAGGGTCCAGTGTTAATCAGTGAGACTCCCACAGTGTTCAGTGTTAATCAGTGAGACTCCCATAGGGTTCAGTGTTAATCAGTGAGACTACCACAGGGTTCAGTGTTAATTAGTGAGACTCCCATAGTGTTCACTGTTAGTCAGTGAGGCTCCCACAGGGTTCAGTGTTAATCAGTGAGACTCCCATAGGGTTCAGTGTTAATCAGTGAGACTCCCATAGGGTTCAGTTTTAATCATTGAGACTTCCATAGGGTTCAGTGTTAATCAGTGAGACCCCCACAGGGTTCAGTGTTAATCACTGAGACTCCCACATGGTTCTGTGTTAATCAGTGAGACTCCCACTGGGCTCAGTGTTAATCATTGAGACTCCCACAGGGTTCAGTATTAATCAGTGAGAATCCCATAGGGTTCAGTGTTAATCAGTGAGACTCTCATATGGTTCGGTGTTAATCAGTGAGAATCCCATAGGGTTCACTGTTAATCACTGAGACTTCCACCGGGTTCAGTGTTAATCAGTGAGACTCCCACAGGGTTCAGTGACACTCACTGAGACTCCGATAGGGTTCAGTGTTAATAAGGGAGACCCCCATAGGGTTCAGTGTTAATCAGTGAGACTCCCACAGGGTTCAGTGTTAATTAGTAAGCATCCCATAGGGTTCAGTGTTAATCAGTGAGACTCCCACAGGGTTCAGTCTTAATCAGTGAGATGCCCATAGGGTTCAGTGTTAATCAGTGAGACTCCCACAGCGTTCAGTGTTAATCAGTGAGACTCCCATAGGGTTCAGTGTTAATTAGTGAGACTCCCACAGGGTTCAGTGTTAATCAGTGAGACTCCCACAGAGTTCAGTGTTAATCAGTGAGACTCCCATAGGGTTCAGTGTAAATCAGTGAGACTCCCATAGTGTTCAGTGTTAATCAGTGAGACTCCCATTGCGTTCAGTGTTCATCAGTGAGACTCCCATAGGGTTCAATGTTGATCAGTGAGACTCCCGTAGGGTTCAGTGTTAATCAGTGAGACTCCCATAGTGTTCAGTGTTAATCAATGAGACTCCCGTAGGGTTCAGAGTTAATCAATGAGACTCCCATTGGGTTCAGTGTTAATCAGTGAGACTCCCATAGGGTTCAGTGTTAATCAGTGAGACTCCCATAGGGTTCAGTGTTAATCAGTGAGACTCCCACAGGTTTCAGTGTCAATCAGTGAGACTCCGATAGGGTTCAGTGTTAATCAGTGAGACCCCCATAGGGTTCAGTGTTAATCAGTGTGACTCCCACAGGGTTCAGTGTTAATCAGTGAGACTCCCACAGGGTTCAGTATTAATCAATGAGACTCCCATAGGGTTCAATGTTAATCAGTGAGACTCTCATAGGGTCCAGTGTTAATCAGTGAGACTCCCACAGTGTTCAGTGTTAATCAGTGAGACTCCCATAGGGTTCAGTGTTAATCAGTGAGACTACCACAGGGTTCAGTTGTTAATTAGTGAGACTCCCATAGTGTTCACTGTTAGTCAGTGAGGCTCCCACAGGGTTCAGTATTAATGAGTGAGACTCCCACAGAGTTCAGTGTTAATCAGTGAGTCTCCCATAGGGTTCAGTGTTAATACGTGACACTCCCTTAGGGTTCAGTGTTAATCAGTGAGACTCCCCAAGGGTTCAGTGTTAATCAGTGAGACTCCCATAGGGTTCAGTGTTAATCAGTGAGACTCCCATAGGGTTCAGTTTTAATCATTGAGACTTCCATAGGGTTCAGTGTTAATCAGTGAGACCCTCACAGGGTTCAGTGTTAATCACTGAGACTCCCACATGGTTCTGTGTTAATCAGTGAGACTCCCACTGGGCTCAGTGTTAATAAATGAGACTCCCACAGGGTTCAGTATTAATCAGTGAGACTCCCATAGGGTTCAGTGTTAATCAGTGAGACTCTCATATGGTTCGGTGTTAATCAGTGAGACTCCCATAGGGTTCACTGTTAATCACTGAGACTTCCACCGGGTTCAGTGTTAATCAGTGAGACTCCCACAGGGTTTAGTGACAATCACTGAGACTCCGATAGGGTTCAGTGTTAATCAGGGAGACCCCCATAGGGTTCAGTGTTAATCAGTGAGACCTCCCATAGGGTTCAGTGTTAATCAGTGAGACTCCCATAGGGTTCAGTGTTAATCAGTGAGACTCCCATAGGGTTCGTGTGTTAATCAGTGAGACTCCCACATGGTCCAGTGTTAATCAATGAGACTCCCATAGGGTTCAGTGTTAATCAGTGAGACTCCCACAGGGTTCAGTGTTAATCAGTGAGACTCTCATATGGTTCGGTGTTAATCAGTGAGAATCCCATAGGGTTCACTGTTAATCACTGAGACTTCCACCGGGTTCAGTGTTAATCAGTGAGACTCCCACAGGGTTCAGTGACACTCACTGAGACTCCGATAGGGTTCAGTGTTAATAAGGGAGACCCCCATAGGGTTCAGTGTTAATCAGTGAGACTCCCACAGGGTTCAGTGTTAATTAGTAAGCATCCCATAGGGTTCAGTGTTAATCAGTGAGACTCCCACAGGGTTCAGTCTTAATCAGTGAGATGCCCATAGGGTTCAGTGTTAATCAGTGAGACTCCCACAGCGTTCAGTGTTAATCAGTGAGACTCCCATAGGGTTCAGTGTTAATTAGTGAGACTCCCACAGGGTTCAGTGTTAATCAGTGAGACTCCCACAGAGTTCAGTGTTAATCAGTGAGACTCCCATAGGGTTCAGTGTAAATCAGTGAGACTCCCATAGTGTTCAGTGTTAATCAGTGAGACTCCCATTGCGTTCAGTGTTCATCAGTGAGACTCCCATAGGGTTCAATGTTTATCAGTGAGACTCCCGTAGGGTTCAGTGTTAATCAGTGAGACTCCCATAGTGTTCAGTGTTAATCAATGAGACTCCCGTAGGGTTCAGAGTTAATCAATGAGACTCCCATTGGGTTCAGTGTTAATCAGTGAGACTCCCATAGGGTTCAGTGTTAATCAGTGAGACTCCCATAGGGTTCAGTGTTAATCAGTGAGACTCCCACAGGTTTCAGTGTCAATCAGTGAGACTCCGATAGGGTTCAGTGTTAATCAGTGAGACCCCCATAGGGTTCAGTGTTAATCAGTGTGACTCCCACAGGGTTCAGTGTTAATCAGTGAGACTCCCACAGGGTTCAGTATTAATCAATGAGACTCCCATAGGGTTCAATGTTAATCAGTGAGACTCTCATAGGGTCCAGTGTTAATCAGTGAGACTCCCACAGTGTTCAGTGTTAATCAGTGAGACTCCCATAGGGTTCAGTGTTAATCAGTGAGACTACCACAGGGTTCAGTGTTAATTAGTGAGACTCCCATAGTGTTCACTGTTAGTCAGTGAGGCTCCCACAGGGTTCAGTGTTAATCAGTGAGACTCCCATAGGGTTCAGTGTTAATCAGTGAGACTCCCATAGGGTTCAGTTTTAATCATTGAGACTTCCATAGGGTTCAGTGTTAATCAGTGAGACCCCCACAGGGTTCAGTGTTAATCACTGAGACTCCCACATGGTTCTGTGTTAATCAGTGAGACTCCCACTGGGCTCAGTGTTAATCATTGAGACTCCCACAGGGTTCAGTATTAATCAGTGAGAATCCCATAGGGTTCAGTGTTAATCAGTGAGACTCTCATATGGTTCGGTGTTAATCAGTGAGAATCCCATAGGGTTCACTGTTAATCACTGAGACTTCCACCGGGTTCAGTGTTAATCAGTGAGACTCCCACAGGGTTCAGTGACACTCACTGAGACTCCGATAGGGTTCAGTGTTAATAAGGGAGACCCCCATAGGGTTCAGTGTTAATCAGTGAGACTCCCACAGGGTTCAGTGTTAATTAGTAAGCATCCCATAGGGTTCAGTGTTAATCAGTGAGACTCCCACAGGGTTCAGTCTTAATCAGTGAGATGCCCATAGGGTTCAGTGTTAATCAGTGAGACTCCCACAGCGTTCAGTGTTAATCAGTGAGACTCCCATAGGGTTCAGTGTTAATTAGTGAGACTCCCACAGGGTTCAGTGTTAATCAGTGAGACTCCCACAGAGTTCAGTGTTAATCAGTGAGACTCCCATAGGGTTCAGTGTAAATCAGTGAGACTCCCATAGTGTTCAGTGTTAATCAGTGAGACTCCCATTGCGTTCAGTGTTCATCAGTGAGACTCCCATAGGGTTCAATGTTGATCAGTGAGACTCCCGTAGGGTTCAGTGTTAATCAGTGAGACTCCCATAGTGTTCAGTGTTAATCAATGAGACTCCCGTAGGGTTCAGAGTTAATCAATGAGACTCCCATTGGGTTCAGTGTTAATCAGTGAGACTCCCATAGGGTTCAGTGTTAATCAGTGAGACTCCCATAGGGTTCAGTGTTAATCAGTGAGACTCCCACAGGTTTCAGTGTCAATCAGTGAGACTCCGATAGGGTTCAGTGTTAATCAGTGAGACCCCCATAGGGTTCAGTGTTAATCAGTGTGACTCCCACAGGGTTCAGTGTTAATCAGTGAGACTCCCACAGGGTTCAGTATTAATCAATGAGACTCCCATAGGGTTCAATGTTAATCAGTGAGACTCTCATAGGGTCCAGTGTTAATCAGTGAGACTCCCACAGTGTTCAGTGTTAATCAGTGAGACTCCCATAGGGTTCAGTGTTAATCAGTGAGACTACCACAGGGTTCAGTTGTTAATTAGTGAGACTCCCATAGTGTTCACTGTTAGTCAGTGAGGCTCCCACAGGGTTCAGTATTAATGAGTGAGACTCCCACAGAGTTCAGTGTTAATCAGTGAGTCTCCCATAGGGTTCAGTGTTAATACGTGACACTCCCTTAGGGTTCAGTGTTAATCAGTGAGACTCCCCAAGGGTTCAGTGTTAATCAGTGAGACTCCCATAGGGTTCAGTGTTAATCAGTGAGACTCCCATAGGGTTCAGTTTTAATCATTGAGACTTCCATAGGGTTCAGTGTTAATCAGTGAGACCCTCACAGGGTTCAGTGTTAATCACTGAGACTCCCACATGGTTCTGTGTTAATCAGTGAGACTCCCACTGGGCTCAGTGTTAATAAATGAGACTCCCACAGGGTTCAGTATTAATCAGTGAGACTCCCATAGGGTTCAGTGTTAATCAGTGAGACTCTCATATGGTTCGGTGTTAATCAGTGAGACTCCCATAGGGTTCACTGTTAATCACTGAGACTTCCACCGGGTTCAGTGTTAATCAGTGAGACTCCCACAGGGTTTAGTGACAATCACTGAGACTCCGATAGGGTTCAGTGTTAATCAGGGAGACCCCCATAGGGTTCAGTGTTAATCAGTGAGACTCCCACAGGGTTCAGTGTTAATCAGTGAGACTCCCATAGGGTTCAGTGTTAATCAGTGAGACTCCCATAGTGTTCAATGTTAATCAGTGAGACTCCCATAGTGTTCAGTGTTAATCAGTGAGACTCCCATTGAGTTCAGTGTTCATCAGTGAGACTCCCATAGGGTTCAATGTTAATCAGTGAGACTCCCGTAGGGTTCAGTGTTAATCAGTGAGACTCCCATAGTGTTCAGTGTTAATCAATGAGACTCCCATAGGGTTCAGTGTTAATCAGTGAGACTCCCACTGGGCTCAGTGTTAATCATTGAGACTCCCACAGGGTTCAGTATTAATCAGTGAGACTCCCATAGGGTTCAGTGTTAATCAGTGAGACTCTCATAGGGTTCGGTGTTAATCAGTGAGACTCCCACAGTGTTCAGTGTTAATCAGTGAGACTCCCACAGGGTTCAGTGTTAATCAGTGAGACTCCCACAGGGTTCAGTGTTAATTAGTGAGCATCCCATAGGGTTCAGTGTTAATCAGTGAGACTCCCACAGGGTTCAGTCTTAATCAGTGAGACGCCATAGGGTTCAGTGTTAATCAGTGAGACTCCCACAGCGTTCAGTGTTAATCAGTGAGACTACCATAGGGTTCAGTGTTAATTAGTGAGACTCCCACAGGGTTCAGTGTTAATCAGTGAGACTCCCACAGAGTTCAGTGTTAATCAGTGAGACTCCCATAGGGTTCACTGTTAATCACTGAGACTTCCACCGTGTTCAGTGTTAATCAGTGAGACTCCCACAGGGTTCAGTGTTAATCAGTGAGACACCCATAGGATTCAGTGTTAATCAGTGAGACTCCCATAGGGTTCAGTGTTAATCAGTGATACTCCCATATGGTTCAGTGTTAATCAGTGAGACTCCCATAGGGTTCGTGTGTTAATCAGTGAGACTCCCACATGGTCCAGTTTTAATCAATGAGACTCCCATAGGGTTCAGTGTTAATCAGTGAGACTCCCACAGGGTTCAGTGTTAATCATTGAGACTCCCACAGGGTTCAGTGTTAATCAGTGAGACTCCCACAGGGTTCAGTGTTAATCAGTGAGACTCCCATAGGGTTCAGTGTAAATCAGTGAGACTCCCATAGTGTTCAGTGTTAATCAGTGAGACTCCCATTGAGTTCAGTGTTCATCAGTGAGACTCCCATAGGGTTCAATGTTGATCAGTGAGACTCCCGTAGGGTTCAGTGTTAATCAGTGAGACTCCCATAGTGTTCAGTGTTGATCAATGAGACTCCCGTAGGGTTCAGAGTTAATCAATGAGACTCCCATAGGGTTCAGTGTTAATCAGTGAGACTCCCATAGGGTTCAGTGTTAATCAGTGAGACTCCCATAGGGTTCAGTGTTAATCAGTGAGACTCCCACAGGTTTCAGTGTTAATCAGTGAGACTCCAATAGGGTTCAGTGTTAATCAGTGAGATCCCCATAGGGTTCAGTGTTATTCAGTGTGACTCCCACAGTGTTCAGTGTTAATCAGTGAGACTCCCACAGGGTTCAGTATTAATCAATGAGACTCCCATAGGGTTCAATGTTAATCAGTGAGACTCTCATAGGGTCCAGTGTTAATCAGTGAGACTCCCACAGTGTTCAGTGTTAATCAGTGAGACTCCCATAGGGTTCAGTGTTAATCAGTGAGACTCCCACAGGGTTCAGTGTTAATTAGTGAGACTCCCATAGTGTTCAGTGTTAGTCAGTGAGGCTCCCACAGGGTTCAGTATTAATCAGTGAGACACCCACAGAGTTCAGTGTTAATCACTGAGTCTCCCATAGGGTTCAGTGTTAATATGTGACACTCCCTTAGGGTTCAGTGTTAATCAGTGAGACTCCCCCAGGGTTCAGTGTTAATCAGTGAGACTCCCATAGGGTTCAGTGTTAATCAGTGAGACTCCCATAGGGTTCAGTTTTCATCATTGAGACTTCCATAGGGTTCAGTGTTAATCAGTGAGACCCCCACAGGGTTCAGTGTTAATCACTGAGACTCCCACATGGTTCTGTGTTAATCATTGAGACTCCCACAGGGTTCAGTATTAATCAGTGAGACTCCCATAGGGTTCAGTGTTAATCAGTGAGACTCTCATATGGTTCGGTGTTAATCAGTGAGACTCCCACAGGGTTCAGTGACACTCACTGAGACTCCGATAGGGTTCAGTGTTAATAAGGGAGACCCCCATAGGGTTCAGTGTTAATCAGTGAGACTCCCACAGGGTTCAGTGTTAATCAGTGAGACTCCGATAGGGTTCAGTGTTAATCAGGGAGACCCCCATAGGGTTCAGTGTTAATAAGTGAGACTCCCACAGGGATCAGTGTTAATCAGTTAGACTCCAACAGTGTTCAGTGTTAATCAGTGAGACTCCCACAGGGTTCAGTGTTAATCAGTGAGACTCCCACAGGGTTCAGTGTTAATTAGTGAGCATCCCATAGGGTTCAGTGTTAATCAGTGAGACTCCCACAGGGTTCAGTCTTAATCAGTGAGACGCCCATAGGGTTCAGTGTTAATCAGTGAGACTCCCACAGCGTTCAGTGTTAATCAGTGAGACTCCCATAGGGTTCAGTGTTAATTAGTGAGACTCCCACAGGGTTCAGTGTTAATCAGTGAGACTCCCACAGAGTTCAGTGTTAATCAGTGAGACTCCCATAGGGTTCACTGTTAATCACTGAGACTTCCACCGTGTTCAGTGTTAATCAGTGAGACTCCCACAGGGTTCAGTGTTAATCAGTGAGACACCCATAGGATTCAGTGTTAATCAGTCAGACTCCCATAGGGTTCAGTGTTAATCAGTGATACTCCCATATGGTTCAGTGTTAATCAGTGAGACTCCCATAGGGTTCGTGTGTTAATCAGTGAGACTCCCACATGGTCCAGTGTTAATCAATGAGACTCCCATAGGGTTCAGTGTTAATCAGTGAGACTCCCACAGGGTTCAGTGTTAATCATTGAGACTCCCACAGGGTTCAGTGTTAATCAGTGAGACTCCCACAGGGTTCAGTGTTAATCAGTGAGACTCCCATAGGGTTCAGTGTAAATCAGTGAGACTCCCATAGTGTTCAGTGTTAATCAGTGAGACTCCCATTGAGTTCAGTGTTCATCAGTGAGACTCCCATAGGGTTCAATGTTGATCAGTGAGACTCCCGTAGGGTTCAGTGTTAATCAGTGAGACTCCCATAGTGTTCAGTGTTAATCAATGAGACTCCCGTAGGGTTCAGAGTTAATCAATGAGACTCCCATAGGGTTCAGTGTTAATCAGTGAGACTCCCATAGGGTTCAGTGTTAATCAGTGAGACTCCCATAGGGTTCAGTGTTAATCAGTGAGACTCCCACAGGTTTCAGTGTTAATCAGTGAGACTCCAATAGGGTTCAGTGTTAATCAGTGAGACCCCCATAGGGTTCAGTGTTATTCAGTGTGACTCCCACAGGGTTCAGTGTTAATCAGTGAGACTCCCACAGGGTTCAGTATTAATCAATGAGACTCCCATAGGGTTCAATGTTAATCAGTGAGACTCTCATAGGGTCCAGTGTTAATCAGTGAGACTCCCACAGTGTTCAGTGTTAATCAGTGAGACTCCCATAGGGTTCAGTGTTAATCAGTGAGACTCCCACAGGGTTCAGTGTTAATTAGTGAGACTCCCATAGTGTTCAGTGTTAGTCAGTGAGGCTCCCACAGGATTCAGTATTAATCAGTGAGACACCCACAGAGTTCAGTGTTAATCAGTGAGTCTCCCATAGGGTTCAGTGTTAATATGTGACACTCCCTTAGGGTTCAGTGTTAATCAGTGAGACTCCCCCAGGGTTCAGTGTTAATCAGTGAGACTCCCATAGGGTTCAGTGTTAATCAGTGAGACTCCCATAGGGTTCAGTTTTCATCATTGAGACTTCCATAGGGTTCAGTGTTAATCAGTGAGACCCCCACAGGGTTCAGTGTTAATCACTGAGACTCCCACATGGTTCTGTGTTAATCAGTGAGACTCCCACTGGGCTCAGTGTTAATCATTGAGACTCCCACAGGGTTCAGTATTAATCAGTGAAACTCCCATAGGGTTCAGTGTTAATCAGTGAGACTCTCATATGGTTCGGTGTTAATCAGTGAGACTCCCATAGGGTTCACTGTTAATCACTGAGACTTCCACCGGGTTCAGTGTTAATCAGTGAGACTCCCACAGGGTTCAGTGACACTCACTGAGACTCCGATAGGGTTCAGTGTTAATAAGGGAGACCCCCATAGGGTTCAGTGTTAATCAGTGAGACCCCCACAGGGTTCAGTGTTAATCACTGAGACTCCCACATGGTTCTGTGTTAATCATTGAGACTCCCACAGGGTTCAGTATTAATCAGTGAGACTCCCATAGGGTTCAGTGTTAATCAGTGAGACTCTCATATGGTTCGGTGTTAATCAGTGAGACTCCCACAGGGTTCAGTGACACTCACTGAGACTCCGATAGGGTTCAGTGTTAATAAGGGAGACCCCCATAGGGTTCAGTGTTAATCAGTGAGACTCCCACAGGGTTCAGTGTTAATCAGTGAGACTCCGATAGGGTTCAGTGTTAATCAGGGAGACCCCCATAGGGTTCAGTGTTAATAAGTGAGACTCCCACAGGGATCAGTGTTAATCAGTTAGACTCCCACAGTGTTCAGTGTTAATCAGTGAGACTCCCACAGGGTTCAGTGTTAATCAGTGAGACTCCCACAGGGTTCAGTGTTAATTAGTGAGCATCCCATAGGGTTCAGTGTTAATCAGTGAGACTCCCACAGGGTTCAGTCTTAATCAGTGAGACGCCCATAGGGTTCAGTGTTAATCAGTGAGACTCCCACAGCGTTCAGTGTTAATCAGTGAGACTCCCATAGGGTTCAGTGTTAATTAGTGAGACTCCCACAGGGTTCAGTGTTAATCAGTGAGACTCCCACAGAGTTCAGTGTTAATCAGTGAGACTCCCATAGGGTTCACTGTTAATCACTGAGACTTCCACCGTGTTCAGTGTTAATCAGTGAGACTCCCACAGGGTTCAGTGTTAATCAGTGAGACACCCATAGGATTCAGTGTTAATCAGTCAGACTCCCATAGGGTTCAGTGTTAATCAGTGATACTCCCATATGGTTCAGTGTTAATCAGTGAGACTCCCATAGGGTTCGTGTGTTAATCAGTGAGACTCCCACATGGTCCAGTGTTAATCAATGAGACTCCCATAGGGTTCAGTGTTAATCAGTGAGACTCCCACAGGGTTCAGTGTTAATCATTGAGACTCCCACAGGGTTCAGTGTTAATCAGTGAGACTCCCACAGGGTTCAGTGTTAATCAGTGAGACTCCCATAGGGTTCAGTGTAAATCAGTGAGACTCCCATAGTGTTCAGTGTTAATCAGTGAGACTCCCATTGAGTTCAGTGTTCATCAGTGAGACTCCCATAGGGTTCAATGTTGATCAGTGAGACTCCCGTAGGGTTCAGTGTTAATCAGTGAGACTCCCATAGTGTTCAGTGTTAATCAATGAGACTCCCGTAGGGTTCAGAGTTAATCAATGAGACTCCCATAGGGTTCAGTGTTAATCAGTGAGACTCCCATAGGGTTCAGTGTTAATCAGTGAGACTCCCATAGGGTTCAGTGTTAATCAGTGAGACTCCCACAGGTTTCAGTGTTAATCAGTGAGACTCCAATAGGGTTCAGTGTTAATCAGTGTCCCCCATAGGGTTCAGTGTTATTCAGTGTGACTCCCACAGGGTTCAGTGTTAATCAGTGAGACTTCCACAGGGTTCAGTATTAATCAATGAGACTCCCATAGGGTTCAATGTTAATCAGTGAGACTCTCATAGGGTCCAGTGTTAATCAGTGAGACTCCCACAGTGTTCAGTGTTAATCAGTGAGACTCCCATAGGGTTCAGTGTTAATCAGTGAGACTCCCACAGGGTTCAGTGTTAATTAGTGAGACTCCCATAGTGTTCAGTGTTAGTCAGTGAGGCTCCCACAGGGTTCAGTATTAATCAGTGAGACACCCACAGAGTTCAGTGTTAATCAGTGAGTCTCCCATAGGGTTCAGTGTTAATATGTGACACTCCCTTAGGGTTCAGTGTTAATCAGTGAGACTCCCCCAGGGTTCAGTGTTAATCAGTGAGACTCCCATAGGGTTCAGTGTTAATCAGTGAGACTCCCATAGGGTTCAGTTTTCATCATTGAGACTTCCATAGGGTTCAGTGTTAATCAGTGAGACCCCCACAGGGTTCAGTGTTAATCAGTGAGACTCCCACATGGTTCTGTGTTAATCAGTGAGACTCCCACTGGGCTCAGTGTTAATCATTGAGACTCCCACAGGGTTCAGTATTAATCAGTGAAACTCCCATAGGGTTCAGTGTTAATCAGTGAGACTCTCATATGGTTCGGTGTTAATCAGTGAGACTCCCATAGGGTTCACTGTTAATCACTGAGACTTCCACCGGGTTCAGTGTTAATCAGTGAGACTCCCACAGGGTTCAGTGACACTCACTGAGACTCCGATAGGGTTCAGTGTTAATAAGGGAGACCCCCATAGGGTTCAGTGTTAATCAGTGAGACTCCCACAGGGTTCAGTGTTAATCAGTGAGACTCCGATAGGGTTCAGTGTTAATCAGGGAGACCCCCATAGGGTTCAGTGTTAATAAGTGAGACTCCCACAGGGTCCAGTGTTAATCAGTTAGACTCCCACAGTGTTCAGTGTTAATCAGTGAGACTCCCACAGGGTTCAGTGTTAATCAGTGAGACTCCCACAGGGTTCAGTGTTAATTAGTGAGCATCCCATAGGGTTCAGTGTTAATCAGTGAGACTCCCACAGGGTTCAGTCTTAATCAGTGAGACGCCCATAGGGTTCAGTGTTAATCAGTGAGACTCCCACAGCGTTCAGTGTTAATCAGTGAGACTCCCATAGGGTTCAGTGTTAATTAGTGAGACTCCCACAGGGTTCAGTGTTAATCAGTGAGACTCCCACAGAGTTCAGTGTTAATCAGTGAGACTCCCATAGGGTTCACTGTTAATCACTGAGACTTCCACCGTGTTCAGTGTTAATCAGTGAGACTCCCACAGGGTTCAGTGTTAATCAGTGAGACACCCATAGGATTCAGTGTTAATCAGTGAGACTCCCATAGGGTTCAGTGTTAATCAGTGATACTCCTATATGGTTCAGTGTTAATCAGTGAGACTCCCATAGGGTTCGTGTGTTAATCAGTGAGACTCCCACATGGTCCAGTGTTAATCAATGAAACTCCCATAGGGTTCAGTGTTAATCAGTGAGACTCCCACAGGGTTCAGTGTTAATCATTGAGACTCCCACAGGGTTCAGTGTTAATCAGTGAGACTCCCACAGGGTTCAGTGTTAATCAGTGAGACTCCCATAGGGTTCAGTGTAAATCAGTGAGACTCCCATAGTGTTCAGTGTTAATCAGTGAGACTCCCATTGAGTTCAGTGTTCATCAGTGAGACTCCCATAGGGTTCAATGTTGATCAGTGAGACTCCCGTAGGGTTCAGTGTTAATCAGTGAGACTCCCATAGTGTTCAGTGTTAATCAATGAGACTCCCGTAGGGTTCAGAGTTCATCAATGAGACTCCCATAGGGTTCAGTGTTAATCAGTGAGACTCCCATAGGGTTCAGTGTTAATCAGTGAGACTCCCATAGGGTTCAGTGTTAATCAGTTAGACTCCCACAGGTTTCAGTGTTAATCAGTGAGACTCCGATAGGGTTCAGTGTTAATCAGTGAGACCCCCATAGGGTTCAGTGTTAATCAGTGTGACTCCCACAGGGTTCAGTGTTAATCAGTGAGACTCCCACAGGGTTCAGTATTAATCAATGAGACTCCCATAGGGTTCAATGTTAATCAGTGAGACTCTCATAGGGTCCAGTGTTAATCAGTGAGACTCCCACAGTGTTCAGTGTTAATCAGTGAGACTCCCATAGGGTTCAGTGTTAATCAGTGAGACTCCCACAGGGTTCAGTGTTAATTAGTGAGACTCCTATAGTGTTCACTGTTAGTCAGTGAGGCTCCCACAGGGTTCAGTATTAATCAGTGAGACTCCCACAGAGTTCAGTGTTAATCAGTGAGTCTCCCATAGGGTTCAGTGTTAATACGTGACACTCCCTTAGGGTTCAGTGTTAATCAGTGAGACTCCCCCAGGGTTCAGTGTTAATCAGTGAGACTCCCATAGGGTTCAGTGTTAATCAGTGAGACTCCCATAGGGTTCAGTTTTAATCATTGAGACTTCCATAGGGTTCAGTGTTAATCAGTGAGACCCCCACAGGGTTCAGTGTTAATCACTGAGACTCCCAAATGGTTCTGTGTTAATCAGTGAGACTCCCACTGGGCTCAGTGTTAATCAATGAGACTCCCACAGGGTTCAGTATTAATCAGTGAGACTCCCTTAGGGTTCAGTGTTAATCAGTGAGACTCATATGGTTCGGTGTTAATCAGTGAGACTCCCATAGGGTTCACTGTTAATCACTGAGACTTCCACCGGGTTCAGTGTTAATCAGTGAGACTCCCACAGGGTTTAGTGACAATCACTGAGACTCCGATAGGGTTCAGTGTTAATCAGGGAGACCCCCATAGGGTTCAGTGTTAATCAGTGTGACTCCCACAGGGTTCAGTGTTAATCAGTGAGACTCCCACAGGGTTCAGTATTAATCAATGAGACTCCCATAGGGTTCAATGTTAATCAGTGAGACTCTCATAGGGTCCAGTGTTAATCAGTGAGACTCCCACAGTGTTCAGTGTTAATCAGTGAGACTCCCATAGGGTTCAGTGTTAATCAGTGAGACTCCCACAGGGTTCAGTGTTAATTAGTGAGACTCCCATAGTGTTCACTGTTAGTCAGTGAGGCTCCCACAGGGTTCAGTATTAATCAGTGAGACTCCCACAGGGTTCAGTGTTAATCAGTGAGACACCCATAGGATTCAGTGTTAATCAGTGAGACTCCCATAGGGTTCAGTGTTAATCAGTGATACTCCCATATGGTTCAGTGTTAATCAGTGAGACTCCCATAGGGTTCGTGTGTTAATCAGTGAGACTCCCACATGGTCCAGTGTTAATCAATGAGACTCCCATAGGGTTCAGTGTTAATCAGTGAGACTCCCACAGGGTTCAGTGTTAATCATTGAGACTCCCACAGGGTTCAGTGTTAATCAGTGAGACTCCCACAGGGTTCAGTGTTAATCAGTGAGACTCCCATAGGGTTCAGTGTAAATCAGTGAGACTCCCATAGTGTTCAGTGTTAATCAGTGAGACTCCCATTGAGTTCAGTGTTCATCAGTGAGACTCCCATAGGGTTCAATGTTGATCAGTGAGACTCCCGTAGGGTTCAGTGTTAATCAGTGAGACTCCCATAGTGTTCAGTGTTAATCAATGAGACTCCCGTAGGGTTCAGAGTTAATCAATGAGACTCCCATAGGGTTCAGTGTTAATCAGTGAGACTCCCATAGGGTTCAGTGTTAATCAGTGAGACTCCCATAGGGTTCAGTGTTAATCAGTGAGACTCCCACAGGTTTCAGTGTTAATCAGTGAGACTCCAATAGGGTTCAGTGTTAATCAGTGAGACCCCCATAGGGTTCAGTGTTATTCAGTGTGAATCCCACAGGGTTCAGTGTTAATCAGTGAGACTCCCACAGGGTTCAGTATTAATCAATGAGACTCCCATAGGGTTCAATGTTAATCAGTGAGACTCTCATAGGGTCCAGTGTTAATCAGTGAGACTCCCACAGTGTTCAGTGTTAATCAGTGAGACTCCCATAGGGTTCAGTGTTAATCAGTGAGACTCCCACAGGGTTCAGTGTTAATTAGTGAGACTCCCATAGTGTTCAGTGTTAGTCAGTGAGGCTCCCACAGGGTTCAGTATTAATCAGTGAGACACCCACAGAGTTCAGTGTTAATCAGTGAGTCTCCCATAGGGTTCAGTGTTAATATGTGACACTCCCTTAGGGTTCAGTGTTAATCAGTGAGACTCCCCCAGGGTTCAGTGTTAATCAGTGAGACTCCCATAGGGTTCAGTGTTAATCAGTGAGACTCCCATAGGGTTCAGTTTTCATCATTGAGACTTCCATAGGGTTCAGTGTTAATCAGTGAGACCCCCACAGGGTTCAGTGTTAATCACTGAGACTCCCACATGGTTCTGTGTTAATCAGTGAGACTCCCACTGGGCTCAGTGTTAATCATTGAGACTCCCACAGGGTTCAGTATTAATCAGTGAAACTCCCATAGGGTTCAGTGTTAATCAGTGAGACTCTCATATGGTTCGGTGTTAATCAGTGAGACTCCCATAGGGTTCACTGTTAATCACTGAGACTTCCACCGGGTTCAGTGTTAATCAGTGAGACTCCCACAGGGTTCAGTGACACTCACTGAGACTCCGATAGGGTTCAGTGTTAATAAGGGAGACCCCCATAGGGTTCAGTGTTAATCAGTGAGACTCCCACAGGGTTCAGTGTTAATCAGTGAGACTCCGATAGGGTTCAGTGTTAATCAGGGAGACCCCCATAGGGTTCAGTGTTAATAAGTGAGACTCCCACAGGGTCCAGTGTTATCAGTTAGACTCCCACAGTGTTCAGTGTTAATCAGTGAGACTCCCACAGGGTTCAGTGTTAATCAGTGAGACTCCCACAGGGTTCAGTGTTAATTAGTGAGCATCCCATAGGGTTCAGTGTTAATCAGTGAGACTCCCACAGGGTTCAGTCTTAATCAGTGAGACGCCCATAGGGTTCAGTGTTAATCAGTGAGACTCCCACAGCGTTCAGTGTTAATCAGTGAGACTCCCATAGGGTTCAGTGTTAATTAGTGAGACTCCCACAGGGTTCAGTGTTAATCAGTGAGACTCCCACAGAGTTCAGTGTTAATCAGTGAGACTCCCATAGGGTTCACTGTTAATCACTGAGACTTCCACCGTGTTCAGTGTTAATCAGTGAGACTCCCACAGGGTTCAGTGTTAATCAGTGAGACACCCATAGGATTCAGTGTTAATCAGTGAGACTCCCATAGGGTTCAGTGTTAATCAGTGATACTCCTATATGGTTCAGTGTTAATCAGTGAGACTCCCATAGGGTTCGTGTGTTAATCAGTGAGACTCCCACATGGTCCAGTGTTAATCAATGAAACTCCCATAGGGTTCAGTGTTAATCAGTGAGACTCCCACAGGGTTCAGTGTTAATCATTGAGACTCCCACAGGGTTCAGTGTTAATCAGTGAGACTCCCACAGGGTTCAGTGTTAATCAGTGAGACTCCCATAGGGTTCAGTGTAAATCAGTGAGACTCCCATAGTGTTCAGTGTTAATCAGTGAGACTCCCATTGAGTTCAGTGTTCATCAGTGAGACTCCCATAGGGTTCAATGTTGATCAGTGAGACTCCCGTAGGGTTCAGTGTTAATCAGTGAGACTCCCATAGTGTTCAGTGTTAATCAATGAGACTCCCGTAGGGTTCAGAGTTAATCAATGAGACTCCCATAGGGTTCAGTGTTAATCAGTGAGACTCCCATAGGGTTCAGTGTTAATCAGTGAGACTCCCATAGGGTTCAGTGTTAATCAGTTAGACTCCCACAGGTTTCAGTGTTAATCAGTGAGACTCCCATAGGGTTCAGTGTTAATCAGTTAGACTCCCACAGGTTTCAGTGTTAATCAGTGAGACTCCGATAGGGTTCAGTGTTAATCAGTGAGACCCCCATAGGGTTCAGTGTTAATCAGTGTGACTCCCACAGGGTTCAGTGTTAATCAGTGAGACTCCCACAGGGTTCAGTATTAATCAATGAGACTCCCATAGGGTTCAATGTTAATCAGTGAGACTCTCATAGGGTCCAGTGTTAATCAGTGAGACTCCCACAGTGTTCAGTGTTAATCAGTGAGACTCCCATAGGGTTCAGTGTTAATCAGTGAGACTCCCACAGGGTTCAGTGTTAATTAGTGAGACTCCTATAGTGTTCACTGTTAGTCAGTGAGGCTCCCACAGGGTTCAGTATTAATCAGTGAGACTCCCACATAGTTCAGTGTTAATCAGTGAGTCTCCCATAGGGTTCAGTGTTAATACGTGACACTCCCTTAGGGTTCAGTGTTAATCAGTGAGACTCCCCCAGGGTTCAGTTTTAATCAGTGAGACTCCCATAGGGTTCAGTGTTAATCAGTGAGACTCCCATAGGGTTCAGTTTTAATCATTGAGACTTCCATAGGGTTCAGTGTTAATCAGTGAGACCCCCACAGGGTTCAGTGTTAATCAGTGAGACTCCCACAGGGTTCAGTATTAATCAATGAGACTCCCATAGGGTTCAATGTTAATCAGTGAGACTCTCATAGGGTCCAGTGTTAATCAGTGAGACTCCCACAGTGTTCAGTGTTAATCAGTGAGACTCCCATAGGGTTCAGTGTTAATCAGTGAGACTCCCACAGGGTTCAGTGTTAATTAGTGAGACTCCTATAGTGTTCACTGTTAGTCAGTGAGGCTCCCACAGGGTTCAGTATTAATCAGTGAGACTCCCACAGAGTTCAGTGTTAATCAGTGAGTCTCCCATAGGGTTCAGTGTTAATACGTGACACTCCCTTAGGGTTCAGTGTTAATCAGTGAGACTCCCCCAGGGTTCAGTGTTAATCAGTGAGACTCCCATAGGGTTCAGTGTTAATCAGTGAGACTCCCATAGGGTTCAGTTTTAATCATTGAGACTTCCATAGGGTTCAGTGTTAATCAGTGAGACCCCCACAGGGTTCAGTGTTAATCACTGAGACTCCCAAATGGTTCTGTGTTAATCAGTGAGACTCCCACTGGGCTCAGTGTTAATCAATGAGACTCCCACAGGGTTCAGTATTAATCAGTGAGACTCCCTTAGGGTTCAGTGTTAATCAGTGAGACTCATATGGTTCGGTGTTAATCAGTGAGACTCCCATAGGGTTCACTGTTAATCACTGAGACTTCCACCGGGTTCAGTGTTAATCAGTGAGACTCCCACAGGGTTTAGTGACAATCACTGAGACTCCGATAGGGTTCAGTGTTAATCAGGGAGACCCCCATAGGGTTCAGTGTTAATCAGTGTGACTCCCACAGGGTTCAGTGTTAATCAGTGAGACTCCCACAGGGTTCAGTATTAATCAATGAGACTCCCATAGGGTTCAATGTTAATCAGTGAGACTCTCATAGGGTCCAGTGTTAATCAGTGAGACTCCCACAGTGTTCAGTGTTAATCAGTGAGACTCCCATAGGGTTCAGTGTTAATCAGTGAGACTCCCACAGGGTTCAGTGTTAATTAGTGAGACTCCCATAGTGTTCACTGTTAGTCAGTGAGGCTCCCACAGGGTTCAGTATTAATCAGTGAGACTCCCACAGGGTTCAGTGTTAATCAGTGAGACACCCATAGGATTCAGTGTTAATCAGTGAGACTCCCATAGGGTTCAGTGTTAATCAGTGATACTCCCATATGGTTCAGTGTTAATCAGTGAGACTCCCATAGGGTTCGTGTGTTAATCAGTGAGACTCCCACATGGTCCAGTGTTAATCAATGAGACTCCCATAGGGTTCAGTGTTAATCAGTGAGACTCCCACAGGGTTCAGTGTTAATCATTGAGACTCCCACAGGGTTCAGTGTTAATCAGTGAGACTCCCACAGGGTTCAGTGTTAATCAGTGAGACTCCCATAGGGTTCAGTGTAAATCAGTGAGACTCCCATAGTGTTCAGTGTTAATCAGTGAGACTCCCATTGAGTTCAGTGTTCATCAGTGAGACTCCCATAGGGTTCAATGTTGATCAGTGAGACTCCCGTAGGGTTCAGTGTTAATCAGTGAGACTCCCATAGTGTTCAGTGTTAATCAATGAGACTCCCGTAGGGTTCAGAGTTAATCAATGAGACTCCCATAGGGTTCAGTGTTAATCAGTGAGACTCCCATAGGGTTCAGTGTTAATCAGTGAGACTCCCATAGGGTTCAGTGTTAATCAGTGAGACTCCCACAGGTTTCAGTGTTAATCAGTGAGACTCCAATAGGGTTCAGTGTTAATCAGTGAGACCCCCATAGGGTTCAGTGTTATTCAGTGTGACTCCCACAGGGTTCAGTGTTAATCAGTGAGACTCCCACAGGGTTCAGTATTAATCAATGAGACTCCCATAGGGTTCAATGTTAATCAGTGAGACTCTCATAGGGTCCAGTGTTAATCAGTGAGACTCCCACAGTGTTCAGTGTTAATCAGTGAGACTCCCATAGGGTTCAGTGTTAATCAGTGAGACTCCCACAGGGTTCAGTGTTAATTAGTGAGACTCCCATAGTGTTCAGTGTTAGTCAGTGAGGCTCCCACAGGGTTCAGTATTAATCAGTGAGACACCCACAGAGTTCAGTGTTAATCAGTGAGTCTCCCATAGGGTTCAGTGTTAATATGTGACACTCCCTTAGGGTTCAGTGTTAATCAGTGAGACTCCCCCAGGGTTCAGTGTTAATCAGTGAGACTCCCATAGGGTTCAGTGTTAATCAGTGAGACTCCCATAGGGTTCAGTTTTCATCATTGAGACTTCCATAGGGTTCAGTGTTAATCAGTGAGACCCCCACAGGGTTCAGTGTTAATCACTGAGACTCCCACATGGTTCTGTGTTAATCAGTGAGACTCCCACTGGGCTCAGTGTTAATCATTGAGACTCCCACAGGGTTCAGTATTAATCAGTGAAACTCCCATAGGGTTCAGTGTTAATCAGTGAGACTCTCATATGGTTCGGTGTTAATCAGTGAGACTCCCATAGGGTTCACTGTTAATCACTGAGACTTCCACCGGGTTCAGTGTTAATCAGTGAGACTCCCACAGGGTTCAGTGACACTCACTGAGACTCCGATAGGGTTCAGTGTTAATAAGGGAGACCCCCATAGGGTTCAGTGTTAATCAGTGAGACTCCCACAGGGTTCAGTGTTAATCAGTGAGACTCCGATAGGGTTCAGTGTTAATCAGGGAGACCCCCATAGGGTTCAGTGTTAATAAGTGAGACTCCCACAGGGTCCAGTGTTAATCAGTTAGACTCCCACAGTGTTCAGTGTTAATCAGTGAGACTCCCACAGGGTTCAGTGTTAATCAGTGAGACTCCCACAGGGTTCAGTGTTAATTAGTGAGCATCCCATAGGGTTCAGTGTTAATCAGTGAGACTCCCACAGGGTTCAGTCTTAATCAGTGAGACGCCCATAGGGTTCAGTGTTAATCAGTGAGACTCCCACAGCGTTCAGTGTTAATCAGTGAGACTCCCATAGGGTTCAGTGTTAATTAGTGAGACTCCCACAGGGTTCAGTGTTAATCAGTGAGACTCCCACAGAGTTCAGTGTTAATCAGTGAGTCTCCCATAGGGTTCAGTGTTAATATGTGACACTCCCTTAGGGTTCAGTGTTAATCAGTGAGACTCCCCCAGGGTTCAGTGTTAATCAGTGAGACTCCCATAGGGTTCAGTGTTAATCAGTGAGACTCCCATAGGGTTCAGTTTTCATCATTGAGACTTCCATAGGGTTCAGTGTTAATCAGTGAGACCCCCACAGGGTTCAGTGTTAATCAGTGAGACTCCCACATGGTTCTGTGTTAATCAGTGAGACTCCCACTGGGCTCAGTGTTAATCATTGAGACTCCCACAGGGTTCAGTATTAATCAGTGAAACTCCCATAGGGTTCAGTGTTAATCAGTGAGACTCTCATATGGTTCGGTGTTAATCAGTGAGACTCCCATAGGGTTCACTGTTAATCACTGAGACTTCCACCGGGTTCAGTGTTAATCAGTGAGACTCCCACAGGGTTCAGTGACACTCACTGAGACTCCGATAGGGTTCAGTGTTAATAAGGGAGACCCCCATAGGGTTCAGTGTTAATCAGTGAGACTCCCACAGGGTTCAGTGTTAATCAGTGAGACTCCGATAGGGTTCAGTGTTAATCAGGGAGACCCCCATAGGGTTCAGTGTTAATAAGTGAGACTCCCACAGGGTCCAGTGTTAATCAGTTAGACTCCCACAGTGTTCAGTGTTAATCAGTGAGACTCCCACAGGGTTCAGTGTTAATCAGTGAGACTCCCACAGGGTTCAGTGTTAATTAGTGAGCATCCCATAGGGTTCAGTGTTAATCAGTGAGACTCCCACAGGGTTCAGTCTTAATCAGTGAGACGCCCATAGGGTTCAGTGTTAATCAGTGAGACTCCCACAGCGTTCAGTGTTAATCAGTGAGACTCCCATAGGGTTCAGTGTTAATTAGTGAGACTCCCACAGGGTTCAGTGTTAATCAGTGAGACTCCCACAGAGTTCAGTGTTAATCAGTGAGACTCCCATAGGGTTCACTGTTAATCACTGAGACTTCCACCGTGTTCAGTGTTAATCAGTGAGACTCCCACAGGGTTCAGTGTTAATCAGTGAGACACCCATAGGATTCAGTGTTAATCAGTGAGACTCCCATAGGGTTCAGTGTTAATCAGTGATACTCCTATATGGTTCAGTGTTAATCAGTGAGACTCCCATAGGGTTCGTGTGTTAATCAGTGAGACTCCCACATGGTCCAGTGTTAATCAATGAAACTCCCATAGGGTTCAGTGTTAATCAGTGAGACTCCCACAGGGTTCAGTGTTAATCATTGAGACTCCCACAGGGTTCAGTGTTAATCAGTGAGACTCCCACAGGGTTCAGTGTTAATCAGTGAGACTCCCATAGGGTTCAGTGTAAATCAGTGAGACTCCCATAGTGTTCAGTGTTAATCAGTGAGACTCCCATTGAGTTCAGTGTTCATCAATGAGACTCCCATAGGGTTCAGTGTTAATCAGTGAGACTCCCATAGGGTTCAGTGTTAATCAGTGAGACTCCCATAGGGTTCAGTGTTAATCAGTTAGACTCCCACAGGTTTCAGTGTTAATCAGTGAGACTCCGATAGGGTTCAGTGTTAATCAGTGAGACCCCCATAGGGTTCAGTGTTAATCAGTGTGACTCCCACAGGGTTCAGTGTTAATCAGTGAGACTCCCACAGGGTTCAGTATTAATCAATGAGACTCCCATAGGGTTCAATGTTAATCAGTGAGACTCTCATAGGGTCCAGTGTTAATCAGTGAGACTCCCACAGTGTTCAGTGTTAATCAGTGAGACTCCCATAGGGTTCAGTGTTAATCAGTGAGACTCCCACAGGGTTCAGTGTTAATTAGTGAGACTCCTATAGTGTTCACTGTTAGTCAGTGAGGCTCCCACAGGGTTCAGTATTAATCAGTGAGACTCCCACAGAGTTCAGTGTTAATCAGTGAGTCTCCCATAGGGTTCAGTGTTAATACGTGACACTCCCTTAGGGTTCAGTGTTAATCAGTGAGACTCCCCCAGGGTTCAGTGTTAATCAGTGAGACTCCCATAGGGTTCAGTGTTAATCAGTGAGACTCCCATAGGGTTCAGTTTTAATCATTGAGACTTCCATAGGGTTCAGTGTTAATCAGTGAGACCCCCACAGGGTTCAGTGTTAATCACTGAGACTCCCAAATGGTTCTGTGTTAATCAGTGAGACTCCCACTGGGCTCAGTGTTAATCAATGAGACTCCCACAGGGTTCAGTATTAATCAGTGAGACTCCCTTAGGGTTCAGTGTTAATCAGTGAGACTCATATGGTTCGGTGTTAATCAGTGAGACTCCCATAGGGTTCACTGTTAATCACTGAGACTTCCACCGGGTTCAGTGTTAATCAGTGAGACTCCCACAGGGTTTAGTGACAATCACTGAGACTCCGATAGGGTTCAGTGTTAATCAGGGAGACCCCCATAGGGTTCAGTGTTAATCAGTGTGACTCCCACAGGGTTCAGTGTTAATCAGTGAGACTCCCACAGGGTTCAGTATTAATCAATGAGACTCCCATAGGGTTCAATGTTAATCAGTGAGACTCTCATAGGGTCCAGTGTTAATCAGTGAGACTCCCACAGTGTTCAGTGTTAATCAGTGAGACTCCCATAGGGTTCAGTGTTAATCAGTGAGACTCCCACAGGGTTCAGTGTTAATTAGTGAGACTCCCATAGTGTTCACTGTTAGTCAGTGAGGCTCCCACAGGGTTCAGTATTAATCAGTGAGACTCCCACAGGGTTCAGTGTTAATCAGTGAGACACCCATAGGATTCAGTGTTAATCAGTGAGACTCCCATAGGGTTCAGTGTTAATCAGTGATACTCCCATATGGTTCAGTGTTAATCAGTGAGACTCCCACATGGTCCAGTGTTAATCAATGAGACTCCCATAGGGTTCAGTGTTAATCAGTGAGACTCCCACAGGGTTCAGTGTTAATCATTGAGACTCCCACAGGGTTCAGTGTTAATCAGTGAGACTCCCACAGGGTTCAGTGTTAATCAGTGAGACTCCCATAGGGTTCAGTGTAAATCAGTGAGACTCCCATAGTGTTCAGTGTTAATCAGTGAGACTCCCATTGAGTTCAGTGTTCATCAGTGAGACTCCCATAGGGTTCAATGTTGATCAGTGAGACTCCCGTAGGGTTCAGTGTTAATCAGTGAGACTCCCATAGTGTTCAGTGTTAATCAATGAGACTCCCGTAGGGTTCAGAGTTAATCAATGAGACTCCCATAGGGTTCAGTGTTAATCAGTGAGACTCCCATAGGGTTCAGTGTTAATCAGTGAGACTCCCATAGGGTTCAGTGTTAATCAGTGAGACTCCCACAGGTTTCAGTGTTAATCAGTGAGACTCCAATAGGGTTCAGTGTTAATCAGTGAGACCCCCATAGGGTTCAGTGTTATTCAGTGTGACTCCCACAGGGTTCAGTGTTAATCAGTGAGACTCCCACAGGGTTCAGTATTAATCAATGAGACTCCCATAGGGTTCAATGTTAATCAGTGAGACTCTCATAGGGTCCAGTGTTAATCAGTGAGACTCCCACAGTGTTCAGTGTTAATCAGTGAGACTCCCATAGGGTTCAGTGTTAATCAGTGAGACTCCCACAGGGTTCAGTGTTAATTAGTGAGACTCCCATAGTGTTCAGTGTTAGTCAGTGAGGCTCCCACAGGGTTCAGTATTAATCAGTGAGACACCCACAGAGTTCAGTGTTAATCAGTGAGTCTCCCATAGGGTTCAGTGTTAATATGTGACACTCCCTTAGGGTTCAGTGTTAATCAGTGAGACTCCCCCAGGGTTCAGTGTTAATCAGTGAGACTCCCATAGGGTTCAGTGTTAATCAGTGAGACTCCCATAGGGTTCAGTTTTCATCATTGAGACTTCCATAGGGTTCAGTGTTAATCAGTGAGACCCCCACAGGGTTCAGTGTTAATCACTGAGACTCCCACATGGTTCTGTGTTAATCAGTGAGACTCCCACTGGGCTCAGTGTTAATCATTGAGACTCCCACAGGGTTCAGTATTAATCAGTGAAACTCCCATAGGGTTCAGTGTTAATCAGTGAGACTCTCATATGGTTCGGTGTTAATCAGTGAGACTCCCATAGGGTTCACTGTTAATCACTGAGACTTCCACCGGGTTCAGTGTTAATCAGTGAGACTCCCACAGGGTTCAGTGACACTCACTGAGACTCCGATAGGGTTCAGTGTTAATAAGGGAGACCCCCATAGGGTTCAGTGTTAATCAGTGAGACTCCCACAGGGTTCAGTGTTAATCAGTGAGACTCCGATAGGGTTCAGTGTTAATCAGGGAGACCCCCATAGGGTTCAGTGTTAATAAGTGAGACTCCCACAGGGTCCAGTGTTAATCAGTTAGACTCCCACAGTGTTCAGTGTTAATCAGTGAGACTCCCACAGGGTTCAGTGTTAATCAGTGAGACTCCCACAGGGTTCAGTGTTAATTAGTGAGCATCCCATAGGGTTCAGTGTTAATCAGTGAGACTCCCACAGGGTTCAGTCTTAATCAGTGAGACGCCCATAGGGTTCAGTGTTAATCAGTGAGACTCCCACAGCGTTCAGTGTTAATCAGTGAGACTCCCATAGGGTTCAGTGTTAATTAGTGAGACTCCCACAGAGTTCAGTGTTAATCAGTGAGACTCCCACAGAGTTCAGTGTTAATCAGTGAGACTCCCATAGGGTTCACTGTTAATCACTGAGACTTCCACCGTGTTCAGTGTTAATCAGTGAGACTCCCACAGGGTTCAGTGTTAATCAGTGAGACACCCATAGGATTCAGTGTTAATCAGTGAGACTCCCATAGGGTTCAGTGTTAATCAGTGATACTCCTATATGGTTCAGTGTTAATCAGTGAGACTCCCATAGGGTTCGTGTGTTAATCAGTGAGACTCCCACATGGTCCAGTGTTAATCAATGAAACTCCCATAGGGTTCAGTGTTAATCAGTGAGACTCCCACAGGGTTCAGTGTTAATCATTGAGACTCCCACAGGGTTCAGTGTTAATCAGTGAGACTCCCACAGGGTTCAGTGTTAATCAGTGAGACTCCCATAGGGTTCAGTGTAAATCAGTGAGACTCCCATAGTGTTCAGTGTTAATCAGTGAGACTCCCATTGAGTTCAGTGTTCATCAGTGAGACTCCCATAGGGTTCAATGTTGATCAGTGAGACTCCCGTAGGGTTCAGTGTTAATCAGTGAGACTCCCATAGTGTTCAGTGTTAATCAATGAGACTCCCGTAGGGTTCAGAGTTAATCAATGAGACTCCCATAGGGTTCAGTGTTAATCAGTGAGACTCCCATAGGGTTCAGTGTTAATCAGTGAGACTCCCATAGGGTTCAGTGTTAATCAGTTAGACTCCCACAGGTTTCAGTGTTAATCAGTGAGACTCCCATAGGGTTCAGTGTTAATCAGTTAGACTCCCACAGGTTTCAGTGTTAATCAGTGAGACTCCGATAGGGTTCAGTGTTAATCAGTGAGACCCCCATAGGGTTCAGTGTTAATCAGTGTGACTCCCACAGGGTTCAGTGTTAATCAGTGAGACTCCCACAGGGTTCAGTATTAATCAATGAGACTCCCATAGGGTTCAATGTTAATCAGTGAGACTCTCATAGGGTCCAGTGTTAATCAGTGAGACTCCCACAGTGTTCAGTGTTAATCAGTGAGACTCCCATAGGGTTCAGTGTTAATCAGTGAGACTCCCACAGGGTTCAGTGTTAATTAGTGAGACTCCTATAGTGTTCACTGTTAGTCAGTGAGGCTCCCACAGGGTTCAGTATTAATCAGTGAGACTCCCACATAGTTCAGTGTTAATCAGTGAGTCTCCCATAGGGTTCAGTGTTAATACGTGACACTCCCTTAGGGTTCAGTGTTAATCAGTGAGACTCCCCCAGGGTTCAGTTTTAATCAGTGAGACTCCCATAGGGTTCAGTGTTAATCAGTGAGACTCCCATAGGGTTCAGTTTTAATCATTGAGACTTCCATAGGGTTCAGTGTTAATCAGTGAGACCCCCACAGGGTTCAGTGTTAATCAGTGAGACTCCCACAGGGTTCAGTATTAATCAATGAGACTCCCATAGGGTTCAATGTTAATCAGTGAGACTCTCATAGGGTCCAGTGTTAATCAGTGAGACTCCCACAGTGTTCAGTGTTAATCAGTGAGACTCCCATAGGGTTCAGTGTTAATCAGTGAGACTCCCACAGGGTTCAGTGTTAATTAGTGAGACTCCTATAGTGTTCACTGTTAGTCAGTGAGGCTCCCACAGGGTTCAGTATTAATCAGTGAGACTCCCACAGAGTTCAGTGTTAATCAGTGAGTCTCCCATAGGGTTCAGTGTTAATACGTGACACTCCCTTAGGGTTCAGTGTTAATCAGTGAGACTCCCCCAGGGTTCAGTGTTAATCAGTGAGACTCCCATAGGGTTCAGTGTTAATCAGTGAGACTCCCATAGGGTTCAGTTTTAATCATTGAGACTTCCATAGGGTTCAGTGTTAATCAGTGAGACCCCCACAGGGTTCAGTGTTAATCACTGAGACTCCCAAATGGTTCTGTGTTAATCAGTGAGACTCCCACTGGGCTCAGTGTTAATCAATGAGACTCCCACAGGGTTCAGTATTAATCAGTGAGACTCCCTTAGGGTTCAGTGTTAATCAGTGAGACTCATATGGTTCGGTGTTAATCAGTGAGACTCCCATAGGGTTCACTGTTAATCACTGAGACTTCCACCGGGTTCAGTGTTAATCAGTGAGACTCCCACAGGGTTTAGTGACAATCACTGAGACTCCGATAGGGTTCAGTGTTAATCAGGGAGACCCCCATAGGGTTCAGTGTTAATCAGTGTGACTCCCACAGGGTTCAGTGTTAATCAGTGAGACTCCCACAGGGTTCAGTATTAATCAATGAGACTCCCATAGGGTTCAATGTTAATCAGTGAGACTCTCATAGGGTCCAGTGTTAATCAGTGAGACTCCCACAGTGTTCAGTGTTAATCAGTGAGACTCCCATAGGGTTCAGTGTTAATCAGTGAGACTCCCACAGGGTTCAGTGTTAATTAGTGAGACTCCCATAGTGTTCACTGTTAGTCAGTGAGGCTCCCACAGGGTTCAGTATTAATCAGTGAGACTCCCACAGGGTTCAGTGTTAATCAGTGAGACACCCATAGGATTCAGTGTTAATCAGTGAGACTCCCATAGGGTTCAGTGTTAATCAGTGATACTCCCATATGGTTCAGTGTTAATCAGTGAGACTCCCATAGGGTTCGTGTGTTAATCAGTGAGACTCCCACATGGTCCAGTGTTAATCAATGAGACTCCCATAGGGTTCAGTGTTAATCAGTGAGACTCCCACAGGGTTCAGTGTTAATCATTGAGACTCCCACAGGGTTCAGTGTTAATCAGTGAGACTCCCACAGGGTTCAGTGTTAATCAGTGAGACTCCCATAGGGTTCAGTGTAAATCAGTGAGACTCCCATAGTGTTCAGTGTTAATCAGTGAGACTCCCATTGAGTTCAGTGTTCATCAGTGAGACTCCCATAGGGTTCAATGTTGATCAGTGAGACTCCCGTAGGGTTCAGTGTTAATCAGTGAGACTCCCATAGTGTTCAGTGTTAATCAATGAGACTCCCGTAGGGTTCAGAGTTAATCAATGAGACTCCCATAGGGTTCAGTGTTAATCAGTGAGACTCCCATAGGGTTCAGTGTTAATCAGTGAGACTCCCATAGGGTTCAGTGTTAATCAGTGAGACTCCCACAGGTTTCAGTGTTAATCAGTGAGACTCCAATAGGGTTCAGTGTTAATCAGTGAGACCCCCATAGGGTTCAGTGTTATTCAGTGTGACTCCCACAGGGTTCAGTGTTAATCAGTGAGACTCCCACAGGGTTCAGTATTAATCAATGAGACTCCCATAGGGTTCAATGTTAATCAGTGAGACTCTCATAGGGTCCAGTGTTAATCAGTGAGACTCCCACAGTGTTCAGTGTTAATCAGTGAGACTCCCATAGGGTTCAGTGTTAATCAGTGAGACTCCCACAGGGTTCAGTGTTAATTAGTGAGACTCCCATAGTGTTCAGTGTTAGTCAGTGAGGCTCCCACAGGGTTCAGTATTAATCAGTGAGACACCCACAGAGTTCAGTGTTAATCAGTGAGTCTCCCATAGGGTTCAGTGTTAATATGTGACACTCCCTTAGGGTTCAGTGTTAATCAGTGAGACTCCCCCAGGGTTCAGTGTTAATCAGTGAGACTCCCATAGGGTTCAGTGTTAATCAGTGAGACTCCCATAGGGTTCAGTTTTCATCATTGAGACTTCCATAGGGTTCAGTGTTAATCAGTGAGACCCCCACAGGGTTCAGTGTTAATCACTGAGACTCCCACATGGTTCTGTGTTAATCAGTGAGACTCCCACTGGGCTCAGTGTTAATCATTGAGACTCCCACAGGGTTCAGTATTAATCAGTGAAACTCCCATAGGGTTCAGTGTTAATCAGTGAGACTCTCATATGGTTCGGTGTTAATCAGTGAGACTCCCATAGGGTTCACTGTTAATCACTGAGACTTCCACCGGGTTCAGTGTTAATCAGTGAGACTCCCACAGGGTTCAGTGACACTCACTGAGACTCCGATAGGGTTCAGTGTTAATAAGGGAGACCCCCATAGGGTTCAGTGTTAATCAGTGAGACTCCCACAGGGTTCAGTGTTAATCAGTGAGACTCCGATAGGGTTCAGTGTTAATCAGGGAGACCCCCATAGGGTTCAGTGTTAATAAGTGAGACTCCCACAGGGTCCAGTGTTAATCAGTTAGACTCCCACAGTGTTCAGTGTTAATCAGTGAGACTCCCACAGGGTTCAGTGTTAATCAGTGAGACTCCCACAGGGTTCAGTGTTAATTAGTGAGCATCCCATAGGGTTCAGTGTTAATCAGTGAGACTCCCACAGGGTTCAGTCTTAATCAGTGAGACGCCCATAGGGTTCAGTGTTAATCAGTGAGACTCCCACAGCGTTCAGTGTTAATCAGTGAGA
This sequence comes from Petromyzon marinus, assembly GCF_048934315.1. Lineage (NCBI taxonomy): Eukaryota > Metazoa > Chordata > Hyperoartia > Petromyzontiformes > Petromyzontidae > Petromyzon > Petromyzon marinus. Next base: position 1,134,005 of record NW_027423080.1, on the reverse strand, counting down.
CTCCCATAGGGTTCAGTGTTAATTAGTGAGACTCCCACAGGGTTCAGTGTTAATCAGTGAGACTCCCACAGAGTTCAGTGTTAATCAGTGAGACTCCCATAGGGTTCACTGTTAATCACTGAGACTTCCACCGTGTTCAGTGTTAATCAGTGAGACTCCCACAGGGTTCAGTGTTAATCAGTGAGACACCCATAGGATTCAGTGTTAATCAGTGAGACTCCCATAGGGTTCAGTGTTAATCAGTGATACTCCTATATGGTTCAGTGTTAATCAGTGAGACTCCCATAGGGTTCGTGTGTTAATCAGTGAGACTCCCACATGGTCCAGTGTTAATCAATGAAACTCCCATAGGGTTCAGTGTTAATCAGTGAGACTCCCACAGGGTTCAGTGTTAATCATTGAGACTCCCACAGGGTTCAGTGTTAATCAGTGAGAATCCCACAGGGTTCAGTGTTAATCAGTGAGACTCCCATAGGGTTCAGTGTAAATCAGTGAGACTCCCATAGTGTTCAGTGTTAATCAGTGAGACTCCCATTGAGTTCAGTGTTCATCAGTGAGACTCCCATAGGGTTCAATGTTGATCAGTGAGACTCCCGTAGGGTTCAGTGTTAATCAGTGAGACTCCCATAGTGTTCAGTGTTAATCAATGAGACTCCCGTAGGGTTCAGAGTTAATCAATGAGACTCCCATAGGGTTCAGTGTTAATCAGTGAGACTCCCATAGGGTTCAGTGTTAATCAGTGAGACTCCCATAGGGTTCAGTGTTAATCAGTTAGACTCCCACAGGTTTCAGTGTTAATCAGTGAGACTCCCATAGGGTTCAGTGTTAATCAGTTAGACTCCCACAGGTTTCAGTGTTAATCAGTGAGACTCCGATAGGGTTCAGTGTTAATCAGTGAGACCCCCATAGGGTTCAGTGTTAATCAGTGTGACTCCCACAGGGTTCAGTGTTAATCAGTGAGACTCCCACAGGGTTCAGTATTAATCAATGAGACTCCCATAGGGTTCAATGTTAATCAGTGAGACTCTCATAGGGTCCAGTGTTAATCAGTGAGACTCCCACAGTGTTCAGTGTTAATCAGTGAGACTCCCATAGGGTTCAGTGTTAATCAGTGAGACTCCCACAGGGTTCAGTGTTAATTAGTGAGACTCCTATAGTGTTCACTGTTAGTCAGTGAGGCTCCCACAGGGTTCAGTATTAATCAGTGAGACTCCCACATAGTTCAGTGTTAATCAGTGAGTCTCCCATAGGGTTCAGTGTTAATACGTGACACTCCCTTAGGGTTCAGTGTTAATCAGTGAGACTCCCCCAGGGTTCAGTTTTAATCAGTGAGACTCCCATAGGGTTCAGTGTTAATCAGTGAGACTCCCATAGGGTTCAGTTTTAATCATTGAGACTTCCATAGGGTTCAGTGTTAATCAGTGAGACCCCCACAGGGTTCAGTGTTAATCACTGAGACTCCCAAATGGTTCTGTGTTAATCAGTGAGACTCCCACTGGGCTCAGTGTTAATCAATGAGACTCCCACAGGGTTCAGTATTAATCAGTGAGACTCCCTTAGGGTTCAGTGTTAATCAGTGAGACTCATATGGTTCGGTGTTAATCAGTGAGACTCCCATAGGGTTCACTGTTAATCACTGAGACTTCCACCGGGTTCAGTGTTAATCAGTGAGACTCCCACAGGGTTTAGTGACAATCACTGAGACTCCGATAGGGTTCAGTGTTAATCAGGGAGACCCCCATAGGGTTCAGTGTTAATCAGTGTGACTCCCACAGGGTTCAGTGTTAATCAGTGAGACTCCCACAGGGTTCAGTATTAATCAATGAGACTCCCATAGGGTTCAATGTTAATCAGTGAGACTCTCATAGGGTCCAGTGTTAATCAGTGAGACTCCCACAGTGTTCAGTGTTAATCAGTGAGACTCCCATAGGGTTCAGTGTTAATCAGTGAGACTCCCACAGGGTTCAGTGTTAATCAGTGAGACTCCCACAGGGTTCAGTGTTAATCAGTGAGACTCCGATAGGGTTCAGTGTTAATCAGGGAGACCCCCATAGGGTTCAGTGTTAATAAGTGAGACTCCCACAGGGTCCAGTGTTAATCAGTTAGACTCCCACAGTGTTCAGTGTTAATCAGTGAGACTCCCACAGGGTTCAGTGTTAATCAGTGAGACTCCCACAGGGTTCAGTGTTAATTAGTGAGCATCCCATAGGGTTCAGTGTTAATCAGTGAGACTCCCACAGGGTTCAGTCTTAATCAGTGAGACGCCCATAGGGTTCAGTGTTAATCAGTGAGACTCCCACAGCGTTCAGTGTTAATCAGTGAGACTCCCATAGGGTTCAGTGTTAATTAGTGAGACTCCCACAGGGTTCAGTGTTAATCAGTGAGACTCCCACAGAGTTCAGTGTTAATCAGTGAGACTCCCATAGGGTTCACTGTTAATCACTGAGACTTCCACCGTGTTCAGTGTTAATCAGTGAGACTCCCACAGGGTTCAGTGTTAATCAGTGAGACACCCATAGGATTCAGTGTTAATCAGTGAGACTCCCATAGGGTTCAGTGTTAATCAGTGATACTCCTATATGGTTCAGTGTTAATCAGTGAGACTCCCATAGGGTTCGTGTGTTAATCAGTGAGACTCCCACATGGTCCAGTGTTAATCAATGAAACTCCCATAGGGTTCAGTGTTAATCAGTGAGACTCCCACAGGGTTCAGTGTTAATCATTGAGACTCCCACAGGGTTCAGTGTTAATCAGTGAGACTCCCACAGGGTTCAGTGTTAATCAGTGAGACTCCCATAGGGTTCAGTGTAAATCAGTGAGACTCCCATAGTGTTCAGTGTTAATCAGTGAGACTCCCATTGAGTTCAGTGTTCATCAGTGAGACTCCCATAGGGTTCAATGTTGATCAGTGAGACTCCCGTAGGGTTCAGTGTTAATCAGTGAGACTCCCATAGTGTTCAGTGTTAATCAATGAGACTCCCGTAGGGTTCAGAGTTAATCAATGAGACTCCCATAGGGTTCAGTGTTAATCAGTGAGACTCCCATAGGGTTCAGTGTTAATCAGTGAGACTCCCATAGGGTTCAGTGTTAATCAGTTAGACTCCCACAGGTTTCAGTGTTAATCAGTGAGACTCCGATAGGGTTCAGTGTTAATCAGTGAGACCCCCATAGGGTTCAGTGTTAATCAGTGTGACTCCCACAGGGTTCAGTGTTAATCAGTGAGACTCCCACAGGGTTCAGTATTAATCAATGAGACTCCCATAGGGTTCAATGTTAATCAGTGAGACTCTCATAGGGTCCAGTGTTAATCAGTGAGACTCCCACAGTGTTCAGTGTTAATCAGTGAGACTCCCATAGGGTTCAGTGTTAATCAGTGAGACTCCCACAGGGTTCAGTGTTAATTAGTGAGACTCCTATAGTGTTCACTGTTAGTCAGTGAGGCTCCCACAGGGTTCAGTATTAATCAGTGAGACTCCCACAGAGTTCAGTGTTAATCAGTGAGTCTCCCATAGGGTTCAGTGTTAATACGTGACACTCCCTTAGGGTTCAGTGTTAATCAGTGAGACTCCCCCAGGGTTCAGTGTTAATCAGTGAGACTCCCATAGGGTTCAGTGTTAATCAGTGAGACTCCCATAGGGTTCAGTTTTAATCATTGAGACTTCCATAGGGTTCAGTGTTAATCAGTGAGACCCCCACAGGGTTCAGTGTTAATCACTGAGACTCCCAAATGGTTCTGTGTTAATCAGTGAGACTCCCACTGGGCTCAGTGTTAATCAATGAGACTCCCACAGGGTTCAGTATTAATCAGTGAGACTCCCTTAGGGTTCAGTGTTAATCAGTGAGACTCATATGGTTCGGTGTTAATCAGTGAGACTCCCATAGGGTTCACTGTTAATCACTGAGACTTCCACCGGGTTCAGTGTTAATCAGTGAGACTCCCACAGGGTTTAGTGACAATCACTGAGACTCCGATAGGGTTCAGTGTTAATCAGGGAGACCCCCATAGGGTTCAGTGTTAATCAGTGTGACTCCCACAGGGTTCAGTGTTAATCAGTGAGACTCCCACAGGGTTCAGTATTAATCAATGAGACTCCCATAGGGTTCAATGTTAATCAGTGAGACTCTCATAGGGTCCAGTGTTAATCAGTGAGACTCCCACAGTGTTCAGTGTTAATCAGTGAGACTCCCATAGGGTTCAGTGTTAATCAGTGAGACTCCCACAGGGTTCAGTGTTAATTAGTGAGACTCCCATAGTGTTCACTGTTAGTCAGTGAGGCTCCCACAGGGTTCAGTATTAATCAGTGAGACTCCCACAGGGTTCAGTGTTAATCAGTGAGACACCCATAGGATTCAGTGTTAATCAGTGAGACTCCCATAGGGTTCAGTGTTAATCAGTGATACTCCCATATGGTTCAGTGTTAATCAGTGAGACTCCCATAGGGTTCGTGTGTTAATCAGTGAGACTCCCACATGGTCCAGTGTTAATCAATGAGACTCCCATAGGGTTCAGTGTTAATCAGTGAGACTCCCACAGGGTTCAGTGTTAATCATTGAGACTCCCACAGGGTTCAGTGTTAATCAGTGAGACTCCCACAGGGTTCAGTGTTAATCAGTGAGACTCCCATAGGGTTCAGTGTAAATCAGTGAGACTCCCATAGTGTTCAGTGTTAATCAGTGAGACTCCCATTGAGTTCAGTGTTCATCAGTGAGACTCCCATAGGGTTCAATGTTGATCAGTGAGACTCCCGTAGGGTTCAGTGTTAATCAGTGAGACTCCCATAGTGTTCAGTGTTAATCAATGAGACTCCCGTAGGGTTCAGAGTTAATCAATGAGACTCCCATAGGGTTCAGTGTTAATCAGTGAGACTCCCATAGGGTTCAGTGTTAATCAGTGAGACTCCCATAGGGTTCAGTGTTAATCAGTGAGACTCCCACAGGTTTCAGTGTTAATCAGTGAGACTCCAATAGGGTTCAGTGTTAATCAGTGAGACCCCCATAGGGTTCAGTGTTATTCAGTGTGACTCCCACAGGGTTCAGTGTTAATCAGTGAGACTCCCACAGGGTTCAGTATTAATCAATGAGACTCCCATAGGGTTCAATGTTAATCAGTGAGACTCTCATAGGGTCCAGTGTTAATCAGTGAGACTCCCACAGTGTTCAGTGTTAATCAGTGAGACTCCCATAGGGTTCAGTGTTAATCAGTGAGACTCCCACAGGGTTCAGTGTTAATTAGTGAGACTCCCATAGTGTTCAGTGTTAGTCAGTGAGGCTCCCACAGGGTTCAGTATTAATCAGTGAGACACCCACAGAGTTCAGTGTTAATCAGTGAGTCTCCCATAGGGTTCAGTGTTAATATGTGACACTCCCTTAGGGTTCAGTGTTAATCAGTGAGACTCCCCCAGGGTTCAGTGTTAATCAGTGAGACTCCCATAGGGTTCAGTGTTAATCAGTGAGACTCCCATAGGGTTCAGTTTTCATCATTGAGACTTCCATAGGGTTCAGTGTTAATCAGTGAGACCCCCACAGGGTTCAGTGTTAATCACTGAGACTCCCACATGGTTCTGTGTTAATCAGTGAGACTCCCACTGGGCTCAGTGTTAATCATTGAGACTCCCACAGGGTTCAGTATTAATCAGTGAAACTCCCATAGGGTTCAGTGTTAATCAGTGAGACTCTCATATGGTTCGGTGTTAATCAGTGAGACTCCCATAGGGTTCACTGTTAATCACTGAGACTTCCACCGGGTTCAGTGTTAATCAGTGAGACTCCCACAGGGTTCAGTGACACTCACTGAGACTCCGATAGGGTTCAGTGTTAATAAGGGAGACCCCCATAGGGTTCAGTGTTAATCAGTGAGACTCCCACAGGGTTCAGTGTTAATCAGTGAGACTCCAATAGGGTTCAGTGTTAATCAGGGAGACCCCCATAGGGTTCAGTGTTAATAAGTGAGACTCCCACAGGGTCCAGTGTTAATCAGTTAGACTCCCACAGTGTTCAGTGTTAATCAGTGAGACTCCCACAGGGTTCAGTGTTAATCAGTGAGACTCCCACAGGGTTCAGTGTTAATTAGTGAGCATCCCATAGGGTTCAGTGTTAATCAGTGAGACTCCCACAGGGTTCAGTCTTAATCAGTGAGACGCCCATAGGGTTCAGTGTTAATCAGTGAGACTCCCACAGCGTTCAGTGTTAATCAGTGAGACTCCCATAGGGTTCAGTGTTAATTAGTGAGACTCCCACAGGGTTCAGTGTTAATCAGTGAGACTCCCACAGAGTTCAGTGTTAATCAGTGAGACTCCCATAGGGTTCACTGTTAATCACTGAGACTTCCACCGTGTTCAGTGTTAATCAGTGAGACTCCCACAGGGTTCAGTGTTAATCAGTGAGACACCCATAGGATTCAGTGTTAATCAGTGAGACTCCCATAGGGTTCAGTGTTAATCAGTGATACTCCTATATGGTTCAGTGTTAATCAGTGAGACTCCCATAGGGTTCGTGTGTTAATCAGTGAGACTCCCACATGGTCCAGTGTTAATCAATGAAACTCCCATAGGGTTCAGTGTTAATCAGTGAGACTCCCACAGGGTTCAGTGTTAATCATTGAGACTCCCACAGGGTTCAGTGTTAATCAGTGAGACTCCCACAGGGTTCAGTGTTAATCAGTGAGACTCCCATAGGGTTCAGTGTAAATCAGTGAGACTCCCATAGTGTTCAGTGTTAATCAGTGAGACTCCCATTGAGTTCAGTGTTCATCAGTGAGACTCCCATAGGGTTCAATGTTGATCAGTGAGACTCCCGTAGGGTTCAGTGTTAATCAGTGAGACTCCCATAGTGTTCAGTGTTAATCAATGAGACTCCCGTAGGGTTCAGAGTTAATCAATGAGACTCCCATAGGGTTCAGTGTTAATCAGTGAGACTCCCATAGGGTTCAGTGTTAATCAGTGAGACTCCCATAGGGTTCAGTGTTAATCAGTTAGACTCCCACAGGTTTCAGTGTTAATCAGTGAGACTCCCATAGGGTTCAGTGTTAATCAGTTAGACTCCCACAGGTTTCAGTGTTAATCAGTGAGACTCCGATAGGGTTCAGTGTTAATCAGTGAGACCCCCATAGGGTTCAGTGTTAATCAGTGTGACTCCCACAGGGTTCAGTGTTAATCAGTGAGACTCCCACAGGGTTCAGTATTAATCAATGAGACTCCCATAGGGTTCAATGTTAATCAGTGAGACTCTCATAGGGTCCAGTGTTAATCAGTGAGACTCCCACAGTGTTCAGTGTTAATCAGTGAGACTCCCATAGGGTTCAGTGTTAATCAGTGAGACTCCCACAGGGTTCAGTGTTAATTAGTGAGACTCCTATAGTGTTCACTGTTAGTCAGTGAGGCTCCCACAGGGTTCAGTATTAATCAGTGAGACTCCCACAGAGTTCAGTGTTAATCAGTGAGTCTCCCATAGGGTTCAGTGTTAATACGTGACACTCCCTTAGGGTTCAGTGTTAATCAGTGAGACTCCCCCAGGGTTCAGTTTTAATCAGTGAGACTCCCATAGGGTTCAGTGTTAATCAGTGAGACTCCCATAGGGTTCAGTTTTAATCATTGAGACTTCCATAGGGTTCAGTGTTAATCAGTGAGACCCCCACAGGGTTCAGTGTTAATCACTGAGACTCCCAAATGGTTCTGTGTTAATCAGTGAGACTCCCACTGGGCTCAGTGTTAATCAATGAGACTCCCACAGGGTTCAGTATTAATCAGTGAGACTCCCTTAGGGTTCAGTGTTAATCAGTGAGACTCATATGGTTCGGTGTTAATCAGTGAGACTCCCATAGGGTTCACTGTTAATCACTGAGACTTCCACCGGGTTCAGTGTTAATCAGTGAGACTCCCACAGGGTTTAGTGACAATCACTGAGACTCCGATAGGGTTCAGTGTTAATCAGGGAGACCCCCATAGGGTTCAGTGTTAATCAGTGTGACTCCCACAGGGTTCAGTGTTAATCAGTGAGACTCCCACAGGGTTCAGTATTAATCAATGAGACTCCCATAGGGTTCAATGTTAATCAGTGAGACTCTCATAGGGTCCAGTGTTAATCAGTGAGACTCCCACAGTGTTCAGTGTTAATCAGTGAGACTCCCATAGGGTTCAGTGTTAATCAGTGAGACTCCCACAGGGTTCAGTGTTAATTAGTGAGACTCCCATAGTGTTCACTGTTAGTCAGTGAGGCTCCCACAGGGTTCAGTATTAATCAGTGAGACTCCCACAGAGTTCAGTGTTAATCAGTGAGTCTCCCATAGGGTTCAGTGTTAATACGTGACACTCCCTTAGGGTTCAGTGTTAATCAGTGAGACTCCCCCAGGGTTCAGTGTTAATCAGTGAGACTCCCATAGGGTTCAGTGTTAATCAGTGAGACTCCCATAGGGTTCAGTTTTAATCATTGAGACTTCCATAGGGTTCAGTGTTAATCAGTGAGACCCCCACAGGGTTCAGTGTTAATCACTGAGACTCCCAAATGGTTCTGTGTTAATCAGTGAGACTCCCACTGGGCTCAGTGTTAATCAATGAGACTCCCACAGGGTTCAGTATTAATCAGTGAGACTCCCTTAGGGTTCAGTGTTAATCAGTGAGACTCTCATATGGTTCGGTGTTAATCAGTGAGACTCCCATAGGGTTCACTGTTAATCACTGAGACTTCCACCGGGTTCAGTGTTAATCTGTGAGACTCCCACAGGGTTTAGTGACAATCACTGAGACTCCGATAGGGTTCAGTGTTAATCAGGGAGACCCCCATAGGGTTCAGTGTTAATCAGTGAGACTCCCACAGGGTTCAGTGTTAATCAGTGAGACTCCCATAGGGTTCAGTGTTAATCAGTGAGACTCCCATAGTGTTCAGTGTTAATCAGTGAGACTCCCATTGAGTTCAGTGTTCATCAGTGAGACTCCCATAGGGTTCAATGTTAATCAGTGAGACTCCCGTAGGGTTCAGTGTTAATCAGTGAGACTCCCATAGTGTTCAGTGTTAATCAATGAGACTCCCGTAGGGTTCAGAGTTAATCAATGAGACACCCATAGGCTTCAGTGTTAATCAGTGAGACTCCCATAGGGTTCAGTGTTAATCAGTGAGACTCCCTTAGGGTTCAGTGTTAATCAGTGAGACACACATAGGGTTCAGTGTTATTCAGTGAGACTCCCACAGGTTTCAGTGTTAATCAGTGAGACTCCGATAGGGTTCAGTGTTAATCAGGGAGACCCCCATAGGGTTCAGTGTTAATCAGTGAGACTCCCACAGGGTTCAGTGTTAATCAGTTAGACTCCCATAGGGTTCAGTGTTAATCAGTGAGACTCTCATAGGGTTCGGTGTTAATCAGTGAGACTCCCACAGTGTTCAGTGTTAATCAGTGAGACTCCCACAGGGTTCAGTGTTAATCAGTGAGACTCCCACAGGGTTCAGTGTTAATTAGTGAGCATCCCATAGGGTTCAGTGTTAATCAGTGAGACTCCCACAGGGTTCAGTCTTAATCAGTGAGACGCCCATAGGGTTCAGTGTTAATCAGTGAGACTCCCACAGCGTTCAGTGTTAATCAGTGAGACTCCCATAGGGTTCAGTGTTAATTATTGAGACTCCCACAGGGTTCAGTGTTAATCAGTGAGACTCCCACAGCGTTCAGTGTTAATCAGTGAGCCTCCCATAGGGTTCAGTGTTAATTAATGAGACTCCCACAGGGTTCAGTGTTAATCAGTGAGACTCCCACAGAGTTCAGTGTTAATCAGTGAGACTCTCATAGGGTTCACTGTTAATCACTGAGACTTCCACCGTGTTCAGTGTTAATCAGTGAGACTCCCACAGGGTTCAGTGTTAATCAGTGAGACACCCATAGGATTCAGTGTTAATCAGTGAGACTCCCATAGGGTTCAGTGTTAATCAGTGATACTCCCATATGGTTCAGTGTTAATCAGTGAGACTCCCATAGGGTTCGTGTGTTAATCAGTGAGACTCCCACATGGTCCAGTGTTAATCAATGAGACTCCCATAGGGTTCAGTGTTAATCAGTGAGACTCCCACAGGGTTCAGTGTTAATCATTGAGACTCCCACAGGGTTCAGTGTTAATCAGTGAGACTCCCACAGGGTTCAGTGTTAATCAGTGAGACTCCCATAGGGTTCAGTGTAAATCAGTGAGACTCCCATAGTGTTCAGTGTTAATCAGTGAGACTCCCATTGAGTTCAGTGTTCATCAGTGAGACTCCCATAGGGTTCAATGTTGATCAGTGAGACTCCCGTAGGGTTCAGTGTTAATCAGTGAGACTCCCATAGTGTTCAGTGTTAATCAATGAGACTCCCGTAGGGTTCAGAGTTAATCAATGAGACTCCCATAGGGTTCAGTGTTAATCAGTGAGACTCCCATAGGGTTCAGTGTTAATCAGTGAGACTCCCATAGGGTTCAGTGTTAATCAGTGAGACTCCCACAGGTTTCAGTGTTAATCAGTGAGACTTTGATAGGGTTCAGTGTTAATCAGTGAGACCCCCATAGGGTTCAGTGTTAATCAGTGTGACTCCCACAGGGTTCAGTGTTAATCAGTGAGACTCCCACAGGGTTCAGTATTAATCAATGAGACTCCCATAGAGTTCAATGTTAATCAGTGAGACTCCCCCAGGGTTCAGTGTTAATCAGTGAGACTCCCATAGGGTTCAGTTTTAATCATTGAGACTTCCATAGGGTTCAGTGTTAATCAGTGAGACCCCCACAGGGTTCAGTGTTAATCAGTGAGACTCCCCCAGGGTTCAGTTTTAATCAGTGAGACTCCCATAGGGTTCAGTGTTAATCAGTGAGACTCCCATAGGGTTCAGTTTTAATCATTGAGACTTCCATAGGGTTCAGTGTTAATCAGTGAGACCCCCACAGGGTTCAGTGTTAATCACTGAGACTCCCAAATGGTTCTGTGTTAATCAGTGAGACTCCCACTGGGCTCAGTGTTAATCAATGAGACTCCCACAGGGTTCAGTATTAATCAGTGAGACTCCCTTAGGGTTCAGTGTTAATCAGTGAGACTCATATGGTTCGGTGTTAATCAGTGAGACTCCCATAGGGTTCACTGTTAATCACTGAGACTTCCACCGGGTTCAGTGTTAATCAGTGAGACTCCCACAGGGTTTAGTGACAATCACTGAGACTCCGATAGGGTTCAGTGTTAATCAGGGAGACCCCCATAGGGTTCAGTGTTAATCAGTGTGACTCCCACAGGGTTCAGTGTTAATCAGTGAGACTCCCACAGGGTTCAGTATTAATCAATGAGACTCCCATAGGGTTCAATGTTAATCAGTGAGACTCTCATAGGGTCCAGTGTTAATCAGTGAGACTCCCACAGTGTTCAGTGTTAATCAGTGAGACTCCCATAGGGTTCAGTGTTAATCAGTGAGACTCCCACAGGGTTCAGTGTTAATTAGTGAGACTCCCATAGTGTTCACTGTTAGTCAGTGAGGCTCCCACAGGGTTCAGTATTAATCAGTGAGACTCCCACAGAGTTCAGTGTTAATCAGTGAGTCTCCCATAGGGTTCAGTGTTAATACGTGACACTCCCTTAGGGTTCAGTGTTAATCAGTGAGACTCCCCCAGGGTTCAGTGTTAATCAGTGAGACTCCCATAGGGTTCAGTGTTAATCAGTGAGACTCCCATAGGGTTCAGTTTTAATCATTGAGACTTCCATAGGGTTCAGTGTTAATCAGTGAGACCCCCACAGGGTTCAGTGTTAATCACTGAGAATCCCAAATGGTTCTGTGTTAATCAGTGAGACTCCCACTGGGCTCAGTGTTAATCAGTGAGTCTCCCATAGGGTTCAGTGTTAATATGTGACACTCCCTTAGGGTTCAGTGTTAATCAGTGAGACTCCCCCAGGGTTCAGTGTTAATCAGTGAGACTCCCATAGGGTTCAGTGTTAATCAGTGAGACTCCCATAGGGTTCAGTTTTCATCATTGAGACTTCCATAGGGTTCAGTGTTAATCAGTGAGACCCCCACAGGGTTCAGTGTTAATCACTGAGACTCCCACATGGTTCTGTGTTAATCAGTGAGACTCCCACTGGGCTCAGTGTTAATCATTGAGACTCCCACAGGGTTCAGTATTAATCAGTGAAACTCCCATAGGGTTCAGTGTTAATCAGTGAGACTCTCATATGGTTCGGTGTTAATCAGTGAGACTCCCATAGGGTTCACTGTTAATCACTGAGACTTCCACCGGGTTCAGTGTTAATCAGTGAGACTCCCACAGGGTTCAGTGACACTCACTGAGACTCCGATAGGGTTCAGTGTTAATAAGGGAGACCCCCATAGGGTTCAGTGTTAATCAGTGAGACTCCCACAGGGTTCAGTGTTAATCAGTGAGACTCCGATAGGGTTCAGTGTTAATCAGGGAGACCCCCATAGGGTTCAGTGTTAATAAGTGAGACTCCCACAGGGTCCAGTGTTAATCAGTTAGACTCCCACAGTGTTCAGTGTTAATCAGTGAGACTCCCACAGGGTTCAGTGTTAATCAGTGAGACTCCCACAGGGTTCAGTGTTAATTAGTGAGCATCCCATAGGGTTCAGTGTTAATCAGTGAGACTCCCACAGGGTTCAGTCTTAATCAGTGAGACGCCCATAGGGTTCAGTGTTAATCAGTGAGACTCCCACAGCGTTCAGTGTTAATCAGTGAGACTCCCATAGGGTTCAGTGTTAATTAGTGAGACTCCCACAGGGTTCAGTGTTAATCAGTGAGACTCCCACAGAGTTCAGTGTTAATCAGTGAGACTCCCATAGGGTTCACTGTTAATCACTGAGACTTCCACCGTGTTCAGTGTTAATCAGTGAGACTCCCACAGGGTTCAGTGTTAATCAGTGAGACACCCATAGGATTCAGTGTTAATCAGTGAGACTCCCATAGGGTTCAGTGTTAATCAGTGATACTCCTATATGGTTCAGTGTTAATCAGTGAGACTCCCATAGGGTTCGTGTGTTAATCAGTGAGACTCCCACATGGTCCAGTGTTAATCAATGAAACTCCCATAGGGTTCAGTGTTAATCAGTGAGACTCCCCCAGGGTTCAGTGTTAATCAGTGAGACTCCCATAGGGTTCAGTGTTAATCAGTGAGACTCCCATAGGGTTCAGTTTTAATCATTGAGACTTCCATAGGGTTCAGTGTTAATCAGTGAGACCCCCACAGGGTTCAGTGTTAATCACTGAGACTCCCAAATGGTTCTGTGTTAATCAGTGAGACTCCCACTGGGCTCAGTGTTAATCAATGAGACTCCCACAGGGTTCAGTATTAATCAGTGAGACTCCCTTAGGGTTCAGTGTTAATCAGTGAGACTCTCATATGGTTCGGTGTTAATCAGTGAGACTCCCATAGGGTTCACTGTTAATCACTGAGACTTCCACCGGGTTCAGTGTTAATCTGTGAGACTCCCACAGGGTTTAGTGACAATCACTGAGACTCCGATAGGGTTCAGTGTTAATCAGGGAGACCCCCATAGGGTTCAGTGTTAATCAGTGAGACTCCCACAGGGTTCAGTGTTAATCAGTGAGACTCCCATAGGGTTCAGTGTTAATCAGTGAGACTCCCATAGTGTTCAGTGTTAATCAGTGAGACTCCCATTGAGTTCAGTGTTCATCAGTGAGACTCCCATAGGGTTCAATGTTAATCAGTGAGACTCCCGTAGGGTTCAGTGTTAATCAGTGAGACTCCCATAGTGTTCAGTGTTAATCAATGAGACTCCCGTAGGGTTCAGAGTTAATCAATGAGACACCCATAGGCTTCAGTGTTAATCAGTGAGACTCCCATAGGGTTCAGTGTTAATCAGTGAGACTCCCTTAGGGTTCAGTGTTAATCAGTGAGACACACATAGGGTTCAGTGTTATTCAGTGAGACTCCCACAGGTTTCAGTGTTAATCAGTGAGACTCCGATAGGGTTCAGTGTTAATCAGGGAGACCCCCATAGGGTTCAGTGTTAATCAGTGAGACTCCCACAGGGTTCAGTGTTAATCAGTTAGACTCCCATAGGGTTCAGTGTTAATCAGTGAGACTCTCATAGGGTTCGGTGTTAATCAGTGAGACTCCCACAGTGTTCAGTGTTAATCAGTGAGACTCCCACAGGGTTCAGTGTTAATCAGTGAGACTCCCACAGGGTTCAGTGTTAATTAGTGAGCATCCCATAGGGTTCAGTGTTAATCAGTGAGACTCCCACAGGGTTCAGTCTTAATCAGTGAGACGCCCATAGGGTTCAGTGTTAATCAGTGAGACTCCCACAGCGTTCAGTGTTAATCAGTGAGACTCCCATAGGGTTCAGTGTTAATTATTGAGACTCCCACAGGGTTCAGTGTTAATCAGTGAGACTCCCACAGCGTTCAGTGTTAATCAGTGAGCCTCCCATAGGGTTCAGTGTTAATTAATGAGACTCCCACAGGGTTCAGTGTTAATCAGTGAGACTCCCACAGAGTTCAGTGTTAATCAGTGAGACTCTCATAGGGTTCACTGTTAATCACTGAGACTTCCACCGTGTTCAGTGTTAATCAGTGAGACTCCCACAGGGTTCAGTGTTAATCAGTGAGACACCCATAGGATTCAGTGTTAATCAGTGAGACTCCCATAGGGTTCAGTGTTAATCAGTGATACTCCCATATGGTTCAGTGTTAATCAGTGAGACTCCCATAGGGTTCGTGTGTTAATCAGTGAGACTCCCACATGGTCCAGTGTTAATCAATGAGACTCCCATAGGGTTCAGTGTTAATCAGTGAGACTCCCACAGGGTTCAGTGTTAATCATTGAGACTCCCACAGGGTTCAGTGTTAATCAGTGAGACTCCCACAGGGTTCAGTGTTAATCAGTGAGACTCCCATAGGGTTCAGTGTAAATCAGTGAGACTCCCATAGTGTTCAGTGTTAATCAGTGAGACTCCCATTGAGTTCAGTGTTCATCAGTGAGACTCCCATAGGGTTCAATGTTGATCAGTGAGACTCCCGTAGGGTTCAGTGTTAATCAGTGAGACTCCCATAGTGTTCAGTGTTAATCAATGAGACTCCCGTAGGGTTCAGAGTTAATCAATGAGACTCCCATAGGGTTCAGTGTTAATCAGTGAGACTCCCATAGGGTTCAGTGTTAATCAGTGAGACTCCCATAGGGTTCAGTGTTAATCAGTGAGACTCCCACAGGTTTCAGTGTTAATCAGTGAGACTTTGATAGGGTTCAGTGTTAATCAGTGAGACCCCCATAGGGTTCAGTGTTAATCAGTGTGACTCCCACAGGGTTCAGTGTTAATCAGTGAGACTCCCACAGGGTTCAGTATTAATCAATGAGACTCCCATAGAGTTCAATGTTAATCAGTGAGACTCCCCCAGGGTTCAGTGTTAATCAGTGAGACTCCCATAGGGTTCAGTTTTAATCATTGAGACTTCCATAGGGTTCAGTGTTAATCAGTGAGACCCCCACAGGGTTCAGTGTTAATCAGTGAGACTCCCCCAGGGTTCAGTTTTAATCAGTGAGACTCCCATAGGGTTCAGTGTTAATCAGTGAGACTCCCATAGGGTTCAGTTTTAATCATTGAGACTTCCATAGGGTTCAGTGTTAATCAGTGAGACCCCCACAGGGTTCAGTGTTAATCACTGAGACTCCCAAATGGTTCTGTGTTAATCAGTGAGACTCCCACTGGGCTCAGTGTTAATCAATGAGACTCCCACAGGGTTCAGTATTAATCAGTGAGACTCCCTTAGGGTTCAGTGTTAATCAGTGAGACTCATATGGTTCGGTGTTAATCAGTGAGACTCCCATAGGGTTCACTGTTAATCACTGAGACTTCCACCGGGTTCAGTGTTAATCAGTGAGACTCCCACAGGGTTTAGTGACAATCACTGAGACTCCGATAGGGTTCAGTGTTAATCAGGGAGACCCCCATAGGGTTCAGTGTTAATCAGTGTGACTCCCACAGGGTTCAGTGTTAATCAGTGAGACTCCCACAGGGTTCAGTATTAATCAATGAGACTCCCATAGGGTTCAATGTTAATCAGTGAGACTCTCATAGGGTCCAGTGTTAATCAGTGAGACTCCCACAGTGTTCAGTGTTAATCAGTGAGACTCCCATAGGGTTCAGTGTTAATCAGTGAGACTCCCACAGGGTTCAGTGTTAATTAGTGAGACTCCCATAGTGTTCACTGTTAGTCAGTGAGGCTCCCACAGGGTTCAGTATTAATCAGTGAGACTCCCACAGAGTTCAGTGTTAATCAGTGAGTCTCCCATAGGGTTCAGTGTTAATACGTGACACTCCCTTAGGGTTCAGTGTTAATCAGTGAGACTCCCCCAGGGTTCAGTGTTAATCAGTGAGACTCCCATAGGGTTCAGTGTTAATCAGTGAGACTCCCATAGGGTTCAGTTTTAATCATTGAGACTTCCATAGGGTTCAGTGTTAATCAGTGAGACCCCCACAGGGTTCAGTGTTAATCACTGAGAATCCCAAATGGTTCTGTGTTAATCAGTGAGACTCCCACTGGGCTCAGTGTTAATCAGTGAGTCTCCCATAGGGTTCAGTGTTAATATGTGACACTCCCTTAGGGTTCAGTGTTAATCAGTGAGACTCCCCCAGGGTTCAGTGTTAATCAGTGAGACTCCCATAGGGTTCAGTGTTAATCAGTGAGACTCCCATAGGGTTCAGTTTTCATCATTGAGACTTCCATAGGGTTCAGTGTTAATCAGTGAGACCCCCACAGGGTTCAGTGTTAATCACTGAGACTCCCACATGGTTCTGTGTTAATCAGTGAGACTCCCACTGGGCTCAGTGTTAATCATTGAGACTCCCACAGGGTTCAGTATTAATCAGTGAAACTCCCATAGGGTTCAGTGTTAATCAGTGAGACTCTCATATGGTTCGGTGTTAATCAGTGAGACTCCCATAGGGTTCACTGTTAATCACTGAGACTTCCACCGGGTTCAGTGTTAATCAGTGAGACTCCCACAGGGTTCAGTGACACTCACTGAGACTCCGATAGGGTTCAGTGTTAATAAGGGAGACCCCCATAGGGTTCAGTGTTAATCAGTGAGACTCCCACAGGGTTCAGTGTTAATCAGTGAGACTCCGATAGGGTTCAGTGTTAATCAGGGAGACCCCCATAGGGTTCAGTGTTAATAAGTGAGACTCCCACAGGGTCCAGTGTTAATCAGTTAGACTCCCACAGTGTTCAGTGTTAATCAGTGAGACTCCCACAGGGTTCAGTGTTAATCAGTGAGACTCCCACAGGGTTCAGTGTTAATTAGTGAGCATCCCATAGGGTTCAGTGTTAATCAGTGAGACTCCCACAGGGTTCAGTCTTAATCAGTGAGACGCCCATAGGGTTCAGTGTTAATCAGTGAGACTCCCACAGCGTTCAGTGTTAATCAGTGAGACTCCCATAGGGTTCAGTGTTAATTAGTGAGACTCCCACAGGGTTCAGTGTTAATCAGTGAGACTCCCACAGAGTTCAGTGTTAATCAGTGAGACTCCCATAGGGTTCACTGTTAATCACTGAGACTTCCACCGTGTTCAGTGTTAATCAGTGAGACTCCCACAGGGTTCAGTGTTAATCAGTGAGACACCCATAGGATTCAGTGTTAATCAGTGAGACTCCCATAGGGTTCAGTGTTAATCAGTGATACTCCTATATGGTTCAGTGTTAATCAGTGAGACTCCCATAGGGTTCGTGTGTTAATCAGTGAGACTCCCACATGGTCCAGTGTTAATCAATGAAACTCCCATAGGGTTCAGTGTTAATCAGTGAGACTCCCACAGGGTTCAGTGTTAATCATTGAGACTCCCACAGGGTTCAGTGTTAATCAGTGAGACTCCCACAGGGTTCAGTGTTAATCAGTGAGACTCCCATAGGGTTCAGTGTAAATCAGTGAGACTCCCATAGTGTTCAGTGTTAATCAGTGAGACTCCCATTGAGTTCAGTGTTCATCAGTGAGACTCCCATAGGGTTCAATGTTGATCAGTGAGACTCCCGTAGGGTTCAGTGTTAATCAGTGAGACTCCCATAGTGTTCAGTGTTAATCAATGAGACTCCCGTAGGGTTCAGAGTTAATCAATGAGACTCCCATAGGGTTCAGTGTTAATCAGTGAGACTCCCATAGGGTTCAGTGTTAATCAGTGAGACTCCCATAGGGTTCAGTGTTAATCAGTTAGACTCCCACAGGTTTCAGTGTTAATCAGTGAGACTCCCATAGGGTTCAGTGTTAATCAGTTAGACTCCCACAGGTTTCAGTGTTAATCAGTGAGACTCCGATAGGGTTCAGTGTTAATCAGTGAGACCCCCATAGGGTTCAGTGTTAATCAGTGTGACTCCCACAGGGTTCAGTGTTAATCAGTGAGACTCCCACAGGGTTCAGTATTAATCAATGAGACTCCCATAGGGTTCAATGTTAATCAGTGAGACTCTCATAGGGTCCAGTGTTAATCAGTGAGACTCCCACAGTGTTCAGTGTTAATCAGTGAGACTCCCATAGGGTTCAGTGTTAATCAGTGAGACTCCCACAGGGTTCAGTGTTAATTAGTGAGACTCCTATAGTGTTCACTGTTAGTCAGTGAGGCTCCCACAGGGTTCAGTATTAATCAGTGAGACTCCCACAGAGTTCAGTGTTAATCAGTGAGTCTCCCATAGGGTTCAGTGTTAATACGTGACACTCCCTTAGGGTTCAGTGTTAATCAGTGAGACTCCCCCAGGGTTCAGTTTTAATCAGTGAGACTCCCATAGGGTTCAGTGTTAATCAGTGAGACTCCCATAGGGTTCAGTTTTAATCATTGAGACTTCCATAGGGTTCAGTGTTAATCAGTGAGACCCCCACAGGGTTCAGTGTTAATCACTGAGACTCCCAAATGGTTCTGTGTTAATCAGTGAGACTCCCACTGGGCTCAGTGTTAATCAATGAGACTCCCACAGGGTTCAGTATTAATCAGTGAGACTCCCTTAGGGTTCAGTGTTAATCAGTGAGACTCATATGGTTCGGTGTTAATCAGTGAGACTCCCATAGGGTTCACTGTTAATCACTGAGACTTCCACCGGGTTCAGTGTTAATCAGTGAGACTCCCACAGGGTTTAGTGACAATCACTGAGACTCCGATAGGGTTCAGTGTTAATCAGGGAGACCCCCATAGGGTTCAGTGTTAATCAGTGTGACTCCCACAGGGTTCAGTGTTAATCAGTGAGACTCCCACAGGGTTCAGTATTAATCAATGAGACTCCCATAGGGTTCAATGTTAATCAGTGAGACTCTCATAGGGTCCAGTGTTAATCAGTGAGACTCCCACAGTGTTCAGTGTTAATCAGTGAGACTCCCATAGGGTTCAGTGTTAATCAGTGAGACTCCCACAGGGTTCAGTGTTAATTAGTGAGACTCCCATAGTGTTCACTGTTAGTCAGTGAGGCTCCCACAGGGTTCAGTATTAATCAGTGAGACTCCCACAGAGTTCAGTGTTAATCAGTGAGTCTCCCATAGGGTTCAGTGTTAATACGTGACACTCCCTTAGGGTTCAGTGTTAATCAGTGAGACTCCCCCAGGGTTCAGTGTTAATCAGTGAGACTCCCATAGGGTTCAGTGTTAATCAGTGAGACTCCCATAGGGTTCAGTTTTAATCATTGAGACTTCCATAGGGTTCAGTGTTAATCAGTGAGACCCCCACAGGGTTCAGTGTTAATCACTGAGACTCCCAAATGGTTCTGTGTTAATCAGTGAGACTCCCACTGGGCTCAGTGTTAATCAATGAGACTCCCACAGGGTTCAGTATTAATCAGTGAGACTCCCTTAGGGTTCAGTGTTAATCAGTGAGACTCTCATATGGTTCGGTGTTAATCAGTGAGACTCCCATAGGGTTCACTGTTAATCACTGAGACTTCCACCGGGTTCAGTGTTAATCTGTGAGACTCCCACAGGGTTTAGTGACAATCACTGAGACTCCGATAGGGTTCAGTGTTAATCAGGGAGACCCCCATAGGGTTCAGTGTTAATCAGTGAGACTCCCACAGGGTTCAGTGTTAATCAGTGAGACTCCCATAGGGTTCAGTGTTAATCAGTGAGACTCCCATAGTGTTCAGTGTTAATCAGTGAGACTCCCATTGAGTTCAGTGTTCATCAGTGAGACTCCCATAGGGTTCAATGTTAATCAGTGAGACTCCCGTAGGGTTCAGTGTTAATCAGTGAGACTCCCATAGTGTTCAGTGTTAATCAATGAGACTCCCGTAGGGTTCAGAGTTAATCAATGAGACACCCATAGGCTTCAGTGTTAATCAGTGAGACTCCCATAGGGTTCAGTGTTAATCAGTGAGACTCCCTTAGGGTTCAGTGTTAATCAGTGAGACACACATAGGGTTCAGTGTTATTCAGTGAGACTCCCACAGGTTTCAGTGTTAATCAGTGAGACTCCGATAGGGTTCAGTGTTAATCAGGGAGACCCCCATAGGGTTCAGTGTTAATCAGTGAGACTCCCACAGGGTTCAGTGTTAATCAGTTAGACTCCCATAGGGTTCAGTGTTAATCAGTGAGACTCTCATAGGGTTCGGTGTTAATCAGTGAGACTCCCACAGTGTTCAGTGTTAATCAGTGAGACTCCCACAGGGTTCAGTGTTAATCAGTGAGACTCCCACAGGGTTCAGTGTTAATTAGTGAGCATCCCATAGGGTTCAGTGTTAATCAGTGAGACTCCCACAGGGTTCAGTCTTAATCAGTGAGACGCCCATAGGGTTCAGTGTTAATCAGTGAGACTCCCACAGCGTTCAGTGTTAATCAGTGAGACTCCCATAGGGTTCAGTGTTAATTATTGAGACTCCCACAGGGTTCAGTGTTAATCAGTGAGACTCCCACAGCGTTCAGTGTTAATCAGTGAGCCTCCCATAGGGTTCAGTGTTAATTAATGAGACTCCCACAGGGTTCAGTGTTAATCAGTGAGACTCCCACAGAGTTCAGTGTTAATCAGTGAGACTCTCATAGGGTTCACTGTTAATCACTGAGACTTCCACCGTGTTCAGTGTTAATCAGTGAGACTCCCACAGGGTTCAGTGTTAATCAGTGAGACACCCATAGGATTCAGTGTTAATCAGTGAGACTCCCATAGGGTTCAGTGTTAATCAGTGATACTCCCATATGGTTCAGTGTTAATCAGTGAGACTCCCATAGGGTTCGTGTGTTAATCAGTGAGACTCCCACATGGTCCAGTGTTAATCAATGAGACTCCCATAGGGTTCAGTGTTAATCAGTGAGACTCCCACAGGGTTCAGTGTTAATCATTGAGACTCCCACAGGGTTCAGTGTTAATCAGTGAGACTCCCACAGGGTTCAGTGTTAATCAGTGAGACTCCCATAGGGTTCAGTGTAAATCAGTGAGACTCCCATAGTGTTCAGTGTTAATCAGTGAGACTCCCATTGAGTTCAGTGTTCATCAGTGAGACTCCCATAGGGTTCAATGTTGATCAGTGAGACTCCCGTAGGGTTCAGTGTTAATCAGTGAGACTCCCATAGTGTTCAGTGTTAATCAATGAGACTCCCGTAGGGTTCAGAGTTAATCAATGAGACTCCCATAGGGTTCAGTGTTAATCAGTGAGACTCCCATAGGGTTCAGTGTTAATCAGTGAGACTCCCATAGGGTTCAGTGTTAATCAGTGAGACTCCCACAGGTTTCAGTGTTAATCAGTGAGACTTTGATAGGGTTCAGTGTTAATCAGTGAGACCCCCATAGGGTTCAGTGTTAATCAGTGTGACTCCCACAGGGTTCAGTGTTAATCAGTGAGACTCCCACAGGGTTCAGTATTAATCAATGAGACTCCCATAGAGTTCAATGTTAATCAGTGAGACTCCCCCAGGGTTCAGTGTTAATCAGTGAGACTCCCATAGGGTTCAGTTTTAATCATTGAGACTTCCATAGGGTTCAGTGTTAATCAGTGAGACCCCCACAGGGTTCAGTGTTAATCAGTGAGACTCCCCCAGGGTTCAGTTTTAATCAGTGAGACTCCCATAGGGTTCAGTGTTAATCAGTGAGACTCCCATAGGGTTCAGTTTTAATCATTGAGACTTCCATAGGGTTCAGTGTTAATCAGTGAGACCCCCACAGGGTTCAGTGTTAATCACTGAGACTCCCAAATGGTTCTGTGTTAATCAGTGAGACTCCCACTGGGCTCAGTGTTAATCAATGAGACTCCCACAGGGTTCAGTATTAATCAGTGAGACTCCCTTAGGGTTCAGTGTTAATCAGTGAGACTCATATGGTTCGGTGTTAATCAGTGAGACTCCCATAGGGTTCACTGTTAATCACTGAGACTTCCACCGGGTTCAGTGTTAATCAGTGAGACTCCCACAGGGTTTAGTGACAATCACTGAGACTCCGATAGGGTTCAGTGTTAATCAGGGAGACCCCCATAGGGTTCAGTGTTAATCAGTGTGACTCCCACAGGGTTCAGTGTTAATCAGTGAGACTCCCACAGGGTTCAGTATTAATCAATGAGACTCCCATAGGGTTCAATGTTAATCAGTGAGACTCTCATAGGGTCCAGTGTTAATCAGTGAGACTCCCACAGTGTTCAGTGTTAATCAGTGAGACTCCCATAGGGTTCAGTGTTAATCAGTGAGACTCCCACAGGGTTCAGTGTTAATTAGTGAGACTCCCATAGTGTTCACTGTTAGTCAGTGAGGCTCCCACAGGGTTCAGTATTAATCAGTGAGACTCCCACAGAGTTCAGTGTTAATCAGTGAGTCTCCCATAGGGTTCAGTGTTAATACGTGACACTCCCTTAGGGTTCAGTGTTAATCAGTGAGACTCCCCCAGGGTTCAGTGTTAATCAGTGAGACTCCCATAGGGTTCAGTGTTAATCAGTGAGACTCCCATAGGGTTCAGTTTTAATCATTGAGACTTCCATAGGGTTCAGTGTTAATCAGTGAGACCCCCACAGGGTTCAGTGTTAATCACTGAGAATCCCAAATGGTTCTGTGTTAATCAGTGAGACTCCCACTGGGCTCAGTGTTAATCAATGAGACTCCCACAGGGTTCAGTATTAATCAGTGAGACTCCCTTAGGGTTCAGTGTTAATCAGTGAGACTCTCATATGGTTCGGTGTTAATCAGTGAGACTCCCATAGGGTTCACTGTTAATCACTGAGACTTCCACCGGGTTCAGTGTTAATCTGTGAGACTCCCACAGGGTTTAGTGACAATCACTGAGACTCCGATAGGGTTCAGTGTTAATCAGGGAGACCCCCATAGGGTTCAGTGTTAATCAGTGAGACTCCCACAGGGTTCAGTGTTAATCAGTGAGACTCCCATAGGGTTCAGTGTTAATCAGTGAGACTCCCATAGTGTTCAGTGTTAATCAGTGAGACTCCCATTGAGTTCAGTGTTCATCAGTGAGACTCCCATAGGGTTCAATGTTAATCAGTGAGACTCCCGTAGGGTTCAGTGTTAATCAGTGAGACTCCCATAGTGTTCAGTGTTAATCAATGAGACTCCCGTAGGGTTCAGAGTTAATCAATGAGACACCCATAGGGTTCAGTGTTAATCAGTGAGACTCCCATAGGGTTCAGTGTTAATCAGTGAGACTCCCATAGGGTTCAGTGTTAATCAGTGAGACACACATAGGGTTCAGTGTTATTCAGTGAGACTCCCACAGGTTTCAGTGTTAATCAGTGAGACTCCAATAGGGTTCAGTGTTAATCAGGGAGACCCCCATAGGGTTCAGTGTTAATCAGTGAGACTCCCACAGGGTTCAGTGTTAATCAGTTAGACTCCCATAGGGTTCAGTGTTAATCAGTGAGACTCTCATAGGGTTCGGTGTTAATCAGTGAGACTCCCACAGTGTTCAGTGTTAATCAGTGAGACTCCCACAGGGTTCAGTGTTAATCAGTGAGACTCCCACAGGGTTCAGTGTTAATTAGTGAGCATCCCATAGGGTTCAGTGTTAATCAGTGAGACTCCCACAGGGTTCAGTCTTAATCAGTGAGACGCCCATAGGGTTCAGTGTTAATCAGTGAGACTCCCACAGCGTTCAGTGTTAATCAGTGAGACTCCCATAGGGTTCAGTGTTAATTATTGAGACTCCCACAGGGTTCAGTGTTAATCAGTGAGACTCCCACAGCGTTCAGTGTTAATCAGTGAGCCTCCCATAGGGTTCAGTGTTAATTAGTGAGACTCCCACAGGGTTCAGTGTTAATCAGTGAGACTCCCACAGAGTTCAGTGTTAATCAGTGAGACTCTCATAGGGTTCACTGTTAATCACTGAGACTTCCACCGTGTTCAGTGTTAATCAGTGAGACTCCCACAGGGTTCAGTGTTAATCAGTGAGACACCCATAGGATTCAGTGTTAATCAGTGAGACTCCCATAGGGTTCAGTGTTAATCAGTGATACTCCCATATGGTTCAGTGTTAATCAGTGAGACTCCCATAGGGTTCGTGTGTTAATCAGTGAGACTCCCACATGGTCCAGTGTTAATCAATGAGACTCCCATAGGGTTCAGTGTTAATCAGTGAGACTCCCACAGGGTTCAGTGTTAATCATTGAGACTCCCACAGGGTTCAGTGTTAATCAGTGAGACTCCCACAGGGTTCAGTGTTAATCAGTGAGACTCCCATAGGGTTCAGTGTAAATCAGTGAGACTCCCATAGTGTTCAGTGTTAATCAGTGAGACTCCCATTGAGTTCAGTGTTCATCAGTGAGACTCCCATAGGGTTCAATGTTGATCAGTGAGACTCCCGTAGGGTTCAGTGTTAATCAGTGAGACTCCCATAGTGTTCAGTGTTAATCAATGAGACTCCCGTAGGGTTCAGAGTTAATCAATGAGACTCCCATAGGGTTCAGTGTTAATCAGTGAGACTCCCATAGGGTTCAGTGTTAATCAGTGAGACTCCCATAGGGTTCAGTGTTAATCAGTGAGACTCCCACAGGTTTCAGTGTTAATCAGTGAGACTCCGATAGGGTTCAGTGTTAATCAGTGAGACCCCCATAGGGTTCAGTGTTAATCAGTGTGACTCCCACAGGGTTCAGTGTTAATCAGTGAGACTCCCACAGGGTTCAGTATTAATCAATGAGACTCCCATAGAGTTCAATGTTAATCAGTGAGACTCCCCCAGGGTTCAGTGTTAATCAGTGAGACTCCCATAGGGTTCAGTTTTAATCATTGAGACTTCCATAGGGTTCAGTGTTAATCAGTGAGACCCCCACAGGGTTCAGTGTTAATCACTGAGACTCCCACATGGTTCTGCGTTAATCAGTGAGACTCCCACTGGGCTCAGTGTTAATCATTGCGACTCCCACAGGGTTCAGTATTAATCAGTGAGACTCCCATAGGGTTCAGTGTTAATCAGTGAGACTCTCATATGGTTCGGTGTTAATCAGTGAGACTCCCATAGGGTTCACTGTTAATCACTGAGACTTCCACCGGGTTCAGTGTTAATCAGTGAGACTCCCACAGGGTTCAGTGACAATCACTGAGACTCCGATAGGGTTCAGTGTTAATCAGGGAGACCCCCATAGGGTTCAGTGTTAATCAGTGAGACTCCCACAGGGTTCAGTGTTAATCAGTGAGACTCCCATAGGGTTCAGTGTTAATCAGTGAGACTCCCATAGTGTTCAGTGTTAATCAATGAGACTCCCATAGTGTTCAGTGTTAATCAGTGAGACTCCCATTGAGTTCAGTGTTCATCAGTGAGACTCCCATAGGGTTCAATGTTAATCAGTGAGACTCCCGTAGGGTTCAGTGTTAATCAGTGAGACTCCCATAGTGTTCAGTGTTAATCAATGAGACTCCCGTAGGGTTCAGAGTTAATCAATGAGACTCCCATAGGGTTCAGTGTTAATCAGTGAGACTCCAATAGGGTTCAGTGTTAATCAGTGAAACTCCCATAGGGTTCAGTGTTAATCAGTGAGACACACATAGGGTTCAGTGTTATTCAGTGAGACTCCCACAGGTTTCAGTGTTAATCAGTGAGACTCCGATAGGGTTCAGTTTTAATCAGGGAGACCCCCATAGGGTTCAGTGTTAATCAGTGAGACTCCCACAGGGTTCAGTGTTAATCAGTTAGACTCCCATAGGGTTCAGTGTTAATCAGTGAGACTCTCATAGGGTTCGGTGTTAATCAGTGAGACTCCCACAGTGTCCAGTGTTAATCAGTGAGACTCCCACAGGGTTCAGTGTTAATCAGTGAGACTCCCACAGGGTTCAGTGTTAATTAGTGAGCATCCCATAGGGTTCAGTGTTAATCAGTGAGACTCCCACAGGGTTCAGTCTTAATCAGTGAAACGCCCATAGGGTTCAGTGTTAATCAGTGAGACTCCCACAGCGTTCAGTGTTAATCAGTGAGACTCCCATAGGGTTCAGTGTTAATTAGTGAGACTCCCACAGGGTTCAGTGTTAATCAGTGAGACTCCCACAGAGTTCAGTGTTAATCAGTGAGACTCCCATAGGGTTCACTGTTAATCATTGAGACTTCCACCGTGTTCAGTGTTAATCAGTGAGACTCCCACAGGGTTCAGTGTTAATCAGTGAGACACCCATAGGATTCAGTGTTAATCAGTGAGACTCCCATATGGTTCAGTGTTAATCAGTGAGACTCCCATAGGGTTCGTGTGTTAATCAGTGAGACTCCCACATGGTCCAGTGTTAATCAATGAGACTCCCATAGGGTTCAGTGTTAATCAGTGAGACTCCCACAGGGTTCAGTTTTAATCATTGAGACTCCCACAGGGTTCAGTGTTAATCAGTGAGACTCCCACAGGGTTCAGTGTTAATCAGTGAGACTCCCATAGGGTTCAGTGTTAATCAGTGAGACTCCCACAGGGTTCAGTGTTAATCAGTGAGACTCCCATAGTGTTCAGTGTTAATCAATGAGACTCCCGTAGGGTTCAGAGTTAATCAATGAGACTCCCATAGGGTTCAGTGTTAATCAGTGAGACTCCCAAAGGGTTCAGTGTTAATCAGTGAGACTCCCATAGGGTTCAGTGTAAATCAGTGAGACTCCCACAGGTTTCAGTGTTAATCAGTGAGACTCCGATAGGGTTCAGTGTTAATCAGTGAGACCCCCATAGGGTTCAGTGTTAATCAGTGTGACTCCCACAGGGTTCAGTGTTAATCAGTGAGACTCCCACAGGGTTCAGTATTAATCAATGAGACTCCCATAGGGTTCAATGTTAATCAGTGAGACTCTCATAGGGTCCAGTGTTAATCAGTGAGACTCCCACAGTGTTCAGTGTTAATCAGTGAGACTCCCATAGGGTTCAGTGTTAATCAGTGAGACTCCCACAGGGTTCAGTGTTAATTAGTGAGACTCCCATAGTGTTCAGTGTTAGTCAGTGAGGCTCCCACAGAGTTCAGTGTTAATCAGTGAGGCTCCCATAGGGTTCAGTGTTAATACGTGACACTCCCTTAGGGTTCAGTGTTAATCAGTGAGACTCCCCCAGGGTTCAGTGTTAATCAGTGAGACTCCCATAGGGTTCAGTGTTAATCAGTGAGACTCCCATAGGGTTCAGTTTTAATCATTGAGACTTCCATAGGGTTCAGTGTTAATCAGTGAGACCCCCACAGGGTTCAGTGTTAATCAGTGAGACTCCCACATGGTTCTGTGTTAATCAGTGAGACTCCCACTGGGCTCAGTGTTAATCATTGAGACTCCCACAGGGTTCAGTATTAATCAGTGAGACTCCCATAGGGTTCAATGTTAATCAGTGAGACTCTCATTAGGTTCGGTGTTAATCAGTGAAATTCCCATAGGGTTCACTGTTAATCACTGAGACTTCCACCGGGTTCAGTGTTAATCAGTGAGACTCCCACAGGGTTCAGTGACAATCACTGAGACTCCGATAGGGTTCAGTGTTAATCAGGGAGACCCCCATAGGGTTCAGTGTTAATCAGTGAGACTCCCACAGGGTTCAGTGTTAATCAGTGAGACTCCCATAGGGTTCAGTGTTAATCAGTGAGACTCCCATAGTGTTCAGTGTTAATCAGTGAGACTCCCATAGTGTTCAGTGTTAATCAGTGAGACTCCCATTGAGTTCAGTGTTCATCTGTGAGACTCCCATAGGGTTCAATGTTAATCAGTGAGACTCCCGTAGGGTTCAGTGTTAATCAGTGAGACTCCCATAGTGTTCAGTGTTAATCAATGAGACTCCGGTAGGGTTCAGAGTTAATCAATGAGACTCCCATAGGGTTCAGTGTTAATCAGTGAGACTCCCATAGGGTTCAGTGTTAATCAGTGAGACTCCCATAGGGTTCAGTGTTAATCAGTGAGACACACATATCGTTCAGTGTTATTCAGTGAGACTCCCACAGGTTTCAGTGTTAATCAATGAGACTCCCGTATGGTTCAGAGTTAATCAATGAGACTCCCATAGGGTTCAGTGTTAATCACTGAGACTCCAATAGGGTTCAGTGTTAATCAGTGAGACTCCCACAGGGTTCAGTGTTAATCAGTTAGACTCCCACAGGGTTCAGTATTAATCAGTGAGACTCCCATAGGGTTCAATGTTAATCAGTGAGACTCTCATAGGGTTCAGTGTTAATCAGTGAGACTCCCACAGTGTTCAGTGTTAATCAGTGAGACTCCCATAGGGTTCAGTGTTAATCAGTGAGACTCCCACAGGGTTCAGTGTTAATTAGTGAGCATCCCATTGGGTTCAGTGTTAATCAGTGAGACTCCCACAGGGTTCAGTGTTAATCAGTGAGACTCCCACAGGGTTCAGTGTTAATCAGTGAGACTCCCCCAGGGTTCAGTGTTAATCAGTGAGACTCCCATAAGGTTCAGTGTTAATCAGTGAGACTCCCACAGGGTTCAGTGTTAATCAGTGAGACTCCCACAGAGTTCAGTGTTAATCAGTGAGACTCCCATAGGGTTCACTGTTAATCACTGAGACTTCCACCGGGTTTAGTGTTAATCAGTGAGACTCCCACAGGGTTCAGTGTTAATCAGTGAGACACCCATAGGGTTCAGTGTTACTCAGTGAGACTCCCATAGGGTTCAGTGTTAATCAGTGATACTCCCATATGGTTCAGTGTTAATCAGTGAGACTCCCATAGGGTTCGTGTGTTAATCAGTGAGACTCCCACATGGTCCAGTGTTAATCAATGAGATTCCCATAGGGTTCAGTGTTAATCAGTGAGACTCCCACAGGGTTCAGTGTTAATCATTGAGACTCCCACAGGGTTCAGTGTTAATCAGTGAGACTCTCATATGGTTCGGTGTTAATCAGTGAGACTCCCATAGGTTTCACTGTTAATCACTGAGACTTCCCCCGGGTTCAGTGTTAATCAGTGAGACTCCCACAGGGTTCAGTGACAATCACTGAGACTCCGATAGGGTTCAGTGTTAATCAGGGAGACCCCCATAGGGTTCAGTGTTAATCAGTGAGACTCCCATAGGGTTCAGTGTTAATCAGTGAGACTCCCATAGGGTTCAATGTTAATCAGTGAGACTCCAGTAGGGTTCAGTGTTAATCAGTGAGACTCCCATAGTGTTCGGTGTTAATCAATGAGACTCCCGTAGGGTTCAGAGTTAATCAATGAGACTCCCATAGGGTTCAGTGTTAATCAGTGAGACTCCCATAGGGTTCAGTGTTAATCAGTGAGACTCCCATAGGGTTCAGTGTTAATCAGTGAGACACACATATCGTTCAGTGTTATTCAGTGAGACTCCCACAGGTTTCAGTGTTAATCATAGAGACTCCCGTATGGTTCAGAGTTAATCAATGAGACTCCCATAGGGTTCAGTGTTAATCACTGATACTCCAATAGGGTTCAGTGTTAATCAGTGAGACTCCCATAGGGTTCAGTGTTAATCAGTGAGACACACATAGGGTTCAGTGTTATTCAGTGAGACTCCCACAGGTTTCAGTGTTAATCAGTGAGACTCCGATAGGGTTCAGTGTTAATCAGGGAGACCCCCATAGGGTTCAGTGTTAATCAGTGAGACTCCCACAGGGTTCAGTGTTAATCAGTTAGACTCCCACAGGGTTCAGTATTAATCAGTGAGACTCCCATAGGGTTCAATGTTAATCAGTGAGACTCTCATAGGGTTCAGTGTTAATCAGTGAGACTCCCACAGTGTGCAGTGCTAATCAGTGAGACTCCCATAGGGTTCAGTGTTAATCAGTGAGACTCCCACAGGGTTCAGTGTTAATCAGTGAGACTCCCACAGGGTTCAGTGTTAATCAGTGAGACTCCCTCAGGGTTCAGTGTTAATCAGTGAGACTCCCATAGGGTTCAGTGTTAATCAGTGAGACACACATATCATTCAGTGTTATTCAGTGAGACTCCCACAGGTTTCAGTGTTAATCAATGAGACTCCCGTATGGTTCAGAGTTAATCAATGAGACTCCCATAGGGTTCAGTGTTAATCACTGAGACTCCAATAGGGTTCAGTGTTAATCAGTGAGACTCCCATAGGGTTCAGTGTTAATCAGTGAGACACACATAGGGTTCAGTGTTATTCAGTGAGACTCCCACAGGTTTCAGTGTTAATCAGTGAGACTCCGATAGGGTTCAGTGTTAATCAGGGAGACTCCCACAGTGTTCAGTGTTAATCAGTGAGACTCCCATAGGGTTCAGTGTTAATCAGTGAGACTCCCACAGTGTTCAGTGTTAATCAGTGAGACTCCCATAGGGTTCAGTGTTAATCAGTGAGACTCCCACAGGGTTCAGTGTTAATTAGTGAGCATCCCATAGGGTTCAGTGTTAATAAGTGAGACTCCCACAGGGTTCAGTGTTAATCAGTGAGACTCCCACAGGGTTCAGTGTTAATCAGTGAGACTCCCACAGGGTTCAGTGTTAATCAGTGAGACTCTCATATGGTTCGGTGTTAATCAGTGAGACTCCCATAGGGTTCACTGTTAATCACTGAGACTTCCACCGGGTTCAGTGTTAATCAGTGAGACTCCCACAGGGTTCAGTGACAATCACTGAGACTCCGATAGGGTTCAGTGTTAATCAGCGAGACCCCCATAGGGTTCAGTGTTAATCAGTGAGACTCCCACAGCATTCAGTGTTAATCAGTGAGACTCCCATAGGGTTCAGTGTTAATCAGTGAGACTCCCATAGTGTTCAGTGTTAATCAGTGAGACTCCCACAGGGTTCAGTGTTAATTAGTGAGCATCCCATAGGGTTCAGTGTTAATAAGTGAGACTCCCACAGGGTTCAGTGTTAATCAGTGAGACTCCCACAGGGTTCAGTGTTAATCAGTGAGACTCCCACAGGGTTCAGTGTTAATCAGTGAGACTCTCATATGGTTCGGTGTTAATCAGTGAGACTCCCATAGGGTTCACTGTTAATCACTGAGACTTCCACCGGGTTCAGTGTTAATCAGTGAGACTCCCACAGGGTTCAGTGACAATCACTGAGACTCCGATAGGGTTCAGTGTTAATCAGCGAGACCCCCATAGGGTTCAGTGTTAATCAGTGAGACTCCCACAGCATTCAGTGTTAATCAGTGAGACTCCCATAGGGTTCAGTGTTAATCAGTGAGACTCCCATAGTGTTCAGTGTTAATCAGTGAGACTCCCATAGTGTTCAGTGTTAATCAGTGAGACTCCCATTGAGTTCAGTGTTCATCAGTGAGACTCCCATAGGGTTCAATGTTAATCAGTGAGACTCCCGTAGGGTTCAGTGTTAATCAGTGAGACTCCCATAGTGTTCAGTGTTAATCAGTGAGACTCCCATAGGGTTCAGAGTTAATCAATGAGACTCCCATAGGGTTCAGTGTTAATCAGTGAGACTCCCATAGGGTTCAGTGTTAATCAGTGAGACTCCCATAGGGTTCAGTGTTAATCAGTGAGACACACATAGGGTTCAGTGTTATTCAGTGAGACTCCCACAGGTTTCAGTGTTAATCAGTGAGACTCCGATAGGGTTCAGTGTTAATCAGGGAGACCCCCATAGGGTTCAGTGTTAATCAGTGAGACTCCCACAGGGTTCAGTGTTAATCAGTTAGACTCCCACAGGGTTCAGTATTAATCAGTGAGACTCCCATAGGGTTCAATGTTAATCAGTGAGACTCTCATAGGGTTCAGTGTTAATCAGTGAGACTCCCACAGTGTTCAGTGTTAATCAGTGAGACTCCCATAGGGTTCAGTGTTAATCAGTGAGACTCCCACAGGGTTCAGTGTTAATCAGTGAGACTCCCACAGGGTTCAGTGTTAATCAGTGAGACTCCCCCAGGGTTCAGTGTTAATCAGTGAGACTCCCATAGGGTTCAGTGTTAATCAGTGAGACACACATATCGTTCAGTGTTATTCAGTGAGACTCCCACAGGTTTCAGTGTTAATCAATGAGACTCCCATATGGTTCAGAGTTAATCAATGAGACTCCCATAGGGTTCAGTGTTAATCACTGAGACTCCAATAGGGTTCAGTGTTAATCAGTGAGACTCCCATAGGGTTCAGTGTTAATCAGTGAGACACACATAGGGTTCAGTGTTATTCAGTGAGACTCCCACAGGTTTCAGTGTTAATCAGTGAGACTCCGATAGGGTTCAGTGTTAATCAGGGAGACTCCCACAGTGTTCAGTGTTAATCAGTGAGACTCCCATAGGGTTCAGTGTTAATCAGTGAGACTCCCACAGTGTTCAGTGTTAATCAGTGAGACTCCCATAGGGTTCAGTGTTAATCAGTGAGACTCCCACAGGGTTCAGTGTTAATTAGTGAGCATCCCATAGGGTTCAGTGTTAATCAGTGAGACTCCCACAGGGTTCAGTGTTAATCAGTGAGACTCCCACAGGGTTCAGTGTTAATCAGTGAGACTCCCACAGGGTTCAGTGTTAATCAGTGAGACTCTCATATGGTTCGGTGTTAATCAGTGAGACTCCCATAGGGTTCACTGTTAATCACTGAGACTTCCACCGGGTTCAGTGTTAATCAGTGAGACTCCCACAGGGTTCAGTGACAATCACTGAGACTCCGATAGGGTTCAGTGTTAATCAGCGAGACCCCCATAGGGTTCAGTGTTAATCAATGAGACTCCCACAGCATTCAGTGTTAATCAGTGAGACTCCCATAGGGTTCAGTGTTAATCAGTGAGACTCCCATAGTGTTCAGTGTTAATCAGTGAGACTCCCATAGTGTTCAGTGTTAATCAGTGAGACTCCCACAGGGTTCAGTGTTAATCAGTGAGACTCCCCCAGGGTTCAGTGTTAATCAGTGAGACTCCCATAGGGTTCAGTGTTAATCAGTGAGACACACATATCGTTCAGTGTTATTCAGTGAGACTCCCACAGGTTTCAGTGTTAATCAATGAGACTCCCATATGGTTCAGAGTTAATCAATGAGACTCCCATAGGGTTCAGTGTTAATCACTGAGACTCCAATAGGGTTCAGTGTTAATCAGTGAGACTCCCATAGGGTTCAGTGTTAATCAGTGAGACACACATAGGGTTCAGTGTTATTCAGTGAGACTCCCACAGGTTTCAGTGTTAATCAGTGAGACTCCGATAGGGTTCAGTGTTAATCAGGGAGACTCCCACAGTGTTCAGTGTTAATCAGTGAGACTCCCATAGGGTTCAGTGTTAATCAGTGAGACTCCCACAGTGTTCAGTGTTAATCAGTGAGACTCCCATAGGGTTCAGTGTTAATCAGTGAGACTCCCACAGGGTTCAGTGTTAATTAGTGAGCATCCCATAGGGTTCAGTGTTAATCAGTGAGACTCCCACAGGGTTCAGTGTTAATCAGTGAGACTCCCACAGGGTTCAGTGTTAATCAGTGAGACTCCCACAGGGTTCAGTGTTAATCAGTGAGACTCTCATATGGTTCGGTGTTAATCAGTGAGACTCCCATAGGGTTCACTGTTAATCACTGAGACTTCCACCGGGTTCAGTGTTAATCAGTGAGACTCCCACAGGGTTCAGTGACAATCACTGAGACTCCGATAGGGTTCAGTGTTAATCAGCGAGACCCCCATAGGGTTCAGTGTTAATCAATGAGACTCCCACAGCATTCAGTGTTAATCAGTGAGACTCCCATAGGGTTCAGTGTTAATCAGTGAGACTCCCATAGTGTTCAGTGTTAATCAGTGAGACTCCCATAGTGTTCAGTGTTAATCAGTGAGACTCCCATTGAGTTCAGTGTTCATCAGTGAGACTCCCATAGGGTTCAATGTTAATCAGTGAGACTCCCGTAGGGTTCAGTGTTAATCAGTGAGACTCCCATAGTGTTCAGTGTTAATCAGTGAGACTCCCATAGGGTTCAGAGTTAATCAATGAGACTCCCATAGGGTTCAGTGTTAATCAGTGAGACTCCCATAGGGTTCAGTGTTAATCAGTGAGACTCCCATAGGGTTCAGTGTTAATCAGTGAGACACACATATCGTTCAGTGTTATTCAGTGAGACTCCCACAGGTTTCAGTGGTAATCAATGAGACTCCCGTATGGTTCAGAGTTAATCAATGAGACTCCCATAGGGTTCAGTGTTAATCACTGAGACTCCAATAGGGTTCAGTGTTAATCAGTGAGACTCCCACAGGGTTCAGTGTTAATTAGTGAGCATCCCATAGGGTTCAGTGTTAATCAGTTAGACTCCTACAGGGTTCAGTATTAATCAGTGAGACTCCCATAGGGTTCAATGTTAATCAGTGAGACTCTCATAGGGTTCAGTGTTAATCAGTGAGACTCCCACAGTGTTCAGTGTTAATCAGTGAGACTCCCATAGGGTTCAGTGTTAATCAGTGAGACTCCCACAGGGTTCAGTGTTAATCAGTGAGACTCCCACAGGGTTCAGTGTTAATCAGTGAGACTCCCGTATGGTTCAGAGTTAATCAATGAGACTCCCATAGTGTTCAGTGTTAATCACTGAGACTCCAATAGGGTTCAGTGTTAATCAGTGAGACTCCCATAGGGTTTAGTGTTAATTAGTGAGACACACATAGGGTTCAGTGTTATTCAGTGAGACTCCCACAGGTTTCAGTGTTAATCAGTGAGACTCCGATAGGGTTCAGTGTTAATCAGGGAGACTCCCACAGTGTTCAGTGTTAATCAGTGAGACTCCCATAGGGTTCAGTGTTAATCAGTGAGACTCCCACAGTGTTCAGTGTTAATCAGTGAGACTCCCATAGGGTTCAGTGTTAATCAGTGAGACTCCCACAGGGTTCAGTGTTAATTAGTGAGCATCCCATAGGGTTCAGTGTTAATCAGTGAGACTCCCACAGGGTTCAGTGTTAATCAGTGAGACTCCCACAGGGTTCAGTGTTAATCAGTGAGACTCCCACAGGGTTCAGTGTTAATCAGTGAGACTCTCATATGGTTCGGTGTTAATCAGTGAGACTCCCATAGGGTTCACTGTTAATCACTGAGACTTCCACCGGGTTCAGTGTTAATCAGTGAGACTCCCACAGGGTTCAGTGACAATCACTGAGACTCCGATAGGGTTCAGTGTTAATCAGCGAGACCCCCATAGGGTTCAGTGTTAATCAATGAGACTCCCACAGCATTCAGTGTTAATCAGTGAGACTCCCATAGGGTTCAGTGTTAATCAGTGAGACTCCCATAGTGTTCAGTGTTAATCAGTGAGACTCCCATAGTGTTCAGTGTTAATCAGTGAGACTCCCATTGAGTTCAGTGTTCATCAGTGAGACTCCCATAGGGTTCAATGTTAATCAGTGAGACTCCCGTAGGGTTCAGTGTTAATCAGTGAGACTCCCATAGTGTTCAGTGTTAATCAGTGAGACTCCCATAGGGTTCAGAGTTAATCAATGAGACTCCCATAGGGTTCAGTGTTAATCAGTGAGACTCCCATAGGGTTCAGTGTTAATCAGTGAGACTCCCATAGGGTTCAGTGTTAATCAGTGAGACACACATATCGTTCAGTGTTATTCAGTGAGACTCCCACAGGTTTCAGTGGTAATCAATGAGACTCCCGTATGGTTCAGAGTTAATCAATGAGACTCCCATAGGGTTCAGTGTTAATCACTGAGACTCCAATAGGGTTCAGTGTTAATCAGTGAGACTCCCACAGGGTTCAGTGTTAATTAGTGAGCATCCCATAGGGTTCAGTGTTAATCAGTTAGACTCCTACAGGGTTCAGTATTAATCAGTGAGACTCCCATAGGGTTCAATGTTAATCAGTGAGACTCTCATAGGGTTCAGTGTTAATCAGTGAGACTCCCACAGTGTTCAGTGTTAATCAGTGAGACTCCCATAGGGTTCAGTGTTAATCAGTGAGACTCCCACAGGGTTCAGTGTTAATCAGTGAGACTCCCACAGGGTTCAGTGTTAATCAGTGAGACTCCCGTATGGTTCAGAGTTAATCAATGAGACTCCCATAGTGTTCAGTGTTAATCACTGAGACTCCAATAGGGTTCAGTGTTAATCAGTGAGACTCCCATAGGGTTTAGTGTTAATTAGTGAGACACACATAGGGTTCAGTGTTATTCAGTGAGACTCCCACAGGTTTCAGTGTTAATCAGTGAGACTCCGATAGGGTTCAGTGTTAATCAGGGAGACTCCCACAGTGTTCAGTGTTAATCAGTGAGACTCCCATAGGGTTCAGTGTTAATCAGTGAGACTCCCACAGTGTTCAGTGTTAATCAGTGAGACTCCCATAGGGTTCAGTGTTAATCAGTGAGACTCCCACAGGGTTCAGTGTTAATTAGTGAGCATCCCATAGGGTTCAGTGTTAATCAGTGAGACTCCCACAGGGTTCAGTGTTAATCAGTGAGACTCCCACAGGGTTCAGTGTTAATCAGTGAGACTCCCACAGGGTTCAGTGTTAATCAGTGAGACTCTCATATGGTTCGGTGTTAATCAGTGAGACTCCCATAGGGTTCACTGTTAATCACTGAGACTTCCACCGGGTTCAGTGTTAATCAGTGAGACTCCCACAGGGTTCAGTGACAATCACTGAGACTCCGATAGGGTTCAGTGTTAATCAGGGAGACCCCCATAGGGTTCAGTGTTAATCAGTGAGACTCCCACAGGGTTCAGTGTTAATCAGTGAGACTCCCATAGGGTTCAGTGTTAATCAGTGAGACTCCCATAGTGTTCAGTGTTAATCAGTGAGACTCCCATAGTGTTCAGTGTTAATCAGTGAGAC
The DNA here is from genome assembly GCF_048934315.1 of Petromyzon marinus. Taxonomy (NCBI): domain Eukaryota; kingdom Metazoa; phylum Chordata; class Hyperoartia; order Petromyzontiformes; family Petromyzontidae; genus Petromyzon; species Petromyzon marinus. The sequence continues at coordinate 1,096,992 of NW_027423080.1, read as the reverse complement.
TCCCATTGAGTTCAGTGTTCATCAGTGAGACTCCCATAGGGTTCAATGTTAATCAGTGAGACTCCCGTAGGGTTCAGTGTTAATCAGTTAGACTTCCATAGTGTTCAGTGTTAATCAATGAGACTCCCGTAGGGTTCAGAGTTAATCAATGAGAATCCCATAGGGTTCAGTGTTAATCAGTGAGACTCCAATAGGGTTCAGTGTTAATCAGTGAGACTCCCATAGGGTTCAGTGTTTATCAGTGAGACACACATAGGGTTCAGTGTTATTCAGTGAGACTCCCACAGGTTTCAGTGTTAATCAGTGAGACTCCGATAGGGTTCAGTGTTAATCAGGGAGACCCCATAGGGTTCAGTGTTAATCAGTGAGACTCCCACAGGGTTCAGTGTTAATCAGTTAGACTCCCACAGGGTTCAGTATTAATCAGTGAGACTCCCATAGGGTTCAATGTTAATCAGTGAGACTCTCATAGGGTTCAGTGTTAATCAGTGAGACTCCCACAGTGTTCAGTGTTAATCAGTGAGACTCCCATAGGGTTCAGTGTTAATCAGTGAGACTCCCACAGGGTTCAGTGTTAATTAGTGAGCATCCCATAGGGTTCAGTGTTAATCAGTGAGACTCCCACAGGGTTCAGTGTTAATCAGTGAGACTCCCACAGGGTTCAGTGTTAATCAGTGAGACTCCCCCAGGGTTCAGTGTTAATCAGTGAGACTCCCATAGGGTTCAGTGTTAATCAGTGAGACTCCCACAGGGTTCAGTGTTAATCAGTGAGACTCCCACAGAGTTCAGTGTTAATCAGTGAGACTCCCATAGGGTTCACTGTTAATCACTGAGACTTCCACCGGGTTCAGTGTTAATCAGTGAGACTCCCACAGGGTTCAGTGTTAATCAGTGAGACACCCATAGGGTTCAGTGTTACTCAGTGAGACTCCCATAGGGTTCAGTGTTAATCAGTGATACTCCCATATGGTTCAGTGTTAATCAGTGAGACTCCCATAGGGTTCGTGTGTTAATCAGTGAGACTCCCACATGGTCCAGTGTTAATCAATGAGATTCCCATAGGGTTCAGTGTTAATCAGTGAGACTCCCACAGGGTTCAGTGTTTATCATTGAGACTCCCACAGGGTTCAGTGTTAATCAGTGAGACTCTCATATGGTTCGGTGTTAATCAGTGAGACTCCCATAGGTTTCACTGTTAATCACTGAGACTTCCACCGGGTTCAGTGTTAATCAGTGAGACTCCCACAGGGTTCAGTGACAATCACTGAGACTCCGATAGGGTTCAGTGTTAATCAGGGAGACCCCCATAGGGTTCAGTGTTAATCAGTGAGACTCCCACAGGGTTCAGTGTTAATCAGTGAGACTCCCATAGGGTTCAGTGTTAATCAGTGAGACTCCCATAGTGTTCAGTGTTAATCAGTGAGACTCCCATTGAGTTCAGTGTTCATCAGTGAGACTCCCATAGGGTTCAATGTTAATCAGTGAGACTCCCGTAGGGTTCAGTGTTAATCAGTGAGACTCCCATAGTGTTCGGTGTTAATCAATGAGACTCCCGTAGGGTTCAGCGTTAATCAATGAGACTCCCATAGGGTTCAGTGTTAATCAGTGAGACTCCCATAGGGTTCAGTGTTAATCAGTGAGACTCCCATAGGGTTCAGTGTTAATCAGTGAGACATACATATCGTTCAGTGTTATTCAGTGAGACTCCCACAGGTTTCAGTGTTAATCATAGAGACTCCCGTATGGTTCAGAGTTAATCAATGAGACTCCCATAGGGTTCAGTGTTAATCACTGAGACTCCAATAGGGTTCAGTGTTAATCAGTGAGACTCCCATAGGGTTCAGTGTTAATCAGTGAGACACACATAGGGTTCAGTGTTATTCAGTGAGACTCCCACAGGTTTCAGTGTTAATCAGTGAGACTCCGATAGGGTTCAGTGTTAATCAGGGAGACCCCCATAGGGTTCAGTGTTAATCAGTGAGACTCCCACAGGGTTCAGTGTTAATCAGTTAGACTCCCACAGGGTTCAGTATTAATCAGTGAGACTCCCATAGGGTTCAATGTTAATCAGTGAGACTCTCATAGGGTTCAGTGTTAATCAGTGAGACTCCCACAGGGTTCAGTATTAATCAGTGAGACTCCCATAGGGTTCAATGTTAATCAGTGAGACTCCCCCAGGGTTCAGTGTTAATCAGTGAGACTCCCATAGGGTTCAGTGTTAATCAGTGAGACACACATATCGTTCAGTGTTATTCAGTGAGACTCCCACAGGTTTCAGTGTTAATCAATGAGACTCCCGTATGGTTCAGAGTTAATCAATGAGACTCCCATAGGGTTCAGTGTTAATCAGTGAGACTCCCATAGGGTTCAGTGTTAATCAGTGAGACACACATAGGGTTCAGTGTTATTCAGTGAGACTCCCACAGGTTTCAGTGTTAATCAGTGAGACTCCGATAGGGTTCAGTGTTAATCAGGGAGACTCCCACAGTGTTCAGTGTTAATCAGTGAGACTCCCATAGGGTTCAGTGTTAATCAGTGAGACTCCCACAGTGTTCAGTGTTAATCAGTGAGACTCCCATAGGGTTCAGTGTTAATCAGTGAGACTCCCACAGGGTTCAGTGTTAATTTGTGAGCATCCCATAGGGTTCAGTGTTAATCAGTGAGACTCCCACAGGGTTCAGTGTTAATCAGTGAGACTCCCACAGGGTTCACTGTTAATCAGTGAGACTCCCCCAGGGTTCAGTGTTAATCAGTGAGACTCCCACAGAGTTCAGTGTTAATCAGTGAGACTCCCATAGGGTTCACTGTTAATCACTGAGACTTCCACCGGGTTCAGTGTTAATCAGTGAGACTCCCTCAGGGTTCAGTGTTAATCAGTGAGACACCCATAGGATTCAGTGTTAACCAGTGAGACTCCCATAGGGTTCAGTGTTACTCAGTGAGACTCCCATAGGGTTCAGTGTTAATCAGTGATACTCCCACAGGGTTCAGTGTTAATCAGTGAGACTCCCACAGGGTTCAGTGTTAATCAGTGAGACTCCCCCAGGGTTCAGTGTTAATCAGTGAGACTCCCATAGGGTTCAGTGTTAATCAGTGAGACTCCCATAGGGTTCAGTGTTAATCAGTGAGACACACATAGGGTTCAGTTTTATTCAGTGAGACTCCCACAGGTTTCAGTGTTAATCAGTGAGACTCCGATAGGGTTCAGTGTTAATCAGGGAGACTCCCACAGTGTTCAGTGTTAATCAGTGAGAATCCCATAGGGTTCAGTGTTAATCAGTGAGACTCCCACAGTGTTCAGTGTTAATCAGTGAGACTCCCATAGGGTTCAGTGTTAATCAGTGAGACTCCCACAGGGTTCAGTGTTAATTAGTGAGCATCCCATAGGGTTCAGTGTTAATCAGTGAGACTCCCACAGGGTTCAGTGTTAATCAGTGAGACTCCCACAGGGTTCAGTGTTAATCAGTGAGACTCCCACAGGGTTCAGTGTTAATCAGTGAGACTCTCATATGGTTCGGTGTTAATCAGTGAGACTCCCATAGGGTTCACTGTTAATCACTGAGACTTCCACCGGGTTCAGTGTTAATCAGTGAGACTCCCACAGGGTTCAGTGACAATCACTGAGACTCCGATAGGGTTCAGTGTTAATCAGCGAGACCCCCATAGGGTTCAGTGTTAATCAGTGAGACTCCCACAGCGTTCAGTGTTAATCAGTGAGACTCCCATAGGGTTCAGTGTTAATCAGTGAGACTCCCATAGTGTTCAGTGTTAATCAGTGAGACTCCCATAGTGTTCAGTGTTAATCAGTGAGACTCCCATTGAGTTCAGTGTTCATCAGTGAGACTCCCATAGGGTTCAATGTTAATCAGTGAGACTCCCGTAGGGTTCAGTGTTAATCAGTGAGACTCCCATAGTGTTCAGTGTTAATCAGTGAGACTCCCATAGGGTTCAGAGTTAATCAATGAGACTCCCATAGGGTTCAGTGTTAATCAGTGAGACTCCCATAGGGTTCAGTGTTAATCAGTGAGACTCCCATAGGGTTCAGTGTTAATCAGTGAGACACACATATCGTTCAGTGTTATTCAGTGAGACTCCCACAGGTTTCAGTGTTAATCAATGAGACTCCCGTATGGTTCAGAGTTAATCAATGAGACTCCCATAGGGTTCAGTGTTAATCACTGAGACTCCAATAGGGTTCAGTGTTAATCAGTGAGACTCCCACAGGGTTCAGTGTTAATTAGTGAGCATCCCATAGGGTTCAGTGTTAATCAGTTAGACTCCCACAGGGTTCAGTATTAATCAGTGAGATTCCCATAGGGTTCAATGTTAATCAGTGAGACTCTCATAGGGTTCAGTGTTAATCAGTGAGACTCCCACAGTGTTCAGTGTTAATCAGTGAGACTCCCATAGGGTTCAGTGTTAATCAGTGAGACTCCCACAGGGTTCAGTGTTAATCAGTGAGACTCCCACAGGGTTCATTGTTAATCAGTGAGACTCCCCCAGGGTTCAGTGTTAATCAGTGAGACTCCCATAGGGTTCAGTGTTAATCAGTGAGACACACTTATCGTTCAGTGTTATTCAGTGAGACTCCCACAGGTTTCAGTGTTAATCAATGAGACTCCCGTATGGATCAGAGTTAATCAATGAGACTCCCATAGGGTTCAGTGTTAATCACTGAGACTCCAATATGGTTCAGTGTTAATCAGTGAGACTCCCATAGGGTTCAGTGTTAATTAGTGAGACACACATAGGGTTCAGTGTTATTCAGTGAGACTCCCACAGGTTTCAGTGTTAATCAGTGAGACTCCGATAGGGTTCAGTGTTAATCAGGGAGACTCCCACAGTGTTCAGTGTTAATCAGTGAGACTCCCATAGGGTTCAGTGTTAATCAGTGAGACTCCCACAGTGTTCAGTGTTAATCCGTGAGACTCCCATAGGGTTCAGTGTTAATCAGTGAGACTCCCACAGGGTTCAGTGTTAATTAGTGAGCATCCCATAGGGTTCAGTGTTAATCAGTGAGACTCCCACAGGGTTCAGTGTTAATCATTGAGACTCCCACAGGGTTCAGTGTTAATCAGTGAGACTCCCACAGGGTTCAGTGTTAATCAGTGAGACTCTCATATGGTTCGGTGTTAATCAGTGAGACTCCCATAGGGTTCACTGTTAATCACTGAGACTTCCACCGGGTTCAGTGTTAATCAGTGAGACTCCCACAGGGTTCAGTGACAATCACTGAGACTCCGATAGGGTTCAGTGTTAATCAGGGAGACCCCCATAGGGTTCAGTGTTAATCAGTGAGACTCCCACAGGGTTCAGTGTTAATCAGTGAGACTCCCATAGGGTTCAGTGTTAATCAGTGAGACTCCCATAGTGTTCAGTGTTAATCAGTGAGACTCCCATAGTGTTCAGTGTTAATCAGTGAGACTCCCATTGAGTTCAGTGTTCATCAGTGAGACTCCCATAGGGTTCAATGTTAATCAGTAAGACTCCCGTAGGGTTCAGTGTTAATCAGTGAGACTCCAATAGTGTTCAGTGTTAATCAATGAGACTCCCGTAGGGTTCAGAGTTAATCAATGAGAATCCCATAGGGTTCAGTGTTAATCAGTGAGACTCCAATAGGGTTCAGTGTTAATCAGTGAGACTCCCATAGGGTTCAGTGTTTATCAGTGAGACACACATAGGGTTCAGTGTTATTCAGTGAGACTCCCACAGGTTTCAGTTTTAATCAGTGAGACTCCGATAGGGTTCAGTGTTAATCAGGGAGACCCCCATAGGGTTCAGTGTTAATCAGTGAGACTCCCACAGGGTTCAGTGTTAATCAGTTAGACTCCCACAGGGTTCAGTATTAATCAGTGAGACTCCCATAGGGTTCAATGTTAATCAGTGAGACTCTCATAGGGTTCAGTGTTAATCAGTGAGACTCCCACAGTGTTCAGTGTTAATCAGTGAGACTCCCATAGGGTTCAGTGTTAATCAGTGAGACTCCCACAGGGTTCAGTGTTAATTAGTGAGCATCCCATAGGGTTCAGTGTTAATCAGTGAGACTCCCACAGGGTTCAGTGTTAATCAGTGAGACTCCCACAGGGTTCAGTGTTAATCAGTGAGACTCCCCCAGGGTTCAGTGTTAATCAGTGAGACTCCCATAGGGTTCAGTGTTAATCAGTGAGACTCCCACAGGGTTCAGTGTTAATCAGTGAGACTCCCACAGAGTTCAGTGTTAATCAGTGAGACTCCCATAGGGTTCACTGTTAATCACTGAGACTTCCACCGGGTTCAGTGTTAATCAGTGAGACTCCCACAGGGTTCAGTGTTAATCAGTGAGACACCCATAGGGTTCAGTGTTACTCAGTGAGACTCCCATAGGGTTCAGTGTTAATCAGTGATACTCCCATATGGTTCAGTGTTAATCAGTGAGACTCCCATAGGGTTCGTGTGTTAATCAGTGAGACTCCCACATGGTCCAGTGTTAATCAATGAGATTCCCATAGGGTTCAGTGTTAATCAGTGAGACTCCCACAGGGTTCAGTGTTAATCAGTGAGACTCCCATAGGGTTCAGTGTTAATCAGTGAGACTCCCATAGGGTTCAGTGTTAATCAGTGAGACACACATAGGGTTCAGTTTTATTCAGTGAGACTCCCACAGGTTTCAGTGTTAATCAGTGAGACTCCGATAGGGTTCAGTGTTAATCAGGGAGACTCCCACAGTGTTCAGTGTTAATCAGTGAGAATCCCATAGGGTTCAGTGTTAATCAGTGAGACTCCCACAGTGTTCAGTGTTAATCAGTGAGACTCCCATAGGGTTCAGTGTTAATCAGTGAGACTCCCACAGGGTTCAGTGTTAATTAGTGAGCATCCCATAGGGTTCAGTGTTAATCAGTGAGACTCCCACAGGGTTCAGTGTTAATCAGTGAGACTCCCACAGGGTTCAGTGTTAATCAGTGAGACTCCCACAGGGTTCAGTGTTAATCAGTGAGACTCTCATATGGTTCGGTGTTAATCAGTGAGACTCCCATAGGGTTCACTGTTAATCACTGAGACTTCCACCGGGTTCAGTGTTAATCAGTGAGACTCCCACAGGGTTCAGTGACAATCACTGAGACTCCGATAGGGTTCAGTGTTAATCAGCGAGACCCCCATAGGGTTCAGTGTTAATCAGTGAGACTCCCACAGCGTTCAGTGTTAATCAGTGAGACTCCCATAGGGTTCAGTGTTAATCAGTGAGACTCCCATAGTGTTCAGTGTTAATCAGTGAGACTCCCATAGTGTTCAGTGTTAATCAGTGAGACTCCCATTGAGTTCAGTGTTCATCAGTGAGACTCCCATAGGGTTCAATGTTAATCAGTGAGACTCCCGTAGGGTTCAGTGTTAATCAGTGAGACTCCCATAGTGTTCAGTGTTAATCAGTGAGACTCCCATAGGGTTCAGAGTTAATCAATGAGACTCCCATAGGGTTCAGTGTTAATCAGTGAGACTCCCATAGGGTTCAGTGTTAATCAGTGAGACTCCCATAGGGTTCAGTGTTAATCAGTGAGACACACATATCGTTCAGTGTTATTCAGTGAGACTCCCACAGGTTTCAGTGTTAATCAATGAGACTCCCGTATGGTTCAGAGTTAATCAATGAGACTCCCATAGGGTTCAGTGTTAATCACTGAGACTCCAATAGGGTTCAGTGTTAATCAGTGAGACTCCCACAGGGTTCAGTGTTAATTAGTGAGCATCCCATAGGGTTCAGTGTTAATCAGTTAGACTCCCACAGGGTTCAGTATTAATCAGTGAGACTCCCATAGGGTTCAATGTTAATCAGTGAGACTCTCATAGGGTTCAGTGTTAATCAGTGAGACTCCCACAGTGTTCAGTGTTAATCAGTGAGACTCCCATAGGGTTCAGTGTTAATCAGTGAGACTCCCACAGGGTTCAGTGTTAATCAGTGAGACTCCCACAGGGTTCATTGTTAATCAGTGAGACTCCCCCAGGGTTCAGTGTTAATCAGTGAGACTCCCATAGGGTTCAGTGTTAATCAGTGAGACACACTTATCGTTCAGTGTTATTCAGTGAGACTCCCACAGGTTTCAGTGTTAATCAATGAGACTCCCGTATGGATCAGAGTTAATCAATGAGACTCCCATAGGGTTCAGTGTTAATCACTGAGACTCCAATAGGGTTCAGTGTTAATCAGTGAGACTCCCATAGGGTTCAGTGTTAATTAGTGAGACACACATAGGGTTCAGTGTTATTCAGTGAGACTCCCACAGGTTTCAGTGTTAATCAGTGAGACTCCGATAGGGTTCAGTGTTAATCAGGATGACTCCCACAGTGTTCAGTGTTAATCAGTGAGACTCCCATAGGGTTCAGTGTTAATCAGTGAGACTCCCACAGTGTTCAGTGTTAATCCGTGAGACTCCCATAGGGTTCAGTGTTAATCAGTGAGACTCCCACAGGGTTCAGTGTTAATTAGTGAGCATCCCATAGGGTTCATTGTTAATCAGTGAGACTCCCACAGGGTTCAGTGTTAATCATTGAGACTCCCACAGGGTTCAGTGTTAATCAGTGAGACTCCCACAGGGTTCAGTGTTAATCAGTGAGACTCTCATATGGTTCGGTGTTAATCAGTGAGACTCCCATAGGGTTCACTGTTAATCACTGAGACTTCCACCGGGTTCAGTGTTAATCAGTGAGACTCCCACAGGGTTCAGTGACAATCACTGAGACTCCGATAGGGTTCAGTGTTAATCAGGGAGACCCCCATAGGGTTCAGTGTTAATCAGTGAGACTCCCACAGGGTTCAGTGTTAATCAGTGAGACTCCCATAGGGTTCAGTGTTAATCAGTGAGACTCCCATAGTGTTCAGTGTTAATCAGTGAGACTCCCATAGTGTTCAGTGTTAATCAGTGAGACTCCCATTGAGTTCAGTGTTCATCAGTGAGACTCCCATAGGGTTCAATGTTAATCAGTAAGACTCCCGTAGGGTTCAGTGTTAATCAGTGAGACTCCAATAGTGTTCAGTGTTAATCAATGAGACTCCCGTAGGGTTCAGAGTTAATCAATGAGAATCCCATAGGGTTCAGTGTTAATCAGTGAGACTCCAATAGGGTTCAGTGTTAATCAGTGAGACTCCCATAGGGTTCAGTGTTTATCAGTGAGACACACATAGGGTTCAGTGTTATTCAGTGAGACTCCCACAGGTTTCAGTTTTAATCAGTGAGACTCCGATAGGGTTCAGTGTTAATCAGGGAGACCCCCATAGGGTTCAGTGTTAATCAGTGAGACTCCCACAGGGTTCAGTGTTAATCAGTTAGACTCCCACAGGGTTCAGTATTAATCAGTGAGACTCCCATAGGGTTCAATGTTAATCAGTGAGACTCTCATAGGGTTCAGTGTTAATCAGTGAGACTCCCACAGTGTTCAGTGTTAATCAGTGAGACTCCCATAGGGTTCAGTGTTAATCAGTGAGACTCCCACAGGGTTCAGTGTTAATTAGTGAGCATCCCATAGGGTTCAGTGTTAATCAGTGAGACTCCCACAGGGTTCAGTGTTAATCAGTGAGACTCCCACAGGGTTCAGTGTTAATCAGTGAGACTCCCCCAGGGTTCAGTGTTAATCAGTGAGACTCCCATAGGGTTCAGTGTTAATCAGTGAGACTCCCACAGGGTTCAGTGTTAATCAGTGAGACTCCCACAGAGTTCAGTGTTAATCAGTGAGACTCCCATAGGGTTCACTGTTAATCACTGAGACTTCCACCGGGTTCAGTGTTAATCAGTGAGACTCCCACAGGGTTCAGTGTTAATCAGTGAGACACCCATAGGGTTCAGTGTTACTCAGTGAGACTCCCATAGGGTTCAGTGTTAATCAGTGATACTCCCATATGGTTCAGTGTTAATCAGTGAGACTCCCATAGGGTTCGTGTGTTAATCAGTGAGACTCCCACATGGTCCAGTGTTAATCAATGAGATTCCCATAGGGTTCAGTGTTAATCAGTGAGACTCCCACAGGGTTCAGTGTTTATCATTGAGACTCCCACAGGGTTCAGTGTTAATCAGTGAGACTCTCATATGGTTCGGTGTTAATCAGTGAGACTCCCATAGGTTTCACTGTTAATCACTGAGACTTCCACCGGGTTCAGTGTTAATCAGTGAGACTCCCACAGGGTTCAGTGACAATCACTGAGACTCCGATAGGGTTCAGTGTTAATCAGGGAGACCCCCATAGGGTTCAGTGTTAATCAGTGAGACTCCCACAGGGTTCAGTGTTAATCAGTGAGACTCCCATAGGGTTCAGTGTTAATCAGTGAGACTCCCATAGTGTTCAGTGTTAATCAGTGAGACTCCCATTGAGTTCAGTGTTCATCAGTGAGACTCCCATAGGGTTCAATGTTAATCAGTGAAACTCCCGTAGGGTTCAGTGTTAATCAGTGAGACTCCCATAGTGTACGGTGTTAATCAATGAGACTCCCGTAGGGTTCAGAGTTAATCAATGAGACTCCCATAGGGTTCAGTGTTAATCAGTGAGACTCCCATAGGGTTCAGTGTTAATCAGTGAGACTCCCATAGGGTTCAGTGTTAATCAGTGAGACATACATATCGTTCAGTGTTATTCAGTGAGACTCCCACAGGTTTCAGTGTTAATCATAGAGACTCCCGTATGGTTCAGAGTTAATCAATGAGACTCCCATAGGGTTCAGTGTTAATCACTGAGACTCCAATAGAGTTCAGTGTTAATCAGTGAGACTCCCATAGGGTTCAGTGTTAATCAGTGAGACACACATAGGGTTCAGTTTTATTCATTGAGACTCCCACAGGTTTCAGTGTTAATCAGTGAGACTCCGATAGGGTTCAGTGTTAATCAGTGAGACTCCCATAGGGTTCAGTGTTAATCAGTGAGACTCCTACAGGGTTCAGTGGTAATCAGTGAGACTCCCACAGGGTTCACTGTTAATCAGGGAGACCCCCATAGGGTTCAGTGTTTATCAGTGAGACTCCCACAGGGTTCAGTGTTAATCAGTTAGACTCCCACAGGGTTCAGTATTAATCAGTGAGACTCCCATAGGGTTCAATGTTAATCAGTGAGACTCTCATAGGGTTCAGTGTTAATCAGTGAGACTCCCACAGGGTTCAGTATTAATCAGTGAGACTCCCATAGGGTTCAATGTTAATCAGTGAGACTCCCCCAGGGTTCAGTGTTAATCAGTGAGACTCCCATAGGGTTCAGTGTTAATCAGTGAGACACACATATCGTTCAGTGTTATTCAGTGAGACTCCCACAGGTTTCAGTGTTAATCAATGAGACTCCCGTATGGTTCAGAGTTAATCAATGAGACTCCCATAGGGTTCAGTGTTAATCAGTGAGACTCCCATAGGGTTCAGTGTTAATCAGTGAGACACACATAGGTTTCAGTGTTATTCAGTGAGACTCCCACAGGTTTCAGTGTTAATCAGTGAGACTCCGATAGGGTTCAGTGTTAATCAGGGAGACTCCCACAGTGTTCAGTGTTAATCAGTGAGACTCCCATAGGGTTCAGTGTTAATCAGTGAGACTCCCATAGGGTTCAGTGTTAATCAGTGAGACTCCCATAGTGTTCAGTGTTAATCAGTGAGACTCCCATTGAGTTCAGTGTTCATCAGTGAGACTCCCATAGGGTTCAATGTTAATCAGTGAAACTCCCGTAGGGTTCAGTGTTAATCAGTGAGACTCCCATAGTGTACGGTGGTAATCAATGAGACTCCCGTAGGGTTCAGAGTTAATCAATGAGACTCCCATAGGGTTCAGTGTTAATCAGTGAGACTCCCATAGGGTTCAGTGTTAATCAGTGAGACTCCCATAGGGTTCAGTGTTAATCAGTGAGACATACATATCGTTCAGTGTTATTCAGTGAGACTCCCACAGGTTTCAGTGTTAATCATAGAGACTCCCGTATGGTTCAGAGTTAATCAATGAGACTCCCATAGGGTTCAGTGTTAATCACTGAGACTCCAATAGGGTTCAGTGTTAATCAGTGAGACTCCCATAGGGTTCAGTGTTAATCAGTGAGACACACATAGGGTTCAGTTTTATTCAGTGAGACTCCCACAGGTTTCAGTGTTAATCAGTGAGACTCCGATAGGGTTCAGTGTTAATCAGTGAGACTCCCATAGGGTTCAGTGTTAATCAGTGAGACTCCTACAGGGTTCAGTGGTAATCAGTGAGACTCCCACAGGGTTCACTGTTAATCAGGGAGACCCCCATAGGGTTCAGTGTTTATCAGTGAGACTCCCACAGGGTTCAGTGTTAATCAGTTAGACTCCCACAGGGTTCAGTATTAATCAGTGAGACTCCCATAGGGTTCAATGTTAATCAGTGAGACTCTCATAGGGTTCAGTGTTAATCAGTGAGACTCCCACAGGGTTCAGTATCAATCAGTGAGACTCCCATAGGGTTCAATGTTAATCAGTGAGACTCCCCCAGGGTTCAGTGTTAATCAGTGAGACTCCCATAGGGTTCAGTGTTAATCAGTGAGACACACATATCGTTCAGTGTTATTCAGTGAGACTCCCACAGGTTTCAGTGTTAATCAATGAGACTCCCGTATGGTTCAGAGTTAATCAATGAGACTCCCATAGGGTTCAGTGTTAATCAGTGAGACTCCCATAGGGTTCAGTGTTAATCAGTGAGACACACATAGGTTTCAGTGTTATTCAGTGAGACTCCCACAGGTTTCAGTGTTAATCAGTGAGACTCCGATAGGGTTCAGTGTTAATCAGGGAGACTCCCACAGTGTTCAGTGTTAATCAGTGAGACTCTCATAGGGTTCAGTGTTAATCAGTGAGACTCCCACAGTGTTCAGTGTTAATCAGTGAGACTCCCATAGGGTTCAGTGTTAATCAGTGAGACTCCCACAGGGTTCAGTGTTAATTTGTGAGCATCCCATAGGGTTCAGTGTTAATCAGTGAGACTCCCACAGGGTTCAGTGTTAATCAGTGAGACTCCCACAGGGTTCACTGTTAATCAGTGAGACTCCCCCAGGGTTCAGTGTTAATCAGTGAGACTCCCATAGGGTTCAGTGTTAATCAGTGAGACTCCCACAGGGTTCAGTGTTAATCAGTGAGACTCCCACAGAGTTCAGTGTTAATCAGTGAGACTCCCATAGGGTTCACTGTTAATCACTGAGACTTCCACCGGGTTCAGTGTTAATCAGTGAGACTCCCTCAGGGTTCAGTGTTAATCAGTGAGACACCCATAGGATTCAGTGTTAACCAGTGAGACTCCCATAGGGTTCAGTGTTACTCAGTGAGACTCCCATAGGGTTCAGTGTTAATCAGTGATACTCCCATATGGTTCAGTGTTAATCAGTGAGACTCCCATAGGGTTCTTGTGTTAATCAGTAAGACTCCCACATGGTCCAGTGTTAATCAATGAGATTCCCATAGGGTTCAGTGTTAATCAGTGAGACTCCCACAGGGTTCAGTGTTAATCATTGAGACTCCCACAGGGTTCAGTGTTAATCAGTGAGACTCCCACAGGTTTCAGTGTTAATCAGTGAGACTCCCATAGGGTTCAGTGTTAATCAGTGAGACTCCTATAGTGTTCAGTGTTAATCAGTGAGACTCCCATTGAGTTCAGTGTTCATCAGTGAGACTCCCGTAGGGTTCAGTGTTAATCAGTGAGACTCCCATAGTGTTCAGTGTTAATCAATGAGACTCCCGTAGGGTTCAGAGTTAATCAATGAGACTCCCATAGGGTTCAGTGTTAATCAGTGAGATTCCCATAGGGTTCAGTGTTGATCAGTGAGACTCCCATAGGGTTCAGTGTTAATCAGTGAGACACACATAGGGTTCAGTGTTATTCAGTGAGACTCCCACAGGTTTCAGTGTTAATCAATGAGACTCCCGTAGGGTTCAGAGTTAATCAATGAGACTCCCATAGGGTTCAGTGTTAATTACTGAGACTCCCATAGGGTTCAGTGTTAATCAGTGAGACTCCCATAGGGTTCAGTGTTAATCAGTGAGACACACATAGGGTTCAGTGTTATTCAGTGAGACTCCCACAGGTTTCAGTGTTAATCAGTGAGACTCGATAAGGTTCAGTGTTAATCAGGGAGACCCCCATAGGGTTCAGTGTTAATCAGTGAGACTCCCACAGGGTTCAGTGTTAATCAGTTAGACTCCCACAGGGTTCAGTATTAATCAGTGAGACTCCCATAGGGTTCAATGTTAATCAGTGAGATTCCCATAGGGTTCAGTGTTAATCAGTGAGACTCCCACAGGGTTCAGTGTTAATAATTGAGACTCCCACAGGGTTCAGTGTTAATCAGTGAGACTCCCACAGGGTTCAGTGTTAATCAGTGAGACTCCCATAGGGTTCAGTGTTAATCAGTGAGACTCCCATAGTGTTCAGTGTTAATCAGTGAGACTCCCATTGAGTTCAGTGTTCATCAGTGAGACTCCCATAGGGTTCAATGTTAATCAGTGAGACTCCCGTAGGGTTCAGTGTTAATCAGTGAGACTCCCATAGTGTTCAGTGTTAATCAATGAGACTCCCGTATGGTTCAGAGTTAATCAATGAGACTCCCATAGTGTTCAGTGTTAATCAGTGAGACTCCCATAGGGTTCAGTGTTAATCAGTGAGACTCCCATAGGGTTCAGTGTTAATCAGTGAGACTCCCATAGTGTTCAGTGTTAATCAGTGAGACTCCCATTGAGTTCAGTGTTCATCAGTGAGACTCCCGTAGGGTTCAGTGTTAATCAGTGAGACTCCCATAGTGTTCAGTGTTAATCAATGAGACTCCCGTAGGGTTCAGAGTTAATCAATGAGACTCCCATAGGGTTCAGTGTTAATCAGTGAGATTCCCATAGGGTTCAGTGTTGATCAGTGAGACTCCCATAGGGTTCAGTGTTAATCAGTGAGACACACATAGGGTTCAGTGTTATTCAGTGAGACTCCCACAGGTTTCAGTGTTAATCAATGAGACTCCCGTAGGGTTCAGAGTTAATCAATGAGACTCCCATAGGGTTCAGGGTTAATCACTGAGACTCCCATAGGGTTCAGTGTTAATCAGTGAGACTCCCATAGGGTTCAGTGTTAATCAGTGAGACACACATAGGGTTCAGTGTTATTCAGTGAGACTCCCACAGGTTTCAGTGTTAATCAGTGAGACTCCGATAAGGTTCAGTGTTAATCAGGGAGACCCCCATAGGGTTCAGTGTTAATCAGTGAGACTCCCACAGGGTTCAGTGTTAATCAGTTAGACTCCCACAGGGTTCAGTATTAATCAGTGAGACTCCCATAGGGTTCAATGTTAATCAGTGAGATTCCCATAGGGTTCAGTGTTAATCAGTGAGACTCCCACAGGGTTCAGTGTTAATCATTGAGACTCCCACAGGGTTCAGTGTTAATCAGTGAGACTCCCACAGGGTTCAGTGTTAATCAGTGAGACTCCCATAGGGTTCAGTGTTAATCAGTGAGACTCCCATAGTGTTCAGTGTTAATCAGTGAGACTCCCATTGAGTTCAGTGTTCATCAGTGAGACTCCCATAGGGTTCAATGTTAATCAGTGAGACTCCCGTAGGGTTCAGTGTTAATCAGTGAGACTCCCATAGTGTTCAGTGTTAATCAATGAGACTCCCGTATGGTTCAGAGTTAATCAATGAGACTCCCATAGTGTTCAGTGTTAATCAGTGAGACTCCCATAGGGTTCAGTGTTAATCAGTGAGACTCCCATAGGGTTCAGTGTTAATCAGTGAGACACACATATCGTTCAGTGTTATTCAGTGAGACTCCCACATGTTTCAGTGTTAATCAATGAGACTCCCGTATGGTCCAGAGTTAATCAATGAGACTCCAATAGGGTTCAGTGTTAATCACTGAGACTCCCATAGGGTTCAGTGTTATTCAGTGAGACTCCCACAGGTTCCAGTGTTAATCAGTGAGACTCCGATAGGGTTCAGTGTTAATCAGGGAGTCCCCCATAGGGTTCAGTGTTAATCAGTGAGACTCCCACAGGGTTCAGTGTTAATCAGTTAGACTCCCACAGGGTTCAGTATTAATCAGTGAGACTCCCATAGGGTTCAATGTTAATCAGTGAGACTCTCATAGGGTTCAGTGTTAATCAGTGAGACTCCCACAGTGTTCAGTGTTAATCAGTGAGACTCCCACAGGGTTCAGTGTTAAATAGTGAGCATCCCATAGGGTTCAGTGTTAATCAGTGAGACTCCCACAGGGTTCAGTGTTAATCAGTGAGACTCCCACAGGGTTCAGTGTTAATCAGTGAGACACCCATAGGATTCAGTGTTAACCAGTGAGACTCCCATAGGGTTCAGTGTTACTCAGTGAGACTCCCATAGGGTTCAGTGTTAATCAGTGATACTCCCATATGGTTCAGTGTTAATCAGTGAGACTCCCATAGGGTTCGTGTGTTAATCAGTGAGACTCCCACATGGTCCAGTGTTAATCAATGAGATTCCCATAGGGTTCAGTGTTAATCAGTGAGACTCCCACAGGGTTCAGTGTTAATCATTGAGACTCCCACAGGGTTCAGTGTTAATCAGTGAGACTCCCACAGGGTTCAGTGTTAATCAGTGAGACTCCCATAGGGTTCAGTGTTAATCAGTGAGACTCCCATAGTGTTCAGTGTTAATCAGTGAGACTCCCATTGAGTTCAGTGTTCATCAGTGAGACTCCCGTAGGGTTCAGTGTTAATCAATGAGACTCCCGTAGGGTTCAGAGTTAATCAATGAGACTCCCATAGGGTTCAGTGTTAATCAGTGAGATTCCCATAGGATTCAGTGTTAACCAGTGAGACTCCCATAGGGTTCAGTGTTACTCAGTGAGACTCCCATAGGGTTCAGTGTTAATCAGTGATACTCCCATATGGTTCAGTGTTAATCAGTGAGACTCCCATAGGGTTCGTGTGTTAATCAGTGAGACTCCCACATGGTCCAGTGTTAATCAATGAGATTCCCATAGGGTTCAGTGTTAATCAGTGAGACTCCCACAGGGTTCAGTGTTAATCATTGAGACTCCCACAGGGTTCAGTGTTAATCAGTGAGACTCCCACAGGGTTCAGTGTTAATCAGTGAGACTCCCATAGGGTTCAGTGTTAATCAGTGAGACTCCCATAGTGTTCAGTGTTAATCAGTGAGACTCCCATTGAGTTCAGTGTTCATCAGTGAGACTCCCATAGTGTGCAGTGTTAATCAATGAGACTCCCGTAGGGTTCAGAGTTAATCAATGAGACTCCCATAGGGTTCAGTGTTAATCAGTGAGATTCCCATAGGGTTCAGTGTTGATCAGTGAGACTCCCATAGGGTTCAGTGTTAATCAGTGAGACACACATAGGGTTCAGTGTTATTCAGTGAGACTCCCACAGGTTTCAGTGTTAATCAATGAGACTCCCGTAGGGTTCAGAGTTAATCAATGAGACTCCCATAGGGTTCAGTGTTAATCACTGAGACTCCCATAGGGTTCAGTGTTAATCAGTGAGACTCCCATAGGGTTCAGTGTTAATCAGTGAGACACACATAGGGTTCAGTGTTATTCAGTGAGACTCCCACAGGTTTCAGTGTTAATCAGTGAGACTCCGATAAGGTTCAGTGTTAATCAGGGAGACCCCCATAGGGTTCAGTGTTAATCAGTGAGACTCCCACAGGGTTCAGTGTTAATCAGTTAGACTCCCACAGGGTTCAGTATTAATCAGTGAGACTCCCATAGGGTTCAATGTTAATCAGTGAGATTCCCATAGGGTTCAGTGTTAATCAGTGAGACTCCCACAGGGTTCAGTGTTAATAATTGAGACTCCCACAGGGTTCAGTGTTAATCAGTGAGACTCCCACAGGGTTCAGTGTTAATCAGTGAGACTCCCATAGGGTTCAGTCTTAATCAGTGAGACTCCCATAGTGTTCAGTGTTAATCAGTGAGACTCCCATTGAGTTCAGTGTTCATCAGTGAGACTCCCATAGGGTTCAATGTTAATCAGTGAGACTCCCGTAGGGTTCATTGTTAATCAGTGAGACTCCCATAGTGTTCAGTGTTAATCAATGAGAGTCCCGTATGGTTCAGAGTTAATCAATGAGAGTCCCATAGTGTTCAGTGTTAATCAGTGAGACTCCCATAGGGTTCAGTGTTAATCAGTGAGACTCCCATAGGGTTCAGTGTTAATCAGTGAGACTCCCATAGTGTTCAGTGTTAATCAGTGCGACTCCCATTGAGTTCAGTGTTCATCAGTGAGACTCGCGTAGGGTTCAGTGTTAATCAGTGAGACTCCCATAGTGTTCAGTGTTAATCAATGAGACTCCCGTAGGGTTCAGAGTTAATCAATGAGACTCCCATAGGGTTCAGTGTTAATCAGTGAGATTCCCATAGGGTTCAGTGTTGATCAGTGAGACTCCCATAGGGTTCAGTGTTAATCAGTGAGACACACATAGGGTTCAGTGTTATTCAGTGAGACTCCCACAGGTTTCAGTGTTAATCAATGAGACTCCCGTAGGGTTCAGAGTTAATCAATGAGACTCCCATAGGGTTCAGTGTTAATCACTGAGACTCCCATAGGGTTCAGTGTTAATCAGTGAGACTCCCATAGGGTTCAGTGTTAATCAGTGAGACACACATAGGGTTCAGTGTTATTCAGTGAGACTCCCACAGGTTTCAGTGTTAATCAGTGAGACTCCGATAAGGTTCAGTGTTAATCAGGGAGACCCCCATAGGGTTCAGTGTTAATCAGTGAGACTCCCACAGGGTTCAGTGTTAATCAGTTAGACTCCCACAGGGTTCAGTATTAATCAGTGAGACTCCCATAGGGTTCAATGTTAATCAGTGAGATTCCCATAGGGTTCAGTGTTAATCAGTGAGACTCCCACAGGGTTCAGTGTTAATCATTGAGACTCCCACAGGGTTCAGTGTTAATCAGTGAGACTCCCACATGGTTCAGTGTTAATCAGTGAGACTCCCATAGGGTTCAGTGTTAATCAGTGAGACTCCCATAGTGTTCAGTGTTAATCAGTGAGACTCCCATTGAGTTCAGTGTTCATCAGTGAGACTCCCATAGGGTTCAATGTTAATCAGTGAGACTCCCATAGGGTTCAGTGTTAATCAGTGAGACTCCCATAGTGTTCAGTGTTAATCAATGAGACTCCCGTATGGTTCAGAGTTAATCAATGAGACTCCCATAGTGTTCAGTGTTAATCAGTGAGACTCCCATAGGATTCAGTGTTAATCAGTGAGACTCCCATAGGGTTCAGTGTTAATCAGTGAGACACACATATCGTTCAGTGTTATTCAGTGAGACTCCCACATGTTTCAGTGTTAATCAATGAGACTCCCGTATGGTCCAGAGTTAATCAATGAGACTCCAATAGGGTTCAATGTTAATCACTGAGACTCCCATAGGGTTCAGTGTTATTCAGTGAGACTCCCACAGGTTCCAGTGTTAATCAGTGAGACTCCGATAGGGTTCAGTGTTAATCAGGGAGACCCCCATAGGGTTCAGTGTTAATCAATGAGACTCCCACAGGGTTCAGTGTTAATCAGTTAGACTCCCACAGGGTTCAGTATTAATCAGTGAGACTCCCATAGGGTTCAATGTTAATCAGTGAGACTCTCATAGGGTTCAGTGTTAATCAGTGAGACTCCCACAGTGTTCAGTGTTAATCAGTGAGACTACCACAGGGTTCAGTGTTAATTAGTGAGCATCCCATAGGGTTCAGTGTTAATCAGTGAGACTCCCACAGGGTTCAGTGTTAATCAGTGAGACTCCCACAGGGTTCAGTGTTAATCAGTAAGACTCCCCCAGGGTTCAGTGTTAATCAGTGAGACTCCCATAGGGTTCAGTGTTAATCAGTGAGACTCCAACAGGGTTCAGTGTTAATCAGTGAGACTCCCACAGAGTTCAGTGTTAATCAGTGAGACTCCCATAGGGTTCACTGTTAATAACTGAGACTTCCACCGGGTTCAGTGTTAATCAGTGAGACTCCCACAGGGTTCAGTGTTAATCAGTGAGACACCCATAGGATTCAGTGTTAACCAGTGAGACTCCCATAGGGTTCAGTGTTACTCATTGAAACTCCCATAGGGTTCAGTGTTAATCAGTGATACTCCCATATGGTTCAGTGTTAACCAGTGAGACTCCCATAGGGTTCGTGTGTTAATCAGTGAGACTCCCACATGGTCCAGTGTTAATCAATGAGATTCCCATAGGGTTCAGTGTTAATCAGTGAGACTCCCACAGGGTTCAGTGTTAATCATTGAGACTCCCACAGGGTTCAGTGTTACTCAGTGAGACTCCCACAGGGTTCAGTGTTAATCAGTGAGACTCCCATAGGGTTCATCGTTAATCAGTGAGACTCCCATAGTGTTCAGTGTTAATCAGTGAGACTCCCATTGAGTTCAGTGTTCATCAGTGAGACTCCCATAGGGTTCAATGTTAATCAGTGAGACTCCCGTAGGGTTCAGTGTTAATCAGTGAGACTCCCATAGTGTTCAGTGTTAATCAATGAGCCTCCCGTAGGGTTCAGAGTTAATCAATGAGACTCCCATAGGGTTCAGTGTTAATCAGTGAGACTCCCATAGGGTTCAGTGTTGATCAGTGAGACTCCCATAGAGTTCAGGGTTAATCAGTGAGACACACATAGGGTTCAGTGTTATTCAGTGAGACTCCCACAGTTTTCAGTGTTAATCAATGAGACTCCCGTAGGGTTCAGAGTTAATCAATGAGACTCCCATAGGGTTCAGTGTTAATCACTGAGACTCCCATCGGGTTCAGTGTTAATCAGTGAGACTCCCATAGGGTTCAGTGTTAATCAGTGAGACACACATAGGGTTCAGTGTTATTCAGTGAGACGCCCACAGGTTTCAGTGTTAATCAGTGATACTCTCATAGGGTTCAGTGTTAATCAGTGAGACTCAAACAGTGTTCAGTGTTAATCAGTGAGACTCCCATAGGGTTCAGTGTTAATCAGTGAGACTCCCCCAGGGTTCAGTGTTAATCAGTGAGACTCCCATAGGGTTCAATGTTAATCAGTGAGACTCCCATAGGGTTCAGTGTTAATCATTGAGACTTCCAAAGGGTTCAGTGTTAATCAGTGAGACTCCCACAGGGTTCAGTGTTAATCAGTGAGACTCCCACAGGGTTCAGTGTTAATCAGTGAGACTCCCCCACGGTTCAGTGTTAATCAGTGAGACGCCCATAGGGTTCAGTGTTAATCAGTGAGACTCCCACAGGGTTCAGTGTTAATCAGTGAGACTCCCACAGGGTTCAGTGTTAATCAGTGAGACTCCCACAGGGTTCAGTGTTAATCAGTGAGACTCCCATAGGGTTCAGTGTTAATCAGTGAGACTCCCATAGGGTTCAGTGTTAATCAGTCAGACTCCCATAGTGTTCAGTGTTAGTCAGTGAGGCTCCCACAGGGTTCAGTATTAATCAGTGAGACTCCAACAGAGTTCATTGTTAATCAGTGAGTCTCCCATAGGGTTCAGTGTTAATCAGTGACACTCCCTTAGGGTTCGTGTGTTAATCAGTGAGACTCCCCCAGGGTTCAGTGTTAATCAGTGAGACTCCCATAGGGTTCAGTGTTAATCATTGAGACTTCCATAGGGTTCAGTGTTAATCAGTGAGACTCCCACAGGGTTCAGTGTTAATCAGTGAGACTCCCACATGGTTCTGTGTTAATCAGTGAGACTCCCACTGGGCTCAGTGTTAATCATTGAGACTCCCACAGGGTTCAGTATTAATCAGTGAGACTCCCATAGGGTTCAGTGTTAATCAGTGAGACTCTCATAGGGTTCGGTGTTAATCAGTGAGACTCCCATAGGGTTCAGTGTTAATCAGTGAGACTCTCATAGGGTTCGGTGTTAATCAGTGAGACTCCCACAGGGTTCAGTGTTAATTATTGAGCATCCCATAGGGTTCAGTGTTAATCAGTGAGACTCCCACAGGGTTCAGTCTTAATCAGTGAGACGCCCATAGGGTTCAGTGTTAATCAGTGAGACTCCCACAGCGTTCAGTGTTAATCAGTGAGACTCCCATAGGGTTCAGTGTTAATTAGTGAGACTCCCACAGGGTTCAGTGTTAATCAGTGAGACTCCCACAGAGTTCAGTGTTAATCAGTGAGACTCCCATAGGGTTCACTGTTAATCACTGAGACTTCCACCGTGTTCAGTGTTAATCAGTGAGACTCCCACAGGGTTCAGTGTTAATCAGTGAGACACCTATAGGATTCAGTGTTAATCAGTGAGACTCCCATAGGGTTCAGTGTTAATCAGTGATACTCCCATATGGTTCAGTGTTAATCAGTGAGACTCCCATAGGGTTCGTGTGTTAATCAGTGAGATTCCCACATGGTCCAGTGTTAATCAATGAGACTCCCATAGGGTTCAGTGTTAATCAGTGAGACTCCCACAGGGTTCAGTGTTAATCATTGAGACTCCCACAGGGTTCAGTGTTAATCAGTGAGACTCCCACAGGGTTCAGTGTTATTCAGTGAGACTCCCATACGGTTCAGTGTTAATCAGTGAGACTCCCATAGTGTTCAGTGTTAATCAGTGAGACTCCCATTGAGTTCAGTGTTCATCAGTGAGACTCCCATAGGGTTCAATGTTGATCAGTGAGACTCCTGTAGGGTTCAGTGTTAATCAGTGAGACTCCCATAGTGTTCAGTGTTAATCAATGAGACTCCCGTAGGGTTCAGAGTTAATCAATGAGACTCCCATAGGGTTCAGTGTTAATCACTGAGACTCCCTTAGGGTTCAGTGTTAATCAGTGATACTCCCATAGGGTTCAGTGTTAATCAGTGAGACACACATAGGGTTCAGTGTTATTCAGTGAGACTCCCACAGGTTCCAGTGTTAATCAGTGAGACTCCGATAGGGTTCAGTGTTAATCAGGGAGACCCCCATAGGGTTCAGTGTTAATCAGTGAGACTCCCACAGGGTTCAGTGTTAATCAGTTAGACTCCCACAGGGTTCAGTATTAATCAGTGAGACTCCCATAGGGTTCAATGTTAATCAGTGAGACTCTCATAGGGTTCAGTGTTAATCAGTGAGACTCCCACAGTGTTCAGTGTTAATCAGTGAGACTCCCATAGGGTTCAGTGTTAATCAGTGAGACTCCCACAGGGTTCAGTGTTAATTAGGGAGCATCCCATAGGGTGCAGTGTTAATCAGTGAGACTCCCATAGGGTTCATTGTTAATCAGTGAGACTCCCACAGGGTTCAGTGTTAATCAGTGAGACTCCCCCAGGGTTCAGTGTTAATCAGTGAGACGCCCATAGGGTTCAGTGTTAATCAGTGAGACTCCCACAGGGTTCAGTGTTAATCAGTGAGACTCCCACAGGGTTCAGTGTTAATCAGTGAGACTCCCACAGGGTTCAGTGTTAATCAGTGAGACTCCCATAGGGTTAAGTGTTAATCAGTGAGACTCCCATAGGGTTCAGTGTTAATCAGTGAGACTCCCATAGGGTTCAGTGTTAGTCAGGGACACTCCCTTAGGGTTCGTGTGTTAATCAGTGAGACTCCCCTAGGGTTCAGTGTTAATCAGTGAGACTCACATAGGGTTCAGTGTTAATCAGTGAGACTCCCATAGGGTTCAGTGTTAATCATTGAGACTTCCATAGGGTTCAGTGTTAATCAGTGAGACTCCCACAGAGTTCAGTGTTAATCAGTGAGTCTCCCATAGGGTTCAGTGTTAGTCAGGGACACTCCCTTAGGGTTCGTGTGTTAATCAGTGAGACTCCCCTAGGGTTCAGTGTTAATCAGTGAGACTCACATAGGGTTCAGTGTTAATCAGTGAGACTCCCATAGGGTTCAGTGTTAATCATTGAGACTTCCATAGGGTTCAGTGTTAATCAGTGAGACTCCCACAGGGTTCAGTGTTAATCAGTGAGACTCCCATAGGGTTCACTGTTAATCACTGAGACTTCCACCGTGTTCAGTGTTAATCAGTGAGACTCCCACAGGGTTCAGTGTTAATCAGTGAGACTCCCACAGGGTTCAGTGTTAATTAGTGAGCATCCCATAGGGTTCAGTGTTAATCAGTGAGACTCCCACAGGGTTCAGTCTTAATCAGTGAGACGCCCATAGGGTTCAGTGTTAATCAGTGAGACTCCCATAGGGTTCAGTGTTAAATAGTGAGACTCCCACAGGGTTCAGTGTTAATCAGTGAGACTCCCACAGAGTTCAGTGTTAATCAGTGAGACTCCCATAGGGTTCACTGTTAATCACTGAGACTTCCACCGTGTTCAGTGTTAATCAGTGAGACTCCCACAGGGTTCAGTGTTAATCAGTGAGACACCCATAGGATTCAGTGTTAATCAGTGAGACTCCCATAGGGTTCAGTGTTAATCAGTGATACTCCCATATGGTTCAGTGTTAATCAGTGAGACTCCCATAGGGTTCGTGTGTTAATCAGTGAGACTCCCACATGGTCCAGTGTTAATCAATGAGACTCCCATAGGGTTCAGTGTTAATCAGTGAGACTCCCACAGGGTTCAGTGTTAATCATTGAGACTCCCACAGGGTTCAGTGTTAATCAGTGAGACTCCCACAGGGTTCAGTGTTAATCAGTGAGACTCCCATAGGGTTCAGTGTAAATCAGTGAGACTCCCATAGTGTTCAGTGTTAATCAGTGAGACTCCCATTGAGTTCAGTGTTCATCAGTGAGACTCCCATGGGGTTCAATGTTGATCAGTGAGACTCCCGTAGGGTTCAGTGTTAATCAGTGAGACTCCCATAGTGTTCAGTGTTAATCAATGAGACTCCCGTAGGGTTCAGAGTTAATCAATAAGACTCCCATAGGGTTCAGTGTTAATCAGTGAGACTCCCATAGGGTTCAGTGTTAATCAGTGAGACTCCCATAGGGTTCAGTGTTAATCAGTGAGACACACATAGGGTTCAGTGTTATTCAGTGAGACTCCCACAGGTTTCAGTGTTAATCAGTGAGACTCCGATAGGGTACAGTGTTAATCAGTGAGACCCCCATAGGGTTCAGTGTTAATCAGTGTGACTCCCACAGGGTTCAGTGTTAATCAGTGAGACTCCCATAGGGTTCAGTGTTAATCAGTGAGACTCCCACAGGGTTCAGTGTTAATTAGGGAGCATCCCATAGGGTGCAGTGTTAATCAGTGAGACTCCCATAGGGTTCATTGTTAATCAGTGAGACTCCCACAGGGTTCAGTGTTAATCAGTGAGACTCCCCCAGGGTTCAGTGTTAATCAGTGAGACGCCCATAGGGTTCAGTGTTAATCAGTGAGACTCCCACAGGGTTCAGTGTTAATCAGTGAGACTCCCACAGGGTTCAGTGTTAATCAGTGAGACTCCCACAGGGTTCAGTGTTAATCAGTGAGACTCCCATAGGGTTAAGTGTTAATCAGTGAGACTCCCATAGGGTTCAGTGTTAATCAGTGAGACTCCCATAGTGTTCAGTGTTAGTCTGTGAGGCTCCCACAGGATTCAGTATTTATCAGTGAGACTCCCACAGAGTTCAGTGTTAATCAGTGAGTCTCCCATAGGGTTCAGTGTTAGTCAGTGACACTCCCTTAGGGTTCGTGTGTTAATCAGTGAGACTCCCCTAGGGTTCAGTGTTAATCAGTGAGACTCACATAGGGTTCAGTGTTAATCAGTGAGACTCCCATAGGGTTCAGTGTTAATCATTGAGACTTCCATAGGGTTCAGTGTTAATCAGTGAGACTCCCACAGGGTTCAGTGTTAATCAGTGAGACTCCCATAGGGTTCACTGTTAATCACTGAGACTTCCACCGTGTTCAGTGTTAATCAGTGAGACTCCCACAGGGTTCAGTGTTAATCAGTGAGACTCCCACAGGGTTCAGTGTTAATCAGTGAGACTCCCATAGGGTTCAGTGTTGATCAGTGAGACTCCCATAGAGTTCAGGGTTAATCAGTGAGACACACATAGGGTTCATTGTTATTCAGTGAGACTCCCACAGGTTTCAGTGTTAATCAATGAGACTCCCGTAGGGTTCAGAGTTAATCAATGAGACTCCCATAGGGTTCAGTGTTAATCACTGAGACTCCCATCGGGTTCAGTGTTAATCAGTGAGACCCCCATAGGGTTCAGTGTTAATCAGTGAGACACACATAGGGTTCAGTGTTATTCAGTGAGACGCCCACAGGTTTCAGTGTTAATCAGTGAGACTCCGATAGGGTTCAGTGTTAATCAGGGAGACCCAAATAGGGTTCAGTGTTAATCAGTTAGACTCCCACAGGGTTCAGTATTAATCAGTGAGACTCCCATAGGGTTCAATGTTAATCAGTGATACTCTCATAGGGTTCAGTGTTAATCAGTGAGACTCAAACAGTGTTCAGTGTTAATCAGTGAGACTCCCATAGGGTTCAGTGTTAATCAGTGAGACTCCCCCAGGGTTCAGTGTTAATCAGTGAGACTCCCATAGGGTTCAATGTTAATCAGTGAGACTCCCATAGGGTTCAGTGTTAATCATTGAGATTTCCAAAGGGTTCAGTGTTAATCAGTGAGACTCCCACAGGGTTCAGTGTTAATCAGTGAGACTCCCACAGGGTTCAGTGTTAATCAGTGAGACTCCCCCACGGTTCAGTGTTAATCAGTGAGACGCCCATAGGGTTCAGTGTTAATCAGTGAGACTCCCACAGGGTTCAGTGTTAATCAGTGAGACTCCCACAGGGTTCAGTGTTAATCAGTGAGACTCCCACATGGTTCAGTGTTAATCAGTGAGACTCCCATAGGGTTCAGTGTTAATCAGTGAGACTCCCATAGGGTTCAGTGTTAATCAGTCAGACTCCCATAGTGTTCAGTGTTAGTCAGTGAGGCTCCCACAGGGTTCAGTATTAATCAGTGAGACTCCAACAGAGTTCATTGTTAATCAGTGAGTCTCCCATAGGGTTCAGTGTTAATCAGTGACACTCCCTTAGGGTTCGTGTGTTAATCAGTGAGACTCCCCCAGGGTTCAGTGTTAATCAGTGAGACTCCCATAGGGTTCAGTGTTAATCATTGAGACTTCCATAGGGTTCAGTGTTAATCAGTGAGACTCCCACAGGGTTCAGTGTTAATCAGTGAGACTCCTACATGGTTCTGTGTTAATCAGTGAGACTCCCACTGGGCTCAGTGTTAATCATTGAGACTCCCACAGGGTTCAGTATTAATCAGTGAGACTCCCATAGGGTTCAGTGTTAATCAGTGAGACTCTCATAGGGTTCGGTGTTAATCAGTGAGACTCCCATAGGGTTCAGTGTTAATCAGTGAGACTCTCATAGGGTTCGGTGTTAATCAGTGAGACTCCCACAGGGTTCAGTGTTAATTATTGAGCATCCCATAGGGTTCAGTGTTAATCAGTGAGACTCCCACAGGGTTCAGTCTTAATCAGTGAGACGCCCATAGGGTTCAGTGTTAATCAGTGAGACTCCCACAGCGTTCAGTGTTAATCAGTGAGACTCCCATAGGGTTCAGTGTTAATTAGTGAGACTCCCACAGGGTTCAGTGTTAATCAGTGAGACTCCCACAGAGTTCAGTGTTAATCAGTGAGACTCCCATAGGGTTCACTGTTAATCACTGAGACTTCCACCGTGTTCAGTGTTAATCAGTGAGACTCCCACAGGGTTCAGTGTTAATCAGTGAGACACCTATAGGATTCAGTGTTAATCAGTGAGACTCCCATAGGGTTCAGTGTTAATCAGTGATACTCCCATATGGTTCAGTGTTAATCAGTGAGACTCCCATAGGGTTCGTGTGTTAATCAGTGAGATTCCCACATGGTCCAGTGTTAATCAATGAGACTCCCATAGGGTTCAGTGTTAATCAGTGAGACTCCCACAGGGTTCAGTGTTAATCATTGAGACTCCCACAGGGTTCAGTGTTAATCAGTGAGACTCCCACAGGGTTCAGTGTTATTCAGTGAGACTCCCATACGGTTCAGTGTTAATCAGTGAGACTCCCATAGTGTTCAGTGTTAATCAGTGAGACTCCCATTGAGTTCAGTGTTCATCAGTGAGACTCCCATAGGGTTCAATGTTGATCAGTGAGACTCCTGTAGGGTTCAGTGTTAATCAGTGAGACTCCCATAGTGTTCAGTGTTAATCAATGAGACTCCCGTAGGGTTCAGAGTTAATCAATGAGACTCCCATAGGGTTCAGTGTTAATCACTGAGACTCCCTTAGGGTTCAGTGTTAATCAGTGATACTCCCATAGGGTTCAGTGTTAATCAGTGAGACACACATAGGGTTCAGTGTTATTCAGTGAGACTCCCACAGGTTCCAGTGTTAATCAGTGAGACTCCGATAGGGTTCAGTGTTAATCAGGGAGACCCCCATAGGGTTCAGTGTTAATCAGTGAGACTCCCACAGGGTTCAGTGTTAATCAGTTAGACTCCAACAGGGTTCAGTATTAATCAGTGAGACTCCCATAGGGTTCAATGTTAATCAGTGAGACTCTCATAGGGTTCAGTGTTAATCAGTGAGACTCCCACAGTGTTCAGTGTTAATCAGTGAGACTCCCATAGGGTTCAGTGTTAATCAGTGAGACTCCCACAGGGTTCAGTGTTAATTAGGGAGCATCCCATAGGGTGCAGTGTTAATCAGTGAGACTCCCATAGGGTTCATTGTTAATCAGTGAGACTCCCACAGGGTTCAGTGTTAATCAGTGAGACTCCCCCAGGGTTCAGTGTTAATCAGTGAGACGCCCATAGGGTTCAGTGTTAATCAGTGAGACTCCCACAGGGTTCAGTGTTAATCAGTGAGACTCCCACAGGGTTCAGTGTTAATCAGTGAGACTCCCACAGGGTTCAGTGTTAATCAGTGAGACTCCCATAGGGTTAAGTGTTAATCAGTGAGACTCCCATAGGGTTCAGTGTTAATCAGTGAGACTCCCATAGGGTTCAGTGTTAGTCAGGGACACTCCCTTAGGGTTCGTGTGTTAATCAGTGAGACTCCCCTAGGGTTCAGTGTTAATCAGTGAGACTCACATAGGGTTCAGTGTTAATCAGTGAGACTCCCATAGGGTTCAGTGTTAATCATTGAGACTTCCATAGGGTTCAGTGTTAATCAGTGAGACTCCCACAGAGTCCAGTGTTAATCAGTGAGTCTCCCATAGGGTTCAGTGTTAGTCAGGGACACTCCCTTAGGGTTCGTGTGTTAATCAGTGAGACTCCCCTAGGGTTCAGTGTTAATCAGTGAGACTCACATAGGGTTCAGTGTTAATCAGTGAGACTCCCATAGGGTTCAGTGTTAATCATTGAGACTTCCATAGGGTTCAGTGTTAATCAGTGAGACTCCCACAGGGTTCAGTGTTAATCAGTGAGACTCCCATAGGGTTCACTGTTAATCACTGAGACTTCCACCGTGTTCAGTGTTAATCAGTGAGACTCCCACAGGGTTCAGTGTTAATCAGTGAGACTCCCACAGGGTTCAGTGTTAATTAGTGAGCATCCCATAGGGTTCAGTGTTAATCAGTGAGACTCCCACAGGGTTCAGTCTTAATCAGTGAGACGCCCATAGGGTTCAGTGTTAATCAGTGAGACTCCCATAGGGTTCAGTGTTAATTAGTGAGACTCCCACAGGGTTCAGTGTTAATCAGTGAGACTCCCACAGAGTTCAGTGTTAATCAGTGAGACTCCCATAGGGTTCACTGTTAATCACTGAGACTTCCACCGTGTTCAGTGTTAATCAGTGAGACTCCCACAGGGTTCAGTGTTAATCAGTGAGACACCCATAGGATTCAGTGTTAATGAGTGAGACTCCCATAGGGTTCAGTGTTAATCAGTGATACTCCCATATGGTTCAGTGTTAATCAGTGAGACTCCCATAGGGTTCCTGTGTTAATCAGTGAGACTCCCACATGGTCCAGTGTTAATCAATGAGACTCCCATAGGGTTCAGTGTTAATCATTGAGACTCCCACAGGGTTCAGTGTTAATCATTGAGACTCCCACAGGGTTCAGTGTTAATCAGTGAGACTCCCACAGGGTTCAGTGTTAATCAGTGAGACTCCCATAGGGTTCAGTGTAAATCAGTGAGACTCCCATAGTGTTCAGTGTTAATCAGTGAGACTCCCATTGAGTTCAGTGTTCATCAGTGAGACTCCCATGGGGTTCAATGTTGATCAGTGAGACTCCCGTAGGGTTCAGTGTTAATCAGTGAGACTCCCATAGTGTGCAGTGTTAATCAATGAGACTCCCGTAGGGTTCAGAGTTAATCAATAAGACTCCCATAGGGTTCAGTGTTAATCAGTGAGACTCCCATAGGGTTCAGTGTTAATCAGTGAGACTCCCATAGGGTTCAGTGTTAATCAGTGAGACACACATAGGGTTCAGTGTTATTCAGTGAGACTCCCACAGGTTTCAGTGTTAATCAGTGAGACTCCGATAGGGTACAGTGTTAATCAGTGAGACCCCCATAGGGTTCAGTGTTAATCAGTGTGACTCCCACAGGGTTCAGTGTTAATCAGTGAGACTCCCATAGGGTTCAGTGTTAATCAGTGAGACTCCCACAGGGTTCAGTGTTAATTAGGGAGCATCCCATAGGGTGCAGTGTTAATCAGTGAGACTCCCATAGGGTTCATTGTTAATCAGTGAGACTCCCACAGGGTTCAGTGTTAATCAGTGAGACTCCCCCAGGGTTCAGTGTTAATCAGTGAGACGCCCATAGGGTTCAGTGTTAATCAGTGAGACTCCCACAGGGTTCAGTGTTAATCAGTGAGACTCCCACAGGGTTCAGTGTTAATCAGTGAGACTCCCACAGGGTTCAGTGTTAATCAGTGAGACTCCCATAGGGTTAAGTGTTAATCAGTGAGACTCCCATAGGGTTCAGTGTTAATCAGTGAGACTCCCATAGTGTTCAGTGTTAGTCTGTGAGGCTCCCACAGGATTCAGTATTTATCAGTGAGACTCCCACAGAGTTCAGTGTTAATCAGTGAGTCTCCCATAGGGTTCAGTGTTAGTCAGTGACACTCCCTTAGGGTTCGTGTGTTAATCAGTGAGACTTCCATAGGGTTCAGTGTTAATCAGTGAGACTCACATAGGGTTCAGTGTTAATCAGTGAGACTCCCATAGGGTTCAGTGTTAATCATTGAGACTTCCATAGGGTTCAGTGTTAATCAGTGAGACTCCCACAGGGTTCAGTGTTAATCAGTGAGACTCCCATAGGGTTCACTGTTAATCACTGAGACTTCCACCGTGTTCAGTGTTAATCAGTGAGACTCCCACAGGGTTCAGTGTTAATCAGTGAGACTCCCACAGGGTTCAGTGTTAATTAGTGAGCATCCCATAGGGTTCAGTGTTAATCAGTGAGACTCCCACAGGGTTCAGTCTTAATCAGTGAGACGCCCATAGGGTTCAGTGTTAATCAGTGAGACTCCCATAGGGTTCAGTGTTAATTAGTGAGACTCCCACAGGGTTCAGTGTTAATCAGTGAGACTCCCACAGAGTTCAGTGTTAATCAGTGAGACTCCCATAGGGTTCACTGTTAATCAATGAGACTTCCACCGTGTTCAGTGTTAATCAGTCAGGCTCCCACAGGGTTCAGTATTAATCAGTGAGACTCCCACAGAGTTCAGTGTTAATCAGTGAGTCTCCCATAGGGTTCAGTGTTAATCAGTGACACTCCCTTAGGGTTCAGTGTTAATCAGTGAGACTCCCCCAGGGTTCAGTGTTAATCAGTGAGACTCCCATAGGGTTCAGTGTTAATCAGTGAGACTCCCATAGGGTTCAGTGTTAATCATTGAGACTTCCAAAGGGTTCAGTGTTAATCAGTGAGACTCCCACAGGGTTCAGTGTTAATCAGTGAGACTCCCATAGGGTTCAGTGTAAATCAGTGAGACTCCCATAGTGTTCAGTGTTAATCAGTGAGACTCCCATTGAGTTCAGTGTTCATCAGTGAGACTCCCATAGGGTTCAGTGTTGATCAGTGAGACTCCCGTAGGGTTCAGTGTTAATCAGTGAGACTCCCATAGTGTTCAGTGTTAATCAATGAGACACCCGTAGGGTTCAGAGTTAATCAATAAGACTCCCATAGGGTTCAGTGTTAATCAGTGAGACTCCCATAGGGTTCAGTGTTAATCAGTGAGACTCCCATAGGGTTCAGTGTTAATCAATGAGACACACATAGGGTTCAGTGTTATTCAGTGAGACTCCCACAGGTTTCAGTGTTAATCAGTGAGACTCCGATAGGGTTCAGTTTTAATCAGTGAGACCCCCATAGGGTTCAGTGTTAATCAGTGTGTCTCCCACAGGGTTCAGTGTTAATCAGTGAGACTCCCACAGGGTTCAGTATTAATCAGTGAGACTCCCATAGTGTTCAATGTTAATCAGTGAGACTCTCATAGGGTTCAGTGTTAATCAGTGAGACTCCCACAGTGTTCAGTGTTAATCAGTGAGACTCCCATAGGGTTCAGTGTTAATCAGTGAGACTCCCACAGGGTTCAGTGTTAATTAGTGAGACTCCCATAGTGTTCAGTGTTAGTCAGTGAGGCTCCCACAGGGTTCAGTATTAATCAGTGAGACTCCCATAGGGTTCAGTGTTAATCATTGAGACTTCCAAAGGGTTCAGTGTTAATCAGTGAGACTCCCACAGGGTTCAGTGTTAATCAGTGAGACTCCCATAGGGTTCAGTGTAAATCAGTGAGACTCCCATAGTGTTCAGTGTTAATCAGTGAGACTCCCATTGAGTTCAGTGTTCATCAGTGAGACTCCCATAGGGTTCAGTGTTGATCAGTGAGACTCCCGTAGGGTTCAGTGTTAATCAGTGAGACTCCCATAGGGTTCAGTGTTAATCAGTGAGACTCCCATAGGGTTCAGTGTTAATCAGTGAGACACACATAGGGTTCAGTGTTATTCAGTGAGACTCCCACAGGTTTCAGTGTTAATCAGTGAGACTCCGATAGGGTTCAGTGTTAATCAGTGAGACCCCCATAGGGTTCAGTGTTAATCAGTGTGACTCCCACAGGGTTCAGTGTTAATCAGTGAGACTCCCACAGGGTTCAGTATTAATCAGTGAGACTCCCATAGGGTTCAATGTTAATCAGTGAGACTCTCATAGCGTTCAGTGTTAATCAGTGAGACTCCCACAGTGTTCAGTGTTAATCAGTGAGACTCCCATAGGGTTCATTGTTAATCAGTGAGACTTCCACAGGGTTCAGTATTTATTAGTGAGACTCCCACAGTGTTCAGTGTTAATCAGTGAGTCTCCCATAGGGTTCAGTGTTAATCAGTGACACTCCCTTAGGGTTCAGTGTTAATCAGTGAGACTCCCCCAGGGTTCAGTGTTAATCAGTGAGACTCCCATAGGGTTCAGTGTTAATCATTGAGACTTCCAAAGGGTTCAGTGTTAATCAGTGAGACTCCCATAGGGTTCAGTGTAAATCAGTGAGACTCCCATAGTGTTCAGTGTTAATCAGTGAGACTCCCATTGAGTTCAGTGTTCATCAGTGAGACTCCAATAGGGTTCAGTGTTGATCAGTGAGACTCCCGTAGCGTTCAGTGTTAATCAGTGAGACTCCCATAGTGTTCTGTGTTAATCAATGAGACACCCGTAGGGTTCAGAGTTAATCAATAAGACTCCCATAGGGTTCAGTGTTAATCAGTGAGACTCCCATAGGGTTCAGTGTTAATCAGTGAGACTCCCATAGGGTTCAGTGTTAATCAATGAGACACACATAGGGTTCAGTGTTATTCAGTGAGACTCCCACAGGTTTCAGTGTTAATCAGTGAGACTCCGATAGGGTTCAGTGTTAATCAGTGAGACCCCCATAGGGTTCAGTGTTAATCAGTGTGACTCCCACAGGGTTCAGTGTTAATCAGTGATACTCCCACAGGGTTCATTATTAATCAGTGAGACTCCCATAGGGTTCAATGTTAATCAGTGAGACTCTCATAGGGTTCAGTGTTAATCAGTGAGACTCCCACAGTGTTCAGTGTTAATCAGTGAGACTCCCATAGTGTTCAGTGTTAATCAGTGAGACTCCCACAGGGTTCAGTGTTAATTAGTGAGACTCCCATAGTGTTCAGTGTTAGTCAGTGAGGCTCCCACAGGGTTCAGTATTAATCAGTGAGACTCCCACAGAGTTCAGTGTTAATCAGTGAGTCTCCCATAGGGTTCAGTGTTAATCAGTGACACTCCCTTAGGGTTCAGTGCTAATCAGTGAGACTCCCCCAGGGTTCAGTGTTAATCAGTGAGACTCCCATAGGGTTCAGTGTTAATCAGTGAGACTCCCATAGGGTTCAGTGTTAATCATTGAGACTTCCAAAGGGTTCAGTGTTAATCAGTGAGACTCCCACAGGGTTCAGTGTTAATCAGTGAGACTCCCATAGGGTTCAGTGTAAATCAGTGAGACTCCCATAGTGTTCAGTGTTAATCAGTGAGACTCCCATTGAGTTCAGTGTTCATCAGTGAGACTCCCATAGGGTTCAGTGTTGATCAGTGAGACTCCCGTAGGGTTCAGTGTTAATCAGTGAGACTCCCATAGGGTTCAGTGTTAATCAGTGAGACTCCCATAGGGTTCAGTGTTAATCAGTGAGACACACATAGGGTTCAGTGTTATTCAGTGAGACTCCCACAGGTTTCAGTGTTAATCAGTGAGACTCCGATAGGGTTCAGTGTTAATCAGTGAGACCCCCATAGGGTTCAGTGTTAATCAGTGTGACTCCCACAGGGTTCAGTGTTAATCAGTGAGACTCCCACAGGGTTCAGTATTAATCAGTGAGACTCCCATAGGGTTCAATGTTAATCAGTGAGACTCTCATAGCGTTCAGTGTTAATCAGTGAGACTCCCACAGTGTTCAGTGTTAATCAGTGAGACTCCCATAGGGTTCAGTGTTAATCAGTGAGACTCCCACAGGGTTCAGTGTTAATTAGTGAGACTCCCATAGTGTTCAGTGTTAGTCAGTGAGGCTTCCACAGGGTTCAGTATTAATCAGTGAGACTCCCACAGAGTTCAGTGTTAATCAGTGAGTCTCCCATAGGGTTCAGTGTTAATCAGTGACACTCCCTTAGGGTTCAGTGTTAATCAGTGAGACTCCCCCAGGATTCAGTGTTAATCAGTGAGACTCCCATAGGGTTCAGTGTTAATCATTGAGACTTCCAAAGGGTTCAGTGTTAATCAGTGAGACTCCCATAGGGTTCAGTGTTAATCATTGAGACTTCCATAGGGTTCAGTGTTAATCAGTGAGACTCCCACAGGGTTCAGTGTTAATCAGTGAGACTCCCATAGGGTTCACTGTTAATCACTGAGACTTCCACCGTGTTCAGTGTTAATCAGTGAGACTCCCACAGGGTTCAGTGTTAATCAGTGAGACTCCCACAGGGTTCAGTGTTAATTAGTGAGCATCCCATAGGGTTCAGTGTTAATCAGTGAGACTCCCACAGGGTTCAGTCTTAATCAGTGAGACGCCCATAGGGTTCAGTGTTAATCAGTGAGACTCCCATAGGGTTCAGTGTTAATTAGTGAGACTCCCACAGGGTTCAGTGTTAATCAGTGAGACTCCCACAGAGTTCAGTGTTAATCAGTGAGACTCCCATAGGGTTCACTGTTAATCAATGAGACTTCCACCGTGTTCAGTGTTAATCAGTCAGGCTCCCACAGGGTTCAGTATTAATCAGTGAGACTCCCACAGAGTTCAGTGTTAATCAGTGAGTCTCCCATAGGGTTCAGTGTTAATCAGTGACACTCCCTTAGGGTTCAGTGTTAATCAGTGAGACTCCCCCAGGGTTCAGTGTTAATCAGTGAGACTCCCATAGGGTTCAGTGTTAATCAGTGAGACTCCCATAGGGTTCAGTGTTAATCATTGAGACTTCCAAAGGGTTCAGTGTTAATCAGTGAGACTCCCACAGGGTTCAGTGTTAATCAGTGAGACTCCCATAGGGTTCAGTGTAAATCAGTGAGACTCCCATAGTGTTCAGTGTTAATCAGTGAGACTCCCATTGAGTTCAGTGTTCATCAGTGAGACTCCCATAGGTTTCAGTGTTGATCAGTGAGACTCCCGTAGGGTTCAGTGTTAATCAGTGAGACTCCCATAGTGTTCAGTGTTAATCAATGAGACACCCGTAGGGTTCAGAGTTAATCAATAAGACTCCCATAGGGTTCAGTGTTAATCAGTGAGACTCCCATAGGGTTCAGTGTTAATCAGTGAGACTCCCATAGGGTTCAGTGTTAATCAATGAGACACACATAGGGTTCAGTGTTATTCAGTGAGACTCCCACAGGTTTCAGTGTTAATCAGTGAGACTCCGATAGGGTTCAGTGTTAATCAGTGAGACCCCCATAGGGTTCAGTGTTAATCAGTGTGTCTCCCACAGGGTTCAGTGTTAATCAGTGAGACTCCCACAGGGTTCAGTATTAATCAGTGAGACTCCCATAGTGTTCAATGTTAATCAGTGAGACTCTCATAGGGTTCAGTGTTAATCAGTGAGACTCCCACAGTGTTCAGTGTTAATCAGTGAGACTCCCATAGGGTTCAGTGTTAATCAGTGAGACTCCCACAGGGTTCAGTGTTAATTAGTGAGACTCCCATAGTGTTCAGTGTTAGTCAGTGAGGCTCCCACAGGGTTCAGTATTAATCAGTGAGACTCCCATAGGGTTCAGTGTTAATCATTGAGACTTCCAAAGGGTTCAGTGTTAATCAGTGAGACTCCCACAGGGTTCAGTGTTAATCAGTGAGACTCCCATAGGGTTCAGTGTAAATCAGTGAGACTCCCATAGTGTTCAGTGTTAATCAGTGAGACTCCCATTGAGTTCAGTGTTCATCAGTGAGACTCCCATAGGGTTCAGTGTTGATCAGTGAGACTCCCGTAGGGTTCAGTGTTAATCAGTGAGACTCCCATAGGGTTCAGTGTTAATCAGTGAGACTCCCATAGGGTTCAGTGTTAATCAGTGAGACACACATAGGGTTCAGTGTTATTCAGTGAGACTCCCACAGGTTTCAGTGTTAATCAGTGAGACTCCGATAGGGTTCAGTGTTAATCAGTGAGACCCCCATAGGGTTCAGTGTTAATCAGTGTGACTCCCACAGGGTTCAGTGTTAATCAGTGAGACTCCCACAGGGTTCAGTATTAATCAGTGAGACTCCCATAGGGTTCAATGTTAATCAGTGAGACTCTCATAGCGTTCAGTGTTAATCAGTGAGACTCCCACAGTGTTCAGTGTTAATCAGTGAGACTCCCATAGGGTTCATTGTTAATCAGTGAGACTTCCACAGGGTTCAGTATTTATTAGTGAGACTCCCACAGAGTTCAGTGTTAATCAGTGAGTCTCCCATAGGGTTCAGTGTTAATCAGTGACACTCCCTTAGGGTTCAGTGTTAATCAGTGAGACTCCCCCAGGGTTCAGTGTTAATCAGTGAGACTCCCATAGGGTTCAGTGTTAATCATTGAGACTTCCAAAGGGTTCAGTGTTAATCAGTGAGACTCCCATAGGGTTCAGTGTAAATCAGTGAGACTCCCATAGTGTTCAGTGTTAATCAGTGAGACTCCCATTGAGTTCAGTGTTCATCAGTGAGACTCCAATAGGGTTCAGTGTTGATCAGTGAGACTCCCGTAGCGTTCAGTGTTAATCAGTGAGACTCCCATAGTGTTCTGTGTTAATCAATGAGACACCCGTAGGGTTCAGAGTTAATCAATAAGACTCCCATAGGGTTCAGTGTTAATCAGTGAGACTCCCATAGGGTTCAGTGTTAATCAGTGAGACTCCCATAGGGTTCAGTGTTAATCAATGAGACACACATAGGGTTCAGTGTTATTCAGTGAGACTCCCACAGGTTTCAGTGTTAATCAGTGAGACTCCGATAGGGTTCAGTGTTAATCAGTGAGACCCCCATAGGGTTCAGTGTTAATCAGTGTGACTCCCACAGGGTTCAGTGTTAATCAGTGAGACTCCCACAGGGTTCATTATTAATCAGTGAGACTCCCATAGGGTTCAATGTTAATCAGTGAGACTCTCATAGGGTTCAGTGTTAATCAGTGAGACTCCCACAGTGTTCAGTGTTAATCAGTGAGACTCCCATAGTGTTCAGTGTTAATCAGTGAGACTCCCACAGGGTTCAGTGTTAATTAGTGAGACTCCCATAGTGTTCAGTGTTAGTCAGTGAGGCTCCCACAGGGTTCAGTATTAATCAGTGAGACTCCCACAGAGTTCAGTGTTAATCAGTGAGTCTCCCATAGGGTTCAGTGTTAATCAGTGACACTCCCTTAGGGTTCAGTGCTAATCAGTGAGACTCCCCCAGGGTTCAGTGTTAATCAGTGAGACTCCCATAGGGTTCAGTGTTAATCAGTGAGACTCCCATAGGGTTCAGTGTTAATCATTGAGACTTCCAAAGGGTTCAGTGTTAATCAGTGAGACTCCCACAGGGTTCAGTGTTAATCAGTGAGACTCCCATAGGGTTCAGTGTAAATCAGTGAGACTCCCATAGTGTTCAGTGTTAATCAGTGAGACTCCCATTGAGTTCAGTGTTCATCAGTGAGACTCCCATAGGGTTCAGTGTTGATCAGTGAGACTCCCGTAGGGTTCAGTGTTAATCAGTGAGACTCCCATAGGGTTCAGTGTTAATCAGTGAGACTCCCATAGGGTTCAGTGTTAATCAGTGAGACACACATAGGGTTCAGTGTTATTCAGTGAGACTCCCACAGGTTTCAGTGTTAATCAGTGAGACTCCGATAGGGTTCAGTGTTAATCAGTGAGACCCCCATAGGGTTCAGTGTTAATCAGTGTGACTCCCACAGGGTTCAGTGTTAATCAGTGAGACTCCCACAGGGTTCAGTATTAATCAGTGAGACTCCCATAGGGTTCAATGTTAATCAGTGAGACTCTCATAGCGTTCAGTGTTAATCAGTGAGACTCCCACAGTGTTCAGTGTTAATCAGTGAGACTCCCATAGGGTTCAGTGTTAATCAGTGAGACTCCCACAGGGTTCAGTGTTAATTAGTGAGACTCCCATAGTGTTCAGTGTTAGTCAGTGAGGCTTCCACAGGGTTCAGTATTAATCAGTGAGACTCCCACAGAGTTCAGTGTTAATCAGTGAGTCTCCCATAGGGTTCAGTGTTAATCAGTGACACTCCCTTAGGGTTCAGTGTTAATCAGTGAGACTCCCCCAGGGTTCAGTGTTAATCAGTGAGACTCCCATAGGGTTCAGTGTTAATCATTGAGACTTCCAAAGGGTTCAGTGTTAATCAGTGAGACTCCCATAGGGTTCAGTGTAAATCAGTGAGACTCCCATAGTGTTCAGTGTTAATCAGTGAGACTCCCATTGAGTTCAGTGTTCATCAGTGAGACTCCCATAGGGTTCAGTGTTGATCAGTGAGACTCCCGTAGGGTTCAGTGTTAATCAGTGAGACTCCCATAGTGTTCAGTGTTAATCAATGAGACACCCGTAGGGTTCAGAGTTAATCAATAAGACTCCCATAGTGTTCAGTGTTAATCAGTGAGACTCCCATAGGGTTCAGTGTTAATCAGTGAGACTCCCATAGGGTTCAGTGTTAATCAGTGAGACACACATAGGGTTCAGTGTTATTCAGTGAGACTCCCAAAGGTTTCAGTGTTAATCAGTGAGACTCCGATAGGGTTCAGTGTTAATCAGTGAGACCCCCATAGGGTTCAGTGTTAATCAGTGTGACTCCCACATGGGTTCAGTGTTAATCAGTGAGACTCCCACAGGGTTCAGTATTAATCAGTGAGACTCCCATAGGGTTCAATGTTAATCAGTGAGACTCTCATAGGTTTCAGTGTTAATCAGTGAGACTCCCACAGTGTTCAGTGTTAATCAGTGAGACTCCCATAGGGTTCAGTGTTAATCAGTGAGACTCCCACAGGGTTCAGTGTTAATTAGTGAGACTCCCATAGTGTTCAGTGTTAGTCAGTGAGGCTCCCACAGGGTTCAGTATTAATCAGTGAGACTCCCACAGAGTTCAGTGTTAATCAGTGAGTCTCCCATAGGGTTCAGTGTTCATCAGTGACACTCCCTTAGGGTTCAGTGTTAATCAGTGAGACTCCCCCAGGGTTCAGTGTTAATCAGTGAGACTCCCATAGGGTTCAGTGTTAATCAGTGAGACTCCCATAGGGTTCAGTGTTAATCATTGAGACTTCCAAAGGGTTCAGTGTTAATCAGTGAGACTCCCACAGGGTTCAGTGTTAATCAGTGAGACTCCCATAGGGTTCAGTGTAAATCAGTGAGACTCCCATAGGGTTCAGTGTTGATCAGTGAGACTCCCGTAGGGTTCAGTGTTAATCAGTGAGACTCCCATAGTGTTCAGTGTTAATCAATGAGACACCCGTAGGGTTCAGAGTTAATCAATAAGACTCCCATAGGGTTCAGTGTTAATCAGTGAGACTCCCATAGGGTTCAGTGTTAATCAGTGAGTCTCCCATAGGGTTCAGTGTTAATCAGTGAGAGACACATAGGGTTCAGTGTTATTCAGTGAGACTCCCACAGGTTTAAGTGTTAATCAGTGAGACTCCGATAGGGTTCAGTGTTAATCAGTGAGACCCCCATAGGGTTCAGTGTTAATCAGTGTGACTCCCACAGGGTTCAGTGTTAATCAGTGAGACTCCCACAGGGTTCAGTATTAATCAGTGAGACTCCCATAGGGTTCAATGTTAAGCAGTGAGACTCTCATAGGGTTCAGTGTTAATCAGTGAGACTCCCACAGTGTTCAGTGTTAATCAGTGAGACTCCCATAGGGATCAGTGTTAATCAGTGAGACACCCACAGGGTTCAGTGTTAATTAGTGAGACTCCCATAGTGTTCAGTGTTAGTCAGTGAGGCTCCCACAGGGTTCAGTGTTAATCAGTGAGACTCCCACAGAGTTCAGTGTTAATCAGTGAGTCTCCCATAGGGTTCAGTGTTAATCAGTGACACTCCCTTAGGGTTCAGTATTAATCAGTGAGACTCCCCCAGGGTTCAGTGTTAATCAGTGAGACTCCCATAGGGTTCAGTGTTAATCAGTGAGACTCCCATAGGGTTCAGTGTTAATCATTGAGACTTCCACAGGGTTCAGTATTAATCAGTGAGACTCCCACAGGGTTCAGTGTTAATCAGTGAGACTCCCACATGGTTCTGTGTTAATCAGTGAGACTCCCACTGGGCTCAGTGTTAATCATTGAGACTCCCATAGGGTTCAGTGTAAATCAGTGAGACTCCCATAGGGTTCAGTGTTAATCAGTGAGACTCTCATATGGTTCGGTGTTAATCAGTGAGACTCCCATACGGTTCACTGTTAATCACTGAGACTTCCACCGGGTTCAGTGTTAATCAGTGAGACTCCCACAGTGTTCAGTGACAATCACTGAGACTCCGATAGGGTTCAGTGTTAATCAGGGAGACCCCCATAGGGTTCAGTGTTAATCAGTGAGACTCCCACAGGGTTCAGTGTTAATCAGTTAGACTCCCACAGGGTTCAGTATTAATCAGTGAGACTTCCATAGGGTTCTATGTTAATCAGTGAGACTCTCATAGGGTTCAGTGTTAATCAGTGAGACTCCCACAGTGTTCAGTGTTAATCAGTGAGACTCCCACAGGGTTCAGTGTTAATCAGTGAGACTCCCCCAGGGTTCAGTGTTAATCAGTGAGACGCCCATAGGGTTCAGTGTTAATCAGTGAGACTCCCAGAGGGTTCAGTGTTAATCAGTGAGACTCCCACAGAGTTCAGTGTTAATCAGTGAGACTCCCATAGGGTTCACTGTTAATCACTGAGACTTCCACCGGGTTCAGTGTTAATCAGTGAGACTCCCACAAGGTTCAGTGTTAATCAGTGAGACTCCGATAGGGTTCAGTGTTAATCAGGGAGACCCCCATAGGGTTCAGTGTTAATCAGTGAGACTCCCACAGGGTTCAGTGTTAATCAGTTAGACTCCCACAGGGTTCAGTATTAATCAGTGAGACTCCCATAGGGTTCAATGTTAATCAGTGAGACTCTCATAGGGTTCAGTGTTAATCAGTGAGACTCCCACAGTGTTCAGTGTTAATCAGTGAGACTCCCATAGGGTTCAGTGTTAATCAGTGAGACTCCCACAGGGTTCAGTGTTAATCAGTGAGACTCCCATACGGTTCAGTGACAATCACTGAGACTCCCATAGGGTTCAGTGTTAATCAGTGAGACTCCCACAGGGTTCAGTGTTAATCAGTGAGACTCCCACATGGTTCTGTGTTAATCAGTGAGACTCCCACTGGGCTCAGTGTTAATCATTGAGACTCCCACAGGGTTCAGTATTAATCAGTGAGACTCCCATAGGGTTCAGTGTTAATCAGTGAGACTCTCATAGGGTTCGGTGTTAATCAGTGAGACTCCCACAGTGTTCAGTGTTAATCAGTGAGACTCCCACAGGGTTCAGTGTTAATCAGTGAGACTCCCACAGGGTTCAGTGTTAATTAGTGAGCATCCCATAGGGTTCAGTGTTAATCAGTGAGACTCCCACAGGGTTCAGTGTTAATCATTGAGACGCCCATAGGGTTCAGTGTTAATCAGTGAGACTCCCACAGGTTTCAGTGTTAATCAGTTAGA
Organism: Petromyzon marinus; assembly: GCF_048934315.1. Classification (NCBI taxonomy): domain Eukaryota; kingdom Metazoa; phylum Chordata; class Hyperoartia; order Petromyzontiformes; family Petromyzontidae; genus Petromyzon; species Petromyzon marinus. The sequence goes on along the minus strand of NW_027423080.1, from coordinate 1,054,567 downwards.
CTCCCACAGGGTTCAGTATTAATCAGTGAGACTCCCATAGGGTTCAATGTTAATCAGTGAGACTCTCATAGGGTTCAGTGTTAATCAGTGAGACTCCCACAGTGTTCAGTGTTAATCAGTGAGACTCCCATAGGGTTCAGTGTTAATCAGTGAGACTCCCACAGGGTTCAGTGTTAATTAGTGAGCATCCCATAGGGTTCAGTGTTAATCAGTGAGACTCCCACAGGGTTCAGTGTTAATCAGTGAGACTCCCACAGGGTTCAGTGTTGATCAGTGAGACGCCCATAGGGTTCAGTGTTAATCAGTGAGACTCCCACAGAGTTCAGTGTTAATTAGTGAGACTCCCACAGGGTTCAGTGTTAATCAGTGAGACTCCCATAGGGTCCAATGTTAATCAGTGAGACTCTCATAGGGTTCAGTGTTAATCAGTGAGACTCCCACAGTGTTCAGTGTTAATCAGTGAGACTCCCATAGGATTCAGTGTTAATCAGTGAGACTCCCACAGGGTTCAGTGTTAATCAGTGAGACTCCCATACGGTTCAGTGACAATCACTGAGACTCCCATAGGGTTCAGTGTTAATCAGTGAGACTCCCACAGGGTTCAGTGTTAATCAGTGAGACTCCCACATGGTTCTGTGTTAATCAGTGAGACTCCCACTGGGCTCAGTGTTAATCATTGAGACTCCCACAGGGTTCAGTATTAATCAGTGAGACTCCCATAGGGTTCAGTGTTAATCAGTGAGACTCTCATAGGGTTCGGTGTTAATCAGTGAGACTCCCACAGTGTTCAGTGTTAATCAGTGAGACTCCCACAGGGTTCAGTGTTAATCAGTGAGACTCCCACAGGGTTCAGTGTTAATTAGTGAGCATCCCATAGGGTTCAGTGTTAATCAGTGAGACTCCCACAGGGTTCAGTGTTAATCAGTGAGACGCCCATAGGGTTCAGTGTTAATCAGTGAGACTCCCACAGGGTTCAGTGTTAATCAGTTAGACTCCCACAGGGTTCAGTATTAATCAGTGAGACTCCCATAGGGTGCAATGTTAATCAGTGAGACTCTCATACGGTTCAGTGTTAATCAGTGAGACTCCCACAGTGTTCAGTGTTAATCAGTGAGACTCCCATAGGGTTCAGTGTTAATCAGTGAGACTCCCACAGGGTTCAGTGTTAATTAGTGAGCATCCCATAGGGTTCAGTGTTAATCAGTGAGACTCCCACAGGGTTCAGTGTTAATCAGTGAGACTCCCACAGGGTTCAGTGTTGATCAGTGAGACGCCCATAGGGTTCAGTGTTAATCAGTGAGACTCCCACAGGGTTCAGTGTTAGTTAGTGAGACTCCCACAGGGTTCAGTGTTAATCAGTGAGACTCCCACAGGGTTCAGTGTTAATCAGTGAGACTCCCATAGGGTTCAGTGTTAATCAGTGAGACTCCCACAGGGTTCAGTGTTAATTAGTGAGACTCCCACAGGGTTCAGTGTTAATCAGTGAGACTCCCACTGGGCTCAGTGTTAATCATTGAGACTCCCACAGGGTTCAGTATTAATCAGTGAGACTCCCATAGGGTTCAGTGTTAATCAGTGAGACTCTCATAGGGTTCGGTGTTAATCAGTGAGACTCCCACAGTGTTCAGTGTTAATCAGTGAGACTCCCACAGGGTTCAGTGTTAATCAGTGAGACTCCCACAGGGTTCAGTGTTAATTAGTGAGCATCCCATAGGGTTCAGTGTTAATCAGTGAGACTCCCACAGGGTTCAGTGTTAATCAGTGAGACGCCCATAGGGTTCAGTGTTAATCAGTGAGACTCCCACAGGGTTCAGTGTTAATCAGTTAGACTCCCACAGGGTTCAGTATTAATCAGTGAGACTCCCATAGGGTTCAATGTTAATCAGTGAGACTCTCATAGGGTTCAGTGTTAATCAGTGAGACTCCCACAGTGTTCAGTGTTAATCAGTGAGACTCTCATAGGGTTCAGTGTTAATCAGTGAGACTCCCACAGGGTTCAGTGTTAATTAGTGAGCATCCCATAGGGTTCAGTGTTAATCAGTGAGACTCCCACAGGGTTCAGTGTTAATCATTGAGACTCCCACAGGGTTCAGTGTTGATCAGTGAGACGCCCATAGGGTTCACTGTTAATCAGTGAGACTCCCACAGGGTTCAGTGTTAGTTAGTGAGACTCCCACAGGGTTCAGTGTTAATCAGTGAGACTCCCACAGGGTTCAGTGTTAATCAGTGAGACTCCCATAGGGTTCAGTGTTAATCAGTGAGACTCCCACAGGGTTCAGTGTTAATTAGTGAGACTCCCACAGGGTTCAGTGTTAATCAGTGAGACTCCCACAGGGTTCAGTGTTAATCAGTGAGACTCCCATAGTGTTCAGTGTTAGTCAGTGAGGCTCCCACAGGGTTCAGTATTGATCAGTGAGACTCCCACAGAGTTCAGTTTTAATCAGTGAGTCTCCCATAGGGTTCAGTGTTAATCAGTGACACTCCCTTAGCGTTTGTGTGTTAATCAGTGAGACTCCCCCAGGGTTCAGTGTTAATCAGTGAGACTCCCATAGGGTTCAGTGTTAATCAGTGAGACTCCCATAGGGTTCAGTATTAATCATTGAGACTTCCATAGGGTTCAGTGTTAATCAGTGAGACTCCCACAGGGTTCAGTGTTAATCAGTGAGATTCCCACATGGTTCTGTGTTAATCAGTGAGACTCCCACTGGGCTCAGTGTTAATCATTGAGACTCCCACAGGATTCAGTATTAATCAGTGAGACTCCCATAGGGTTCAGTGTTAATCAGTGAGACTCTCATAGGGTTCGTTGTTAATCAGTGAGACTCCCCCAATGTTCAGTGTTAATCAGTGAGACTACCACAGGGTTCAGTGTTAATCAGTGTGACTACCACAGGGTTCAGTGTTAATTAGTGAGCATCCCATAGGGTTCAGTGTTAATCAGTGAGACTCCCACAGGGTTCAGTGTTAATCAGTGAGACGCCCATAGGGTTCAGTGTTAATCAGTGAGACTCCCACAGCGTTCAGTGTTAATCAGTGAGACTCCCATAGGGTTCAGTGTTAATTAGTGAGACTCCCACAGGGTTCAGTGTTAATCAGTGAGACTGCCACAGAGTGCAGTGTTAATCAGTGAGACTCCCATAGGGTTCACTGTTAATCACTGAGACTTCCACCGGGTTCAGTGTTAATCAGTGAGACTCCCACAGGGTTCAGTGTTAATCAGTGAGACACCCATAGGATTCAGTGTTAATCAGTGAGACTCCCACAGGGTTCAGTGTTAATCAGTGAGACGCCCATAGGGTTCAGTGTTAATCAGTGAGACTCCCACAGTGTTCAGTGTTAATCAGTGAGACTCCCATAGGGTTCAGTGTTAATTAGTGAGACTCCCACAGGGTTCAGTGTTAATCAGTGAGACTCCCACAGAGTTCAGTATTAATCATTGAGACTTCCATAGGGTTCAGTGTTAATCAGTGAGACTCCCACAGGGTTCAGTGTTAATCAGTGAGATTCCCACATGGTTCTGTGTTAATCAGTGAGACTCCCACTGGGCTCAGTGTTAATCATTGAGACTCCCACAGGATTCAGTATTAATCAGTGAGACTCCCATAGGGTTCAGTGTTAATCAGTGAGACTCTCATAGGGTTCGTTGTTAATCAGTGAGACTCCCCCAATGTTCAGTGTTAATCAGTGAGACTCCCACAGGGTTCAGTGTTAATCAGTGTGACTACCACAGGGTTCAGTGTTAATTAGTGAGCATCCCATAGGGTTCAGTGTTAATCAGTGAGACTCCCACAGGGTTCAGTGTTAATCAGTGAGACGCCCATAGGGTTCAGTGTTAATCAGTGAGACTCCCACAGCGTTCAGTGTTAATCAGTGAGACTCCCATAGGGTTCAGTGTTAATTAGTGAGACTCCCACAGGGTTCAGTGTTAATCAGTGAGACTGCCACAGAGTGCAGTGTTAATCAGTGAGACTCCCATAGGGTTCACTGTTAATCACTGAGACTTCCACCGGGTTCAGTGTTAATCAGTGAGACTCCCACAGGGTTCAGTGTTAATCAGTGAGACACCCATAGGATTCAGTGTTAATCAGTGAGACTCCCACAGGGTTCAGTGTTAATCAGTGAGACTCCCCCAGGTCCAGTGTTAATCAGTGAGATGCCCATAGGGTTCAGTATTAATCAGTGAGACTCCCATAGGGTTCAGTGTTAATCAGTGAGACTCCCACAGGGTTCAGTGTTAATTAGTGAGACTCCCATAGTGTTCAGTGTTAGTCAGTGAGGCTCCCACAGGGTTCAGTATTAATCAGTGAGACTCCCACAGAGTTCAGTGTTAATCAGTGAGTCTCCCATAGGGTTCAGTGTTCATCAGTGACACTCCCTTAGGGTTCAGTGTTAATCAGTGAGACTCCCCCAGGGTTCAGTGTTAATCAGTGAGACTCCCATAGGGTTCAGTGTTAATCAGTGAGACTCCCATAGGGTTCAGTGTTAATCATTGAGACTTCCAAAGGGTTCAGTGTTAATCAGTGAGACTCCCACAGGGTTCAGTGTTAATCAGTGAGACTCCCATAGGGTTCAGTGTAAATCAGTGAGACTCCCATAGGGTTCAGTGTTGATCAGTGAGACTCCCGTAGGGTTCAGTGTTAATCAGTGAGACTCCCATAGTGTTCAGTGTTAATCAATGAGACACCCGTAGGGTTCAGAGTTAATCAATAAGACTCCCATAGGGTTCAGTGTTAATCAGTGAGACTCCCATAGGGTTCAGTGTTAATCAGTGAGTCTCCCATAGGGTTCAGTGTTAATCAGTGAGAGACACATAGGGTTCAGTGTTATTCAGTGAGACTCCCACAGGTTTAAGTGTTAATCAGTGAGACTCCGATAGGGTTCAGTGTTAATCAGTGAGACCCCCATAGGGTTCAGTGTTAATCAGTGTGACTCCCACAGGGTTCAGTGTTAATCAGTGAGACTCCCACAGGGTTCAGTATTAATCAGTGAGACTCCCATAGGGTTCAATGTTAATCAGTGAGACTCTCATAGGGTTCAGTGTTAATCAGTGAGACTCCCACAGTGTTCAGTGTTAATCAGTGAGACTCCCATAGGGATCAGTGTTAATCAGTGAGACACCCACAGGGTTCAGTGTTAATTAGTGAGACTCCCATAGTGTTCAGTGTTAGTCAGTGAGGCTCCCACAGGGTTCAGTGTTAATCAGTGAGACTCCCACAGAGTTCAGTGTTAATCAGTGAGTCTCCCATAGGGTTCAGTGTTAATCAGTGACACTCCCTTAGGGTTCAGTATTAATCAGTGAGACTCCCCCAGGGTTCAGTGTTAATCAGTGAGACTCCCATAGGGTTCAGTGTTAATCAGTGAGACTCCCATAGGGTTCAGTGTTAATCATTGAGACTTCCACAGGGTTCAGTATTAATCAGTGAGACTCCCACAGGGTTCAGTGTTAATCAGTGAGACTCCCACATGGTTCTGTGTTAATCAGTGAGACTCCCACTGGGCTCAGTGTTAATCATTGAGACTCCCATAGGGTTCAGTGTAAATCAGTGAGACTCCCATAGGGTTCAGTGTTAATCAGTGAGACTCTCATATGGTTCGGTGTTAATCAGTGAGACTCCCATACGGTTCACTGTTAATCACTGAGACTTCCACCGGGTTCAGTGTTAATCAGTGAGACTCCCACAGTGTTCAGTGACAATCACTGAGACTCCGATAGGGTTCAGTGTTAATCAGGGAGACCCCCATAGGGTTCAGTGTTAATCAGTGAGACTCCCACAGGGTTCAGTGTTAATCAGTTAGACTCCCACAGGGTTCAGTATTAATCAGTGAGACTTCCATAGGGTTCTATGTTAATCAGTGAGACTCTCATAGGGTTCAGTGTTAATCAGTGAGACTCCCACAGTGTTCAGTGTTAATCAGTGAGACTCCCACAGGGTTCAGTGTTAATCAGTGAGACTCCCCCAGGGTTCAGTGTTAATCAGTGAGACGCCCATAGGGTTCAGTGTTAATCAGTGAGACTCCCAGAGGGTTCAGTGTTAATCAGTGAGACTCCCACAGAGTTCAGTGTTAATCAGTGAGACTCCCATAGGGTTCACTGTTAATCACTGAGACTTCCACCGGGTCCAGTGTTAATCAGTGAGACTCCCACAAGGTTCAGTGTTAATCAGTGAGACTCCGATAGGGTTCAGTGTTAATCAGGGAGACCCCCATAGGGTTCAGTGTTAATCAGTGAGACTCCCACAGGGTTCAGTGTTAATCAGTTAGACTCCCACAGGGTTCAGTATTAATCAGTGAGACTCCCATAGGGTTCAATGTTAATCAGTGAGACTCTCATAGGGTTCAGTGTTAATCAGTGAGACTCCCACAGTGTTCAGTGTTAATCAGTGAGACTCCCATAGGGTTCAGTGTTAATCAGTGAGACTCCCACAGGGTTCAGTGTTAATCAGTGAGACTCCCATACGGTTCAGTGACAATCACTGAGACTCCCATAGGGTTCAGTGTTAATCAGTGAGACTCCCACAGGGTTCAGTGTTAATCAGTGAGACTCCCACATGGTTCTGTGTTAATCAGTGAGACTCCCACTGGGCTCAGTGTTAATCATTGAGACTCCCACAGGGTTCAGTATTAATCAGTGAGACTCCCATAGGGTTCAGTGTTAATCAGTGAGACTCTCATAGGGTTCGGTGTTAATCAGTGAGACTCCCACAGTGTTCAGTGTTAATCAGTGAGACTCCCACAGGGTTCAGTGTTAATCAGTGAGACTCCCACAGGGTTCAGTGTTAATTAGTGAGCATCCCATAGGGTTCAGTGTTAATCAGTGAGACTCCCACAGGGTTCAGTGTTAATCATTGAGACGCCCATAGGGTTCAGTGTTAATCAGTGAGACTCCCACAGGTTTCAGTGTTAATCAGTTAGACTCCCACAGGGTTCAGTATTAATCAGTGAGACTCCCATAGGGTTCAATGTTAATCAGTGAGACTCTCATAGGGTTCAGTGTTAATCAGTGAGACTCCCACAGTGTTCAGTGTTAATCAGTGAGACTCCCATAGGGTTCAGTGTTAATCAGTGAGACTCCCACAGGGTTCAGTGTTAATTAGTGAGCATCCCATAGGGTTCAGTGTTAATCAGTGAGACTCCCACAGGGTTCAGTGTTAATCAGTGAGACTCCCACAGGGTTCAGTGTTGATCAGTGAGACGCCCATAGGGTTCAGTGTTAATCAGTGAGACTCCCACAGAGTTCAGTGTTAATTAGTGAGACTCCCACAGGGTTCAGTGTTAATCAGTGAGACTCCCATAGGGTCCAATGTTAATCAGTGAGACTCTCATAGGGTTCAGTGTTAATCAGTGAGACTCCCACAGTGTTCAGTGTTAATCAGTGAGACTCCCATAGGATTCAGTGTTAATCAGTGAGACTCCCACAGGGTTCAGTGTTAATCAGTGAGACTCCCATACGGTTCAGTGACAATCACTGAGACTCCCATAGGGTTCAGTGTTAATCAGTGAGACTCCCACAGGGTTCAGTGTTAATCAGTGAGACTCCCACATGGTTCTGTGTTAATCAGTGAGACTCCCACTGGGCTCAGTGTTAATCATTGAGACTCCCACAGGGTTCAGTATTAATCAGTGAGACTCCCATAGGGTTCAGTGTTAATCAGTGAGACTCTCATAGGGTTCGGTGTTAATCAGTGAGACTCCCACAGTGTTCAGTGTTAATCAGTGAGACTCCCACAGGGTTCAGTGTTAATCAGTGAGACTCCCACAGGGTTCAGTGTTAATAAGTGAGCATCCCATAGGGTTCAGTGTTAATCAGTGAGACTCCCACAGGGTTCAGTGTTAATCAGTGAGACGCCCATAGGGTTCAGTGTTAATCAGTGAGACTCCCACAGGGTTCAGTGTTAATCAGTTAGACTCCCACAGGGTTCAGTATTAATCAGTGAGACTCCCATAGGGTGCAATGTTAATCAGTGAGACTCTCATACGGTTCAGTGTTAATCAGTGAGACTCCCACAGTGTTCAGTGTTAATCAGTGAGACTCCCATAGGGTTCAGTGTTAATCAGTGAGACTCCCACAGGGTTCAGTGTTAATTAGTGAGCATCCCATAGGGTTCAGTGTTAATCAGTGAGACTCCCACAGGGTTCAGTGTTAATCAGTGAGACTCCCACAGGGTTCAGTGTTGATCAGTGAGACGCCCATAGGGTTCAGTGTTAATCAGTGAGACTCCCACAGGGTTCAGTGTTAGTTAGTGAGACTCCCACAGGGTTCAGTGTTAATCAGTGAGACTCCCACAGGGTTCAGTGTTAATCAGTGAGACTCCCATAGGGTTCAGTGTTAATCAGTGAGACTCCCACAGGGTTCAGTGTTAATTAGTGAGACTCCCACAGGGTTCAGTGTTAATCAGTGAGACTCCCACTGGGCTCAGTGTTAATCATTGAGACTCCCACAGGGTTCAGTATTAATCAGTGAGACTCCCATAGGGTTCAGTGTTAATCAGTGAGACTCTCATAGGGTTCGGTGTTAATCAGTGAGACTCCCACAGTGTTCAGTGTTAATCAGTGAGACTCCCACAGGGTTCAGTGTTAATCAGTGAGACTCCCACAGGGTTCAGTGTTAATTAGTGAGCATCCCATAGGGTTCAGTGTTAATCAGTGAGACTCCCACAGGGTTCAGTGTTAATCAGTGAGACGCCCATAGGGTTCAGTGTTCATCAGTGAGACTCCCACAGGGTTCAGTGTTAATCAGTTAGACTCCCACAGGGTTCAGTATTAATCAGTGAGACTCCCATAGGGTTCAATGTTAATCAGTGAGACTCTCATAGGGTTCAGTGTTAATCAGTGAGACTCCCACAGTGTTCAGTGTTAATCAGTGAGACTCCCATAGGGTTCAGTGTTAATCAGTGAGACTCCCACAGGGTTCAGTGTTAATTAGTGAGCATCCCATAGGGTTCAGTGTTAATCAGTGAGACTCCCACAGGGTTCAGTGTTAATCATTGAGACTCCCACAGGGTTCAGTGTTGATCAGTGAGACGCCCATAGGGTTCACTGTTAATCAGTGAGACTCCCACAGGGTTCAGTGTTAGTTAGTGAGACTCCCACAGGGTTCAGTGTTAATCAGTGAGACTCCCACAGGGTTCAGTGTTAATCAGTGAGACTCCCATAGGGTTCAGTGTTAATCAGTGAGACTCCCACAGGGTTCAGTGTTAATTAGTGAGACTCCCACAGGGTTCAGTGTTAATCAGTGAGACTCCCACAGGGTTCAGTGTTAATCAGTGAGACTCCCATAGTGTTCAGTGTTAGTCAGTGAGGCTCCCACAGGGTTCAGTATTGATCAGTGAGACTCCCACAGAGTTCAGTTTTAATCAGTGAGTCTCCCATAGGGTTCAGTGTTAATCAGTGACACTCCCTTAGCGTTTGTGTGTTAATCAGTGAGACTCCCCCAGGGTTCAGTGTTAATCAGTGAGACTCCCATAGGGTTCAGTGTTAATCAGTGAGACTCCCATAGGGTTCAGTATTAATCATTGAGACTTCCATAGGGTTCAGTGTTAATCAGTGAGACTCCCACAGGGTTCAGTGTTAATCAGTGAGATTCCCACATGGTTCTGTGTTAATCAGTGAGACTCCCACTGGGCTCAGTGTTAATCATTGAGACTCCCACAGGATTCAGTATTAATCAGTGAGACTCCCATAGGGTTCAGTGTTAATCAGTGAGACTCTCATAGGGTTCGTTGTTAATCAGTGAGACTCCCCCAATGTTCAGTGTTAATCAGTGAGACTCCCACAGGGTTCAGTGTTAATCAGTGTGACTACCACAGGGTTCAGTGTTAATTAGTGAGCATCCCATAGGGTTCAGTGTTAATCAGTGAGACTCCCACAGGGTTCAGTGTTAATCAGTGAGACGCCCATAGGGTTCAGTGTTAATCAGTGAGACTCCCACAGCGTTCAGTGTTAATCAGTGAGACTCCCATAGGGTTCAGTGTTAATTAGTGAGACTCCCACAGGGTTCAGTGTTAATCAGTGAGACTGCCACAGAGTGCAGTGTTAATCAGTGAGACTCCCATAGGGTTCACTGTTAATCACTGAGACTTCCACCGGGTTCAGTGTTAATCAGTGAGACTCCCACAGGGTTCAGTGTTAATCAGTGAGACACCCATAGGATTCAGTGTTAATCAGTGAGACTCCCACAGGGTTCAGTGTTAATCAGTGAGACGCCCATAGGGTTCAGTGTTAATCAGTGAGACTCCCACAGTGTTCAGTGTTAATCAGTGAGACTCCCATAGGGTTCAGTGTTAATTAGTGAGACTCCCACAGGGTTCAGTGTTAATCAGTGAGACTCCCACAGAGTTCAGTATTAATCATTGAGACTTCCATAGGGTTCAGTGTTAATCAGTGAGACTCCCACAGGGTTCAGTGTTAATCAGTGAGATTCCCACATGGTTCTGTGTTAATCAGTGAGACTCCCACTGGGCTCAGTGTTAATCATTGAGACTCCCACAGGATTCAGTATTAATCAGTGAGACTCCCATAGGGTTCAGTGTTAATCAGTGAGACTCTCATAGGGTTCGTTGTTAATCAGTGAGACTCCCCCAATGTTCAGTGTTAATCAGTGAGACTCCCACAGGGTTCAGTGTTAATCAGTGTGACTACCACAGGGTTCAGTGTTAATTAGTGAGCATCCCATAGGGTTCAGTGTTAATCAGTGAGACTCCCACAGGGTTCAGTGTTAATCAGTGAGACGCCCATAGGGTTCAGTGTTAATCAGTGAGACTCCCACAGCGTTCAGTGTTAATCAGTGAGACTCCCATAGGGTTCAGTGTTAATTAGTGAGACTCCCACAGGGTTCAGTGTTAATTAGTGAGACTCCCATAGTGTTCAGTGTTAGTCAGTGAGGCTCCCACAGGGTTCAGTATTAATCAGTGAGACTCCCACAGAGTTCAGTGTTAATCAGTGAGTCTCCCATAGGGTTCAGTGTTCATCAGTGACACTCCCTTAGGGTTCAGTGTTAATCAGTGAGACTCCCCCAGGGTTCAGTGTTAATCAGTGAGACTCCCATAGGGTTCAGTGTTAATCAGTGAGACTCCCATAGGGTTCAGTGTTAATCATTGAGACTTCCAAAGGGTTCAGTGTTAATCAGTGAGACTCCCACAGGGTTCAGTGTTAATCAGTGAGACTCCCATAGGGTTCAGTGTAAATCAGTGAGACTCCCATAGGGTTCAGTGTTGATCAGTGAGACTCCCGTAGGGTTCAGTGTTAATCAGTGAGACTCCCATAGTGTTCAGTGTTAATCAATGAGACACCCGTAGGGTTCAGAGTTAATCAATAAGACTCCCATAGGGTTCAGTGTTAATCAGTGAGACTCCCATAGGGTTCAGTGTTAATCAGTGAGTCTCCCATAGGGTTCAGTGTTAATCAGTGAGAGACACATAGGGTTCAGTGTTATTCAGTGAGACTCCCACAGGTTTAAGTGTTAATCAGTGAGACTCCGATAGGGTTCAGTGTTAATCAGTGAGACCCCCATAGGGTTCAGTGTTAATCAGTGTGACTCCCACAGGGTTCAGTGTTAATCAGTGAGACTCCCACAGGGTTCAGTATTAATCAGTGAGACTCCCATAGGGTTCAATGTTAATCAGTGAGACTCTCATAGGGTTCAGTGTTAATCAGTGAGACTCCCACAGTGTTCAGTGTTAATCAGTGAGACTCCCATAGGGATCAGTGTTAATCAGTGAGACACCCACAGGGTTCAGTGTTAATTAGTGAGACTCCCATAGTGTTCAGTGTTAGTCAGTGAGGCTCCCACAGGGTTCAGTGTTAATCAGTGAGACTCCCACAGAGTTCAGTGTTAATCAGTGAGTCTCCCATAGGGTTCAGTGTTAATCAGTGACACTCCCTTAGGGTTCAGTATTAATCAGTGAGACTCCCCCAGGGTTCAGTGTTAATCAGTGAGACTCCCATAGGGTTCAGTGTTAATCAGTGAGACTCCCATAGGGTTCAGTGTTAATCATTGAGACTTCCACAGGGTTCAGTATTAATCAGTGAGACTCCCACAGGGTTCAGTGTTAATCAGTGAGACTCCCACATGGTTCTGTGTTAATCAGTGAGACTCCCACTGGGCTCAGTGTTAATCATTGAGACTCCCATAGGGTTCAGTGTAAATCAGTGAGACTCCCATAGGGTTCAGTGTTAATCAGTGAGACTCTCATATGGTTCGGTGTTAATCAGTGAGACTCCCATACGGTTCACTGTTAATCACTGAGACTTCCACCGGGTTCAGTGTTAATCAGTGAGACTCCCACAGTGTTCAGTGACAATCACTGAGACTCCGATAGGGTTCAGTGTTAATCAGGGAGACCCCCATAGGGTTCAGTGTTAATCAGTGAGACTCCCACAGGGTTCAGTGTTAATCAGTTAGACTCCCACAGGGTTCAGTATTAATCAGTGAGACTTCCATAGGGTTCTATGTTAATCAGTGAGACTCTCATAGGGTTCAGTGTTAATCAGTGAGACTCCCACAGTGTTCAGTGTTAATCAGTGAGACTCCCACAGGGTTCAGTGTTAATCAGTGAGACTCCCCCAGGGTTCAGTGTTAATCAGTGAGACGCCCATAGGGTTCAGTGTTAATCAGTGAGACTCCCAGAGGGTTCAGTGTTAATCAGTGAGACTCCCACAGAGTTCAGTGTTAATCAGTGAGACTCCCATAGGGTTCACTGTTAATCACTGAGACTTCCACCGGGTCCAGTGTTAATCAGTGAGACTCCCACAAGGTTCAGTGTTAATCAGTGAGACTCCGATAGGGTTCAGTGTTAATCAGGGAGACCCCCATAGGGTTCAGTGTTAATCAGTGAGACTCCCACAGGGTTCAGTGTTAATCAGTTAGACTCCCACAGGGTTCAGTATTAATCAGTGAGACTCCCATAGGGTTCAATGTTAATCAGTGAGACTCTCATAGGGTTCAGTGTTAATCAGTGAGACTCCCACAGTGTTCAGTGTTAATCAGTGAGACTCCCATAGGGTTCAGTGTTAATCAGTGAGACTCCCACAGGGTTCAGTGTTAATCAGTGAGACTCCCATACGGTTCAGTGACAATCACTGAGACTCCCATAGGGTTCAGTGTTAATCAGTGAGACTCCCACAGGGTTCAGTGTTAATCAGTGAGACTCCCACATGGTTCTGTGTTAATCAGTGAGACTCCCACTGGGCTCAGTGTTAATCATTGAGACTCCCACAGGGTTCAGTATTAATCAGTGAGACTCCCATAGGGTTCAGTGTTAATCAGTGAGACTCTCATAGGGTTCGGTGTTAATCAGTGAGACTCCCACAGTGTTCAGTGTTAATCAGTGAGACTCCCACAGGGTTCAGTGTTAATCAGTGAGACTCCCACAGGGTTCAGTGTTAATTAGTGAGCATCCCATAGGGTTCAGTGTTAATCAGTGAGACTCCCACAGGGTTCAGTGTTAATCATTGAGACGCCCATAGGGTTCAGTGTTAATCAGTGAGACTCCCACAGGTTTCAGTGTTAATCAGTTAGACTCCCACAGGGTTCAGTATTAATCAGTGAGACTCCCATAGGGTTCAATGTTAATCAGTGAGACTCTCATAGGGTTCAGTGTTAATCAGTGAGACTCCCACAGTGTTCAGTGTTAATCAGTGAGACTCCCATAGGGTTCAGTGTTAATCAGTGAGACTCCCACAGGGTTCAGTGTTAATTAGTGAGCATCCCATAGGGTTCAGTGTTAATCAGTGAGACTCCCACAGGGTTCAGTGTTAATCAGTGAGACTCCCACAGGGTTCAGTGTTGATCAGTGAGACGCCCATAGGGTTCAGTGTTAATCAGTGAGACTCCCACAGGGTTCAGTGTTAATCAGTGAGACTCCCATAGGGTCCAATGTTAATCAGTGAGACTCTCATAGGGTTCAGTGTTAATCAGTGAGACTCCCACAGTGTTCAGTGTTAATCAGTGAGACTCCCATAGGATTCAGTGTTAATCAGTGAGACTCCCACAGGGTTCAGTGTTAATCAGTGAGACTCCCATACGGTTCAGTGACAATCACTGAGACTCCCATAGGGTTCAGTGTTAATCAGTGAGACTCCCACAGGGTTCAGTGTTAATCAGTGAGACTCCCACATGGTTCTGTGTTAATCAGTGAGACTCCCACTGGGCTCAGTGTTAATCATTGAGACTCCCACAGGGTTCAGTATTAATCAGTGAGACTCCCATAGGGTTCAGTGTTAATCAGTGAGACTCTCATAGGGTTCGGTGTTAATCAGTGAGACTCCCACAGTGTTCAGTGTTAATCAGTGAGACTCCCACAGGGTTCAGTGTTAATCAGTGAGACTCCCACAGGGTTCAGTGTTAATAAGTGAGCATCCCATAGGGTTCAGTGTTAATCAGTGAGACTCCCACAGGGTTCAGTGTTAATCAGTGAGACGCCCATAGGGTTCAGTGTTAATCAGTGAGACTCCCACAGGGTTCAGTGTTAATCAGTTAGACTCCCACAGGGTTCAGTATTAATCAGTGAGACTCCCATAGGGTGCAATGTTAATCAGTGAGACTCTCATACGGTTCAGTGTTAATCAGTGAGACTCCCACAGTGTTCAGTGTTAATCAGTGAGACTCCCATAGGGTTCAGTGTTAATCAGTGAGACTCCCACAGGGTTCAGTGTTAATTAGTGAGCATCCCATAGGGTTCAGTGTTAATCAGTGAGACTCCCACAGGGTTCAGTGTTAATCAGTGAGACTCCCACAGGGTTCAGTGTTGATCAGTGAGACGCCCATAGGGTTCAGTGTTAATCAGTGAGACTCCCACAGGGTTCAGTGTTAGTTAGTGAGACTCCCACAGGGTTCAGTGTTAATCAGTGAGACTCCCACAGGGTTCAGTGTTAATCAGTGAGACTCCCATAGGGTTCAGTGTTAATCAGTGAGACTCCCACAGGGTTCAGTGTTAATTAGTGAGACTCCCACAGGGTTCAGTGTTAATCAGTGAGACTCCCACTGGGCTCAGTGTTAATCATTGAGACTCCCACAGGGTTCAGTATTAATCAGTGAGACTCCCATAGGGTTCAGTGTTAATCAGTGAGACTCTCATAGGGTTCGGTGTTAATCAGTGAGACTCCCACAGTGTTCAGTGTTAATCAGTGAGACTCCCACAGGGTTCAGTGTTAATCAGTGAGACTCCCACAGGGTTCAGTGTTAATTAGTGAGCATCCCATAGGGTTCAGTGTTAATCAGTGAGACTCCCACAGGGTTCAGTGTTAATCAGTGAGACGCCCATAGGGTTCAGTGTTCATCAGTGAGACTCCCACAGGGTTCAGTGTTAATCAGTTAGACTCCCACAGGGTTCAGTATTAATCAGTGAGACTCCCATAGGGTTCAATGTTAATCAGTGAGACTCTCATAGGGTTCAGTGTTAATCAGTGAGACTCCCACAGTGTTCAGTGTTAATCAGTGAGACTCCCATAGGGTTCAGTGTTAATCAGTGAGACTCCCACAGGGTTCAGTGTTAATTAGTGAGCATCCCATAGGGTTCAGTGTTAATCAGTGAGACTCCCACAGGGTTCAGTGTTAATCATTGAGACTCCCACAGGGTTCAGTGTTGATCAGTGAGACGCCCATAGGGTTCACTGTTAATCAGTGAGACTCCCACAGGGTTCAGTGTTAGTTAGTGAGACTCCCACAGGGTTCAGTGTTAATCAGTGAGACTCCCACAGGGTTCAGTGTTAATCAGTGAGACTCCCATAGGGTTCAGTGTTAATCAGTGAGACTCCCACAGGGTTCAGTGTTAATTAGTGAGACTCCCACAGGGTTCAGTGTTAATCAGTGAGACTCCCACAGGGTTCAGTGTTAATCAGTGAGACTCCCATAGTGTTCAGTGTTAGTCAGTGAGGCTCCCACAGGGTTCAGTATTGATCAGTGAGACTCCCACAGAGTTCAGTTTTAATCAGTGAGTCTCCCATAGGGTTCAGTGTTAATCAGTGACACTCCCTTAGCGTTTGTGTGTTAATCAGTGAGACTCCCCCAGGGTTCAGTGTTAATCAGTGAGACTCCCATAGGGTTCAGTGTTAATCAGTGAGACTCCCATAGGGTTCAGTATTAATCATTGAGACTTCCATAGGGTTCAGTGTTAATCAGTGAGACTCCCACAGGGTTCAGTGTTAATCAGTGAGATTCCCACATGGTTCTGTGTTAATCAGTGAGACTCCCACTGGGCTCAGTGTTAATCATTGAGACTCCCACAGGATTCAGTATTAATCAGTGAGACTCCCATAGGGTTCAGTGTTAATCAGTGAGACTCTCATAGGGTTCGTTGTTAATCAGTGAGACTCCCCCAATGTTCAGTGTTAATCAGTGAGACTCCCACAGGGTTCAGTGTTAATCAGTGTGACTACCACAGGGTTCAGTGTTAATTAGTGAGCATCCCATAGGGTTCAGTGTTAATCAGTGAGACTCCCACAGGGTTCAGTGTTAATCAGTGAGACGCCCATAGGGTTCAGTGTTAATCAGTGAGACTCCCACAGCGTTCAGTGTTAATCAGTGAGACTCCCATAGGGTTCAGTGTTAATTAGTGAGACTCCCACAGGGTTCAGTGTTAATCAGTGAGACTGCCACAGAGTGCAGTGTTAATCAGTGAGACTCCCATAGGGTTCACTGTTAATCACTGAGACTTCCACCGGGTTCAGTGTTAATCAGTGAGACTCCCACAGGGTTCAGTGTTAATCAGTGAGACACCCATAGGATTCAGTGTTAATCAGTGAGACTCCCACAGGGTTCAGTGTTAATCAGTGAGACGCCCATAGGGTTCAGTGTTAATCAGTGAGACTCCCACAGTGTTCAGTGTTAATCAGTGAGACTCCCATAGGGTTCAGTGTTAATTAGTGAGACTCCCACAGGGTTCAGTGTTAATCAGTGAGACTCCCACAGAGTTCAGTATTAATCATTGAGACTTCCATAGGGTTCAGTGTTAATCAGTGAGACTCCCACAGGGTTCAGTGTTAATCAGTGAGATTCCCACATGGTTCTGTGTTAATCAGTGAGACTCCCACTGGGCTCAGTGTTAATCATTGAGACTCCCACAGGATTCAGTATTAATCAGTGAGACTCCCATAGGGTTCAGTGTTAATCAGTGAGACTCTCATAGGGTTCGTTGTTAATCAGTGAGACTCCCCCAATGTTCAGTGTTAATCAGTGAGACTCCCACAGGGTTCAGTGTTAATCAGTGTGACTACCACAGGGTTCAGTGTTAATTAGTGAGCATCCCATAGGGTTCAGTGTTAATCAGTGAGACTCCCACAGGGTTCAGTGTTAATCAGTGAGACGCCCATAGGGTTCAGTGTTAATCAGTGAGACTCCCACAGCGTTCAGTGTTAATCAGTGAGACTCCCATAGGGTTCAGTGTTAATTAGTGAGACTCCCACAGGGTTCAGTGTTAATCAGTGAGACTGCCACAGAGTGCAGTGTTAATCAGTGAGACTCCCATAGGGTTCACTGTTAATCACTGAGACTTCCACCGGGTTCAGTGTTAATCAGTGAGACTCCCACAGGGTTCAGTGTTAATCAGTGAGACACCCATAGGATTCAGTGTTAATCAGTGAGACTCCCACAGGGTTCAGTGTTAATCAGTGAGACTCCCCCAGGGTCCAGTGTTAATCAGTGAGATGCCCATAGGGTTCAGTGTTAATCAGTGAGACTCCCACAGGGTTCAGTGTTAATTAGTGAGACTCCCACAGGGTTCAGTGTTAATCAGTGAGACTCCCACAGGGTTCAGTGTTAATCAGTGAGACTCCCATACGGTTCAGTGACAATCACTGAGACTCCCATAGGGTTCAGTGTTAATCAGTGAGACTCCCACAGGGTTCAGTGTTAATCAGTGAGACTCCCACATGGTTCTGTGTTAATCAGTGAGACTCCCACTGGGCTCAGTGTTAATCATTGAGACTCCCACAGGGTTCAGTATTAATCAGTGAGACTCCCATAATGTTCAGTGTTAATCAGTGAGACACTCATAGGGTTCGGTGTTAATCAGTGAGACTCCCACAGTGTTCAGTGTTAATCAGTGAGACTCCCACAGGGTTCAGTGTTAATCAGTGAGACTCCCACAGGGTTCAGTGTTAATTAGTGAGCATCCCATAGGGTTCAGTGTTGATCAGTGAGACTCCCGTAGGGTTCAGTGTTAATCAGTGAGACTCCCATAGTGTTCAGTGTTAATCAATGAGACACCCGTAGGGTTCAGAGTTAATCAATAAGACTCCCATAGGGTTCAGTGTTAATCAGTGAGACTCCCATAGGGTTCAGTGTTAATCAGTGAGTCTCCCATAGGGTTCAGTGTTAATCAGTGAGAGACACATAGGGTTCAGTGTTATTCAGTGAGACTCCCACAGGTTTCAGTGTTAATCAGTGAGACTCCGATAGGGTTCAGTGTTAATCAGTGAGACCCCCATAGGGTTCAGTGTTAATCAGTGTGACTCCCACAGGGTTCAGTGTTAATCAGTGAGACTCCCACAGGGTTCAGTATTAATCAGTGAGACTCCCATAGGGTTCAATGTTAATCAGTGAGACTCTCTCAGGGTTCAGTGTTAATCAGTGAGACTCCCACAGTGTTCAGTGTTAATCAGTGAGACTCCCATAGGGATCAGTGTTAATCAGTGAGACACCCACAGGGTTCAGTGTTAATTAGTGAGACTCCCATAGTGTTCAGTGTTAGTCAGTGAGGCTCCCACAGGGTTCAGTGTTAATCAGTGAGACTCCCACAGAGTTCAGTGTTAATCAGTGAGTCTCCCATAGGGTTCAGTGTTAATCAGTGACACTCCCTTAGGGTTCAGTATTAATCAGTGAGACTCCCCCAGGGTTCAGTGTTAATCAGTGAGACTCCCATAGGGTTCAGTGTTAATCAGTGAGACTCCCATAGGGTTCAGTGTTAATCATTGAGACTTCCACAGGGTTCAGTATTAATCAGTGAGACTCCCACAGGGTTCAGTGTTAATCAGTGAGACTCCCACATGGTTCTGTGTTAATCAGTGAGACTCCCACTGGGCTCAGTGTTAATCATTGAGACTCCCATAGGGTTCAGTGTAAATCAGTGAGACTCCCATAGGGTTCAGTGTTAATCAGTGAGACTCTCATATGGTTCGGTGTTAATCAGTGAGACTCCCATACGGTTCACTGTTAATCACTGAGACTTCCACCGGGTTCAGTGTTAATCAGTGAGACTCCCACAGTGTTCAGTGACAATCACTGAGACTCCGATAGGGTTCAGTGTTAATCAGGGAGACACCCATAGGGTTCAGTGTTAATCAGTGAGACTCCCACAGGGTTCAGTGTTAATCAGTTAGACTCCCACAGGGTTCAGTATTAATCAGTGAGACTTCCATAGGGTTCTATGTTAATCAGTGAGACTCTCATAGGGTTCAGTGTTAATCAGTGAGACTCCCACAGTGTTCAGTGTTAATCAGTGAGACTCCCACAGGGTTCAGTGTTAATCAGTGAAACTCCCCCAGGGTTCAGTGTTAATCAGTGAGACGCCCATAGGGTTCAGTGTTAATCAGTGAGACTCCCAGAGGGTTCAGTGTTAATCAGTGAGACTCCCACAGAGTTCAGTGTTAATCAGTGAGACTCCCATAGGGTTCACTGTTAATCACTGAGACTTCCACCGGGTTCAGTGTTAATCAGTGAGACTCCCACAAGGTTCAGTGTTAATCAGTGAGACTCCGATAGGGTTCAGTGTTAATCAGGGAGACCCCCATAGGGTTCAGTGTTAATCAGTGAGACTCCCACAGGGTTCAGTGTTAATCAGTTAGACTCCCACAGGGTTCAGTATTAATCAGTGAGACTCCCATAGGGTTCAATGTTAATCAGTGAGACTCTCATAGGGTTCAGTGTTAATCAGTGAGACTCCCACAGTGTTCAGTGTTAATCAGTGAGACTCCCATAGGGTTCAGTGTTAATCAGTGAGACTCCCACAGGGTTCAGTGTTAATCAGTGAGACTCCCATACGGTTCAGTGACAATCACTGAGACTCCCATAGGGTTCAGTGTTAATCAGTGAGACTCCCACAGGGTTCAGTGTTAATCAGTGAGACTCCCACATGGTTCTGTGTTAATCAGTGAGACTCCCACTGGGCTCAGTGTTAATCATTGAGACTCCCACAGGGTTCAGTATTAATCAGTGAGACTCCCATAGGGTTCAGTGTTAATCAGTGAGACTCTCATAGGGTTCGGTGTTAATCAGTGAGACTCCCACAGTGTTCAGTGTTAATCAGTGAGACTCCCACAGGGTTCAGTGTTAATCAGTGAGACTCCCACAGGGTTCAGTGTTAATTAGTGAGCATCCCATAGGGTTCAGTGTTAATCAGTGAGACTCCCACAGGGTTCAGTGTTAATCATTGAGACGTCCATAGGGTTCAGTGTTAATCAGTGAGACTCCCACAGGTTTCAGTGTTAATCAGTTAGACTCCCACAGGGTTCAGTATTAATCAGTGAGACTCCCATAGGGTTCAATGTTAATCAGTGAGACTCTCATAGGGTTCAGTGTTAATCAGTGAGACTCCCACAGTGTTCAGTGTTAATCAGTGAGACTCCCATAGGGTTCAGTGTTAATCAGTGAGACTCCCACAGGGTTCAGTGTTAATTAGTGAGCATCCCATAGGGTTCAGTGTTAATCAGTGAGACTCCCACAGGGTTCAGTGTTAATCAGTGAGACTCCCACAGGGTTCAGTGTTGATCAGTGAGACGCCCATAGGGTTCAGTGTTAATCAGTGAGACTCCCACAGAGTTCAGTGTTAATTAGTGAGACTCCCACAGGGTTCAGTGTTAATCAGTGAGACTCCCATAGGGTCCAATGTTAATCAGTGAGACTCTCATAGGGTTCAGTGTTAATCCATGAGACTCCCACAGTGTTCAGTGTTAATCAGTGAGACTCCCATAGGATTCAGTGTTAATCAGTGAGACTCCCACAGGGTTCAGTGTTAATCAGTGAGACTCCCATACGGTTCAGTGACAATCACTGAGACTCCCATAGGGTTCAGTGTTAATCAGTGAGACTCCCACAGGGTTCAGTGTTAATCAGTGAGACTCCCACATGGTTCTGTGTTAATCAGTGAGACTCCCACTGGGCTCAGTGTTAATCATTGAGACTCCCACAGGGTTCAGTATTAATCAGTGAGACTCCCATAGGGTTCAGTGTTAATCAGTGAGACTCTCATAGGGTTCGGTGTTAATCAGTGAGACTCCCACAGTGTTCAGTGTTAATCAGTGAGACTCCCACAGGGTTCAGTGTTAATCAGTGAGACTCCCACAGGGTTCAGTGTTAATTAGTGAGCATCCCATAGGGTTCAGTGTTAATCAGTGAGACTCCCACAGGGTTCAGTGTTAATCAGTGAGACGCCCATAGGGTTCAGTGTTAATCAGTGAGACTCCCACAGGGTTCAGTGTTAATCAGTTAGACTCCCACAGGGTTCAGTATTAATCAGTGAGACTCCCATAGGGTGCAATGTTAATCAGTGAGACTCTCATACGGTTCAGTGTTAATCAGTGAGACTCCCACAGTGTTCAGTGTTAATCAGTGAGACTCCCATAGGGTTCAGTGTTAATCAGTGAGACTCCCACAGGGTTCAGTGTTAATTAGTGAGCATCCCATAGGGTTCAGTGTTAATCAGTGAGACTCCCACAGGGTTCAGTGTTAATCAGTGAGACTCCCACAGGGTTCAGTGTTGATCAGTGAGACGCCCATAGGGTTCAGTGTTAATCAGTGAGACTCCCACAGGGTTCAGTGTTAGTTAGTGAGACTCCCACAGGGTTCAGTGTTAATCAGTGAGACTCCCACAGGGTTCAGTGTTAATCAGTGAGACTCCCATAGGGTTCAGTGTTAATCAGTGAGACTCCCACAGGGTTCAGTGTTAATTAGTGAGACTCCCACAGGGTTCAGTGTTAATCAGTGAGACTCCCACTGGGCTCAGTGTTAATCATTGAGACTCCCACAGGGTTCAGTATTAATCAGTGAGACTCCCATAGGGTTCAGTGTTAATCAGTGAGACTCTCATAGGGTTCGGTGTTAATCAGTGAGACTCCCACAGTGTTCAGTGTTAATCAGTGAGACTCCCACAGGGTTCAGTGTTAATCAGTGAGACTCCCACAGGGTTCAGTGTTAATTAGTGAGCATCCCATAGGG
This sequence comes from Petromyzon marinus, assembly GCF_048934315.1. Taxonomy (NCBI): domain Eukaryota; kingdom Metazoa; phylum Chordata; class Hyperoartia; order Petromyzontiformes; family Petromyzontidae; genus Petromyzon; species Petromyzon marinus. The sequence continues at coordinate 1,032,420 of NW_027423080.1, read as the reverse complement.
TTCAGTGTTAATCAGTGAGACTCCCACAGGGTTCAGTGTTAATAAGTGAGACGCCCATAGGGTTCAGTGTTAATCAGTGAGACTCCCACAGGGTTCAGTGTTAATCAGTTAGACTCCCACAGGGTTCAGTATTAATCAGTGAGACTCCCATAGGGTTCAATGTTAATCAGTGAGACTCTCATAGGGTTCAGTGTTAATCAGTGAGACTCCCACAGTGTTCAGTGTTAATCAGTGAGACTCCCATAGGGTTCAGTGTTAATCAGTGAGACTCCCACAGGGTTCAGTGTTAATTAGTGAGCATCCCATAGGGTTCAGTGTTAATCAGTGAGACTCCCACAGGGTTCAGTGTTAATCATTGAGACTCCCACAGGGTTCAGTGTTGATCAGTGAGACGCCCATAGGGTTCAGTGTTAATCAGTGAGACTGCCACAGGGTTCAGTGTTAGTTAGTGAGACTCCCACAGGGTTCAGTGTTAATCAGTGAGACTCCCACAGGGTTCAGTGTTAATCAGTGAGACTCCCATAGGGTTCAGTGTTAATCAGTGAGACTCCCACAGGGTTCAGTGTTAATTAGTGAGACTCCCACAGGGTTCAGTGTTAATCAGTGAGACTCCCACAGGGTTCAGTGTTAATCAGTGAGACTCCCATAGTGTTCAGTGTTAGTCAGTGAGGCTCCCACAGGGTTCAGTATTGATCAGTGAGACTCCCACAGAGTTCAGTTTTAATCAGTGAGTCTCCCATAGGGTTCAGTGTTAATCAGTGACACTCCCTTAGCGTTTGTGTGTTAATCAGTGAGACTCCCCCAGGGTTCAGTGTTAATCAGTGAGACTCCCATAGGGTTCAGTGTTAATCAGTGAGACTCCCATAGGGTTCAGTATTAATCATTGAGACTTCCATAGGGTTCAGTGTTAATCAGTGAGACTCCCACAGGGTTCAGTGTTAATCAGTGAGATTCCCACATGGTTCTGTGTTAATCAGTGAGACTCCCACTGGGCTCAGTGTTAATCATTGAGACTCCCACAGGGTTCAGTATTAATCAGTGAGACTCCCATAGGGTTCAGTGTTAATCAGTGAGACTCTCATAGGGTTCGGTGTTAATCAGTGAGACTCCCACAGTGTTCAGTGTTAATCAGTGAGACTCCCACAGGGTTCAGTGTTAATCAGTGAGACTCCCACAGGGTTCAGTGTTAATTAGTGAGCATCCCATAGGGTTCAGTGTTAATCAGTGAGACTCCCACAGGGTTCAGTGTTAATCAGTGAGACGCCCATAGGGTTCAGTGTTAATCAGTGAGACTCCCACAGGGTTCAGTGTTAATCAGTTAGACTCCCACAGGGTTCAGTATTAATCAGTGAGACTCCCATAGGGTGCAATGTTAATCAGTGAGACTCTCATACGGTTCAGTGTTAATCAGTGAGACTCCCACAGTGTTCAGTGTTAATCAGTGAGACTCCCATAGGGTTCAGTGTTAATCAGTGAGACTCCCACAGGGTTCAGTGTTAATTAGTGAGCATCCCATAGGGTTCAGTGTTAATCAGTGAGACTCCCACAGGGTTCAGTGTTAATCAGTGAGACTCCCACAGGGTTCAGTGTTGATCAGTGAGACGCCCATAGGGTTCAGTGTTAATCAGTGAGACTCCCACAGGGTTCAGTGTTAGTTAGTGAGACTCCCACAGGGTTCAGTGTTAATCAGTGAGACTCCCACAGGGTTCAGTGTTAATCAGTGAGACTCCCATAGGGTTCAGTGTTAATCAGTGAGACTCCCACAGGGTTCAGTGTTAATTAGTGAGACTCCCACAGGGTTCAGTGTTAATCAGTGAGACTCCCACTGGGCTCAGTGTTAATCATTGAGACTCCCACAGGGTTCAGTATTAATCAGTGAGACTCCCATAGGGTTCAGTGTTAATCAGTGAGACTCTCATAGGGTTCGGTGTTAATCAGTGAGACTCCCACAGTGTTCAGTGTTAATCAGTGAGACTCCCACAGGGTTCAGTGTTAATCAGTGAGACTCCCACAGGGTTCAGTGTTAATCATTGAGACTCCCACAGGATTCAGTATTAATCAGTGAGACTCCCATAGGGTTCAGTGTTAATCAGTGAGACTCTCATAGGGTTCGTTGTTAATCAGTGAGACTCCCCCAGGGTTCAGTGTTAATCAGTGAGACTCCCATAGGGTTCAGTGTTAATCAGTGAGACTCCCATAGGGTTCAGTATTAATCATTGAGACTTCCATAGGGTTCAGTGTTAATCAGTGAGACTCCCACAGGGTTCAGTGTTAATCAGTGAGATTCCCACATGGTTCTGTGTTAATCAGTGAGACTCCCACTGGGCTCAGTGTTAATCATTGAGACTCCCACAGGGTTCAGTATTAATCAGTGAGACTCCCATAGGGTTCAGTGTTAATCAGTGAGACTCTCATAGGGTTCGGTGTTAATCAGTGAGACTCCCACAGTGTTCAGTGTTAATCAGTGAGACTCCCACAGGGTTCAGTGTTAATCAGTGAGACTCCCACAGGGTTCAGTGTTAATTAGTGAGCATCCCATAGGGTTCAGTGTTAATCAGTGAGACTCCCACAGGGTTCAGTGTTAATCAGTGAGACGCCCATAGGGTTCAGTGTTAATCAGTGAGACTCCCACAGGGTTCAGTGTTAATCAGTTAGACTCCCACAGGGTTCAGTATTAATCAGTGAGACTCCCATAGGGTGCAATGTTAATCAGTGAGACTCTCATACGGTTCAGTGTTAATCAGTGAGACTCCCACAGTGTTCAGTGTTAATCAGTGAGACTCCCATAGGGTTCAGTGTTAATCAGTGAGACTCCCACAGGGTTCAGTGTTAATTAGTGAGCATCCCATAGGGTTCAGTGTTAATCAGTGAGACTCCCACAGGGTTCAGTGTTAATCAGTGAGACTCCCACAGGGTTCAGTGTTGATCAGTGAGACGCCCATAGGGTTCAGTGTTAATCAGTGAGACTCCCACAGGGTTCAGTGTTAGTTAGTGAGACTCCCACAGGGTTCAGTGTTAATCAGTGAGACTCCCACAGGGTTCAGTGTTAATCAGTGAGACTCCCATAGGGTTCAGTGTTAATCAGTGAGACTCCCACAGGGTTCAGTGTTAATTAGTGAGACTCCCACAGGGTTCAGTGTTAATCAGTGAGACTCCCACTGGGCTCAGTGTTAATCATTGAGACTCCCACAGGGTTCAGTATTAATCAGTGAGACTCCCATAGGGTTCAGTGTTAATCAGTGAGACTCTCATAGGGTTCGGTGTTAATCAGTGAGACTCCCACAGTGTTCAGTGTTAATCAGTGAGACTCCCACAGGGTTCAGTGTTAATCAGTGAGACTCCCACAGGGTTCAGTGTTAATCATTGAGACTCCCACAGGATTCAGTATTAATCAGTGAGACTCCCATAGGGTTCAGTGTTAATCAGTGAGACTCTCATAGGGTTCGTTGTTAATCAGTGAGACTCCCCCAATGTTCAGTGTTAATCAGTGAGACTCCCACAGGGTTCAGTGTTAATCAGTGTGACTACCACAGGGTTCAGTGTTAATTAGTGAGCATCCCATAGGGTTCAGTGTTAATCAGTGAGACTCCCACAGGGTTCAGTGTTAATCAGTGAGACGCCCATAGGGTTCAGTGTTAATCAGTGAGACTCCCACAGCGTTCAGTGTTAATCAGTGAGACTCCCATAGGGTTCAGTGTTAATTAGTGAGACTCCCACAGGGTTCAGTGTTAATCAGTGAGACTGCCACAGAGTGCAGTGTTAATCAGTGAGACTCCCATAGGGTTCACTGTTAATCACTGAGACTTCCACCGGGTTCAGTGCTAATCAGTGAGACTCCCACAGGGTTCAGTGTTAATCAGTGAGACACCCATAGGATTCAGTGTTAATCAGTGAGACTCCCACAGGGTTCAGTGTTAATCATTGAGACTCCCCCAGGGTCCAGTGTTAATCAGTGAGATGCCCATAGGGTTCAGTGTTAATCAGTGAGACTCCCACAGGGTTCAGTGTTAATTAGTGAGACTCCCACAGGGTTCAGTGTTAATCAGTGAGACTCCCACAGGGTTCAGTGTTAATCAGTGAGACTCCCATACGGTTCAGTGACAATCACTGAGACTCCCATAGGGTTCAGTGTTAATCAGTGAGACTCCCACAGGGTTCAGTGTTAATCAGTGAGACTCCCACATGGTTCTGTGTTAATCAGTGAGACTCCCACTGGGCTCAGTGTTAATCATTGAGACTCCCACAGGGTTCAGTATTAATCAGTGAGACTCCCATAATGTTCAGTGTTAATCAGTGAGACACTCATAGGGTTCGGTGTTAATCAGTGAGACTCCCACAGTGTTCAGTGTTAATCAGTGAGACTCCCACAGGGTTCAGTGTTAATCAGTGAGACTCCCACAGGGTTCAGTGTTAATTAGTGAGCATCCCATAGGGTTCAGTGTTAATCAGTGAGACTCCCACAGGGTTCAGTGTTAATCAGTGAGACGCCCATAGGGTTCAGTGTTAATCAGTGAGACTCCCACAGGGTTCAGTGTTAATCAGTTAGACTCCCACAGGGTTCAGTATTAATCAGTGAGACTCCCATAGGGTTCAATGTTAATCAGTGAGACTCTTATAGGGTTCAGTGTTAATCAGTGAGACTCCCATAGGGTTCAGTATTAATCATTGAGACTTCCATAGGGTTCAGTGTTAATCAGTGAGACTCCCACAGGGTTCAGTGTTAATCAGTGAGATTCCCACATGGTTCAGTGTTAATCAGTGAGACTCCCATAGGGTTCAGTATTAATCATTGAGACTTCCATAGGGTTCAGTGTTAATCAGTGAGACTCCCACAGGGTTCAGTGTTAATCATTGAGATTCCCACATGGTTCTGTGTTAATCAGTGAGACTCCCACTGGGCTCAGTGTTAATCATTGAGACTCCCACAGGGTTCAGTATTAATCAGTGAGACTCCCATAGGGTTCAGTGTTAATCAGTGAGACTCTCATAGGGTTCGGTGTTAATCAGTGAGACTCCCCCAATGTTCAGTGTTAATCAGTGAGACTCCACAGGGTTCAGTGTTAATCAGTGAGACGCCCATAGGGTTCAGTGTTAATAAGTGAGACTCCCACAGCGTTCAGTGTTAATCAGTGAGACTCCCATAGGGTTCAGTGTTAATTAGTGAGACTCCCACAGGGTTCAGTGTTAATCAGTGAGACTCCCACAGAGTTCAGTGTTAATCAGTGAGACTCCCATAGGGTTCACTGTTAATCACTGAGACTTCCACCGGGTTCAGTGTTAATCAGTGAGACTCCCACAGGGTTCAGTGTTAATCAGTGAGACACCCATAGGATTCAGTGTTAATCAGTGAGACTCCCATAGGGTTCAGTGTCAATCAGTGATACTCCCATATGGTTCAGTGTTATTCAGTGAGACTCCCATAGGGTTCGTGTGTTAATCAGTGAGACTCCCACATGGTCCAGTGTTAATCAATGAGACTCCCTTAGGGTTCAGTGTTAATCAGTGAGACTCCCACAGGGTTCAGTGTTAATCAGTGAGACTCCCACAGGGTTCAGTGTTAATCAGTGAGACTCCCATAGGGTTCAGTGTTAATCAGTGAGACTCCCATAGTGTTCAGTGTTAATCAGTGAGACTCCCATTGAGTTCAGTGTTCATCAGTGAGACTCCCATAGGGTTCAATGTTGATCAGTGAGACTCCCGTAGGGTTCAGTGTTAATCATTGAGACTCCCATAGTGTTCAGTGTTAATCAATGAGACTCCCGTAGGGTTCAGAGTTAATCAATGAGACTCCCATAGGGTTCAGTGTTAATCAGTGAGACTCCCACAGGGTTCAGTGTTAATCAGTGAGACTCCCACAGGGTTCAGTATTAATCAGTGAGACTCCCATAGGGTTCAATGTTAATCAGTGAGACTCTCATAGGGTTCAGTGTTAATCAGTGAGACTCCCACAGTGTTCAGTTTTAAACAGTGAGACTCCCATAGGGCTCAGTGTTAATCAGTGAGACTCCCACAGGGTTCAGTGTTAATTAGTGAGCATCCCATAGGGTTCAGTGTTAATCAGTGAGACTCCCACAGGGTTCAGTGTTAATCAGTGAGACTCCCACAGGGTTCAGTGTTAATCAGTGAGACTCCCTCAGCGTTCAGTGTTAATCAGTGAGACTCCCATAGGGTTCAGTGTTAATCAGTGAGACTCCCACAGGGTTCAGTGTTAATTAGTGAGACTCCCACAGGGTTCAGTGTTAATCAGTGAGACGCCCATAGGGTTCAGTGTTAATCAGTGAGACTCCCACAGGGTTCAGTGTTAATCAGTGAGATTCCCACATGGTTCAGTGTTAATCAGTGAGACTCCCATAGGGTTCAGTATTAATCATTGAGACTTCCATAGGGTTCAGTGTTAATCAGTGAGACTCCCACAGGGTTCAGTGTTAATCAGTGAGATTCCCACATGGTTCTGTGTTAATCAGTGAGACTCCCACTGGGCTCAGTGTTAATCATTGAGACTCCCACAGGGTTCAGTATTAATCAGTGAGACTCCCACAGGGTTCAGTGTTAATCAGTGAGACGCCCATAGGGTTCAGTGTTAATCAGTGAGACTCCCACAGCGTTCAGTGTTAATCAGTGAGACTCCCATAGGGTTCAGTGTTAATTAGTGAGACTCCCACAGGGTTCAGTGTTAATCAGTGAGACTCCCACAGAGTTCAGTGTTAATCAGTGAGACTCCCATAGGGTTCACTGTTAATCACTGAGACTTCCACCGGGTTCAGTGTTAATCAGTGAGACTCCCACAGGGTTCAGTGTTAATCAGTGAGACACCCATAGGATTCAGTGTTAATCAGTGAGACTCCCATAGGGTTCAGTGTTAATCAGTGATACTCCCATATGGTTCAGTGTTAATCAGTGAGACTCCCATAGGGTTCGTGTGTTAATCAGTGAGACTCCCACATGGTCCAGTGTTAATCAATGAGACTCCCTTAGGGTTCAGTGTTAATCAGTGAGACTCCCACAGGGTTCAGTGTTAATCAGTGAGACTCCCACAGGGTTCAGTGTTAATCAGTGAGACTCCCATAGGGTTCAGTGTTAATCAGTGAGACTCCCATAGTGTTCAGTGTTAATCAGTGAGACTCCCATTGAGTTCAGTGTTCATCAGTGAGACTCCCATAGGGTTCAATGTTGATCAGTGAGACTCCCGTAGGGTTCAGTGTTAATCATTGAGACTCCCATAGTGTTCAGTGTTAATCAATGAGACTCCCGTAGGGTTCAGAGTTAATCAATGAGACTCCCATAGGGTTCAGTGTTAATCAGTGAGACTCCCACAGGGTTCAGTGTTAATCAGTGAGACTCCCACAGGGTTCAGTATTAATCAGTGAGACTCCCATAGGGTTCAATGTTAATCAGTGAGACTCTCATAGGGTTCAGTGTTAATCAGTGAGACTCCCACAGTGTTCAGTGTTAATCAGTGAGACTCCCATAGGGCTCAGTGTTAATCAGTGAGACTCCCACAGGGTTCAGTGTTAATTAGTGAGCATCCCATAGGGTTCAGTGTTAATCAGTGAGACTCCCACAGGGTTCAGTGTTAATCAGTGAGACTCCCACAGGGTTCAGTGTTAATCAGTGAGACTCCCTCAGCATTCAGTGTTAATCAATGAGACTCCCATAGGGTTCAGTGTTAATCAGTGAGACTCCCACAGGGTTCAGTGTTAATTAGTGAGACTCCCACAGGGTTCAGTGTTAATCAGTGAGATTCCCACAGGGTTCAGTGTTAATCAGTGAGACTCCCATAGGGTTCAGTGATAATCACTGAGACTCCCATAGGGTTCAGTGTTAATCAGTGAGACTCCCATAGTGTTCAGTGTTAGTCAGTGAGGCTCCCACAGGGTTCAGTATTAATCAATGAGACTCCCTCAGAGTTCAGTGTTAATCAGTGAGACTCCCCCAGGGTTCAGTGTTAATCAGTGAAACTCCCATAGGGTTCAGTGTTAATCAGAGAGACTCCCATAGGGTTCAGTGTTAATCATTGAGACTTCCATAGGGTTCAGTGTTAATCAGTGAGACTCCCACAGGGTTCAGTGTTAATCAGTGAGACTCCCATTGAGTTCAGTGTTCATCAGTGAGACTCCCATAGGGTTCAATGTTGATCAGTGAGACTCCCGTAGGGTTCAGTGTTAATCATTGAGACTCCCATAGTGTTCAGTGTTAATCAATGAGACTCCCGTAGGGTTCAGAGTTAATCAATGAGACTCCCATAGGGTTCAGTGTTAATCAGTGAGACTCCCACAGGGTTCAGTGTTAATCAGTGTGACTACCACAGGGTTCAGTGTTAATTAGTGAGCATCCCATAGGGTTCAGTGTTAATCAGTGAGACTCCCACAGGGTTCAGTGTTAATCAGTGAGACGCCCATAGGGTTCAGTGTTAATCAGTGAGACTCCCACAGCGTTCAGTGTTAATCAGTGAGACTCCCATAGGGTTCAGTGTTAATTAGTGAGACTCCCACAGGGTTCAGTGTTAATCAGTGAGACTGCCACAGAGTGCAGTGTTAATCAGTGAGACTCCCATAGGGTTCACTGTTAATCACTGAGACTTCCACCGGGTTCAGTGCTAATCAGTGAGACTCCCACAGGGTTCAGTGTTAATCAGTGAGACACCCATAGGATTCAGTGTTAATCAGTGAGACTCCCACAGGGTTCAGTGTTAATCATTGAGACTCCCCCAGGGTCCAGTGTTAATCAGTGAGATGCCCATAGGGTTCAGTGTTAATCAGTGAGACTCCCACAGGGTTCAGTGTTAATTAGTGAGACTCCCACAGGGTTCAGTGTTAATCAGTGAGACTCCCACAGGGTTCAGTGTTAATCAGTGAGACTCCCATACGGTTCAGTGACAATCACTGAGACTCCCATAGGGTTCAGTGTTAATCAGTGAGACTCCCACAGGGTTCAGTGTTAATCAGTGAGACTCCCACATGGTTCTGTGTTAATCAGTGAGACTCCCACTGGGCTCAGTGTTAATCATTGAGACTCCCACAGGGTTCAGTATTAATCAGTGAGACTCCCATAATGTTCAGTGTTAATCAGTGAGACACTCATAGGGTTCGGTGTTAATCAGTGAGACTCCCACAGTGTTCAGTGTTAATCAGTGAGACTCCCACAGGGTTCAGTGTTAATCAGTGAGACTCCCACAGGGTTCAGTGTTAATTAGTGAGCATCCCATAGGGTTCAGTGTTAATCAGTGAGACTCCCACAGGGTTCAGTGTTAATCAGTGAGACGCCCATAGGGTTCAGTGTTAATCAGTGAGACTCCCACAGGGTTCAGTGTTAATCAGTTAGACTCCCACAGGGTTCAGTATTAATCAGTGAGACTCCCATAGGGTTCAATGTTAATCAGTGAGACTCTTATAGGGTTCAGTGTTAATCAGTGAGACTCCCATAGGGTTCAGTATTAATCATTGAGACTTCCATAGGGTTCAGTGTTAATCAGTGAGACTCCCACAGGGTTCAGTGTTAATCAGTGAGATTCCCACATGGTTCAGTGTTAATCAGTGAGACTCCCATAGGGTTCAGTATTAATCATTGAGACTTCCATAGGGTTCAGTGTTAATCAGTGAGACTCCCACAGGGTTCAGTGTTAATCATTGAGATTCCCACATGGTTCTGTGTTAATCAGTGAGACTCCCACTGGGCTCAGTGTTAATCATTGAGACTCCCACAGGGTTCAGTATTAATCAGTGAGACTCCCATAGGGTTCAGTGTTAATCAGTGAGACTCTCATAGGGTTCGGTGTTAATCAGTGAGACTCCCCCAATGTTCAGTGTTAATCAGTGAGACTCCACAGGGTTCAGTGTTAATCAGTGAGACGCCCATAGGGTTCAGTGTTAATCAGTGAGACTCCCACAGCGTTCAGTGTTAATCAGTGAGACTCCCATAGGGTTCAGTGTTAATTAGTGAGACTCCCACAGGGTTCAGTGTTAATCAGTGAGACTCCCACAGAGTTCAGTGTTAATCAGTGAGACTCCCATAGGGTTCACTGTTAATCACTGAGACTTCCACCGGGTTCAGTGTTAATCAGTGAGACTCCCACAGGGTTCAGTGTTAATCAGTGAGACACCCATAGGATTCAGTGTTAATCAGTGAGACTCCCATAGGGTTCAGTGTTAATCAGTGATACTCCCATATGGTTCAGTGTTATTCAGTGAGACTCCCATAGGGTTCGTGTGTAATCAGTGAGACTCCCACATGGTCCAGTGTTAATCAATGAGACTCCCTTAGGGTTCAGTGTTAATCAGTGAGACTCCCACAGGGTTCAGTGTTAATCAGTGAGACTCCCACAGGGTTCAGTGTTAATCAGTGAGACTCCCATAGGGTTCAGTGTTAATCAGTGAGACTCCCATAGTGTTCAGTGTTAATCAGTGAGACTCCCATTGAGTTCAGTGTTCATCAGTGAGACTCCCATAGGGTTCAATGTTGATCAGTGAGACTCCCGTAGGGTTCAGTGTTAATCATTGAGACTCCCATAGTGTTCAGTGTTAATCAATGAGACTCCCGTAGGGTTCAGAGTTAATCAATGAGACTCCCATAGGGTTCAGTGTTAATCAGTGAGACTCCCACAGGGTTCAGTGTTAATCAGTGAGACTCCCACAGGGTTCAGTATTAATCAGTGAGACTCCCATAGGGTTCAATGTTAATCAGTGAGACTCTCATAGGGTTCAGTGTTAATCAGTGAGACTCCCACAGTGTTCAGTGTTAAACAGTGAGACTCCCATAGGGCTCAGTGTTAATCAGTGAGACTCCCACAGGGTTCAGTGTTAATTAGTGAGCATCCCATAGGGTTCAGTGTTAATCAGTGAGACTCCCACAGGGTTCAGTGTTAATCAGTGAGACTCCCACAGGGTTCAGTGTTAATCAGTGAGACTCCCTCAGCGTTCAGTGTTAATCAGTGAGACTCCCATAGGGTTCAGTGTTAATCAGTGAGACTCCCACAGGGTTCAGTGTTAATTAGTGAGACTCCCACAGGGTTCAGTGTTAATCAGTGAGACGCCCATAGGGTTCAGTGTTAATCAGTGAGACTCCCACAGGGTTCAGTGTTAATCAGTGAGATTCCCACATGGTTCAGTGTTAATCAGTGAGACTCCCATAGGGTTCAGTATTAATCATTGAGACTTCCATAGGGTTCAGTGTTAATCAGTGAGACTCCCACAGGGTTCAGTGTTAATCAGTGAGATTCCCACATGGTTCTGTGTTAATCAGTGAGACTCCCACTGGGCTCAGTGTTAATCATTGAGACTCCCACAGGGTTCAGTATTAATCAGTGAGACTCCCACAGGGTTCAGTGTTAATCAGTGAGACGCCCATAGGGTTCAGTGTTAATCAGTGAGACTCCCACAGCGTTCAGTGTTAATCAGTGAGACTCCCATAGGGTTCAGTTTTAATTAGTGAGACTCCCACAGGGTTCAGTGTTAATCAGTGAGACTCCCACAGAGTTCAGTGTTAATCAGTGAGACTCCCATAGGGTTCACTGTTAATCACTGAGACTTCCACCGGGTTCAGTGTTAATCAGTGAGACTCCCACAGGGTTCAGTGTTAATCAGTGAGACACCCATAGGATTCAGTGTTAATCAGTGAGACTCCCATAGGGTTCAGTGTTAATCAGTGATACTCCCATATGGTTCAGTGTTAATCAGTGAGACTCCCATAGGGTTCGTGTGTTAATCAGTGAGACTCCCACATGGTCCAGTGTTAATCAATGAGACTCCCTTAGGGTTCAGTGTTAATCAGTGAGACTCCCACAGGGTTCAGTGTTAATCAGTGAGACTCCCACAGGGTTCAGTGTTAATCAGTGAGACTCCCATAGGGTTCAGTGTTAATCAGTGAGACTCCCATAGTGTTCAGTGTTAATCAGTGAGACTCCCATTGAGTTCAGTGTTCATCAGTGAGACTCCCATAGGGTTCAATGTTGATCAGTGAGACTCCCGTAGGGTTCAGTGTTAATCATTGAGACTCCCATAGTGTTCAGTGTTAATCAATGAGACTCCCGTAGGGTTCAGAGTTAATCAATGAGACTCCCATAGGGTTCAGTGTTAATCAGTGAGACTCCCACAGGGTTCAGTGTTAATCAGTGAGACTCCCACAGGGTTCAGTATTAATCAGTGAGACTCCCATAGGGTTCAATGTTAATCAGTGAGACTCTCATAGGGTTCAGTGTTAATCAGTGAGACTCCCACAGTGTTCAGTGTTAATCAGTGAGACTCCCATAGGGCTCAGTGTTAATCAGTGAGACTCCCACAGGGTTCAGTGTTAATTAGTGAGCATCCCATAGGGTTCAGTGTTAATCAGTGAGACTCCCACAGGGTTCAGTGTTAATCAGTGAGACTCCCACAGGGTTCAGTGTTAATCAGTGAGACTCCCTCAGCGTTCAGTGTTAATCAATGAGACTCCCATAGGGTTCAGTGTTAATCAGTGAGACTCCCACAGGGTTCAGTGTTAATTAGTGAGACTCCCACAGGGTTCAGTGTTAATCAGTGAGATTCCCACAGGGTTCAGTGTTAATCAGTGAGACTCCCATAGGGTTCAGTGATAATCACTGAGACTCCCATAGGGTTCAGTGTTAATCAGTGAGACTCCCATAGTGTTCAGTGTTAGTCAGTGAGGCTCCCACAGGGTTCAGTATTAATCAATGAGACTCCCTCAGAGTTCAGTGTTAATCAGTGAGACTCCCCCAGGGTTCAGTGTTAATCAGTGAAACTCCCATAGGGTTCAGTGTTAATCAGAGAGACTCCCATAGGGTTCAGTGTTAATCATTGAGACTTCCATAGGGTTCAGTGTTAATCAGTGAGACTCCCACAGGGTTCAGTGTTAATCAGTGAGACTCCCATTGAGTTCAGTGTTCATCAGTGAGACTCCCATAGGGTTCAATGTTGATCAGTGAGACTCCCGTAGGGTTCAGTGTTAATCATTGAGACTCCCATAGTGTTCAGTGTTAATCAATGAGACTCCCGTAGGGTTCAGAGTTAATCAATGAGACTCCCATAGGGTTCAGTGTTAATCAGTGAGACTCCCACAGGGTTCAGTGTTAATCAGTGAGACTCCCACAGGGTTCAGTATTAATCAGTGAGACTCCCATAGGGTTCAATGTTAATCAGTGAGACTCTCATAGGGTTCAGTGTTAATCAGTGAGACTCCCACAGTGTTCAGTGTTAATCAGTGAGACTCCCATAGGGCTCAGTGTTAATCAGTGAGACTCCCACAGGGTTCAGTGTTAATTAGTGAGCATCCCATAGGGTTCAGTGTTAATCAGTGAGACTCCCACAGGGTTCAGTGTTAATCAGTGAGACTCCCACAGGGTTCAGTGTTAATCAGTGAGACTCCCTCAGCGTTCAGTGTTAATCAGTGAGACTCCCATAGGGTTCAGTGTTAATCAGTGAGACTCCCACAGGGTTCAGTGTTAATTAGTGAGACTCCCACAGGGTTCAGTGTTAATCAGTGAGATTCCCACAGGGTTCAGTGTTAATCAGTGAGACTCCCATAGGGTTCAGTGATAATCACTGAGACTCCCATAGGGTTCAGTGTTAATCAGTGAGATTCCCATAGTGTTCAGTGTTAGTCAGTGAGGCTCCCACAGGGTTCAGTATTAATCAATGAGACTCCCTCAGAGTTCAGTGTTAATCAGTGAGACTCCCCCAGGGTTCAGTGTTAATCAGTGAAACTCCCATAGGGTTCAGTGTTAATCAGAGAGACTCCCATAGGGTTCAGTGTTAATCATTGAGACTTCCATAGGGTTCAGTGTTAATCAGTGAGACTCCCACAGGGTTCAGTGTTAATCAGTGAGACTCCCACAGGGTTTTGTGTTAATCAGTGAGACTCCCACAGTCTTCAATGTTAATCAGTGAGACTCCCATAGGGTTCACTGTTAATCAGTGATACTCTCATAGTGTTCAATGTTAATCACTGAGACTCCCATTGAGTTCAGTGTTCATCAGTGAGACTCCCATAGGGATCAGTGTTAATCAGTGAGACTCCCGTAGGGTTCAGTGTTAATCAGTGAGACTCCCATAGTGTTCAGTGTTAATCACAGAGACTCCCGTGGGGTTCAGTGTTAATCAATGAGACTCCCATAGGGTTCAGTGTTAATCAGTGAGACTCCCAGAGGGTTCAGTGTTAATCACGGAGACTCCCATAGGGTTCAGTGTTAATCAGTGAGACTCCCATAGGGTTCAGTGTTAATCAGTGAGACTCCGATGGGGTTCAGTGTTAATCAGTGAGACCCCCATAGGGTTCAGTGTTAGTCAGTGAGACTCCCACAGGGTTCAATGTTAATCAGTGAGACTCTCATAGGGTTCAGTGTTAATCAGTGAGACTCCCATAGGGTTCAGTGATAATCACTGAGACTCCCATAGGGTTCAGTGTTAATCAGTGAGACTCCCATAGTGTTCAGTGTTAGTCAGTGAGGCTCCCACAGGGTTCAGTATTAATCAATGAGACTCCCTCAGAGTTCAGTGTTAATCAGTGAGACTCCCCCAGGGTCCAGTGTTAATCAGTGAGACGCCCATAGGGTTCAGTGTTAATCAGTGAGACTCCCACAGGGTTCAGTGTTAATCAGTGAGACTCCCTCAGCGTTCAGTGTTAATCAGTGAGACTCCCATAGGGTTCAGTGTTAATCAGTGAGACTCCCACAGGGTTCAGTGTTAATTAGTGAGACTCCCACAGGGTTCAGTGTTAATCAGTGAGACGCCCATAGGGTTCAGTGTTAATCAGTGAGACTCCCACAGGGTTCAGTGTTAATCAGTGAGATTCCCACATGGTTCAGTGTTAATCAGTGAGACTCCCATAGGGTTCAGTATTAATCATTGAGACTTCCATAGGGTTCAGTGTTAATCAGTGAGACTCCCACAGGGTTCAGTGTTAATCAGTGAGATTCCCACATGGTTCTGTGTTAATCAGTGAGACTCCCACTGGGCTCAGTGTTAATCATTGAGACTCCCACAGGGTTCAGTATTAATCAGTGAGACTCCCACAGGGTTCAGTGTTAATCAGTGAGACGCCCATAGGGTTCAGTGTTAATCAGTGAGACTCCCACAGCGTTCAGTGTTAATCAGTGAGACTCCCATAGGGTTCAGTGTTAATTAGTGAGACTCCCACAGGGTTCAGTGTTAATCAGTGAGACTCCCACAGAGTTCAGTGTTAATCAGTGAGACTCCCATAGGGTTCACTGTTAATCACTGAGACTTCCACCGGGTTCAGTGTTAATCAGTGAGACTCCCACAGGGTTCAGTGTTAATCAGTGAGACACCCATAGGATTCAGTGTTAATCAGTGAGACTCCCATAGGGTTCAGTGTTAATCAGTGATACTCCCATATGGTTCAGTGTTAATCAGTGAGACTCCCATAGGGTTCGTGTGTTAATCAGTGAGACTCCCACATGGTCCAGTGTTAATCAATGAGACTCCCTTAGGGTTCAGTGTTAATCAGTGAGACTCCCACAGGGTTCAGTGTTAATCAGTGAGACTCCCACAGGGTTCAGTGTTAATCAGTGAGACTCCCATAGGGTTCAGTGTTAATCAGTGAGACTCCCATAGTGTTCAGTGTTAATCAGTGAGACTCCCATTGAGTTCAGTGTTCATCAGTGAGACTCCCATAGGGTTCAATGTTGATCAGTGAGACTCCCCTAGGGTTCAGTGTTAATCATTGATACTCCCATAGTGTTCAGTGTTAATCAATGAGACTCCCGTAGGGTTCAGAGTTAATCAATGAGACTCCCATAGGGTTCAGTGTTAATCAGTGAGACTCCCACAGGGTTCAGTGTTAATCAGTGAGACTCCCACAGGGTTCAGTATTAATCAGTGAGACTCCCATAGGGTTCAATGTTAATCAGTGAGACTCTCATAGGGTTCAGTGTTAATCAGTGAGACTCCCACAGTGTTCAGTGTTAATCAGTGAGACTCCCATAGGGCTCAGTGTTAATCAGTGAGACTCCCACAGGGTTCAGTGTTAATTAGTGAGCATCCCATAGGGTTCAGTGTTAATCAGTGAGACTCCCACAGGGTTCAGTGTTAATCAGTGAGACTCCCACAGGGTTCAGTGTTAATCAGTGAGACTCCCTCAGCGTTCAGTGTTAATCAGTGAGACTCCCATAGGGTTCAGTGTTAATCAGTGAGACTCCCACAGGGTTCAGTGTTAATTAGTGAGACTCCCACAGGGTTCAGTGTTAATCAGTGAGATTCCCACAGGGTTCAGTGTTAATCAGTGAGACTCCCATAGGGTTCAGTGATAATCACTGAGACTCCCATAGGGTTCAGTGTTAATCAGTGAGACTCCCATAGTGTTCAGTGTTAGTCAGTGAGGCTCCCACAGGGTTCAGTATTAATCAATGAGACTCCCTCAGAGTTCAGTGTTAATCAGTGAGACTCCCCCAGGGTTCAGTGTTAATCAGTGAAACTCCCATAGGGTTCAGTGTTAATCAGAGAGACTCCCATAGGGTTCAGTGTTAATCATTGAGACTTCCATAGGGTTCAGTGTTAATCAGTGAGACTCCCACAGGGTTCAGTGTTAATCAGTGAGACTCCCATTGAGTTCAGTGTTCATCAGTGAGACTCCCATAGGGTTCAATGTTGATCAGTGAGACTCCCGTAGGGTTCAGTGTTAATCATTGAGACTCCCATAGTGTTCAGTGTTAATCAATGAGACTCCCGTAGGGTTCAGAGTTAATCAATGAGACTCCCATAGGGTTCAGTGTTAATCAGTGAGACTCCCACAGGGTTCAGTGTTAATCAGTGAGACTCCCACAGGGTTCAGTATTAATCAGTGAGACTCCCATAGGGTTCAATGTTAATCAGTGAGACTCTCATAGGGTTCAGTGTTAATCAGTGAGACTCCCACAGTGTTCAGTGTTAATCAGTGAGACTCCCATAGGGCTCAGTGTTAATCAGTGAGACTCCCACAGGGTTCAGTGTTAATTAGTGAGCATCCCATAGGGTTCAGTGTTAATCAGTGAGACTCCCACAGGGTTCAGTGTTAATCAGTGAGACTCCCATAGGGTTCAGTGTTAATCAGTGAGACTCCCACAGGGTTCAGTGTTAATTAGTGAGACTCCCACAGGGTTCAGTGTTAATCAGTGAGATTCCCACAGGGTTCAGTGTTAATCAGTGAGACTCCCATAGGGTTCAGTGATAATCACTGAGACTCCCATAGGGTTCAGTGTTAATCAGTGAGACTCCCATAGTGTTCAGTGTTAGTCAGTGAGGCTCCCACAGGGTTCAGTATTAATCAATGAGACTCCCTCAGAGTTCAGTGTTAATCAGTGAGACTCCCCCAGGGTTCAGTGTTAATCAGTGAAACTCCCATAGGGTTCAGTGTTAATCAGAGAGACTCCCATAGGGTTCAGTGTTAATCATTGAGACTTCCATAGGGTTCAGTGTTAATCAGTGAGACTCCCACAGGGTTCAGTGTTAATCAGTGAGACTCCCACAGGGTTTTGTGTTAATCAGTGAGACTCCCACAGTCTTCAATGTTAATCAGTGAGACTCCCATAGGGTTCACTGTTAATCAGTGATACTCTCATAGTGTTCAATGTTAATCACTGAGACTCCCATTGAGTTCAGTGTTCATCAGTGAGACTCCCATAGGGATCAGTGTTAATCAGTGAGACTCCCGTAGGGTTCAGTGTTAATCAGTGAGACTCCCATAGTGTTCAGTGTTAATCACAGAGACTCCCGTGGGGTTCAGTGTTAATCAATGAGACTCCCATAGGGTTCAGTGTTAATCAGTGAGACTCCCAGAGGGTTCAGTGTTAATCACGGAGACTCCCATAGGGTTCAGTGTTAATCAGTGAGACTCCCATAGGGTTCAGTGTTAATCAGTGAGACTCCGATGGGGTTCAGTGTTAATCAGTGAGACCCCCATAGGGTTCAGTGTTAGTCAGTGAGACTCCCACAGGGTTCAATGTTAATCAGTGAGACTCTCATAGGGTTCAGTGTTAATCAGTGAGACTCCCATAGGGTTCAGTGATAATCACTGAGACTCCCATAGGGTTCAGTGTTAATCAGTGAGACTCCCATAGTGTTCAGTGTTAGTCAGTGAGGCTCCCACAGGGTTCAGTATTAATCAATGAGACTCCCTCAGAGTTCAGTGTTAATCAGTGAGACTCCCCCAGGGTCCAGTGTTAATCAGTGAGACGCCCATAGGGTTCAGTGTTAATCAGTGAGACTCCCACAGGGTTCAGTGTTAATTAGTGAGACTCCCACAGGGTTCAGTGTTAATCAGTGAGACTCCCACAGGGTTCAGTGTTAATCAGTGAGACTCCCATACGGTTCAGTGACAATCACTGAGACTCCCATAGGGTTCAGTGTTAATCAGTGAGACTCCCACAGGGTTCAGTGTTAATCAGTGAGACTCCCACATGGTTCTGTGTTAATCAGTGAGACTCCCACTGGGCTCAGTGTTAATCATTGAGACTCCCACAGGGTTCAGTATTAATCAGTGAGACTCCCATAGTGTTCAGTGTTAATCAGTGAGACTCTCATAGGGTTCGGTGTTAATCAGTGAGACTCCCACAGTGTTCAGTGTTAATCAGTGAGACTCCCACAGGGTTCAGTGTTAATCAGTGAGACTCCCACAGGGTTCAGTGTTAATTAGTGAGCATCTCATAGGGTTCAGTGTTAATCAGTGAGACTCCCACAGGGTTCAGTGTTAATCAGTGAGACGCCCATAGGGTTCAGTGTTAATCATTGAGACTCCAGAAGGTTCAGTGTTAATCAGTTGGACTCCCACAGGGTTCAGTATTAATCAGTGAGACTCCCATAGGGTTCAATGTTAATCAGTGAGATTCCCACATGGTTCAGTGTTAATCAGTGAGACTCCCATAGGGTTCAGTATTAATCATTGAGACTTCCATAGGGTTCAGTGTTAATCAGTGAGACTCCCACAGGGTTCAGTGTTAATCAGTGAGATTCCCACATGGTTCTGTGTTAATCAGTGAGACTCCCACTGGGCTCAGTGTTTATCATTGAGACTCCCACAGTGTTCAGTATTAATCAGTGAGACTCCCATAGGGTTCAGTGTTAATCAGTGAGACTCTCATAGGGTTCGGTGTTAATCAGTGAGACTCCCCCAATGTTCAATGTTAATCAGTGAGACTCCAACAGGGTTCAGTGTTAATCAGTGTGACTACCACAGGGTTCAGTGTTAATTAGTGAGCATCCCATAGGGTTCAGTGTTAATCAGTGAGACTCCCACAGGGTTCAGTGTTAATCAGTGAGACGCCCATAGGGTTCAGTGTTAATCAGTGAGACTCCCACAGTGTTCAGTGTTAATCAGTGAGACTCCCATAGGGTTCAGTGTTAATTAGTGAGACTCCCACAGGGTTCAGTGTTAATCAGTGAGACTCCCACAGAGTTCAGTGTTAATCAGTGAGACTCCCATAGGGTTCACTATTAATCACTGAGACTTCCACCGGGTTCAGTGTTAATCAGTGAGACTCCCACAGGGTTCAGTGTTAATCAGTGAGACACCCATAGGATTCAGTGTTAATCAGTGAGACTCCCATAGGGTTCAGTGTTAATCAGTGATACTCCCATATGGTTCAGTGTTAATCAGTGAGACTCCCATAGGGTTCGTGTGTTAATCAGTGAGACTCCCACATGGTCCAGTGTTAATCAATGAGACTCCCTTAGGGTTCAGTGTTAATCAGTGAGACTCCCACAGGGTTCAGTGTTAATCAGTGAGACTCCCACAGGGTTCAGTGTTAATCAGTGAGACTCCCATAGGGTTCAGTGTTAATCAGTGAGACTCCCATAGTGTTCAGTGTTAATCAGTGAGACTCCCATTGAGTTCAGTGTTCATCAGTGAGACTCCCATAGGGTTCAATGTTGATCAGTGAGACTCCCGTAGGGTTCAGTGTTAATCATTGAGACTCCCATAGTGTTCAGTGTTAATCAATGAGACTCCCGTAGGGTTCAGAGTTAATCAATGAGACTCCCATAGGGTTCAGTGTTAATCAGTGAGACTCCCACAGGGTTCAGTGTTAATCAGTGAGACTCCCACAGGGTTCAGTATTAATCAGTGAGACTCCCATAGGGTTCAATGTTAATCAGTGAGACTCCCACAGTGTTCAGTGTTAATCAGTGAGACTCCCATAGGGCTCAGTGTTAATCAGTGAGACTCCCACAGGGTTCAGTGTTAATTAGTGAGCATCCCATAGGGTTCAGTGTTAATCAGTGAGACTCCCACAGAGTTCAGTGTTAATCAGTGAGACTCCCACAGGGTTCAGTGTTAATCAGTGAGACTCCCTCATCGTTCAGTGTTAATCAGTGAGACTCCCATAGGGTTCAGTGTTAATCAGTGAGACTCCCACAGGGTTCAGTGTTAATTAGTGAGACTCCCACAGGGTTCAGTGTTAATCAGTGAGATTCCCACAGGGTTCAGTGTTAATCAGTGAGACTCCCATAGGGTTCAGTGATAATCACTGAGACTCCCATAGGGTTCAGTGTTAATCAGTGAGACTCCCATAGTGTTCAGTGTTAGTCAGTGAGGCTCCCACAGGGTTCAGTATTAATCAATGAGACTCCCTCAGAGTTCAGTGTTAATCAGTGAGACTCCCCCAGGGTTCAGTGTTAATCAGTGAAACTCCCATAGGGTTCAGTGTTAATCAGAGAGACTCCCATAGGGTTCAGTGTTAATCATTGAGACTTCCATAGGGTTCAGTGTTAATCAGTGAGACTCCCACAGGGTTCAGTGTTAATCAGTGAGACTCCCACAGGGTTTTGTGTTAATCAGTGAGACTCCCACATTCTTCAATGTTAATCAGTGAGACTCCCATAGGGTTCACTGTTAATCAGTGAGACTCTCATAGTGTTCAATGTTAATCACTGAGACTCCCATTGAGTTCAGTGTTCATCAGTGAGACTCCCATAGGGATCAGTGTTAATCAGTGAGACTCCCGTAGGGTTCAGTGTTAATCAGTGAGACTCCCATAGTGTTCAGTGTTAATCACTGAGACTCCCGTGGGGTTCAGTGTTAATCAATGAGACTCCCTTAGGGTTCAGTGTTAATCAGTGAGACTCCCAGAGGGTTCAGTGTTAATCAGTGAGACTCCAACAGGGTTCAGTGTTAATCAGTGTGACTACCACAGGGTTCAGTGTTAATTAGTGAGCATCCCATAGGGTTCAGTGTTAATCAGTGAAACCCCCATAGGGTTCAGTGTTAGTCAGTGAGACTCCCACAGGGTTCAATGTTAATCAGTGAGACTCTCATAGGGTTCAGTGTTAATCAGTGAGACTCCCATAGGGTTCAGTAATAATCACTGAGACTTCCTTAGGGTTCAGTGTTAATCAGTGAAACCCCCATAGGGTTCAGTGTTAGTCAGTAAGACTCCCACAGGGTTCAATGTTAATCAGTGAGACTCTCATAGGGTTCAGTGTTAATCAGTGAGACTCCCATAGGGTTCAGTGATAATCACTGAGACTTCCATAGGGTTCAGTGTTAATCAGTGAGACTCCCACAGGGTTCAGTGTTAATTAGTGAGACTCCCACAGGGTTCAGTGTTAATCAGTGAGATTCCCAAAGGGTTCAGTGTTAATCAGTGAGACTCCCATAGGGTTCAGTGATAATCACTGAGACTCCCATAGGGTTCAGTGTTAATCAGTGAGACTCCCATAGTGTTCAGTGTTAGTCAGTGAGGCTCCCACAGGGTTCAGTATTAATCAATGAGACTCCCTCAGAGTTCAGTGTTAATCAGTGAGACTCCCCCAGGGTTCAGTGTTAATCAGTGAAACTCCCATAGGGTTCAGTGTTAATCAGAGAGACTCCCATAGGGTTCAGTGTTAATCATTGAGACTTCCATAGGGTTCAGTGTTAATCAGTGAGACTCCCACAGGGTTCAGTGTTAATCAGTGAGACTCCCACAGGGTTTTGTGTTAATCAGTGAGACTCCCACTGTCTTCAATGTTAATCAGTGAGACTCCCATAGGGTTCACTGTTAATCAGTGAGACTCTCATAGTGTTCAATGTTAATCACTGAGACTCCCATTGAGTTCAGTGTTCATCAGTGAGACTCCCATAGGGATCAGTGTTAATCAGTGAGACTCCCGTAGGGTTCAGTGTTAATCAGTGAGACTCCCATAGTGTTCAGTGTTAATCACTGAGACTCCCGTGGGGTTCAGTGTTAATCAATGAGACTCCCTTAGGGTTCAGTGTTAATCAGTGAGACTCCCAGAGGGTTCAGTGTTAATCACGGAGACTCCCATAGGGTTCAGTGTTAATCAGTGAGACTCCCATAGGGTTCAGTGTTAATCAGTGAGACTCCGATAGGGTTCAGTGTTAATCAGTGAAACCCCCATAGGGTTCAGTGTTAGTCAGTGAGACTCCCACAGGGTTCAATGTTAATCAGTGAGACTCTCATAGGGTTCAGTGTTAATCAGTGAGACTCCCATAGGGTTCAGTGATAATCACTGAGACTCCCATAGGGTTCAGTGTTAATCAATGAGACTCCCATAGTGTTCAGTGTTAGTCAGTGAGGCTCCCACAGGGTTCAGTATTAATCAATGAGACTCCCTCAGAGTTAGTGTTAATCAGTGAGACTCCCCCAGGGTTCAGTGTTAATCAGTGAGACTCCCATAGGGTTCAGTGTTAATCAGAGAGACTCCCATAGGGTTCAGTGTTAATCATTGAGACTTCCATAGGGTTCAGTGTTAATCAGTGAGACTCCCACAGGGTTCAGTGTTAATCAGTGAGACTCCCACAGGGTTTTGTGTTAATCAATGAGACTCCCACAGTGTTCAATGTTAATCAGTGAGACTCCCATAGGGTTCAGTGTTAATCAGTGAGACTCTCATAGTGTTCAATGTTAATCACTGAGACTCCCATTGAGTTCAGTGTTCATCAGTGAGACTCCCATAGGGTTCAGTGTTAATCAGTGAGACTCCCGTAGGGTTCAGTGTTAATCAGTGAGACTCCCATAGTGTTCAGTGTTAATCACTGAGACTCCCATAGGGTTCAGTGTTAATCAGTGAGACTCCCGTAGGGTTCAGTGTTAATCAGTGAGACTCCAATAGGGTTCAGTGTTAATCAGTGAGACTCCCAGAGGGTTCAGTGTTAATCACGGAGACTCCCATAGGGTTCAGTGTTAATCAGTGAGACTCCCATAGGGTGCAGTGTTAATCAGTGAGACTCCGATAGGGTTCAGTGTTAATCAGTGAGACCCCCATAGGGTTCAGTGTTAGTCAGTGAGACTCCCACAGGGTTCAATGTTAATCAGTGAGACTCTCATAGGGTTCAGTGTTAATCAGTGAGACTCCCACAGTGTTCAGTGTTAATCAGTGAGACTCCCATAGGGTTCAGTGTTAATCAGTGAGACTCCCACAGGGTTCAGTGTTAAATAGTGAGCATCCCATAGGGTTCATTGTTAATCACTGAGACTCTCACAGGGTTCAGTGTTAATCAGTGAGACTCCCACAGGGTTCAGTGTTAATCAGTGAGACGCCCACAGCGTTCAGTGTTAATCAGTGAGACTCCCATAGGGTTCAGTGTTAATCAGTGAGACTCCCATAGAGTTCAGTGTTAATCATTGAGACTCCCATAGTGTTCAGTGTTAGTCAGTGAGGCTCCCACAGGGTTCAGTATTAATCAGTGAGACTCCTACAGAGTTCAGTGTTAATCAGTGAGTCTCCCATAGGGTTCAGTGTTAATCAGTGACACTCCCTTAGGGTTCATGTGTTAATCAGTGAGACTCCCCCTGGGTTCAGTGTTAATTTGTGAGACTCCCATAGGGTTCAGTGTTAATCAGTGAGACTCCCATAGGGTTCAGTGTTAATCATTGAGACTTCCATAGGGTTCAGTGTTAATCAGTGAGACTCCCACAGGGTTCAGTGTTAATCAGTGAGACTCCCACATGGTTCTGTGTTAATCAGTGAGACTCCCACTGGGCTCAGTGTTAATCATTGAGACTCCCACAGGGTTCAGAATTAATCAGTGAGACTCCCATAGGGTTCAGTGTTAATCAGTGAGACTCTCATAGGGTTCGGTGTTAATCAGTGAGACTCCCACAGTGTTCAGTGTTAATCAGTGAGACTCCCACAGGGTTCAGTGTTAATCAGTGAGACTCCCACAGGGTTCAGTGTTAATTAGTGAGCATCCCATAGGGTTCAGTGTTAATCAGTGAGACTCCCACAGGGTTCAATGTTAATCAGTGAGACGCCCATAGGGTTCAGTGTTAATCAGTGAGACTCCCATAGGGTTCAGTGTTAATTAGTGAGACTCCCACAGGGTTCAGTGTTAATCAGTGAGACTCCCACAGAGTTCAGTGTTAATCAGTGAGACTCCCATAGGGTTCACTGTTAATCACTGAGACTTCCACCGGGTTCAGTGTTAATCAGTGAGACTCCAACAGGGTTCAGTGTTAATCAGTGAGACACCCATAGGATTCAGTGTTAATCAGTGAGACTACCATAGGGTTCAGTGTTAATCAGTGATACTCCCATATGGTTCAGTGTTAATCAGTGAGACTCCCATAGGGTTCGTGTGTTAATCAGTGAGACTCCCACATGGTCCAGTGTTAATCAATGAGACTCCCATAGGGTTCAGTGTTAATCAGTGAGACTCCCATAGTGTTCAGTGTTAGTCAGTGAGGCTCCCACAGGGTTCAGTATTAATCAATGAGACTCCCTCAGAGTTCAGTGTTAATCAGTGAGACTCCCCCAGGGTTCAGTGTTAATCAGTGAAACTCCCATAGGGTTCAGTGTTAATCAGAGAGACTCCCATAGGGTTCAGTGTTAATCATTGAGACTTCCATAGGGTTCAGTGTTAATCAGTGAGACTCCCACAGGGTTCAGTGTTAATCAGTGAGACTCCCACAGGGTTTTGTGTTAATCAGTGAGACTCCCACAGTCTTCAATGTTAATCAGTGAGACTCCCATAGGGTTCACTGTTAATCAGTGAGACTCTCATAGTGTTCAATGTTAATCACTGAGACTCCCATTGAGTTCAGTGTTCATCAGTGAGACTCCCATAGGGATCAGTGTTAATCAGTGAGACTCCCGTAGGGTTCAGTGTTAATCAGTGAGACTCCCATAGTGTTCAGTGTTAATCACTGAGACTCCCGTGGGGTTCAGTGTTAATCAATGAGACTCCCTTAGGGTTCAGTGTTAATCAATGAGACTCCCAGAGGGTTCAGTGTTAATCACGGAGACTCCCATAGGGTTCAGTGTTAATCAGTGAGACTCCCATAGGGTTCAGTGTTAATCAGTGAGACTCCGATAGGGTTCAGTGTTAATCAGTGAAACCCCCATAGGGTTCAGTGTTAGTCAGTGAGACTCCCACAGGGTTCAATGTTAATCAGTGAGACTCTCATAGGGTTCAGTGTTAATCAGTGAGACTCCCATAGGGTTCAGTGATAATCACTGAGACTCCCATAGGGTTCAGTGTTAATCAATGAGACTCCCATAGTGTTCAGTGTTAGTCAGTGAGGCTCCCACAGGGTTCAGTATTAATCAATGAGACTCCCTCAGAGTTAGTGTTAATCAGTGAGACTCCCCCAGGGTTCAGTGTTAATCAGTGAGACTCCCATAGGGTTCAGTGTTAATCAGAGAGACTCCCATAGGGTTCAGTGTTAATCAGTGAGACCCCCATAGGGTTCAGTGTTAGTCAGTGAGACTCCCACAGGGTTCAATGTTAATCAGTGAGACTCTCATAGGGTTCAGTGTTAATCAGTGAGACTCCCACAGGGTTCAGTGTTAATCAGTGAGACTCCCACAGGGTTTTGTGTTAATCAATGAGACTCCCACAGTGTTCAATGTTAATCAGTGAGACTCCCATATGGTTCAGTGTTAATCAGTGAGACTCTCATAGTGTTCAATGTTAATCACTGAGACTCCCATTGAGTTCAGTGTTCATCAGTGAGACTCCCATAGGGTTCAGTGTTAATCAGTGAGACTCCCGTAGGGTTCAGTGTTAATCAGTGAGACTCCCATAGTGTTCAGTGTTAATCACTGAGACTCCCGTGGGGTTCAGTGTTAATCAATGAGACTCCCATAGGGTTCAGTGTTAATCAGTGAGACTCCCAGAGGGTTCAGTGTTAATCACGGAGACTCCCATAGGGTTCAGTGTTAATCAGTGAGACTCCCATAGGGTGCAGTGTTAATCAGTGAGACTCCGATAGGGTTCAGTGTTAATCAGTGAGACCCCCATAGGGTTCAGTGTTAGTCAGTGAGACTCCCACAGGGTTCAATGTTAATCAGTGAGACTCTCATAGGGTTCAGTGTTAATCAGTGAGACTCCCACAGTGTTCAGTGTTAATCAGTGAGACTCCCATAGGGTTCAGTGTTAATCAGTGAGACTCCCACAGGGTTCAGTGTTAAATAGTGAGCATCCCATAGGGTTCATTGTTAATCACTGAGACTCTCACAGTGTTCAGTGTTAATCAGTGAGACTCCCACAGGGTTCAGTGTTAATCAGTGAGACGCCCACAGCGTTCAGTGTTAATCAGTGAGACTCCCATAGGGTTCAGTGTTAATCAGTGAGACTCCCATAGGGTTCAGTGTTAATCATTGAGACTCCCATAGTGTTCAGTGTTAGTCAGTGAGGCTCCCACAGGGTTCAGTATTAATCAGTGAGACTCCTACAGAGTTCAGTGTTAATCAGTGAGTCTCCCATAGGGTTCAGTGTTAATCAGTGACACTCCCTTAGGGTTCATGTGTTAATCAGTGAGACTCCCCCTGGGTTCAGTGTTAATTTGTGAGACTCCCATAGGGTTCAGTGTTAATCAGTGAGACTCCCATAGGGTTCAGTGTTAATCATTGAGACTTCCATAGGGTTCAGTGTTAATCAGTGAGACTCCCACAGGGTTCAGTGTTAATCAGTGAGACTCCCACATGGTTCTGTGTTAATCAGTGAGACTCCCACTGGGCTCAGTGTTAATCATTGAGACTCCCACAGGGTTCAGTATTAATCAGTGAGACTCCCATAGGGTTCAGTGTTAATCAGTGAGACTCTCATAGGGTTTGGTGTTAATCAGTGAGACTCCCACAGTGTTCAGTGTTAATCAGTGAGACTCCCACAGGGTTCAGTGTTAATCAGTGAGACTCCCACAGGGTTCAGTGTTAATTAGTGAGCATCCCATAGGGTTCAGTGTTAATCAGTGAGACTCCCACAGGGTTCAATGTTAATCAGTGAGACGCCCATAGGGTTCAGTGTTAATCAGTGAGACTCCCATAGGGTTCAGTGTTAATTAGTGAGACTCCCACAGGGTTCAGTGTTAATCAGTGAGACTCCCACAGAGTTCAGTGTTAATCAGTGAGACTCCCATAGGGTTCACTGTTAATCACTGAGACTTCCACCGGGTTCAGTGTTAATCAGTGAGACTCCAACAGGGTTCAGTGTTAATCAGTGAGACACCCATAGAATTCAGTGTTAATCAGTGAGACTACCATAGGGTTCAGTGTTAATCAGTGATACTCCCATATGGTTCAGTGTTAATCAGTGAGACTCCCATAGGGTTCGTGTGTTAATCAGTGAGACTCCCACATGGTCCAGTGTTAATCAATGAGACTCCCATAGGGTTCAGTGTTAATCAGTGAGACTCCCACAGGGTTCAGTGTTAATCATTGAGACTCCCACAGGGTTCAGTGTTAATCAGTGAGACTCCTACAGGGTTCAGTGTTAATCAGTGAGACTCCCATAGGGTTCAGTGTTAATCAGTGAGACTCCCATAGTGTTCAGTGTTAATCAGTGAGACTCTCATAGGGTTCAGTGTTAATCAGTGAGACTCCCACAGTGTTCAGTGTTAATCAGTGAGACTCCCATAGGGTTCAGTGTTAAACAGTGAGACTCCCACAGGGTTCAGTGTTAATTAGTGAGCATCCCATAGGGTTCAGTGTTAATCAGTGAGACTCCCACAGGGTTCAGTGTTAATCAGTGAGACTCCCACAGGGTTCAGTGTTAATCAGTGAGACTCCCACAGGGCTCAGTGTTAATCAGTGAGACTCCCACAGCGTTCAGTGTTAATCAGTGAGACTCCCATCGGGTTCACTGTTAATCACTGAGACTTCCACCGGGTTCAGTGTTAATCAGTGAGACTCCCACAGAGTTCAGTGTTAATCAGTGAGACTCCCATAGGGTTCACTGTTAATCACTGAGACTTCCACCACGTTCAGTGTTAATCAGTGAGACTCCCACAGGGTTCAGTGTTAATCAGTGAGACACCCATAGGATTCAGTGTTAATCAGTGTGACTCCCATAGGGTTCAGTGTTAATCAGTGATACTCCCATATGGTTCAGTGTTAATCAGTGAGACTCCCATAGGGTTCGTGTGTTAATGAGTGAGACTCCCACATGGTCCAGTGTTAATCAATGAGACTCCCATAGGGTTCAGTGTTAATCAGTGAGACTCCCACAGGGTTCAGTGTTAATCAGTGAGACTCCCACAGGGTTCAGTGTTAATCAGTGAGACTCCCATAGGGTTCAGTGTTAATCAGTGAGACTCCCATAGTGTTCAGTGTTAATCAGTGATACTCCCATTGAGTTCAGTGTTCATCAGTGAGACTCCCATAGGGTTCAATGTTGATCAGTGAGACTCCCGTAGGGTTCAGTGTTAATCATTGAGACTCCCATAGTGTTCAGTGTTAATCAATGAGACTCCCGTAGGGTTCAGAGTTAATCAATGAGACTCCCATAGGGTTCAGTGTTAATCAGTGAGACTCCCACAGGGTTCAGTGTTAATCAGTGAGACTCCCACAGGGTTCAGTATTAATCAGTGAGACTCCCATAGGGTTCAATGTTAATCAGTGAGACTCTCATAGGGTTCAGTGTTAATCAGTGAGACTCCCACAGTGTTCAGTGTTAATCAGTGAGACTCCCATAGGGCTCAGTGTTAATCAGTGAGACTCCCACAGGGTTCAGTGTTAATTAGTGAGCATCCCATAGGGTTCAGTGTTAATCAGTGAGACTCCCACAGGGTTCAGTGTTAATCAGTGAGACTCCCACAGGGTTCAGTGTTAATCAGTGAGACTCCCTCAGCGTTCAGTGTTAATCAGTGAGACTCTCATAGGGTTCAGTGTTAATCAGTGAGACTCCCACAGGGTTCAGTGTTAATTAGTGAGACTCCCACAGGGTTCAGTGTTAATCAGTGAGATTCCCACAGGGTTCAGTGTTAATCAGTGAGACTCCCATAGGGTTCAGTGATAATCACTGAGACTCCCATAGGGTTCAGTGTTAATCAGTGAGACTCCCATAGTGTTCAGTGTTAGTCAGTGAGGCTCCCACAGGGTTCAGTATTAATCAATGAGACTCCCTCAGAGTTCAGTGTTAATCAGTGAGACTCCCCCAGGGTTCAGTGTTAATCAGTGAAACTCCCATAGGGTTCAGTGTTAATCAGAGAGACTCCCATAGGGTTCAGTGTTAATCATTGAGACTTCCATAGGGTTCAGTGTTAATCAGTGAGACTCCCACAGGGTTCAGTGTTAATCAGTGAGACTCCCACAGGGTTTTGTGTTAATCAGTGAGACTCCCACAGTCTTCAATGTTAATCAGTGAGACTCCCATAGGGTTCACTGTTAATCAGTGAGACTCTCATAGTGTTCAATGTTAATCACTGAGACTCCCATTGAGTTCAGTGTTCATCAGTGAGACTCCCATAGGGATCAGTGTTAATCAGTGAGACTCCCGTAGGGTTCAGTGTTAATCAGTGAGACTCCCATAGTGTTCAGTGTTAATCACTGAGACTCCCGTGGGGTTCAGTGTTAATCAATTAGACTCCCTTAGGGTTCAGTGTTAATCAGTGAGACTCCCAGAGGGTTCAGTGTTAATCACAGAGACTCCCATAGGGTTCAGTGTTAATCAGTGAGACTCCCATAGGGTTCAGTGTTAATCAGTGAGACTCCGATAGGGTTCAGTGTTAATCAGTGAAACCCCCATAGGGTTCAGTGTTAGTCAGTGAGACTCCCACAGGGTTCAATGTTAATCAGTGAGACTCTCATAGGGTTCAGTGTTAATCAGTGAGACTCCCATAGGGTTCAGTGATAATCACTGAGACTTCCATAGGGTTCAGTGTTAATCAGTGAAACCCCCATAGCGTTCAGTGTTAGTCAGTAAGACTCCCACAGGGTTCAATGTTAATCAGTGAGACTCTCATAGGGTTCAGTGTTAATCAGTGAGACTCCCATAGGGTTCAGTGATAATCACTGAGACTTCCATAGGGTTCAGTGTTAATCAGTGAGACTCCCACAGGGTTCAGTGTTAATTAGTGAGACTCCCACAGGGTTCAGTGTTAATCAGTGAGATTCCCACAGGGTTCAGTGTTAATCAGTGAGACTCCCATAGGGTTCAGTGATAATCACTGAGACTCCCATAGGGTTCAGTGTTAATCAGTGAGACTCCCATAGTGTTCAGTGTTAGTCAGTGAGGCTCCCACAGGGTTCAGTATTAATCAATGAGACTCCCTCAGAGTTCAGTGTTAATCAGTGAGACTCCCCCAGGGTTCAGTGTTAATCAGTGAAACTCCCATAGGGTTCAGTGTTAATCAGAGAGACTCCCATAGGGTTCAGTGTTAATCATTGAGACTTCCATAGGGTTCAGTGTTAATCAGTGAGACTCCCACAGGGTTCAGTGTTAATCAGTGAGACTCCCACAGGGTTTTGTGTTAATCAGTGAGACTCCCACAGTCTTCAATGTTAATCAGTGAGACTCCCATAGGGTTCACTGTTAATCAGTGAGACTCTCATAGTGTTCAATGTTAATCACTGAGACTCCCATTGAGTTCAGTGTTCATCAGTGAGACTCCCATAGGGTTCAGTGATAATCACTGAGACTCCCATAGGGTTCAGTGTTAATCAATGAGACTCCCATAGTGTTCAGTGTTAGTCAGTGAGGCTCCCACAGGGTTCAGTATTAATCAATGAGACTCCCTCAGAGTTAGTGTTAATCAGTGAGACTCCCCCAGGGTTCAGTGTTAATCAGTGAGACTCCCATAGGGTTCAGTGTTAATCATTGAGACTTCCATAGGGTTCAGTGTTAATCAGTGAGACTCCCACAGGGATCAGTGTTAATCAGTGAGACTCCCACAGGGTTTTGTGTTAATCAATGAGACTCCCACAGTGTTCAATGTTAATCAGTGAGACTCCCATAGGGTTCAGTGTTAATCAGTGAGACTCTCATAGTGTTCAATGTTAATCACTGAGACTCCCATTGAGTTCAGTGTTCATCAGTGAGACTCCCATAGGGTTCAGTGTTAATCAGTGAGACTCCCGTAGGGTTCAGTGTTAATCAGTGAGACTCCCATAGTGTTCAGTGTTAATCACTGAGACTCCCGTGGGGTTCAGTGTTAATCAATGAGACTCCCATAGGGTTCAGTGTTAATCAGTGAGACTCCCAGAGGGTTCAGTGTTAATCACGGAGACTCCCATAGGGTTCAGTGTTAATCAGTGAGACTCCCATAGGGTGCAGTGTTAATCAGTGAGACTCCCACAGTGTTCAGTGTTAATCAGTGAGACTCCCATAGGGTTCAGTGTTAATCAGTGAGACTCCCACAGGGTTCAGTGTTAAATAGTGAGCATCCCATAGGGTTCATTGTTAATCACTGAGACTCTCACAGGGTTCAGTGTTAATCAGTGAGACTCCCACAGGGTTCAGTGTTAATCAGTGAGACGCCCACAGCGTTCAGTGTTAATCAGTGAGACTCCCATAGGGTTCAGTGTTAATCAGTGAGACTCCCATAGGGTTCAGTGTTAATCAGTGAGACTCCCATAGTGTTCAGTGTTAGTCAGTGAGGCTCCCACAGGGTTCAGTATTAATCAGTGAGACTCCTACAGAGTTCAGTGTTAATCAGTGAGTCTCCCATAGGGTTCAGTGTTAATCAGTGACACTCCCTTAGGGTTCATGTGTTAATCAGTGAGACTCCCCCTGGGTTCAATGTTAATTTGTGAGACTCCCATAGGGTTCAGTGTTAATCAGTGAGACTCCCATAGGGTTCAGTGTTAATCATTGAGACTTCCATAGGGTTCAGTGTTAATCAGTGAGACTCCCACAGGGTTCAGTGTTAATCAGTGAGACTCCCACATGGTTCTGTGTTAATCAGTGAGACTCCCACTGGGCTCAGTGTTAATCATTGAGACTCCCACAGGGTTCAGTATTAATCAGTGAGACTCCCATAGGGTTCAGTGTTAATCAGTGAGACTCTCATAGGGTTCGGTGTTAATCAGTGAGACTCCCACAGTGTTCAGTATTAATCAGTGAGACTCCTACAGAGTTCAGTGTTAATCAGTGAGTCTCCCATAGGGTTCAGTGTTAATCAGTGACACTCCCTTAGGGTTCATGTGTTAATCAGTGAGACTCCCACAGGGTTCAGTGTTAATCAGTGAGACTCCCACATGGTTCTGTGTTAATCAGTGAGACTCCCACTGGGCTCAGTGTTAATCATTGAGACTCCCACAGGGTTCAGTATTAATCAGTGAGACTCCCATAGGGTTCAGTGTTAATCAGTGATACTCCCATAGTGTTCAGTGTTAGTCAGTGAGGCTCCCACAGGGTTCAGTATTAATCAGTGAGACTCCTACAGAGTTCAGTGTTAATCAGTGAGTCTCCCATAGGGTTCAGTGTTAATCAGTGACACTCCCTTAGGGTTCATGTGTTAATCAGTGAGACTCCCCCTGGGTTCAGTGTTAATTTGTGAGACTCCCATAGGGTGCAGTGTTAATCAGTGAGACTCCCATAGGGTTCAGTGTTAATCATTGAGACTTCCATAGGGTTCAGTGTTAATCAGTGAGACTCCCACAGGGTTCAGTGTTAATCAGTGAGACTCCCACATGGTTCTGTGTTAATCAGTGAGACTCCCACTGGGCTCAGTGTTAATCATTGAGACTCCCACAGGGTTCAGTATTAATCAGTGAGACTCCCATAGGGTTCAGTGTTAATCAGTGAGACTCTCATAGGGTTCGGTGTTAATCAGTGAGACTCCCACAGTGTTCAGTGTTAATCAGTGAGACTCCCACAGGGTTCAGTGTTAATCAGTGAGACTCCCACAGGGTTCAGTGTTAATTAGTGAGCATCCCATAGGGTTCAGTGTTAATCAGTGAGACTCCCACAGGGTTCAATGTTAATCAGTGAGACGCCCATAGGGTTCAGTGTTAATCAGTGAGACTCCCACAGCGTTCAGTGTTAATCAGTGAGACTCCCATAGGGTTCAGTGTTAATTAGTGAGACTCCCACAGGGTTCAGTGTTAATCAGTGAGACTCCCACAGAGTTCAGTGTTAATCAGTGAGACTCCCATAGGGTTCACTGTTAATCACTGAGACTTCCACTGGGTTCAGTGTTAATCAGTGAGACTCCAACAGGGTTCAGTGTTAATCAGTGAGACACCCATAGGATTCAGTGTTAATCAGTGAGACTACCATAGGGTTCAGTGTTAATCAGTGATACTCCCATATGGTTCAGTGTTAATCAGTGAGACTCCCGTAGGGTTCGTGTGTTAATCAGTGAGACTCCCACATGGTCCAGTGTTAATCAATGAGACTCCCATAGGGTTCAGTGTTAATCAGTGAGACTCCCACAGGGTTCAGTGTTAATCATTGAGACTCCCACAGGGTTCAGTGTTAATCAGTGAGACTCCCACAGGGTTCAGTGTTAATCAGTGAGACTCCCATAGGGTTCAGTGTTAATCAGTGAGACTCCCATAGTGTTCAGTGTTAATCAGTGAGACTACCATTGAGTTCAGTGTTCATCAGTGAGACTCCCATAGGGTTCAATGTTGATCAGTGAGACTCCCGTAGGGTTCAGTGTTAATCAGTGAGACTCCCGTAGGGTTCAGTGTTAATCAGTGAGACTCCCATAGTGTTCAGTGTTAATCAATGAGACTCCCATAGGGTTCAGTGTTAATCAGTGAGACTCCCACAGGTTTCAGTGTTAATCAGTGAGACCCCCATAGAGTTCAGTGTTAATCAGTGAGAATCCCACAGGGTTCAGTGTTAATCAGTGAGACTCCCACAGGGTTCAGTATTAATCAGTGAGACTCCCATAGGGTTCAATGTTAATCAGTGAGACTCTCATAGGGTTCAGTGTTAATCAGTGAGACTCCCCCAGTGTTCAGTGTTAATCAGTGAGACTCCCATAGGGTTCAGTGTTAAATAGTGAGACTCCCACAGGGTTCAGTGTTAATTAGTGAGCATCCCATAGGGTTAAGTGTTAATCAGTGAGACTCCCACAGGGTTCAGTGTTAATCAGTGAGACTCCCACAGGGTTCAGTGTTAATCAGTGAGACTCCCACAGGGCTCAGTGTTAATCAGTGAGACTCCCACAGCGTTCAGTGTTAATCAGTGAGACTCCCATAGGGTTCACTGTTAATCACTGAGACTTCCACCGGGTTCAGTGTTAATCAGTGAGACTCCCACAGAGTTCTGTTTTAATCAGTGAGACTCCCATACTGTTCACTGTTAATCACTGAGACTTCCACCACGTTCAGTGTTAATCAGTGAGACTCCCACAGGGTTCAGTGTTAATCAGTGAGACACCCATAGGATTCAGTGTTAATCAGTGTGACTCCCATAGGGTTCAGTGTTAATCAGTGATACTCCCATATGGTTCAGTGTTAATCAGTGAGACTCCCATAGGGTTCGTGTGTTAATCAGTGAGACTCCCACATGGTCCAGTGTTAATCAATGAGACTCCCATAGGGTTCAGTGTTAATCAGTGAGACTCCCACAGGGTTCAGTGTTAATCAGTGAGACTCCCACAGGGTTCAGTGTTAATCAGTGAGACTCCCATAGGGTTCAGTGTTAATCAGTGAGACTCCCATAGTGTTCAGTGTTAATCAGTGAGACTCCCATTGAGTTCAGTGTTCATCAGTGAGACT
Organism: Petromyzon marinus; assembly: GCF_048934315.1. Classification (NCBI taxonomy): domain Eukaryota; kingdom Metazoa; phylum Chordata; class Hyperoartia; order Petromyzontiformes; family Petromyzontidae; genus Petromyzon; species Petromyzon marinus. The sequence goes on along the minus strand of NW_027423080.1, from coordinate 997,606 downwards.
CCCATAGGGTTCAATGTTGATCAGTGAGACTCCCGTAGGGTTCAGTGTTAATCATTGACACTCCCATAGTGTTCAGTGTTAATCAATGAGACTCCCGTAGGGTTCAGAGTTAATCAATGAGACTCCCATAGGGTTCAGTGTTAATCAGTGAGACTCCCACAGGTTTCAGTGTTAATCAGTGAGACTCCGATAGGGTTCAGTGTTAATCAGTGAGACCCCCATAGGGTTCAGTGTTAATCAGTGAGACTCCCATAGGGTTCAGTGTTAATCAGTGAGACTCTCACAGGGTTCAGTGTTAATCATTGAGACTCCCACAGGGTTCAGTGTTAATCAGTGAGACTCCCACAGTGTTCAGTGTTAATCATTGAGACTCCCACAGGGTTCAGTGTTAATCAGTGAGACTCCCACAGGGTTCAGTGTTAATCAGTGAGACTCCCATAGGGTTCAGTGTTAATCAGTGAGACTCCCATAGTGTTCAGTGTTAATCAGTGAGACTACCATTGAGTTCAGTGTTCATCAGTGAGACTCCCATAGGGTTCAATGTTGATCAGTGAGACTCCCGTAGGGTTCAGTGTTAATCAGTGAGACTCCCGTAGGGTTCAGTGTTAATCAGTGAGACTCCCATAGTGTTCAGTGTTAATCAATGAGACTCCCATAGGGTTCAGTGTTAATCAGTGAGACTCCCACAGGTTTCAGTGTTAATCAGTGAGACCCCCATAGAGTTCAGTGTTAATCAGTGAGAATCCCACAGGGTTCAGTGTTAATCAGTGAGACTCCCACAGGGTTCAGTATTAATCAGTGAGACTCCCATAGGGTTCAATGTTAATCAGTGAGACTCTCATAGGGTTCAGTGTTAATCAGTGAGACTCCCACAGTGTTCAGTGTTAATCAGTGAGACTCCCATAGGGTTCAGTGTTAAACAGTGAGACTCCCACAGGGTTCAGTGTTAATTAGTGAGCATCCCATAGGGTTAAGTGTTAATCAGTGAGACTCCCACAGGGTTCAGTGTTAATCAGTGAGACTCCCACAGGGTTCAGTGTTAATCAGTGAGACTCCCACAGGGCTCAGTGTTAATCAGTGAGACTCCCACAGCGTTCAGTGTTAATCAGTGAGACTCCCATAGGGTTCACTGTTAATCACTGAGACTTCCACCGGGTTCAGTGTTAATCAGTGAGACTCCCACAGAGTTCAGTGTTAATCAGTGAGACTCCCATAGGGTTCACTGTTAATCACTGAGACTTCCACCACGTTCAGTGTTAATCAGTGAGACTCCCACAGGGTTCAGTGTTAATCAGTGAGACACCCATAGGATTCAGTGTTAATCAGTGTGACTCCCATAGGGTTCAGTGTTAATCAGTGATACTCCCATATGGTTCAGTGTTAATCAGTGAGACTCCCATAGGGTTCGTGTGTTAATCAGTGAGACTCCCACATGGTCCAGTGTTAATCAATGAGACTCCCATAGGGTTCAGTGTTAATCAGTGAGACTCCCACAGGGTTCAGTGTTAATCAGTGAGACTCCCACAGGGTTCAGTGTTAATCAGTGAGACTCCCATAGGGTTCAGTGTTAATCAGTGAGACTCCCATAGTGTTCAGTGTTAATCAGTGAGACTCCCATTGAGTTCAGTGTTCATCAGTGAGACTCCCATAGGGTTCAATGTTGATCAGTGAGACTCCCGTAGGGTTCAGTGTTAATCATTGACACTCCCATAGTGTTCAGTGTTAATCAATGAGACTCCCGTAGGGTTCAGAGTTAATCAATGAGACTCCCATAGGGTTCAGTGTTAATCAGTGAGACTCCCACAGGTTTCAGTGTTAATCAGTGAGACTCCGATAGGGTTCAGTGTTAATCAGTGAGACCCCCATAGGGTTCAGTGTTAATCAGTGAGACTCCCATAGGGTTCAGTGTTAATCAGTGAGACTCTCACAGGGTTCAGTGTTAATCATTGAGACTCCCACAGGGTTCAGTGTTAATCAGTGAGACTCCCACAGGGTTCAGTGTTAATCAGTGAGACTCCCATAGGGTTCAGTGTTAATCAGTGAGACTCCCATAGTGTTCAGTGTTAATCAGTGAGACTACCATTGAGTTCAGTGTTCATCAGTGAGACTCCCATAGGGTTCAATGTTGATCAGTGAGACTCCCGTAGGGTTCAATGTTAATCAGTGAGACTCTCATAAGGTTCAGTGTTAATCAGTGAGACTCCCATAGGGTTCAGTGATAATCACTGAGACTCCCATAGGGTTCAGTGTTAATCAGTGAGACTCCCATAGTGTTCAGTGTTAGTCAGTGAGGCTCCCACAGGGTTCAGTATTAATCAATGAGACTCCCTCAGAGTTAGTGTTAATCAGTGAGACTCCCCCAGGGTTCAGTGTTAATCAGTGAGACTCCAATAGGGTTCAGTGTTAATCAGAGAGACTCCCATAGGGTTCAGTGTTAATCATTGAGACTTCCATAGTGTTCAGTGTTAATCAGTGAGACTGCCACAGGGTTCAGTGTTAATCAGTGAGACTCCCACAGGGTTTTGTGTTAATCAGTGAGACTCCCACAGTGTTCAATGTTAATCAGTGAGACTCCCATAGGGTTCAGTGTTAATCAGTGAGACTCTCATAGTGTTCAATGTTAATCACTGAGACTCCCATTGAGTTCAGTGTTCATCAGTGAGACTCCCATAGGGTTCAGTGTTAATCAGTGAGACTCCCGTAGGGTTCAGTGTTAATCAGTGAGACTCCCATAGTGTTCAGTGTTAATCACTGAGACTCCCGTGGGGTTCAGTGTTAATCAATGAGACTCCCATAGGGTTCAGTGTTAATCAGTGAGACTCCCAGACGGTTCAGTGTTAATCACGGAGACTCCCATAGGGTTCAGTGTTAATCAGTGAGACTCCCATAGGGTGCAGTGTTAATCAGTGAGACTCCGATAGGGTTCAGTGTTAATCAGTGAGACCCCCATAGGGTTCAGTGTTAGTCAGTGAGACTCCCACAGGGTTCAATGTTAATCAGTGAGACTCTCATAGGGTTCAGTGTTAATCAGTGAGACTCCCACAGTGTTCAGTGTTAATCAGTGAGACTCCCATAGGGTTCAGTGTTAATCAGTGAGACTCCCACAGGGTTCAGTGTTAAATAGTGGGCATCCCATAGGGTTCATTGTTAATCACTGAGACTCTCACAGGGTTCAGTGTTAATCAGTGAGACTCCCACAGGGTTCAGTGTTAATCAGTGAGACGCCCACAGCGTTCAGTGTTAATCAGTGAGACTCCCATAGGGTTCAGTGTTAATCAGTGAGACTCCCATAGGGTTCAGTGTTAATCAGTGAGACTCCCATAGTGTTCAGTGTTAGTCAGTGAGGCTCCCACAGGGTTCAGTATTAATCAGTGAGACTCCTACAGAGTTCAGTGTTAATCAGTGAGTCTCCCATAGGGTTCAGTGTTAATCAGTGACACTCCCTTAGGGTTCATGTGTTAATCAGTGAGACTCCCCCTGGGTTCAGTGTTAATTTGTGAGACTCCCATAGGGTTCAGTGTTAATCAGTGAGACTCCCATAGGGTTCAGTGTTAATCATTGAGACTTCCATAGGGTTCAGTGTTAATCAGTGAGACTCCCACAGGGTTCAGTGTTAATCAGTGAGACTCCCACATGGTTCTGTGTTAATCAGTGAGACTCCCACTGGGCTCAGTGTTAATCATTGAGACTCCCACAGGGTTCAGTATTAATCAGTGAGACTCCCATAGGGTTCAGTGTTAATCAGTGAGACTCTCATAGGGTTCGGTGTTAATCAGTGAGACTCCCACAGTGTTCAGTGTTAATCAGTGAGACTCCCACAGGGTTCAGTGTTAATCAGTGAGACTCCCACAGGGTTCAGTGTTAATTAGTGAGCATCCCATAGGGTTCAGTGTTAATCAGTGAGACTCCCACAGGGTTCAATGTTAATCAGTGAGACGCCCATAGGGTTCAGTGTTAATCAGTGAGACTCCCACAGCGTTCAGTGTTAATCAGTGAGACTCCCATAGGGTTCAGTGTTAATCAGTGAGACTCCCATAGGGTTCAGTGTTAATCAGTGAGACTCCCATAGTGTTCAGTGTTAATCAGTGAGACTCCCATTGAGTTCAGTGTTCATCAGTGAGACTCCCATAGGGTTCAATGTTGATCAGTGAGACTCCCGTAGGGTTCAGTGTTAATCATTGACACTCCCATAGTGTTCAGTGTTAATCAATGAGACTCCCGTAGGGTTCAGAGTTAATCAATGAGACTCCCATAGGGTTCAGTGTTAATCAGTGAGACTCCCACAGGTTTCTGTGTTAATCAGTGAGACTCCGATAGGGTTCAGTGTTAATCAGTGAGACCCCCATAGGGTTCAGTGTTAATCAGTGAGACTCCCATAGGGTTCAGTGTTAATCAGTGAGACTCTCACAGGGTTCAGTGTTAATCATTGAGACTCCCACAGGGTTCAGTGTTAATCAGTGAGACTCCCACAGGGTTCAGTGTTAATCAATGAGACTCCCATAGGGTTCAGTGTTAATCAGTGAGACTCCCATAGTGTTCAGTGTTAATCAGTGAGACTACCATTGAGTTCAGTGTTCATCAGTGAGACTCCCATAGGGTTCAATGTTGATCAGTGAGACTCCCGTAGGGTTCAATGTTAATCAGTGAGACTCTCATAGGGTTCAGTGTTAATCAGTGAGACTCCCATAGGGTTCAGTGATAATCACTGAGACTCCCATAGGGTTCAGTGTTAATCAGTGAGACTCCCATAGTGTTCAGTGTTAGTCAGTGAGGCTCCCACACGGTTCAGTATTAATCAATGAGACTCCCTCAGAGTTAGTGTTAATCAGTGAGACTCCCCCAGGGTTCAGTGTTAATCAGTGAGACTCCAATAGGGTTCAGTGTTAATCAGAGAGACTCCCATAGGGTTCAGTGTTAATCATTGAGACTTCCATAGTGTTCAGTGTTAATCAGTGAGACTGCCACAGGGTTCAGTGTTAATCAGTGAGACTCCCACAGGGTTTTGTGTTAATCAGTGAGACTCCCACAGTGTTCAATGTTAATCAGTGAGACTCCCATAGGGTTCAGTGTTAATCAGTGAGACTCTCATAGTGTTCAATGTTAATCACTGAGACTCCCATTGAGTTCAGTGTTCATCAGTGAGACTCCCATAGGGTTCAGTGTTAATCAGTGAGACTCCCGTAGGGTTCAGTGTTAATCAGTGAGACTCCCATAGTGTTCAGTGTTAATCACTGAGACTCCCGTGGGGTTCAGTGTTAATCAATGAGACTCCCATAGGGTTCAGTGTTAATCAGTGAGACTCCCAGAGGGTTCAGTGTTAATCACGGAGACTCCCATAGGGTTCAGTGTTAATCAGTGAGACTCCCATAGGGTGCAGTGTTAATCAGTGAGACTCCGATAGGGTTCAGTGTTAATCAGTGAGACCCCCATAGGGTTCAGTGTTAGTCAGTGAGACTCCCACAGGGTTCAATGTTAATCAGTGAGACTCTCATAGGGTTCAGTGTTAATCAGTGAGACTCCCACAGTGTTCAGTGTTAATCAGTGAGACTCCCATAGGGTTCAGTGTTAATCAGTGAGACTCCCACAGGGTTCAGTGTTAAATAGTGGGCATCCCATAGGGTTCATTGTTAATCACTGAGACTCTGACAGGGTTCAGTGTTAATCAGTGAGACTCCCACAGGGTTCAGTGTTAATCAGTGAGACGCCCACAGCGTTCAGTGTTAATCAGTGAGACTCCCATAGGGTTCAGTGTTAATCAGTGAGACTCCCATAGGGTTCAGTGTTAATCAGTGAGACTCCCATAGTGTTCAGTGTTAATCAGTGAGACTCCCATTGAGTTCAGTGTTCATCAGTGAGACTCCCATAGGGTTCAATGTTGATCAGTGAGACTCCCGTAGGGTTCAGTGTTAATCATTGACGCTCCCATAGTGTTCAGTGTTAATCAATGAGACTCCCGTAGGGTTCAGAGTTAATCAATGAGACTCCCATAGGGTTCAGTGTTAATCAGTGAGACTCCCACAGGTTTCAGTGTTAATCAGTGAGACTCCGATAGGGTTCAGTGTTAATCAGTGAGACCCCCATAGGGTTCAGTGTTAATCAGTGAGACTCCCATAGGGTTCAGTGTTAATCAGTGAGACTCTCACAGGGTTCAGTGTTAATCATTGAGACTCCCACAGGGTTCAGTGTTAATCAGTGAGACTCCCACAGGGTTTAGTGTTAATCAATGAGACTCCCATAGGGTTCAGTGTTAATCAGTGAGACTCCCATAGTGTTCAGTGTTAATCAGTGAGACTACCATTGAGTTCAGTGTTCATCAGTGAGACTCCCATAGGGTTCAATGTTGATCAGTGAGACTCCCGTAGGGTTCAATGTTAATCAGTGAGACTCTCATAGGGTTCAGTGTTAATCAGTGAGACTCCCATAGGGTTCAGTGATAATCACTGAGACTCCCATAGGGTTCAGTGTTAATCAGTGAGACTCCCATAGTGTTCAGTGTTAGTCAGTGAGGCTCCCACACGGTTCAGTATTAATCAATGAGACTCCCTCAGAGTTAGTGTTAATCAGTGAGACTCCCCCAGGGTTCAGTGTTAATCAGTGAGACTCCAATAGGGTTCAGTGTTAATCAGAGAGACTCCCATAGGGTTCAGTGTTAATCATTGAGACTTCCATAGTGTTCAGTGTTAATCAGTGAGACTGCCACAGGGTTCAGTGTTAATCAGTGAGACTCCCACAGGGTTTTGTGTTAATCAGTGAGACTCCCACAGTGTTCAATGTTAATCAGTGAGACTCCCATAGGGTTCAGTGTTAATCAGTGAGACTCTCATAGTGTTCAATGTTAATCACTGAGACTCCCATTGAGTTCAGTGTTCATCAGTGAGACTCCCATAGGGTTCAGTGTTAATCAGTGAGACTCCCGTAGGGTTCAGTGTTAATCAGTGAGACTCACATAGTGTTCAGTGTTAATCACTGAGACTCCCGTGGGGTTCAGTGTTAATCAATGAGACTCCCATAGGGTTCAGTGTTAATCAGTGAGACTCCCAGAGGGTTCAGTGTTAATCACGGAGACTCCCATAGGGTTCAGTGTTAATCAGTGAGACTCCCATAGGGTGCAGTGTTAATCAGTGAGACTCCGATAGGGTTCAGTGTTAATCAGTGAGACCCCCATAGGGTTCAGTGTTAGTCAGTGAGACTCCCACAGGGTTCAATGTTAATCAGTGAGACTCTCATAGGGTTCAGTGTTAATCATTGAGACTCCCACAGTGTTCAGTGTTAATCAGTGAGACTCCCATAGGGTTCAGTGTTAATCAGTGAGACTCCCACAGGGTTCAGTGTTAAATAGTGGGCATCCCATAGGGTTCATTGTTAATCACTGAGACTCTCACAGGGTTCAGTGTTAATCAGTGAGACTCCCACAGGGTTCAGTGTTAATCAGTGAGACGCCCACAGCGTTCAGTGTTAATCAGTGAGACTCCCCCTGGGTTCAGTGTTAATTTGTGAGACTCCCATAGGGTTCAGTGTTAATCAGTGAGACTCCCATAGGGTTCAGTGTTAATCAGTGAGACTCCCATAGGGTTCAGTGTTAATCATTGAGACTTCCATAGGGTTCAGTGTTAATCAGTGAGACTCCCACAGGGTTCAGTGTTAATCAGTGAGACTCCCACATGGTTCTGTGTTAATCAGTGAGACTCCCACTGGGCTCAGTGTTAATCATTGAGACTCCCACAGGGTTCAGTATTAATCAGTGAGACTCCCATAGGGTTCAGTGTTAATCAGTGAGACTCTCATAGGGTTCGGTGTTAATCAGTGAGACTCCCACAGGTTTCAGTGTTAATCAGTGAGACTCCGATAGGGTTCAGTGTTAATCAGTGAGACCCCCATAGGGTTCAGTGTTAATCAGTGAGACTCCCATAGGGTTCAGTGTTAATCAGTGAGACTCTCACAGGGTTCAGTGTTAATCATTGAGACTCCCACAGGGTTCAGTGTTAATCAGTGAGACTCCCACAGGGTTCAGTGTTAATCAATGAGACTCCCATAGGGTTCAGTGTTAATCAGTGAGACTCCCATAGTGTTCAGTGTTAATCAGTGAGACTACCATTGAGTTCAGTGTTCATCAGTGAGACTCCCATAGGGTTCAATGTTGATCAGTGAGACTCCCGTAGGGTTCAATGTTAATCAGTGAGACTCTCATAGGGTTCAGTGTTAATCAGTGAGACTCCCATAGGGTTCAGTGATAATCACTGAGACTCCCATAGGGTTCAGTGTTAATCAGTGAGACTCCCATAGTGTTCAGTGTTAGTCAGTGAGGCTCCCACACGGTTCAGTATTAATCAATGAGACTCCCTCAGAGTTAGTGTTAATCAGTGAGACTCCCCCAGGGTTCAGTGTTAATCAGTGAGACTCCAATAGGGTTCAGTGTTAATCAGAGAGACTCCCATAGGGTTCAGTGTTAATCATTGAGACTTCCATAGTGTTCAGTGTTAATCAGTGAGACTGCCACAGGGTTCAGTGTTAATCAGTGAGACTCCCACAGGGTTTTGTGTTAATCAGTGAGACTCCCACAGTGTTCAATGTTAATCAGTGAGACTCCCATAGGGTTCAGTGTTAATCAGTGAGACTCTCATAGTGTTCAATGTTAATCACTGAGACTCCCATTGAGTTCAGTGTTCATCAGTGAGACTCCCATAGGGTTCAGTGTTAATCAGTGAGACTCCCGTAGGGTTCAGTGTTAATCAGTGAGACTCCCATAGTGTTCAGTGTTAATCACTGAGACTCCCGTGGGGTTCAGTGTTAATCAATGAGACTCCCATAGGGTTCAGTGTTAATCAGTGAGACTCCCAGAGGGTTCAGTGTTAATCACGGAGACTCCCATAGGGTTCAGTGTTAATCAGTGAGACTCCCATAGGGTGCAGTGTTAATCAGTGAGACTCCGATAGGGTTCAGTGTTAATCAGTGAGACCCCCATAGGGTTCAGTGTTAGTCAGTGAGACTCCCACAGGGTTCAATGTTAATCAGTGAGACTCTCATAGGGTTCAGTGTTAATCAGTGAGACTCCCACAGTGTTCAGTGTTAATCAGTGAGACTCCCATAGGGTTCAGTGTTAATCAGTGAGACTCCCACAGGGTTCAGTGTTAAATAGTGGGCATCCCATAGGGTTCATTGTTAATCACTGAGACTCTCACAGGGTTCAGTGTTAATCAGTGAGACTCCCACAGGGTTCAGTGTTAATCAGTGAGACGCCCACAGCGTTCAGTGTTAATCAGTGAGACTCCCATAGGGTTCAGTGTTTATCAGTGAGACTCCCATAGGGTTCAGTGTTAATCAGTGAGACTCCCATAGTGTTCAGTGTTAATCAGTGAGACTCCCATTGAGTTCAGTGTTCATCAGTGAGACTCCCATAGGGTTCAATGTTGATCAGTGAGACTCCCGTAGGGTTCAGTGTTAATCATTGACACTCCCATAGTGTTCAGTGTTAATCAATGAGACTCCCGTATGGTTCAGAGTTAATCAATGAGACTCCCATAGGGTTCAGTGTTAATCAGTGAGACTCCCACAGGTTTCAGTGTTAATCAGTGAGACTCCGATAGGGTTCAGTGTTAATCAGTGAGACCCCCATAGGGTTCAGTGTTAATCAGTGAGACTCCCATAGGGTTCAGTGTTAATCAGTGAGACTCTCACAGGGTTCAGTGTTAATCATTGAGACTCCCACAGGGTTCAGTGTTAATCAGTGAGACTCCCACAGGGTTCAGTGTTAATCAATGAGACTCCCATAGGGTTCAGTGTTAATCAGTGAGACTCCCATAGTGTTCAGTGTTAATCAGTGAGACTACCATTGAGTTCAGTGTTCATCAGTGAGACTCCCATAGGGTTCAATGTTGATCAGTGAGACTCCCGTAGGGTTCAATGTTAATCAGTGAGACTCTCATAGGGTTCAGTGTTAATCAGTGAGACTCCCATAGGGTTCAGTGATAATCACTGAGACTCCCATAGGGTTCAGTGTTAATCAGTGAGACTCCCATAGTGTTCAGTGTTAGTCAGTGAGGCTCCCACACGGTTCAGTATTAATCAATGAGACTCCCTCAGAGTTAGTGTTAATCAGTGAGACTCCCCCAGGGTTCAGTGTTAATCAGTGAGACTCCAATAGGGTTCAGTGTTAATCAGAGAGACTCCCATAGGGTTCAGTGTTAATCATTGAGACTTCCATAGTGTTCAGTGTTAATCAGTGAGACTGCCACAGGGTTCAGTGTTAATCAGTGAGACTCCCACAGGGTTTTGTGTTAATCAGTGAGACTCCCACAGTGTTCAATGTTAATCAGTGAGACTCCCATAGGGTTCAGTGTTAATCAGTGAGACTCTCATAGTGTTCAATGTTAATCACTGAGACTCCCATTGAGTTCAGTGTTCATCAGTGAGACTCCCATAGGGTTCAGTGTTAATCAGTGAGACTCCCGTAGGGTTCAGTGTTAATCAGTGAGACTCACATAGTGTTCAGTGTTAATCACTGAGACTCCCGTGGGGTTCAGTGTTAATCAATGAGACTCCCATAGGGTTCAGTGTTAATCAGTGAGACTCCCAGAGGGTTCAGTGTTAATCACGGAGACTCCCATAGGGTTCAGTGTTAATCAGTGAGACTCCCATAGGGTGCAGTGTTAATCAGTGAGACTCCGATAGGGTTCAGTGTTAATCAGTGAGACCCCCATAGGGTTCAGTGTTAGTCAGTGAGACTCCCACAGGGTTCAATGTTAATCAGTGAGACTCTCATAGGGTTCAGTGTTAATCATTGAGACTCCCACAGTGTTCAGTGTTAATCAGTGAGACTCCCATAGGGTTCAGTGTTAATCAGTGAGACTCCCACAGGGTTCAGTGTTAAATAGTGGGCATCCCATAGGGTTCATTGTTAATCACTGAGACTCTCACAGGGTTCAGTGTTAATCAGTGAGACTCCCACAGGGTTCAGTGTTAATCAGTGAGACGCCCACAGCGTTCAGTGTTAATCAGTGAGACTCCCATAGGGTTCAGTGTTAATCAGTGAGACTCCCATAGGGTTCAGTGTTAATCAGTGAGACTCCCATAGTGTTCAGTGTTAGTCAGTGAGGCTCCCACAGGGTTCAGTATTAATCAGTGAGACTCCTACAGAGTTCAGTGTTAATCAGTGAGTCTCCCATAGGGTTCAGTGTTAATCAGTGACACTCCCTTAGGGTTCATGTGTTAATCAGTGAGACTCCCCCTGGGTTCAGTGTTAATTTGTGAGACTCCCATAGGGTTCAGTGTTAATCAGTGACACTCCCATAGGGTTCAGTGTTAATCATTGAGACTTCCATAGGGTTCAGTGTTAATCAGTGAGACTCCCACAGGGTTCAGTGTTAATCAGTGAGACTCCCACATGGTTCTGTGTTAATCAGTGAGACTCCCACTGGGCTCAGTGTTAATCATTGAGACTCCCACAGGGTTCAGTATTAATCAGTGAGACTCCCATAGGGTTCAGTGTTAATCAGTGAGACTCTCATAGGGTTCGGTGTTAATCAGTGAGACTCCCACAGTGTTCAGTGTTAATCAGTGAGACTCCCACAGGGTTCAGTGTTAATCAGTGAGACTCCCACAGGGTTCAGTGTTAATTAGTGAGCATCCCATAGGGTTCAGTGTTAATCAGTGAGACTCCCACAGGGTTCAATGTTAATCAGTGAGACGCCCATAGGGTTCAGTGTTAATCAGTGAGACTCCCACAGCGTTCAGTGTTAATCAGTGAGACTCCCATAGGGTTCAGTGTTAATCAGTGAGACTCCCATAGGGTTCAGTGTTAATCAGTGAGACTCCCATAGTGTTCAGTGTTAGTCAGTGAGGCTCCCACAGGGTTCAGTATTAATCAGTGAGACTCCTACAGAGTTCAGTGTTAATCAGTGAGTCTCCCATAGGGTTCAGTGTTAATCAGTGACACTCCCTTAGGGTTCATGTGTTAATCAGTGAGACTCCGCCTGGGTTCAGTGTTAATTTGTGAGACTCCCATAGGGTTCAGTGTTAATCAGTGAGACTCCCATAGGGTTCAGTGTTAATCATTGAGACTTCCATAGGGTTCAGTGTTAATCAGTGAGACTCCCACAGGGTTCAGTGTTAATCAGTGAGACTCCCACATGGTTCTGTGTTAATCAGTGAGACTCCCACTGGGCTCAGTGTTAATCATTGAGACTCCCACAGGGTTCAGTATTAATCAGTGAGACTCCCATAGGGTTCAGTGTTAATCAGTGAGACTCTCATAGGGTCCGGTGTTAATCAGTGAGACTCCCACAGTGTTCAGTGTTAATCAGTGAGACTCCCACAGGGTTCAGTGTTAATCAGTGAGACTCCCATAGGGTTCACTGTTAATCACTGAGACTTCCACCGGGTTCAGTGTTAATCAGTGAGACTCCAACAGGGTTCAGTGTTAATCAGTGAGACACCCATAGGATTCAGTGTTAATCAGTGAGACTACCATAGGGTTCAGTGTTAATCAGTGATACTCCCATATGGTTCAGTGTTAATCAGTGAGACTCCCATAGGGTTCAGTGTTAATCAGTGAGACTCCCATAGGGTTCAGTGATAATCACTGAGACTCCCATAGGGTTCAGTGTTAATCAGTGAGACTCCCATAGTGTTCAATGTTAGTCAGTGAGGCTCCCACAGGGTTCAGTATTAATCAATGAGACTCCCTCAGAGTTCAGTGTTAATCAGTGAGACTCCCCCAGGGTTCAGTGTTAATCAGTGAAACTCCCATAGGGTTCAGTGTTAATCAGAGAGACTCCCATAGGGTTCAGTGTTAATCATTGAGACTTCCATAGGGTTCAGTGTTAATCAGTGAGACTCCCACAGGGTTCAGTGTTAATCAGTGAGACTCCCACAGGGTTTTGTGTTAATCAGTGAGACTCCCACAGTCTTCAATGTTAATCAGTGAGACTCCCATAGGGTTCACTGTTAATCAGTGAGACTCTCATAGTGTTCAATGTTAATCACTGAGACTCCCATTGAGTTCAGTGTTCATCAGTGCGACTCCCATAGGGATCAGTGTTAATCAGTGAGACTCCCGTAGGGTTCAGTGTTAATCAGTGAGACTCCCATAGTGTTCAGTGTTAATCACTGAGACTCCCGTGGGGTTCAGTGTTAATCAATGAGACTCCCTTAGGGTTCAGTGTTAATCAGTGAGACTCCCAGAGGGTTCAGTGTTAATCACGGAGACTCCCATAGGGTTCAGTGTTAATCAGTGAGACTCCCATAGGGTTCAGTGTTAATCAGTGAGACTCCGATAGGGTTCAGTGTTAATCAGTGAAACCCCCATAGGGTTCAGTGTTAGTCAGTGAGACTCCCACAGGGTTCAATGTTAATCAGTGAGACTCTCATAGGGTTCAGTGTTAATCAGTGAGACTCCCATAGGGTTCAGTGATAATCACTGAGACTCCCATAGGGTTCAGTGTTAATCAATGAGACTCCCATAGTGTTCAGTGTTAGTCAGTGAGGCTCCCACAGGGTTCAGTATTAATCAATGAGACTCCCTCAGAGTTAGTGTTAATCAGTGAGACTCCCCCAGGGTTCAGTGTTAATCAGTGAGACTCCCATAGGGTTCAGTGTTAATCATTGAGACTTCCATAGGGTTCAGTGTTAATCAGTGAGACTCCCACAGGGTTCAGTGTTAATCAGTGAGACTCCCACAGTGTTCAATGTTAATCAGTGAGACTCCCATAGGGTTCAGTGTTAATCAGTGAGACTCTCATAGTGTTCAATGTTAATCACTGAGACTCCCATTGAGTTCAGTGTTCATCAGTGAGACTCCCATAGGGTTCAGTGTTAATCAGTGAGACTCCCGTAGGGTTCAGTGTTAATCAGTGAGACTCCCATAGTGTTCAGTGTTAATCACTGAGACTCCCGTGGGGTTCAGTGTTAATCAATGAGACTCCCATAGGGTTCAGTGTTAATCAGTGAGACTCCCAGAGGGTTCAGTGTTAATCACGGAGACTCCCATAGGGTTCAGTGTTAATCAGTGAGACTCCCATAGGGTGCAGTGTTAATCAGTGAGACTCCCACAGTGTTCAGTGTTAATCAGTGAGACTCCCATAGGGTTCAGTGTTAATCAGTGAGACTCCCACAGGGTTCAGTGTTAAATAGTGAGCATCCCATAGTGTTCATTGTTAATCACTGAGACTCTCACAGGGTTCAGTGTTAATCAGTGAGACTCCCACAGGGTTCAGTGTTAATCAGTGAGACGCCCACAGCGTTCAGTGTTAATCAGTGAGACTCCCATAGGGTTCAGTGTTAATCAGTGAGACTCCCATAGGGTTCAGTGTTAATCAGTGAGACTCCCATAGTGTTCAGTGTTAGTCAGTGAGGCTCCCACAGGGTTCAGTATTAATCAGTGAGACTCCTACAGAGTTCAGTGTTAATCAGTGAGTCTCCCATAGGGTTCAGTGTTAATCAGTGACACTCCCTTAGGGTTCATGTGTTAATCAGTGAGACTCCCCCTGGGTTCAGTGTTAATTTGTGAGACTCCCATAGGGTTCAGTGTTAATCAGTGAGACTTCCATAGGGTTCAGTGTTAATCAGTGAGACTCCCACAGGGTTCAGTGTTAATCAGTGAGACTCCCACATGGTTCTGTGTTAATCAGTGAGACTCCCACTGGGCTCAGTGTTAATCATTGAGACTCCCACAGGGTTCAGTATTAATCAGTGAGACTCCCATAGGGTTCAGTGTTAATCAGTGAGACTCTCATAGGGTTCGGTGTTAATCAGTGAGACTCCCACAGTGTTCAGTATTAATCAGTGAGACTCCTACAGAGTTCAGTGTTAATCAGTGAGTCTCCCATAAGGTTCAGTGTTAATCAGTGACACTCCGTTAGGGTTCATGTGTTAATCAGTGAGACTCCCACAGGGTTCAGTGTTAATCAGTGAGACTCCCACATGGTTCTGTGTTAATCAGTGAGACTCCCACTGGGCTCAGTGTTAATCATTGAGACTCCCACAGGGTTCAGTATTAATCAGTGAGACTCCCATAGGGTTCAGTGTTAATCAGTGAGACTCCCATAGTGTTCAGTGTTAGTCAGTGAGGCTCCCACAGGGTTCAGTATTAATCAGTGAGACTCCTACAGAGTTCAGTGTTAATCAGTGAGTCTCCCATAGGGTTCAGTGTTAATCAGTGACACTCCCTTAGGGTTCATGTGTTAATCAGTGAGACTCCCCCTGGGTTCAGTGTTAATTTGTGAGACTCCCATAGGGTGCAGTGTTAATCAGTGAGACTCCCATAGGGTTCAGTGTTAATCATTGAGACTTCCATAGGGTTCAGTGTTAATCAGTGAGACTCCCACAGGGTTCAGTGTTAATCAGTGAGACTCCCACATGGTTCTGTGTTAATCAGTGAGACTCCCACTGGGCTCAGTGTTAATCATTGAGACTCCCACAGGGTTCAGTATTAATCAGTGAGACTCCCATAGGGTTCAGTGTTAATCAGTGAGACTCTCATAGGGTTCGGTGTTAATCAGTGAGACTCCCACAGTGTTCAGTGTTAATCAGTGAGACTCCCACAGGGTTCAGTGTTAATCAGTGAGACTCCCACAGGGTTCAGTGTTAATTAGTGAGCATCCCATAGGGTTCAGTGTTAATCAGTGAGACTCCCACAGGGTTCAATGTTAATCAGTGAGACGCCCATAGGGTTCAGTGTTAATCAGTGAGACTCCCACAGCGTTCAGTGTTAATCAGTGAGACTCCCATAGGGTTCAGTGTTAATTAGTGAGACTCCCACAGGGTTCAGTGTTAATCAGTGAGACTCCCACAGAGTTCAGTGTTAATCAGTGAGACTCCCATAGGGTTCACTGTTAATCACTGAGACTTCCACTGGGTTCAGTGTTAATCAGTGAGACTCCAACAGGGTTCAGTGTTAATCAGTGAGACACCCATAGGATTCAGTGTTAATCAGTGAGACTACCATAGGGTTCAGTGTTAATCAGTGATACTCCCATATGGTTCAGTGTTAATCAGTGAGACTCCCGTAGGGTTCGTGTGTTAATCAGTGAGACTCCCACATGGTCCAGTGTTAATCAATGAGACTCCCATAGGGTTCAGTGTTAATCAGTGAGACTCCCACAGGGTTCAGTGTTAATCATTGAGACTCCCACAGGGTTCAGTGTTAATCAGTGAGACTCCCACAGGGTTCAGTGTTAATCAGTGAGACTCCCATAGGGTTCAGTGTTAATCAGTGAGACTCCCATAGTGTTCAGTGTTAATCAGTGAGACTACCATTGAGTTCAGTGTTCATCAGTGAGACTCCCATAGGGTTCAATGTTGATCAGTGAGACTCCCGTAGGGTTCAGTGTTAATCAGTGAGACTCCCGTAGGGTTCAGTGTTAATCAGTGAGACTCCCATAGTGTTCAGTGTTAATCAATGAGACTCCCATAGGGTTCAGTGTTAATCAGTGAGACTCCCACAGGTTTCAGTGTTAATCAGTGAGACCCCCATAGAGTTCAGTGTTAATCAGTGAGAATCCCACAGGGTTCAGTGTTAATCAGTGAGACTCCCACAGGGTTCAGTATTAATCAGTGAGACTCCCATAGGGTTCAATGTTAATCAGTGAGACTCTCATAGGGTTCAGTGTTAATCAGTGAGACTCCCACAGTGTTCAGTGTTAATCAGTGAGACTCCCATAGGGTTCAGTGTTAAACAGTGAGACTCCCACAGGGTTCAGTGTTAATTAGTGAGCATCCCATAGGGTTCAGTGTTAATCAGTGAGACTCCCACAGGGTTCAGTGTTAATCAGTGAGACTCCCACAGGGTTCAGTGTTAATCAGTGAGACTCCCACAGGGCTCAGTGTTAATCAGTGAGACTCCCACAGCGTTCAGTGTTAATCAGTGAGACTCCCATAGGGTTCACTGTTAATCACTGAGACTTCCACCGGGTTCAGTGTTAATCAGTGAGACTCCCACAGAGTTCAGTGTTAATCAGTGAGACTCCCATAGGGTTCACTGTTAATCACTGAGACTTCCACCACGTTCAGTGTTAATCAGTGAGACTCCCACAGGGTTCAGTGTTAATCAGTGAGACACCCATAGGATTCAGTGTTAATCAGTGTGACTCCCATAGGGTTCAGTGTTAAACAGTGATACTCCCATATGGTTCAGTGTTAATCAGTGAGACTCCCATAGGGTTCGTGTGTTAATCAGTGAGACTCCCATATGGTCCAGTGTTAATCAATGAGACTCCCATAGGGTTCAGTGTTAATCAGTGAGACTCCCACAGGGTTCAGTGTTAATCAGTGAGACTCCCACAGGGTTCAGTGTTAATCAGTGAGACTCCCATAGGGTTCAGTGTTAATCAGTGAGACTCCCATAGTGTTCAGTGTTAATCAGTGAGACTCCCATTGAGTTCAGTGTTCATCAGTGAGACTCCCATAGGGTTCAATGTTGATCAGTGAGACTCCCGTAGGGTTCAGTGTTAATCATTGACACTCCCATAGTGTTCAGTGTTAATCAATGAGACTCCCGTAGGGTTCAGAGTTAATCAATGAGACTCCCATAGGGTTCAGTGTTAATCAGTGAGACTCCCACATGTTTCAGTGTTAATCAGTTAGACTCCGATAGGGTTCAGTGTTAATCAGTGAGACCCCCATAGGGTTCAGTGTTAATCAGTGAGACTCCCATAGGGTTCAGTGTTAATCAGTGAGACTCTCACAGGGTTCAGTGTTAATCATTGAGACTCCCACAGGGTTCAGTGTTAATCAGTGAGACTCCCACAGGGTTCAGTGTTAATCAGTGAGACTCCCATAGGGTTCAGTGTTAATCAGTGAGACTCCCATAGTGTTCAGAGTTAATCAGTGAGACTACCATTGAGTTCAGTGTTCATCAGTGAGACGCCCATAGGGTTCAATGTTGATCAGTGAGACTCCCGTAGGGTTCAATGTTAATCAGTGAGACTCTCATAGGGTTCAGTGTTAATCAGTGAGACTCCCATAGGGTTCAGTGATAATCACTGAGACTCCCATAGGGTTCAGTGTTAATCAGTGAGACTCCCATAGTGTTCAGTGTTAGTCAGTGAGGCTCCCACAGGGTTCAGTATTAATCAATGAGACTCCCTCAGAGTTAGTGTTAATCAGTGAGACTCCCCCAGGGTTCAGTGTTAATCAGTGAGACTCCAATAGGGTTCAGTGTTAATCAGAGAGACTCCCATAGGGTTCAGTGTTAATCATTGAGACTTCCATAGTGTTCAGTGTTAATCAGTGAGACTGCCACAGGGTTCAGTGTTAATCAGTGAGACTCCCACAGGGTTTTGTGTTAATCAGTGAGACTCCCACAGTGTTCAATGTTAATCAGTGAGACTCCCATAGGGTTCAGTGTTAATCAGTGAGACTCTCATAGTGTTCAATGTTAATCACTGAGACTCCCATTGAGTTCAGTGTTCATCAGTGAGACTCCCATAGGGTTCAGTGTTAATCAGTGAGACTCCCGTAGGGTTCAGTGTTAATCAGTGAGACTCCCATAGTGTTCAGTGTTAATCACTGAGACTCCCGTGGGGTTCAGTGTTAATCAATGAGACTCCCATAGGGTTCAGTGTTAATCAGTGAGACTCCCAGAGGGTTCAGTGTTAATCACGGAGACTCCCATAGGGTTCAGTGTTAATCAGTGAGACTCCCATAGGGTGCAGTGTTAATCAGTGAGACTCCGATAGGGTTCAGTGTTAATCAGTGAGACCCCCATAGGGTTCAGTGTTAGTCATTGAGACTCCCACAGGGTTCAATGTTAATCAGTGAGACTCTCATAGGGTTCAGTGTTAATCAGTGAGACTCCCACAGTGTTCAGTGTTAATCAGTGAGACTCCCATAGGGTTCAGTGTTAATCAGTGAGACTCCCACAGGGTTCAGTGTTAAATAGTGGGCATCCCTTAGGGTTCATTGTTAATCACTGAGACTCTCACAGGGTTCAGTGTTAATCAGTGAGACTCCCACAGGGTTCAGTGTTAATCAGTGAGAAGCCCACAGCGTTCAGTGTTAATCAGTGAGACTCCCATAGGGTTCAGTGTTAATCAGTGAGACTCCCATAGGGTTCAGTGTTAATCAGTGAGACTCCCATAGTGTTCAGTGTTAGTCAGTGAGGCTCCCACAGGGTTCAGTATTAATCAGTGAGACTCCTACAGAGTTCAGTGTTAATCAGTGAGTCTCCCATAGGGTTCAGTGTTAATCAGTGACACTCCCTTAGGGTTCATGTGTTAATCAGTGAGACTCCCCCTGGGTTCAGTGTTAATTTGTGAGACTCCCATAGGGTTCAGTGTTAATCAGTGAGACTCCCATAGGGTTCAGTGTTAATCATTGAGACTTCCATAGGGTTCAGTGTTAATCAGTGAGACTCCCACAGGGTTCAGTGTTAATCAGTGAGACTCCCACATGGTTCTGTGTTAATCAGTGAGACTCCCACTGGGCTCAGTGTTAATCATTGAGACTCCCACAGGGTTCAGTATTAATCAGTGAGACTCCCATAGGGTTCAGTGTTAATCAGTGAGACTCTCATAGGGTTCGGTGTTAATCAGTGAGACTCCCACAGTGTTCAGTGTTAATCAGTGAGACTCCCACAGGGTTCAGTGTTAATCAGTGAGACTCCCACAGGGTTCAGTGTTAATTAGTGAGCATCCCATAGGGTTCAGTGTTAATCAGTGAGACTCCCACAGGGTTCAATGTTAATCAGTGAGACGCCCATAGGGTTCAGTGTTAATCAGTGAGACTCCCACAGCGTTCAGTGTTAATCAGTGAGACTCCCATAGGGTTCAGTGTTAATCAGTGAGACTCCCATAGGGTTCAGTGTTAATCAGTGAGACTCCCATAGTGTTCAGTGTTAATCAGTGAGACTCCCATAGGGTTCAGTGTTAATCAGTGAGACTCCCATAGTGTTCAGTGTTAATCAGTGAGACTCCCATTGAGTTCAGTGTTCATCAGTGAGACTCCCATAGGGTTCAATGTTGATCAGTGAGACTCCCGTAGGGTTCAGTGTTAATCATTGACACTCCCATAGTGTTCAGTGTTAATCAATGAGACTCCCGTAGGGTTCAGAGTTAATCAATGAGACTCCCATAGGGTTCAGTGTTAATCAGTGAGACTCCCACAGGTTTCAGTGTTAATCAGTGAGACTCCGATAGGGTTCAGTGTTAATCAGTGAGACCCCCATAGGGTTCAGTGTTAATCAGTGAGACTCCCATAGGGTTCAGTGTTAATCAGTGAGACTCTCACAGGGTTCAGTGTTAATCATTGAGACTCCCACAGGGTTCAGTGTTAATCAGTGAGACTCCCACAGGGTTCAGTGTTAATCAATGAGGCTCCCATAGGGTTCAGTGTTAATCAGTGAGACTCCCATAGTGTTCAGTGTTAATCAGTGAGACTACCATTGAGTTCAGTGTTCATCAGTGAGACTCCCATAGGGTTCAATGTTGATCAGTGAGACTCCCGTAGGGTTCAATGTTAATCAGTGAGACTCTCATAGGGTTCAGTGTTAATCAGTGAGACTCCCATAGGGTTCAGTGATAATCACTGAGACTCCCATAGGGTTCAGTGTTAATCAGTGAGACTCCCATAGTGTTCAGTGTTAGTCAGTGAGGCTCCCACAGGGTTCAGTATTAATCAATGAGACTCCCTCAGAGTTAGTGTTAATCAGTGAGACTCCCCCAGGGTTCAGTGTTAATCAGTGAGACTCCAATAGGTTCAGTGTTAATCAGAGAGACTCCCATAGGGTTCAGTGTTAATCATTGAGACTTCCATAGTGTTCAGTGTTAATCAGTGAGACTGCCACAGGGTTCAGTGTTAATCAGTGAGACTCCCACAGGGTTTTGTGTTAATCAGTGAGACTCCCA
This sequence comes from Petromyzon marinus, assembly GCF_048934315.1. NCBI lineage: Eukaryota > Metazoa > Chordata > Hyperoartia > Petromyzontiformes > Petromyzontidae > Petromyzon > Petromyzon marinus. Next base: position 976,769 of record NW_027423080.1, on the reverse strand, counting down.
CAGTGTTCAATGTTAATCAGTGAGACTCCCATAGGGTTCAGTGTTAATCAGTGAGACTCTCATAGTGTTCAATGTTAATCACTGAGACTCCCATTGAGTTCAGTGTTCATCAGTGAGACTCCCATAGGGTTCAGTGTTAATCAGTGAGACTCCCGTAGGGTTCAGTGTTAATCAGTGAGACTCCCATAGTGTTCAGTGTTAATCACTGAGACTCCCGTGGGGTTCAGTGTTAATCAATGAGACTCCCAGAGGGTTCAGTGTTAATCAGTGAGACTCCCAGAGGGTTCAGTGTTAATCACGGAGACTCCCATAGGGTTCAGTGTTAATCAGTGAGACTCCCATAGGGTGCAGTGTTAATCAGTGAGACTCCGAAAGGGTTCAGTGTTAATCAGTGAGACCCCCATAGGGTTCAGTGTTAGTCAGTGAGACTCCCACAGGGTTCAATGTTAATCAGTGAGACTCTCATAGGGTTCAGTGTTAATCAGTGAGACTCCCACAGTGTTCAGTGTTAATCAGTGAGACTCCCATAGGGTTCAGTGTTAATCAGTGAGACTCCCACAGGGTTCAGTGTTAAATAGTGGGCATCCCATAGGGTTCATTGTTAATCACTGAGACTCTCACAGGGTTCAGTGTTAATCAGTGAGACTCCCACAGGGTTCAGTGTTAATCAGTGAGACGCCCACAGCGTTCAGTGTTAATCAGTGAGACTCCCATAGGGTTCAGTGTTAATCAGTGAGACTCCCATAGGGTTCAGTGTTAATCAGTGAGACTCCCATAGTGTTCAGTGTTAGTCAGTGAGGCTCCCACAGGGTTCAGTATTAATCAGTGAGACTCCTACAGAGTTCAGTGTTAATCAGTGAGTCTCCCATAGGGTTCAGTGTTAATCAGTGACACTCCCTTAGGGTTCATGTGTTAATCAGTGAGACTCCCCCTGGGTTCAGTGTTAATTTGTGAGACTCCCATAGGGTTCAGTGTTAATCAGTGAGACTCCCATAGGGTTCAGTGTTAATCATTGAGACTTCCATAGGGTTCAGTGTTAATCAGTGAGACTCCCACAGGGTTCAGTGTTAATCAGTGAGACTCCCACATGGTTCTGTGTTAATCAGTGAGACTCCCACTGGGCTCAGTGTTAATCATTGAGACTCCCACAGGGTTCAGTATTAATCAGTGAGACTCCCATAGGGTTCAGTGTTAATCAGTGAGACTCTCATAGGGTTCGGTGTTAATCAGTGAGACTCCCACAGTGTTCAGTGTTAATCAGTGAGACTCCCACAGGGTTCAGTGTTAATCAGTGAGACTCCCACAGGGTTCAGTGTTAATTAGTGAGCATCCCATAGGGTTCAGTGTTAATCAGTGAGACTCCCACAGGGTTCAATGTTAATCAGTGAGACTTCCATTGAGTTCAGTGTTCATCAGTGAGACTCCCATAGGGTTCAATGTTGATCAGTGAGACTCCCGTAGGGTTCAGTGTTAATCATTGACACTCCCATAGTGTTCAGTGTTAATCAATGAGACTCCCGTAGGGTTCAGAGTTAATCAATGAGACTCCCATAGGGTTCAGTGTTAATCAGTGAGACTCCCACATGTTTCAGTGTTAATCAGTGAGACTCCGATAGGGTTCAGTGTTAATCAGTGAGACCCCCATAGGGTTCAGTGTTAATCAGTGAGACTCCCATAGGGTTCAGTGTTAATCAGTGAGACTCTCACAGGGTTCAGTGTTAATCATTGAGACTCCCACAGGGTTCAGTGTTAATCAGTGAGACTCCCACAGGGTTCAGTGTTAATCAGTGAGACTCCCATAGGGTTCAGTGTTAATCAGTGAGACTCCCATAGTGTTCAGTGTTAATCAGTGAGACTACCATTGAGTTCAGTGTTCATCAGTGAGACGCCCATTGGGTTCAATGTTGATCAGTGAGACTCCCGTAGGGTTCAATGTTAATCAGTGAGACTCTCATAGGGTTCAGTGTTAATCAGTGAGACTCCCATAGGGTTCAGTGATAATCACTGAGACTCCCATAGGGTTCAGTGTTAATCAGTGAGACTCCCATAGTGTTCAGTGTTAGTCAGTGAGGCTCCCACAGGGTTCAGTATTAATCAATGAGACTCCCTCAGAGTTAGTGTTAATCAGTGAGACTCCCCCAGGGTTCAGTGTTAATCAGTGAGACTCCAATAGGGTTCAGTGTTAATCAGAGAGACTCCCATAGGGTTCAGTGTTAATCATTGAGACTTCCATAGTGTTCAGTGTTAATCAGTGAGACTGCCACAGGGTTCAGTGTTAATCAGTGAGACTCCCACAGGGTTTTGTGTTAATCAGTGAGACTCCCACAGTGTTCAATGTTAATCAGTGAGACTCCCATAGGGTTCAGTGTTAATCAGTGAGACTCTCATAGTGTTCAATGTTAATCACTGAGACTCCCATTGAGTTCAGTGTTCATCAGTGAGACTCCCATAGGGTTCAGTGTTAATCAGTGAGACTCCCGTAGGGTTCAGTGTTAATCAGTGAGACTCCCATAGTGTTCAGTGTTAATCACTGAGACTCCCGTGGGGTTCAGTGTTAATCAATGAGACTCCCATAGGGTTCAGTGTTAATCAGTGAGACTCCCAGAGGGTTCAGTGTTAATCACGGAGACTCCCATAGGGTTCAGTGTTAATCAGTGAGACTCCCATAGGGTGCAGTGTTAATCAGTGAGACTCCGATAGGGTTCAGTGTTAATCAGTGAGACCCCCATAGGGTTCAGTGTTAGTCATTGAGACTCCCACAGGGTTCAATGTTAATCAGTGAGACTCTCATAGGGTTCAGTGTTAATCAGTGAGACTCCCACAGTGTTCAGTGTTAATCAGTGAGACTCCCATAGGGTTCAGTGTTAATCAGTGAGACTCCCACAGGGTTCAGTGTTAAATAGTGGGCATCCCATAGGGTTCATTGTTAATCACTGAGACTCTCACAGGGTTCAGTGTTAATCAGTGAGACTCCCACAGGGTTCAGTGTTAATCAGTGAGACGCCCACAGCGTTCAGTGTTAATCAGTGAGACTCCCATAGGGTTCAGTGTTAATCAGTGAGACTCCCATAGGGTTCAGTGTTAATCAGTGAGACTCCCATAGTGTTCAGTGTTAGTCAGTGAGGCTCCCACAGGGTTCAGTATTAATCAGTGAGACTCCTACAGAGTTCAGTGTTAATCAGTGAGTCTCCCATAGGGTTCAGTGTTAATCAGTGACACTCCCTTAGGGTTCATGTGTTAATCAGTGAGACTCCCCCTGGGTTCAGTGTTAATTTGTGAGACTCCCATAGGGTTCAGTGTTAATCAGTGAGACTCCCATAGGGTTCAGTGTTAATCATTGAGACTTCCATAGGGTTCAGTGTTAATCAGTGAGACTCCCACAGGGTTCAGTGTTAATCAGTGAGACTCCCACATGGTTCTGTGTTAATCAGTGAGACTCCCACTGGGCTCAGTGTTAATCATTGAGACTCCCACAGGGTTCAGTATTAATCAGTGAGACTCCCATAGGGTTCAGTGTTAATCAGTGAGACTCTCATAGGGTTCGGTGTTAATCAGTGAGACTCCCACAGTGTTCAGTGTTAATCAGTGAGACTCCCACAGGGTTCAGTGTTAATCAGTGAGACTCCCACAGGGTTCAGTGTTAATTAGTGAGCATCCCATAGGGTTCAGTGTTAATCAGTGAGACTCCCACAGGGTTCAATGTTAATCAGTGAGACGCCCATAGGGTTCAGTGTTAATCAGTGAGACTCCCACAGCGTTCAGTGTTAATCAGTGAGACTCCCATAGGGTTCAGTGTTAATCAGTGAGACTCCCATAGGGTTCAGTGTTAATCAGTGAGACTCCCATAGTGTTCAGTGTTAATCAGTGAGACTCCCATAGGGTTCAGTGTTAATCAGTGAGACTCCCATAGTGTTCAGTGTTAATCAGTGAGACTCCCATTGAGTTCAGTGTTCATCAGTGAGACTCCCATAGGGTTCAATGTTGATCAGTGAGACTCCCGTAGGGTTCAGTGTTAATCATTGACACTCCCATAGTGTTCAGTGTTAATCAATGAGACTCCCGTAGGGTTCAGAGTTAATCAATGAGACTCCCATAGGGTTCAGTGTTAATCAGTGAGACTCCCACAGGTTTCAGTGTTAATCAGTGAGACTCCGATAGGGTTCAGTGTTAATCAGTGAGACCCCCATAGGGTTCAGTGTTAATCAGTGAGACTCCCATAGGGTTCAGTGTTAATCAGTGAGACTCTCACAGGGTTCAGTGTTAATCATTGAGACTCCCACAGGGTTCAGTTTTAATCAGTGAGACTCCCACAGGGTTCAGTGTTAATCAATGAGGCTCCCATAGGGTTCAGTGTTAATCAGTGAGACTCCCATAGTGTTCAGTGTTGATCAGTGAGACTACCATTGAGTTCAGTGTTCATCAGTGAGACTCCCATAGGGTTCAATGTTGATCAGTGAGACTCCCGTAGGGTTCAATGTTAATCAGTGAGACTCTCATAGGGTTCAGTGTTAATCAGTGAGACTCCCATAGGGTTCAGTGATAATCACTGAGACTCCCATAGGGTTCAGTGTTAATCAGTGAGACTCCCATAGTGTTCAGTGTTAGTCAGTGAGGCTCCCACAGGGTTCAGTATTAATCAATGAGACTCCCTCAGAGTTAGTGTTAATCAGTGAGACTCCCCCAGGGTTCAGTGTTAATCAGTGAGACTCCAATAGGTTCAGTGTTAATCAGAGAGACTCCCATAGGGTTCAGTGTTAATCATTGAGACTTCCATAGTGTTCAGTGTTAATCAGTGAGACTGCCACAGGGTTCAGTGTTAATCAGTGAGACTCCCACAGGGGTTTGTGTTAATCAGTGAGACTCCCACAGTGTTCAATGTTAATCAGTGAGACTCCCATAGGGTTCAGTGTTAATCAGTGAGACTCTCATAGTGTTCAATGTTAATCACTGAGACTCCCATTGAGTTCAGTGTTCATCAGTGAGACTCCCATAGGGGTCAGTGTTAATCAGTGAGACTCCCGTAGGGTTCAGTGTTAATCAGTGAGACTCCCATAGTGTTCAGTGTTAATCACTGAGACTCCTGTGGGGTTCAGTGTTAATCAATGAGACTCCCATAGGGTTCAGTGTTAATCAGTGAGACTCCCAGAGGGTTCAGTGTTAATCACGGAGACTACCATAGGGTTCAGTGTTAATCAGTGAGACTCCCATAGGGTGCAGTGTTAATCAGTGAGACTCCGAAAGGGTTCAGTGTTAATCAGTGAGACCCCCATAGGGTTCAGTGTTAGTCAGTGAGACTCCCACAGGGTTCAATGTTAATCAGTGAGACTCTCATAGGGTTCAGTGTTAATCAGTGAGACTCCCACAGTGTTCAGTGTTAATCAGTGAGACTCCCATAGGGTTCAGTGTTAATCAGTGAGACTCCCACAGGGTTCAGTGTTAAATAGTGGGCATCCCATAGGGTTCATTGTTAATCACTGAGACTCTCACAGGGTTCAGTGTTAATCAGTGAGACTCCCACAGGGTTCAGTGTTAATCAGTGAGACGCCCACAGCATTCAGTGTTAATCAGTGAGACTCCCATAGGGTTCAGTGTTAATCAGTGAGACTCCCATAGGGTTCAGTGTTAATCAGTGAGACTCCCATAGTGTTAGTGTTAGTCAGTGAGGCTCCCACAGGGTTCAGTATTAATCAGTGAGACTCCTACAGAGTTCAGTGTTAATCAGTGAGTCTCCCATAGGGTTCAGTGTTAATCAGTGACACTCCCTTAGGGTTCATGTGTTAATCAGTGAGACTCCCCCTGGGTTCAGTGTTAATTTGTGAGACTCCCATAGGGTTCAGTGTTAATCAGTGAGACTCCCATAGGGTTCAGTGTTAATCATTGAGACTTCCATAGGGTTCAGTGTTAATCAGTGAGACTCCCACAGGGTTCAGTGTTAATCAGTGAGACTCCCACATGGTTCTGTGTTAATCAGTGAGACTCCCACTGGGCTCAGTGTTAATCATTGAGACTCCCACAGGGTTCAGTATTAATCAGTGAGACTCCCATAGGGTTCAGTGTTAATCAGTGAGACTCTCATAGGGTTCGGTGTTAATCAGTGAGACTCCCACAGTGTTCAGTGTTAATCAGTGAGACTCCCACAGGGTTCAGTGTTAATCAGTGAGACTCCCACAGGGTTCAGTGTTAATTAGTGAGCATCCCATAGGGTTCAGTGTTAATCAGTGAGACTCCCACAGGGTTCAATGTTAATCAGTGAGACGCCCATAGGGTTCAGTGTTAATCAGTGAGACTCCCACAGCGTTCAGTGTTAATCAGTGAGACTCCCATAGGGTTCAGTGTTAATCAGTGAGACTCCCATAGGGTTCAGTGTTAATCAGTGAGACTCCCATAGTGTTCAGTGTTAGTCAGTGAGGCTCCCACAGGGTTCAGTATTAATCAGTGAGACTCCTACAGAGTTCAGTGTTAATCAGTGAGTCTCCCATAGGGTTCAGTGTTAATCAGTGACACTCCCTTAGGGTTCATGTGTTAATCAGTGAGACTCCCCCTGGGTTCAGTGTTAATTTGTGAGACACCCATAGGATTCAGTGTTAATCAGTGAGACTACCATAGGGTTCAGTGTTAATCAGTGATACTCCCATATGGTTCAGTGTTAATCAGTGAGACTCCCATAGGGTTCGTGTGTTAATCAGTGAGACTCCCACATGGTCCAGTGTTAATCAATGAGACTCCCATAGGGTTCAGTGTTAATCAGTGAGACTCCCACAGGGTTCAGTGTTAATCATTGAGACTCCCACAGGGTTCAGTGTTAATCAGTGAGACTCCCACAGGGTTCAGTGTTAATCAGTGAGACTCCCATAGGGTTCAGTGTTAATCAGTGAGACTCCCATAGTGTTCAGTGTTAATCAGTGAGACTACCATTGAGTTCAGTGTTCATCAGTGAGACTCCCATAGGGTTCAATGTTTATCAGTGAGACTCCCGTAGGGTTCAGTGTTAATCAGTGAGACTCCCATAGTGTTCAGTGTTAATCAATGAGACTCCCGTAGGGTTCAGAGTTAATCAATGAGACTCCCATAGGGTTCAGTGTTAATCAGTGAGACTCCCACAGGTTTCAGTGTTAATCAGTGAGACCCCATAGAGTTCAGTGTTAATCAGTGAGAATCCCACAGGGTTCAGTGTTAATCAGTGAGACTCCCACAGGGTTCAGTATTAATCAGTGAGACTCCCATAGGGTTCAATGTTAATCAGTGAGACTCTCATAGGGTTCAGTGTTAATCAGTGAGACTCCCACAGTGTTCAGTGTTAATCAGTGAGACTCCCATAGGGTTCAGTGTTAAACAGTGAGACTCCCACAGGGTTCAGTGTTAATTAGTGAGCATCCCATAGGGTTCAGTGTTAATCAGTGAGACTCCCACAGGGTTCAGTGTTAATCAGTGAGACTCCCACAGGGTTCAGTGTTAATCAGTGAGACTCCCACAGGGTTCAGTGTTAATCAGTGAGACTCCCACAGCATTCAGTGTTAATCAGTGAGACTCCCATAGGGTTCACTGTTAATCACTGAGACTTCCACCGGGTTCAGTGTTAATCAGTGAGACTCCCACAGAGTTCAGTGTTAATCAGTGAGACTCCCATAGGGTTCACTGTTAATCACTGAGACTTCCACCGGGTTCAGTGTTAATCAGTGAGACTCCCACAGGGTTCAGTGTTAATCAGTGAGACACCCATAGGATTCAGTGTTAATCAGTGTGACTCCCATAGGGTTCAGTGTTAATCAGTGATACTCCCATATGGTTCAGTGTTAATCAGTGAGACTCCCATAGAGTTCGTGTGTTAATCAGTGAGACTCCCACATGGTCCAGTGTTAATCAATGAGACTCCCATAGGGTTCAGTGTTAATCAGTGAGACTCCCACAGGGTTCAGTGTTAATCAGTGAGACTCCCACAGGGTTCAGTGTTAATCAGTGAGACTCCCATAGGGTTCAGTGTTAATCAGTGAGACTCCCATAGTGTTCAGTGTTAATCAGTGAGACTCCCATTGAGTTCAGTGTTCATCAGTGAGACTCCCATAGAGTTCGTGTGTTAATCAGTGAGACTCCCACATGGTCCAGTGTTAATCAATGAGACTCCCATAGGGTTCAGTGTTAATCAGTGAGACTCCCACAGGGTTCAGTGTTAATCAGTGAGACTCCCACAGGGTTCAGTGTTAATCAGTGAGACTCCCATAGGGTTCAGTGTTAATCAGTGAGACTCCCATAGTGTTCAGTGTTAATCAGTGAGACTCCCATTGAGTTCAGTGTTCATCAGTGAGACTCCCATAGAGTTCAATGTTGATCAGTGAGACTCCCGTAGGGTTCAGTGTTAATCATTGACACTCCCATAGTGTTCAGTGTTAATCAATGAGACTCCCGTAGGGTTCAGAGTTAATCAATGAGACTCCCATAGGGTTCAGTGTTAATCAGTGAGACTCCCACAGGTTTCAGTGTTAATCAGTGAGACTCCGATAGGGTTCAGTGTTAATCAGTGAGACCCCCATAGGGTTCAGTGTTAATCAGTGAGACTCCCATAGGGTTCATTGTTTTTCAGTGAGACTCCCACAGGGTTCAGTGTTAATCATTGAGACTCCCACAGGGTTCAGTATTAATCAGTGAGACTCCCACAGGGTTCAGTGTTAATCAGTGAGACTCCCATAGGGTTCAGTGTTAATCAGTGAGACTCCCATAGTGTTCAGTGTTAATCAGTGAGACTACCATTGAGTTCAGTGTTCATCAGTGAGACTCCCATAGGGTTCAATGTTGATCAGTGAGACTCCCGTAGGGTTCAGTGTTAATCAGTGAGACTCCCATAGTGTTCAGTGTTAATCAATGAGACTCCCGTAGGGTTCAGAGTTAATCAATGAGACTCCCATAGGGTTCAGTGTTAATCAGTGAGACTCCCACAGGTTTCAGTGTTAATCATTGAGACTCCCATAGGGTTCATTGTTAATCAGTGAGAATCCCACAGGGTTCAGTGTTAATCAGTGAGACTCCCACAGGGTTCAGTATTAATCAGTGAGACTCCCATAGGGTTCAATGTTAATCAGTGAGACTCTCATAGGGTTCAGTGTTAATCAGTGAGACTCCCACAGTGTTCAGTGTTAATCAGTGAGACTCCCATAGGGATCAGTGTTAAACAGTGAGACTCCCACAGGGTTCAGTGTTAATTAGTGAGCATCCCATAGGGTTCAGTGTTAATCAGTGATGCTCCCACAGGGTTCAGTGTTAATCAGTGAGACTCCCACAGGGTTCAGTGTTAATCAGTGAGACTCCCACAGCGTTCAGTGTTAATCAGTGAGACTCCCATAGGGTTCACTGTTAATCACTGAGACTTCCACCGGGTTCAGTGTTAATCAGTGAGACTCCCACAGAGTTCAGTGTTAATCAGTGAGACTCCCACAGGGTTCAGTGTTAATCAGTGAGACACCCATAGGATTCAGTGTTAATCAGTGAGACTCCCATAGGGTTCAGTGTTAATCAGTGATACTCCCATATGGTTCAGTGTTAATCAGTGAGACTCCCATATGGTTCGTGTGTTAATCAGTGAGACTCCCACATGGTCCAGTGTTAATCAATGAGACTCCCATAGGGTTCAGTGTTAATCAGTGAGACTCCCACAGGTTTCAGTGTTAATCAGTGAGACTCCGATAGGGTTCAGTGTTAATCAGTGAGACCCCCATAGGGTTCAGTGTTAATCAGTGAGACTCCCATAGGGTTCAGTGTTAATCAGTGAGACTCCCACAGGGTTCAGTGTTAATCATTGAGACTCCCACAGGGTTCAGTGTTAATCAGTGAGACTCCCACAGGGTTCAGTGTTAATCAGTGAGACTCCCATAGGGTTCAGTGTTAATCAGTGAGACTTCCATAGTGTTCAGTGTTAATCAGTGAGACTACCATTGAGTTCAGTGTTCATCAGTGAGACTCCCATAGGGTTCAATGTTAATCAGTGAGACTCCCATAGGGTTCAGTGTTAATCAGTGAGACTCCCATAGTGTTCAGTGTTAATCAATGAGACTCCCGTAGGGTTCAGAGTTAATCAATGAGACTCCCATAGGGTTCAGTGTTAATCAGTGAGACTCCCACAGGTTTCAGTGTTAATCAGTGAGACTCCCATAGGGTTCAGTGTTAATCAGTGAGAATCCCACAGGGTTCAGTGTTAATCAGTGAGACTCCCACAGGGTTCAGTATTAATCAGTGAGACTCCCATAGGGTTCAATGTTAATCAGTGAGACTCTCATAGGGTTCAGTGTTAATCAGTGAGACTCCCACAGTGTTCAGTGTTAATCAGTGAGACTCCCATAGGGATCAGTGTTAAACAGTGAGACTCCCACAGGGTTCAGTGTTAATTAGTGAGCATCCCATAGGGTTCAGTGTTAATCAATGAGACTCCCACAGGGTTCAGTGTTAATCAGTGAGACTCCCACAGGGTTCAGTGTTAATCAGTGAGACTCCGACAGCGTTCAGTGTTAATCAGTGAGACTCCCATAGGGTTCACTGTTAATCACTGAGACTTCCACCGGGTTCAGTGTTAATCAGTGAGACTCCCACAGAGTTCAGTGTTAATCAGTGAGACTCCCATAGGGTTCACTGTTAATCACTGAGACTCCCATAGGGTTCAGTGTTAATCAGTGAGACACCCATAGGAATCAGTGTTAATCAGTGAGACTCCCATAGGGTTCAGTGTTAATCAGTGATACTCCCATATGGTTCAGTGTTAATCAGTGAGACTCCCATATGGTTCGTGTGTTAATCAGTGAGACTCCCACATGGTCCAGTGTTAATCAATGAGACTCCCATAGGGTTCAGTGTTAATCAGTGAGACTCCCACAGGGTTCAGTGTTAATCAGTGAGACTCCCACAGGGTTCAGTGTTAATCAGTGAGACTCCCATAGGGTTCAGTGTTAATCAGTGAGACTCCCATTGAGTTCAGTGTTCATCAGTGAGACTCCCATAGGGTTCAATGTTGATCAGTGAGACTCCCGTAGGATTCAGTGTTAATCATTGAGACTCCCATAGTGTTCAGTGTTAATCAATGAGACTCCCGTAGGGTTCAAAGTTAATCAATGAGACTCCCATAGGGTTCAGTATTAATCAGTGAGACTCCCACAGGTTTCAGTGTTAATCAGTGAGACTCCGATAGGGTTCAGTGTTAATCAGTGAGACCCCCATAGGGTTCAGTGTTAATCAGTGAGACTCCCACAGGGTTCAGTGTTAATCAGTGAGACTCCCACAGGGTTCAGTATTAATCAGTGAGACTCCCATAGGGTTCAATGTTAATCAGTGAGACTCTCATAGGGTTCAGTGTTAATCAGTGAGACTCCCACAGTGTTCAGTGTTAATCAGTGAGACTCCCATAGGGCTCAGTGTTAATCAGTGAGACTCCCACGGGTTCAGTGTTAATTAGTGAGCATCCCATAGGGTTCAGTGTTAATCAGAGAGACTCCCACAGGGTTCAGTGTTAATCAGTGAGACTCCCACAGGGTTCAGTGTTAATCAGTGAGACTCCCACAGCGTTCAGTGTTAATCAGTGAGACTCCCATAGGGTTCAATTTTAATCAGTGAGACTCCCACAGGGTTCAGTGTTAATTAGTGAGACTCCCACAGGGTTCAGTGTTAATCAGTGAGATTCCCACAGGGTTCAGTGTTAATCAGTGAGACTCCCATAGGGTTCAGTGATAATCACTGAGACTCCCATAGGGTTCAGTGTTAATCAGTGAGACTCCCATAGTGTTCAGTGTTAGTCAGTGAGGCTCCCACAGGGTTCAGTATTAATCAATGAGACTCCCTCAGAGTTCAGTGTTAATCAGTGAGACTCCCCCAGGGTTCAGTGTTAATCAGTGAGACTCCCATAGGGTTCAGTGTTAATCAGAGAGACTCCCATAGGGTTCAGTGTTAATCATTGAGACTTCCATAGGGTTCAGTGTTAATCAGTGAGACTCCCACAGGGTTCAGTGTTAATCAGTGAGACTCCCACAGTGTTTTGTGTTAATCAGTGAGACTCCCACAGGGTTCAATGTTAATCAGTGAGACTCCCATAGGGTTCAGTGTTAATCAGTGAGACTCTCATAGTGTTCAATGTTAATCACTGAGACTCCCATTGAGTTCAGTGTTCATCAGTGAGACTCCCATAGGGTTCAGTGTTAATCAGTGAGACTCCCGTAGGGTTCAGTGTTAATCAGTGAGACTCCCATAGTGTTCAGTGTTAATCACTGAGACTCCCGTGGGGTTCAGTGTTAATCAATGAGACTCCCATAGGGTTCAGTGTTAATCAGTGAGACTCCCAGAGGGTTCAGTGTTAATCACTGAGACTCCCATAGGGTTCAGTGTTAATCACTGAGACTTCCACCGGGTTCAGTGTTAATCAGTGAGACTCCAACAGGGTTCAGTGTTAATCAGTGAGACACCCATAGGATTCAGTGTTAATCAGTGAGACTACCATAGGGTTCATTGTTAATCAGTGATACTCCCATATGGTTCAGTGTTAATCAGTGAGACTCCCATAGGGTTCGTGTGTTAATCAGTGAGACTCCCACATAGTCCAATGTTAATCAATGAGACTCCCATAGGGTTCAGTGTTAATCAGTGAGACTCCCACAGGGTTCAGTGTTAATCATTGAGACTCCCACAGGGTTCAGTGTTAATCAGTGAGACTCCCACAGGGTTCAGTGTTAATCAGTGAGACTCCCATAGGGTTCAGTGTTAATCAGTGAGACTCTCATAGTGTTCAATGTTAATCACTGAGACTCCCATTGAGTTCAGTGTTCATCAGTGAGACTCCCACAGGGTTCAGTGTTAATCAATGAGTCTCCCATATGGTTCAGTGTTAATGAGTGAGACTCCACCAGGGTTCAGTGTTAATCAGTGAGTCTCCCACAGGGTTCAGTGTTAATCAGTGAGAATCCCACAGGGTTCAGTGTTAATCAGTGAGACTCCCATAGGGTTCAGTGTTAATCAATGAGACTCCCACAGGGTTCAGTGTTAATCAGTGAGACTCCCATAGGGTTCAGTGTTAATCAGTGAGACTCCCATAGGGTTCAGTGTAAATCAGTGAGACTCCCACAGGGTTCATGTGTTAATCAGTGATACTCCCACAGGGTTCAGTGTTAATCAATGAGACTCCCATAGGGTTCAGTGTTAATCAGTGAGACTCCCGTAGGGTTCAGTGTTAATCAGTGAGACTCCCATAGTGTTCAGTATTAATCAATGAGACTCCCGTAGGGTTCAGAGTTAATCAATTAGACTCCCATAGGGTTCAGTGTTAATCAGTGAGACTCCCACAGGTTTCAGTGTTAATCAGTGATACTCCGATAGGGTTCAGTGTTAATCAGTGAGACCCCCATAGGGTTCAGTGTTAATCAGTGAGACTCCCACAGGGTTCAGTGTTAATTAGTGAGACTCCCACAGGGTTCAGTGTTAATCAGTGAGATTCCCACAGGGTTCAGTGTTAATCAGTGAGACTCCCATAGGGTTCAGTGATAATCACTGAGACTCCCATAGGGTTCAGTGTTAATCAGTGAGACTCCCATAGTGTTCAGTGTTAGTCAGTGAGGCTCCCACAGGGTTCAGTATTAATCACTGAGACTCCCTCAGAGTTCAGTGTTAATCAGTGAGACTCCCCCAGGGTTCAGTGTTAATCAGTGAGACTCCCATAGGGTTCAGTGTTAATCAGAGAGACTCCCATAGGGTTCAGTGTTAATCATTGAGACTTCCATAGGGTTCAGTGTTAATCAGTGAGACTCCCACAGGGTTCAGTGTTAATCAGTGAGACTCCCACAGGGTTTTGTGTTAATCAGTGAGACTCCCACAGGGTTCAATGTTAATCAGTGAGACTCCCATAGGGTTCAGTGTTAATCAGTGAGACTCTCATAGTGTTCAATGTTAATCACTGAGACTCCCATTGAGTTCAGTCTTCATCAGTGAGACTCCCATAGGGTTCAGTGTTAATCAGTGAGACTCCCGTAGGGTTCAGTGTTAATCAGTGAGACTCCCATAGTGTTCAGTGTTAATCACTGAGACTCCCGTGGGGTTCAGTGTTAATCAATGAGACTCCCATAGGGTTCAGTGTTAATCAGTGAGACTCCCAGAGTGTTCAGTGTTAATCACTGAGACTCCCATAGGGTTCAGTGTTAATCAGTGAGACTCCCATAGGGTTCAGTGTTAATCAGTGAGACTCCCCCAGGGTTCAGTGTTAATCAGTGAGACTCCCATAGGGTTCAGTGTTAATCAGAGAGACTCCCATAGGGTTCAGTGTTAATCATTGAGACTTCCATAGGGTTCAGTGTTAATCAGTGAGACTCCCACAGGGTTCAGTGTTAATCAGGGAGACTCCCACAGGGTTTTGTGTTAATCAGTGAGACTCCCATAGGGTTCAGTGTTAATCAGTGAGACTCTCATAGTGTTCAATGTTAATCACTGAGACTCCCATTGAGTTCAGTGTTCATCAGTGAGACTCCCATAGGGTTCAGTGTTAATCAGTGAGACTCCCGTAGGGTTCAGTGTTAATCAGTGAGACTCCCATAGTGTTCAGTGTTAATCACTGAGACTCCCGTGGGGTTCAGTGTTAATCAATGAGACTCCCATAGGGTTCAGTGTTAATCAGTGAGACTCCCAGAGGGTTCACTGTTAATCACTGAGACTCCCATAGGGTTCAGTGTTAATCAGTGAGACTCCCATAGGGTTCAGTGTTAATCAGTGAGACTCCGATAGGGTTCGGTGTTAATCAGTGAGACCCCCATAGGGTTCAGTGTTAGTCAGTGAGACTCCCACAGGGTTCAATGTTAATCAGTGAGACTCTCATAGGGTTCAGTGTTAATCAGTGAGACTCCCACAGTGTTCAGTGTTAATCAGTGAGACTCCCATAGGGTTCAGTGTTAATCAGTGAGACTCCCACAGGGTTCAGTGTTAATTAATGAGCATCCCATAGGGTTCAGTGTTAATCAGTGAGAATCTCACAGGGTTCAGTGTTAATCAGTGAGACTCCCACAGGGTTCAGTGTTAAACAGTGAGACGCCCACAGCGTTCAGTGTTAATCAGTGAGACTCCCATAGGGTTCAATGTTAATCAGTGAGACTCCCATAGGGTTCAGTGTTAATCAGTGAGACTCCCATAGTGTTCAGTGTTAGTCAGTGAGGCTCCCACAGGGTTCAGTATTAATCAGTGAGACTCCTACAGAGTTCAGTGTTAATCAGTGAGTCTCCCATAGGGTTCAGTGTTAATCAGTGACACTCCCTTAGGGTTCATGTGTTAATCAGTGAGACTCCCCCAGGGTTCAGTGTTAATCAGTGAGACTCCCATAGGGTTCAGTGTTAATCAGTGAGACTCTCATAGGGTTCAGTGTTAATCATTGAGACTTCCATAGGGTTCAGTGTTAATCAGTGAGACTCCCACAGGGTTCAGTGTTAATCAGTGAGACTCCCACTGGGCTCAGTGTTAATCATTGAGACTCCCACAGGGTTCAGTATTAATCAGTGAGACTCCCATAGGGTTCAGTGTTAATCAGTGAGACTCTCATAGGGTTCGGTGTTAATCAGTCAGACTCCCACAGTGTTCAGTGTTAATCAGTGAGACTCCCACAGGGTTCAATGTTAATCAGTGAGACTCCCAGAGGGTTCAGTGTTAATTAGTGAGCATCCCATAGGGTTCAGAGTTAATCAGTGAGACTCCCACAGGGTTCAATGTTAATCAGTGAGACGCCCATAGGGTTCAGTGTTAATCAGTGAGACTCCCACAGCGTTCATTGTTAATCAGTGAGACTCCCATAGGGTTCAGTGTTAATTAGTGAGACTCCCACAGGCTTCAGTGTTAATCAGTGAGACTCCCACAAAGTTCAGTGTTAATCAGTGAGCCTCCCATAGGGTTCACTGTTAATCACTGAGACTTCCACCGGGTTCAGTGTTAATCAGTGAGACTCCAACAGGGTTCAGTGTTAATCAGTGAGACACCCATAGTATTCAGTGTTAATCAGTGAGACTACCATAGGGTTCAGTGTTAATCAGTGAGACTCCCATAGGGTTTGTGTGTTAATCAGTGAGACTCCCACATGGTCCAATGTTAATCAATGAGACTCCCATAGGGTTCAGTGTTAATCAGTGAGACTCCCACAGGGTTCAGTGTTAATCATTGAGACTCCCACAGGGTTCAGTGTTAATCAGTGAGACTCCCACAGGGTTCAGTGTTAATCAGTGAGACTCCCATAGGGTTCAGTGTTAAACAGTGAGACTCCCATAGTGTTCAGTGTTAATCAGTGAGACTACCATTGAGTTCAGTGTTCATCAGTGAGACTCCCATAGGGTTCAATGTTGATCAGTGAGACTCCCGTAGGGTTCAGTGTTAATCAGTGAGACTCCCATAGTGTTCTGTGTTAATCAATGAGACTCCCGTAGGGTTCAGAGTTAATCAATTAGACTCCCATAGGGTTCAGTGTTAATCAGTCAGACTCCCACAGGTTTCAGTGTTAATCAGTGATACTCCGATAGGGTTCAGTGTTAATCAGTGAGACCCCCATAGGGTTCAGTGTTAGTCAGTGAGAATCCCACAGGGTTCAGTATTAATCAGTGAGACTCCCATAGGGTTCAATGTTAATCAGTGAGACTCTCATAGGGATCAGTGTTAATCAGTGAGACTCCCACAGTGTTCAGTGTTAATCAGTGAGACTCCCATAGGGTTCAGTGTTAAACAGTGAGACTCCCACAGGGTTCAGTGTTAATTAGTGAGCATCCCATAGGGTTCAGTGTTAATCAGTGAGACTCCCACAGGGTTCAGTGTTAATCAGTGAGACTCCCACAGGGTTCAGTGTTAATCAGTGAGACTCCCACAGCGTTCAGTGTTAATCAGTGAGACTCCCATAGGGTTCAGTGTTAATCAGTGAGACTCCCACAGGGTTCAGTGTTAATTAGTGAGACTCCCACAGGGTTCAGTGTTAATCAGTGAGATTCCCACAGGGTTCAGTGTTAATCAGTGAGACTCCCATAGGGTTCAGTGACAATCACTGAGACTCCCATAGGGTTCAGTGTTAATCAGTGAGACTCCCATAGTGTTCAGTGTTAGTCAGTGAGGCTCCCACAGGGTTCAGTATTAATCAATGAGACTCCCTCAGAGTTCAGTGTTAATCAGTGAGACTCCCCCAGGGTTCAGTGTTAATCAGTGAGACTCCCATAGGGTTCAGTGTTAATCAGTGAGACTCACATAGGGTTCAGTGTTAATCATTGAGACTTCCATAGGGTTCAGTGTTAATCAGTGAGACTCCCACAGGGTTCAGTGTTAATCAGTGAGACTCCCATAGTGTTCAGTGTTAATCAGTGAGACTCCCATTGAGTTCAGTGTTCATCAGTGAGACTCCAATAGGGTTCAATGTTGATCAGTGAGACTCCCGTAGGGTTCAGTGTTAATCATTGAGACTCCCATAGTGTTCAGTGTTAATCAATGAGACTCCCGTAGGGTTCAGAGTTAATCAATGAGACTCCCATAGGGTTCAGTGTTAATCAGTGAGACTCCCACAGGTTTCAGTGTTAAGCAGTGAGACTCCGATAGGGTTCAGTGTTAATCAGTGAGACCCCCATAGGGTTCAGTGTTAATCAGTGAGACTCCCACAGGGTCCAGTGTTAATCAGTGAGACTCCCACAGGGTTCAGTATTAATCATTGAGACTCCCATAGGGTTCAATGTTAATCAGTGAGACTCCCATATTGTTCAGTGTTAATTAGTGAGACTCCCACAGGGTTCAGTGTTAATCAGTGAGACTCCCACAGAGTTCAGTGTTAATCAGTGAGACTCCCATAGGGTTCACTGTTAATCACTGAGACTTCCACCGGGTTCAGTGTTAATCAGTGAGACTCCAACAGGGTTCAGTGTTAATCAGTGAGACACCCATAGGATTCAGTGTTAATCAGTGAGACTACCATAGAGTTCAGTGTTAATCAGTGATACTCCCATATGGTTCAGTGTTAATCAGTGAGACTCCCATAGGGTTCGTGTGTTAATCAGTGAGACTCCCACATGGTCCAGTGTTAATCAATGAGACTCCCATAGGGTTCAGTGTTAATCAGTGAGACTCCCACAGGGTTCAGTGTTAATCATTGAGACTCCCACAGGGTTCAGTGTTAATCAGTGAGACTCCCACAGGGTTCAGTGTTAATCAGTGAGACTCCCATAGGGTTCAGTGTTAATCAGTGAGACTCCCATAGGGTTCAGTGTTAATCATTGAGACTTCCATAGTGTTCAGTGTTAATCAGTGAGACTCCCACAGGGTTCAGTGTTAATCAGTGAGACTCCCACATGGTTCTGTGTTAATCAGTGAGACTCCCACTGGGCTCAGTGTTAATCATTGAGACTCCCACAGGGTTCAGTATTAATCAGTGAGACTCCCATAGGGTTCAGTGTTAATCAGTGAGACTCTCATAGGGTTCGGTGTTAATCAGTGAGACTCCCACAGTGTTCAGTGTTAATCAGTGAGACTCCCACAGGGTTCAATGTTAATCAGTGAGACTCCCACAGGGTTCAGTGTTAATCAGTGAGACTCCCACAGGGTTCAATGTTAATCAGTGAGACTCCCACAGGGTTCAGTGTTAATTAGTGAGCATCCCATAGGGTTCAGTGTTAATCAGTGAGACTCCCACAGCGTTCAGTGTTAATCAGTGAGACTCCCATATGGTTCAATGTTAATCAGTGAGACGCCCATAGGGTTCAGTGTTAATCAGTGAGACTCCCACAGCGTTCAATGTTAATCAGTGAGACTCCCATAGGGTTCAGTGTTAATTAGTGAGACTCCCACAGGGTTCAGTGTTAATCAGTGTGACTCCAACAGGGTTCAGTGTTAATCAGTGAGACACCCATAGGATTCAGTGTTAATCAGTGAGACTACCATAGGGTTCAGTGTTAATCAGTGAGACTCCAACAGGGTTCAGTGTTAATCAGTGAGACTACCATAGGGTTCAGTGTTAATCAGTGATACTCCCATATGGTTCAGTGTTAATCAGTGAGACTCCCATAGGGTTCGTGTGTTAATCAGTGAGACTCCCACATGGTCCAGTGTTAATCAATGAGACTCTCATAGGGTTCAGTGTTAATCAGTGAGACTCCCACAGGGTTCAGTGTTAATCATTGAGACTCCCATAGGGTTCAGTGTTAATCACTGAGACTCCCATAGGGTTCAGTGTTAATCAGTGAGACTCTCATAGTGTTCAATGTTAATCACTGAGACTCCCGTAGGGTTCAGTGTTAATAAGTGAGACTCCCATAGGGTTCAGTGTTAATCAGTGAGACTCCCACAGGGTTCAGTGTTAATTAGTGAGCATCCCATAGGGTTCAGTGTTAATCAGTGAGACTCGCACAGGGTTCAGTGTTAATCAGTGAGACTCCCACAGGGTTCAGTGTAATCACTGAGACTCCCATAGGGTTCAGTGTTAATCAGTGAGACTCCCATAGTGTTCAGTGTTAGTCAGTGAGGCTCCCACAGGGTTCAGTATTAATCACTGAGACTCCCTCAGAGTTCAGTGTTAATCAGTGAGACTCCCCCAGGGTTCAGTGTTAATCAGTGAGACTCCCATAGGGTTCAGTGTTAATCAGAGAGACTCCCATAGGGTTCAGTGTTAATCATTGAGACTTCCATAGGGTTCAGTGTTAATCATTGAGACTCCCACAGGGTTCAGTGTTAATCAGTGAGACTCCCACAGGGTTTTGTGTTAATCAGTGAGACTCCCACAGGGTTCAATGTTAATCAGTGAGACTCCCATAGGGTTCAGTGTTAATCAGTGAGACTCTCATAGTGTTCAATGTTAATCACTGAGACTCCCATTGAGTTCAGTGTTCATCAGTGAGACTCCCATAGGGTTCAGTGTTAATCAGTGAGACTCCCGTAGGGTTCAGTGTTAATCAGTGAGACTCCCATAGTGTTCAGTGTTAATCACTGAGACTCCCGTGGGGTTCAGTGTTAATCAATGAGACTCCCATAGGGTTCAGTGTTAATCAGTGAGACTCCCAGAGTGTTCAGTGTTAATCACTGAGACTCCCATAGGGTTCAGTGTTAATCAGTGAGACTCCCATAGGGTTCAGTGTTAATCAGTGAGACTCCCCCAGGGTTCAGTGTTAATCAGTGAGACTCCCATAGGGTTCAGTGTTAATCAGAGAGACTCCCATAGGGTTCAGTGTTAATCATTGAGACTTCCATAGGGTTCAGTGTTAATCAGTGAGACTCCCACAGGGTTCAGTGTTAATCAGTGAGACTCCCACAGGGTTTTGTGTTAATCAGTGAGACTCCCACAGGGTTCAATGTTAATCAGTGAGACTCCCATAGGGTTCAGTGTTAATCAGTGAGACTCTCATAGTGTTCAATGTTAATCACTGAGACTCCCATTGAGTTCAGTGTTCATCAGTGAGACTCCCATAGGGTTCAGTGTTAATCAGTGAGACTCCCGTAGGGTTCAGTGTTAATCAGTGAGACTCCCATAGTGTTCAGTGTTAATCACTGAGACTCCCGTGGGGTTCAGTGTTAATCAATGAGACTCCCATAGGGTTCAGTGTTAATCAGTGAGACTCCCAGAGGGTTCACTGTTAATCACTGAGACTCCCATAGGGTTCAGTGTTAATCAGTGAGACTCCCATAGGGTTCAGTGTTAATCAGTGAGACTCCGATAGGGTTCGGTGTTAATCAGTAAGACCCCCATAGGGTTCAGTGTTAGTCAGTGAGACTCCCACAGGGTTCAATGTTAATCAGTGAGACTCTCATAGGGTTCAGTGTTAATCAGTGAGACTCCCACAGTGTTCAGTGTTAATCAGTGAGACTCCCATAGGGTTCAGTGTTAATCAGTGAAACTCCCACAGGGTTCAGTGTTAATTAATGAGCATCCCATAGGGTTCAGTGTTAATCAGTGAGAATCTCACAGGGTTCAGTGTTAATCAGTGAGACTCCCACAGGGTTCAGTGTTAAACAGTGAGACGCCCACAGCGTTCAGTGTTAATCAGTGAGACTCCCATAGGGTTCAATGTTAATCAGTGAGACTCCCATAGGGTTCAGTGTTAATCAGTGAGACTCCCATAGTGTTCAGTGTTAGTCAGTGAGGCTCCCACAGGGTTCAGTATTAATCAGTGAGACTCATACAGAGTTCAGTGTTAATCAGTGAGTCTCCCATAGGGTTCAGTGTTAATCAGTGACACTCCCTTAGGGTTCATGTGTTAATCAGTGAGACTCCCCCAGGGTGCAGTGTTAATCAGTGAGACTCCCATAGGGTTCAGTGTTAATCAGTGAGACTCTCATAGGGTTCAGTGTTAATCATTGAGACTTCCATAGGGTTCAGTGTTAATCAGTGAGACTCCCACAGGGTTCAGTGTTAATCAGTGAGACTCCCACTGGGCTCAGTGTTAATCATTGAGACTCCCACAGGGTTCAGTATTAATCAGTGAGACTCCCATAGGGTTCAGTGTTAATCAGTGAGACTCTCATAGGGTTCGGTGTTAATCAGTGAGACTCCCACAGTGTTCAGTGTTAATCAGTGAGACTCCCACAGGGTTCAATGTTAATCAGTGAGACTCCCACAGGGTTCAGTGTTAATTAGTGAGCATCCCATAGGGTTCAGAGTTAATCAGTGAGACTCCCACAGGGTTCAATGTTAATCAGTGAGACGCCCATAGGGTTCAGTGTTAATCAGTGAGACTCCCACAGCGTTCATTGTTAATCAGTGAGACTCCCATAGGGTTCAGTGTTAATTAGTGAGACTCCCACAGGCTTCAGTGTTAATCAGTGAGACTCCCACAAAGTTCAGTGTTAATCAGTGAGCCTCCCATAGGGTTCACTGTTAATCACTGAGACTTCCACCGGGTTCAGTGTTAATCAGTGAGACTCCAACAGGGTTCAGTGTTAATCAGTGAGACACCCATAGTATTCAGTGTTAATCAGTGAGACTACCATAGGGTTCAGTGTTAATCAGTGATACTCCCATATGGTTCAGTGTTAATCAGTGAGACTCCCATAGGGTTTGTGTGTTAATCAGTGAGACTCCCACATGGTCCAATGTTAATCAATGAGACTCCCATAGGGTTCAGTGTTAATCAGTGAGACTCCCACAGGGTTCAGTGTTAATCATTGAGACTCCCACAGGGTTCAGTGTTAATCAGTGAGACTCCCACAGGGTCCAGTGTTAATCAGTGAGACTCCCATAGGGTTCAGTGTTAAACAGTGAGACTCCCATAGTGTTCAGTGTTAATCAGTGAGACTACCATTGAGTTCAGTGTTCATCAGTGAGACTCCCATAGGGTTCAATGTTGATCAGTGAGACTCCCGTAGGGTTCAGTGTTAATCAGTGAGACTCCCATAGTGTTCTGTGTTAATCAATGAGACTCCCGTAGGGTTCAGAGTTAATCAATTAGACTCCCATAGGGTTCAGTGTTAATCAGTCAGACTCCCACAGGTTTCAGTGTTAATCAGTGATACTCCGATAGGGTTCAGTGTTAATCAGTGAGACCCCCATAGGGTTCAGTGTTAGTCAGTGAGAATCCCACAGGGTTCAGTATTAATCAGTGAGACTCCCATAGGGTTCAATGTTAATCAGTGAGACTCTCATAGGGATCAGTGTTAATCAGTGAGACTCCCACAGTGTTCAGTGTTAATCAGTGAGACTCCCATAGGGTTCAGTGTTAAACAGTGAGACTCCCACAGGGTTCAGTGTTAATTAGTGAGCATCCCATAGGGTTCAGTGTTAATCAGTGAGACTCCCACAGGGTTCAGTGTTAATCAGTGAGACTCCCACAGGGTTCAGTGTTAATCAGTGAGACTCCCACAGCGTTCAGTGTTAATCAGTGAGACTCCCATAGGGTTCAGTGTTAATCAGTGAGACTCCCACAGGGTTCAGTGTTAATTAGTGAGACTCCCACAGGGTTCAGTGTTAATCAGTGAGATTCCCACAGGGTTCAGTGTTAATCAGTGAGACTCCCATAGGGTTCAGTGACAATCACTGAGACTCCCATAGGGTTCAGTGTTAATCAGTGAGACTCCCATAGTGTTCAGTGTTAGTCAGTGAGGCTCCCACAGGGTTCAGTATTAATCAATGAGACTCCCTCAGAGTTCAGTGTTAATCAGTGAGACTCCCCCAGGGTTCAGTGTTAATCAGTGAGACTCCCATAGGGTTCAGTGTTAATCAGTGAGACTCACATAGGGTTCAGTGTTAATCATTGAGACTTCCATAGGGTTCAGTGTTAATCAGTGAGACTCCCACAGGGTTCAGTGTTAATCAGTGAGACTCCCATAGTGTTCAGTGTTAATCAGTGAGACTCCCATTGAGTTCAGTGTTCATCAGTGAGACTCCAATAGGGTTCAATGTTGATCAGTGAGACTCCCGTAGGGTTCAGTGTTAATCATTGAGACTCCCATAGTGTTCAGTGTTAATCAATGAGACTCCCGTAGGGTTCAGAGTTAATCAATGAGACTCCCATAGGGTTCAGTGTTAATCAGTGAGACTCCCACAGGTTTCAGTGTTAAGCAGTGAGACTCCGATAGGGTTCAGTGTTAATCAGTGAGACCCCCATAGGGTTCAGTGTTAATCAGTGAGACTCCCACAGGGTCCAGTGTTAATCAGTGAGACTCCCACAGGGTTCAGTATTAATCATTGAGACTCCCATAGGGTTCAATGTTAATCAGTGAGACTCCCATATTGTTCAGTGTTAATTAGTGAGACTCCCACAGGGTTCAGTGTTAATCAGTGAGACTCCCACAGAGTTCAGTGTTAATCAGTGAGACTCCCATAGGGTTCACTGTTAATCACTGAGACTTCCACCGGGTTCAGTGTTAATCAGTGAGACTCCAACAGGGTTCAGTGTTAATCAGTGAGACACCCATAGGATTCAGTGTTAATCAGTGAGACTACCATAGAGTTCAGTGTTAATCAGTGATACTCCCATATGGTTCAGTGTTAATCAGTGAGACTCCCATAGGGTTCGTGTGTTAATCAGTGAGACTCCCACATGGTCCAGTGTTAATCAATGAGACTCCCATAGGGTTCAGTGTTAATCAGTGAGACTCCCACAGGGTTCAGTGTTAATCATTGAGACTCCCACAGGGTTCAGTGTTAATCAGTGAGACTCCCACAGGGTTCAGTGTTAATCAGTGAGACTCCCATAGGGTTCAGTGTTAATCAGTGAGACTCCCATAGGGTTCAGTGTTAATCATTGAGACTTCCATAGGGTTCAGTGTTAATCAGTGAGTCTCCCACAGGGTTCAGTGTTAATCAGTGAGACTCCCACATGGTTCTGTGTTAATCAGTGAGACTCCCACTGGGCTCAGTGTTAATCATTGAGACTCCCACAGGGTTCAGTATTAATCAGTGAGACTCC
The DNA here is from genome assembly GCF_048934315.1 of Petromyzon marinus. Lineage (NCBI taxonomy): Eukaryota > Metazoa > Chordata > Hyperoartia > Petromyzontiformes > Petromyzontidae > Petromyzon > Petromyzon marinus. The sequence goes on along the minus strand of NW_027423080.1, from coordinate 952,425 downwards.
CATAGGGTTCAGTGTTAATCAGTGAGACTCTCATAGGGTTCGGTGTTAATCAGTGAGACTCCCACAGTGTTCAGTGTTAATCAGTGAGACTCCCACAGGGTTCAATGTTAATCAGTGAGACTCCCACAGGGTTCAGTGTTAATCAGTGAGACTCCCACAGGGTTCAATGTTAATCAGTGAGACTCCCACAGGGTTCAGTGTTAATTAGTGAGCATCCCATAGGGTTCAGTGTTAATCAGTGAGACTCCCACAGCGTTCAGTGTTAATCAGTGAGACTCCCATATGGTTCAATGTTAATCAGTGAGACGCCCATAGGGTTCAGTGTTAATCAGTGAGACTCCCACAGCGTTCAGTGTTAATCAGTGAGACTCCCATAGGGTTCAGTGTTAATTAGTGAGACTCCCACAGGGTTCAGTGTTAATCAGTGTGACTCCAACAGGGTTCAGTGTTAATCAGTGAGACACCCATAGGATTCAGTGTTAATCAGTGAGACTACCATAGGGTTCAGTGTTAATCAGTGAGACTCCAACAGTGTTCAGTGTTAATCAGTGAGACTACCATAGGGTTCAGTGTTAATCAGTGATACTCCCATATGGTTCAGTGTTAATCAGTGAGACTCCCATAGGGTTCGTGTGTTAATCAGTGAGACTCCCACATGGTCCAGTGTTAATCAATGAGACTCTCATAGGGTTCAGTGTTAATCAGTGAGACTCCCACAGGGTTCAGTGTTAATCATTGAGACTCCCATAGGGTTCAGTGTTAATCACTGAGACTCCCATAGGGTTCAGTGTTAATCAGTGAGACTCTCATAGTGTTCAATGTTAATCACTGAGACTCCCGTAGGGTTCAGTGTTAATAAGTGAGACTCCCATAGGGTTCAGTGTTAATCAGTGAGACTCCCACAGGGTTCAGTGTTAATTAGTGAGCATCCCATAGGGTTCAGTGTTAATCAGTGAGACTCCCACAGGGTTCAGTGTTAATCAGTGAGACTCCCACAGGGTTCAGTGTAATCACTGAGACTCCCATAGGGTTCAGTGTTAATCAGTGAGACTCTCATAGTGTTCAATGTTAATCACTGAGACTCCCGTAGGGTTCAGTGTTAATCAGTGAGACTCCCATAGTGTTCAGTGTTAATCACTGAGACTCCCGTAGGGTTCAGTGTTAATCAGTGAGACTCCCACAGGGTTCAGTGTTGATCAGTGAGACTCCCATAGGGTTCAGTGTTAATCAGTGAGACTCCCAGAGGGTTCAGTGTTAATCACTGAGACTCCCATAGGGTTCAGTGTTAATCAGTGAGACTCCCATAGTGTTCAGTGTTAATCAGTGAGACTACCATTGAGTTCAGTGTTAATCAGTGGGACCCCCATAGGGTTCAGTGTTAATCAGTGAGACTCCCACAGGGTTCAGTGTTAATCAGAGAGACTCCCACTGGGTTCAGTATTAATCAGTGAGACTCCCATAGGGTTCAATGTTAATCAGTGAGACTCTCATAGGGTTCAGTGTTAATCAGTGAGACTCCCACAGTGTTCAGTGTTAATTAGTGAGACTCCCATAGGGTTCAGTGTTAATCAGTGAGACTCCCACAGGGTTCAGTGTTAACTAGTGAGCATCCCATAGGGTTCAGTGTTAATCAGTGAGACGCTCACAGGGTTCAGTGTTAATCAGTGAGACTCCCACAGGGTTCAGTGTTAATCAGTGAGACTCCCACAGCGTTCAGTGTTAATCAGTGAGACTCCCATAGGGTTCAGTGTTAATCAGTGAGACTCCCACAGGGTTCAGTGTTAATTAGTGAGACTCCCACAGGGTTCAGTGTTAATCAGTGAGACTCCCACAGGGTTCAGTGTTAATCAGTGAGACTCCCATTGGTTTCAGTGACAATTACTGAAACTCCCATAGGGTTCAGTGTTAATCAGTGAGACTCCCATAGTGTTCAGTGTTAGTCAGTGAGGCTCCCACAGGGTTCACTATTAATCAATGAGACTCCCTCAGAGTTCAGTGTTAATCAGTGGGACTCCCATAGGGTTCAGTGTTAATCAGTGACACTCCCTTAGGGTTATTGTGTTAATCAGTGAGACTCCCCCAGGGTTCAGTGTTAATCAGTGAAACTCCCATAGGGTTCAGTGTTAATCAGTGAGACTCCCATAGGGTTCAGTGTTAATCATTGAGACTTCCATAGGGTTCAGTGTTAATCAGTGAGACTCCCACAGGGTTCAGTGTTAATCATTGAGACTCCCACAGGGTTCAGTGTTAATCAGTGAGACTCCCATAGGGTTCAGTGTTAATCAGTGAGACTCTCATAGTGTTCAATGTTAATCACTGAGACTCCCATTGAGTTCAGTGTTCATCAGTGAGACTCCCATAGGGTTCAGTGTTAATCAGTGAGACTCCCGTAGGGTTCAGTGTTAATCAGTGAGACTCCCATAGTGTTCAGTGTTAACCACTGAGACTCCCGTAGGGTTCAGTGTTAATCAATGAGATTCCCATAGGGTTCAGTGTTAATCAGTGAGACTCCCACGGGGTTCATGTGCTAATCAGTGAGACTCCCACAGGGTTCAGTGTTAATCAGTGAGACTCCCATAGGGTTCAGTGTTAATCAGTGAGACTCCCATAGGGTTCAGTGTTAATCAGTGAGACTCCCATAGGGTTCAGTGTTAATCAGTGAGACTCCCGTAGGGTTCAGTGTTAATCAGTGAGACTCCCACGGGGTTCAGTGTTAATCAGTGAGACTCGCATAGGGTTCAGTGTTAATCAGTGAGAGTCCCATAGTGTTCAGTGTAAATCATTGAGACCCCCATTGGGTTCAGTGTTCATCAGTGAGACTCCCATAGGGTTCAGTGTTAATTACTGAGACTCCCACAGGGTTCAGTGTTAATCAGTGAGACTCCCATAGGGTTTAGTGTTAATCAGTGAGACTCCCATAGGGTTCAGTGTTAATCAGTGAGACTCCCATAGGGTTCAGTGTTAATCAGTGAGACTCCCACAGGGTTCAGTGTTAATCAGTGAGACTCCCGTAGGGTTCAGTGTTAATCAGTGAGACTCCCATAGTGGTCAGTGTTAATCGGTGAGACTCCCATAGGGTTCAGTGTTAATCAGTGAGACTCCCATAGGGTTCAGTGTTAATCAGAGAGACTCCCACAAGGTTCAGTGTTAATCATTGAGACTCCAATAGGGTTCAGTGTTAATCAGTGAGACTCCCACAGGGTTCAGTGTTAATCAGTGAGACTCCTACAAGGTTCAGTGTTAATCAGTGAGACTCCCGTAGGGTTCAGTGTTAATCAGTGAGACTCCCATAGTGGTCAGTGTTAATCGGTGAGACTCCCATAGGGTTCAGTGTTAATCAGTGAGACTCCCATAGGGTTCAGTGTTAATCAGAGAGACTCCCACAAGGTTCAGTGTTAATCATTGAGACTCCCATAGGGTTCAGTGTTAATCAGTGAGACTCCCACAGGGTTCAGTGTTAATCAGTGAGACTCCTACAAGGTTCAGTGTTAATCAGTGAGACTCCCATAGGGTTCAGTGTTAATCAGTGAGAATCCCATAGTGTTCAGTGCAAATCACTGAGACTCCCATTGCGTTCAGTGTTCATCAGTGAGACTCCCATAGGGTGCATTGTTAATTAGTGAGACTCCTACAGGGTTCGGTGTTAATCAGTGAGACTCCCACAGGGTTCAGTGTTAATCAGTGAGACTCCCATAGGGTTCAGTGTTAATCAGTGAGACTCCCATAGGGTTCAGTGTTAATCATTGAGACTTCCATAGGGTTCAGTGTTAATCAGTGAGACTCCCACAGGGTTCAGTGTTAATCATTGAGACTCCCACAGGGTTCAGTGTTAATCAGTGAGACTCCCATAGGGTTCAGTGTTAATCAGTGAGACTCTCATAGTGTTCAATGTTAATCACTGAGACTCCCATTGAGTTCAGTGTTCATCAGTGAGACTCCCATAGGGTTCAGTGTTAATCAGTGAGACTCCCGTAGGGTTCAGTGTTAATCAGTGAGACTCCCATAGTGTTCAGTGTTAACCACTGAGACTCCCGTAGGGTTCAGTGTTAATCAATGAGATTCCCATAGGGTTCAGTGTTAATCAGTGAGACTCCCACGGGGTTCATGTGCTAATCAGTGAGACTCCCACAGGGTTCAGTGTTAATCAGTGAGACTCCCATAGGGTTCAGTGTTAATCAGTGAGACTCCCATAGGGTTCAGTGTTAATCAGTGAGACTCCCATAGGGTTCAGTGTTAATCAGTGAGACTCCCGTAGGGTTCAGTGTTAATCAGTGAGACTCCCACGGGGTTCAGTGTTAATCAGTGAGACTCGCATAGGGTTCAGTGTTAATCAGTGAGAGTCCCATAGTGTTCAGTGTAAATCATTGAGACCCCCATTGGGTTCAGTGTTCATTAGTGAGACTCCCATAGGGTTCAGTGTTAATTACTGAGACTCCCACAGGGTTCAGTGTTAATCAGTGAGACTCCCATAGGGTTTAGTGTTAATCAGTGAGACTCCCATAGGGTTCAGTGTTAATCAGTGAGACTCCCATAGGGTTCAGTGTTAATCAGTGAGACTCCCACAGGGTTCAGTGTTAATCAGTGAGACTCCCGTAGGGTTCAGTGTTAATCAGTGAGACTCCCATAGTGGTCAGTGTTAATCGGTGAGACTCCCATAGGGTTCAGTGTTAATCAGTGAGACTCCCATAGGGTTCAGTGTTAATCAGAGAGACTCCCACAAGGTTCAGTGTTAATCATTGAGACTCCCATAAGGTTCAGTGTTAATCAGTGAGACTCCCACAGGGTTCAGTGTTAATCAGTGAGACTCCTACAAGGTTCAGTGTTAATCAGTGAGACTCCCGTAGGGTTCAGTGTTAATCAGTGAGACTCCCATAGTGGTCAGTGTTAATCGGTGAGACTCCCATAGGGTTCAGTGTTAATCAGTGAGACTACCATAGGGTTCAGTGTTAATCAGAGAGACTCCCACAAGGTTCAGTGTTAATCATTGAGACTCCCATAGGGTTCAGTGTTAATCAGTGAGACTCCCACAGGGTTCAGTGTTAATCAGTGAGACTCCTACAAGGTTCAGTGTTAATCAGTGAGACTCCCATAGGGTTCAGTGTTAATCAGTGAGAATCCCATAGTGTTCAGTGTAAATCACTGAGACTCCCATTGTGTTCAGTGTTCATCAGTGAGACTCCCATAGGGTTTAGTGTTAATCAGTGAGACTCCCATAGGGTTCAGTGTTAATCAGTGAGACTCCCATAGGGTTCAGTGTTAATCAGTGAGACTCCCACAGGGTTCAGTGTTAATCAGTGAGACTCCCGTAGGGTTCAGTGTTAATCAGTGAGACTCCCATAGTGGTCAGTGTTAATCGGTGAGACTCCCATAGGGTTCAGTGTTAATCAGTGAGACTCCCATAGGGTTCAGTGTTAATCAGAGAGACTCCCACAAGGTTCAGTGTTAATCATTGAGACTCCCATAGGGTTCAGTGTTAATCAGTGAGACTCCCACAGGGTTCAGTGTTAATCAGTGAGACTCCTACAAGGTTCAGTGTTAATCAGTGAGACTCCCGTAGGGTTCAGTGTTAATCAGTGAGACTCCCATAGTGGTCAGTGTTAATCGGTGAGACTCCCATAGGGTTCAGTGTTAATCAGTGAGACTCCCATAGGGTTCAGTGTTAATCAGAGAGACTCCCACAAGGTTCAGTGTTAATCATTGAGACTCCCATAGGGTTCAGTGTTAATCAGTGAGACTCCCACAGGGTTCAGTGTTAATCAGTGAGACTCCTACAAGGTTCAGTGTTAATCAGTGAGACTCCCATAGGGTTCAGTGTTAATCAGTGAGAATCCCATAGTGTTCAGTGTAAATCACTGAGACTCCCATTGCGTTCAGTGTTCATCAGTGAGACTCCCATAGGGTGCATTGTTAATTAGTGAGACTCCTACAGGGTTCGGTGTTAATCAGTGAGACTCCCACAGGGTTCAGTGTTAATCAGTGAGACTCCCATAGGGTTCAGTGTAAATCACTGAGACTCCCATTGGGTTCAGTGTTCATCAGTGAGACTCCCATAGGGTTCAGTGTTAATTAGTGAGACTCCCATAGGGTTCAGTGTTAATCAGTGAGACTCCCATAGGGTTCAGTGTTAATCAGTGAGACTCTCATAGGGTTCGGTGTTAATCAATGAGACTCCCACAGTGTTCAGTGTTAATCAGTGAGACTCCCACAGGGTTCAATGTTAATCAGTGAGACTCCCACAGGGTTCAGTGTTAATCAGTGAGACTCCCACAGGGTTCAATGTTAATCAGTGAGACTCCCACAGGGTTCAGTGTTAATTAGTGAGCATCCCATAGGGTTCAGTGTTAATCAGTGAGACTCCCACAGCGTTCAGTGTTAATCCGTGAGACTCCCATATGGTTCAATGTTAATCAGTGAGACGCCCATAGGGTTCAGTGTTAATCAGTGAGACTCCCATAGGGTTCAGTGTTAATTAGTGAGACTCCCACAGGGTTCAGTGTTAATCAGTGAGACTCCCATAGGGTTCAGTGTTAATCAGTGAGACTCTCATAGGGTTCGGTGTTAATCAGTGAGACTCCCACAGTGTTCAGTGTTAATCAGTGAGACTCCCACAGGGTTCAATGTTAATCAGTGAGACTCCCACAGGGTTCAGTGTTAATCAGTGAGACTCCCACAGGGTTCAATGTTAATCAGTGAGACTCCCACAGGGTTCAGTGTTAATTAGTGAGCATCCCATAGGGTTCAGTGTTCATCAGTGAGACTCCCACAGCGTTCAGTGTTAATCAGTGAGACTCCCATATGGTTCAATGTTAATCAGTGAGACGCCCATAGGGTTCAGTGTTAATCAGTGAGACTCCCACAGCGTTCAGTGTTAATCAGGGAGACTCCCATAGGGTTCAGTGTTAATTACTGAGACTCCCACAGGGTTCAGTGTTAATCAGTGAGACTCCCATAGGGTTTAGTGTTAATCAGTGAGACTCCCATAGGGTTCAGTGTTAATCAGTGAGACTCCCATAGGGTTCAGTGTTAATCAGTGAGACTCCCACAGGGTTCAGTGTTAATCAGTGAGACTCCCGTAGGGTTCAGTGTTAATCAGTGAGACTCCCATAGTGGTCAGTGTTAATCGGTGAGACTCCCATAGGGTTCAGTGTTAATCAGTGAGACTCCCATAGGGTTCAGTGTTAATCAGAGAGACTCCCATAAGGTTCAGTGTTAATCATTGAGACTCCCATAGGGTTCAGTGTTAATCAGTGAGACTCCCACAGGGTTCAGTGTTAATCAGTGAGACTCCTACAAGGTTCAGTGTTAATCAGTGAGACTCCCATAGGGTTCAGTGTTAATCAGTGAGAATCCCATAGTGTTCAGTGTAAATCACTGAGACTCCCATTGCGTTCAGTGTTCATCAGTGAGACTCCCATAGGGTGCATTGTTAATTAGTGAGACTCCTACAGGGTTCGGTGTTAATCAGTGAGACTCCCACAGGGTTCAGTGTTAATCAGTGAGACTCCCATAGGGTTCAGTGTAAATCACTGAGACTCCCATTGGGTTCAGTGTTCATCAGTGAGACTCCCATAGGGTTCAGTGTTAATTAGTGAGACTCCCATAGGGTTCAGTGTTAATCAGTGAGACTCCCATAGTGTTCAATGTTAGTCAGTGAGGCTCCCACAGGGTTCACTATTAATCAATGAGACTCCCTCAGAGTTCAGTGTTAATCAGTGGGACTCCCATAGGGTTCAGTGTTAATCAGTGACACTCCCTTAGGGTTAGTGTGTTAATCAGTGAGACTCCCCCAGGGTTCAGTGTTAATCAGTGAAACTCCCATAGGGTTCAGTGTTAATCAGTGAGACTCCCATAGGGTTCAGTGTTAATCAGTGAGACTCCCATAGTGGTCAGTGTTAATCGGTGAGACTCCCATAGGGTTCAGTGTTAATCAGTGAGACTCCCATAGGGTTCAGTGTTAATCAGAGAGACTCCCACAAGGTTCAGTGTTAATCATTGAGACTCCCATAGGGTTCAGTGTTAATCAGTGAGACTCCCACAGGGTTCAGTGTTAATCAGTGAGACTCCTACAAGGTTCAGTGTTAATCAGTGAGACTCCCATAGGGTTCAGTGTTAATCAGTGAGAATCCCATAGTGTTCAGTGTAAATCACTGAGACTCCCATTGCATTCAGTGTTCATCAGTGAGACTCCCATAGGGTGCATTGTTAATTAGTGAGACTCCTACAGGGTTCGGTGTTAATCAGTGAGACTCCCACAGGGTTCAGTGTTAATCAGTGAGACTCCCATAGGGTTCAGTGTTAATCAGTGAGACTCCCATAGGGTTCAGTGTTAATCATTGAGACTTCCATAGGGTTCAGTGTTAATCAGTGAGACTCCCACAGGGTTCAGTGTTAATCATTGAGACTCCCACAGGGTTCAGTGTTAATCAGTGAGACTCCCATAGGGTTCAGTGTTAATCAGTGAGACTCTCATAGTGTTCAATGTTAATCACTGAGACTCATATTGAGTTCAGTGTTCATCAGTGAGACTCCCATAGGGTTCAGTGTTAATCAGTGAGACTCCCGTAGGGTTCAGTGTTAATCAGTGAGACTCCCATAGTGTTCAGTGTTAACCACTGAGACTCCCGTAGGGTTCAGTGTTAATCAATGAGATTCCCATAGGGTTCAGTGTTAATCAGTGAGACTCCCACGGGGTTCATGTGCTAATCAGTGAGACTCCCACAGGGTTCAGTGTTAATCAGTGAGACTCCCATAGGGTTCAGTGTTAATCAGTGAGACTCCCATAGGGTTCAGTGTTAATCAGTGAGACTCCCATAGGGTTCAGTGTTAATCAGTGAGACTCCCGTAGGGTTCAGTGTTAATCAGTGAGACTCCCCCAGGGTTCAGTGTTAATCAGTGAAACTCCCATAGGGTTCAGTGTTAATCAGTGAGACTCCCATAGGGTTCAGTGTTAATCAGTGAGACTCCCATAGTGGTCAGTGTTAATCGGTGAGACTCCCATAGGGTTCAGTGTTAATCAGTGAGACTCCCATAGGGTTCAGTGTTAATCAGAGAGACTCCCACAAGGTTCAGTGTTAATCATTGAGACTCCCATAGGGTTCAGTGTTAATCAGTGAGACTCCCACAGGGTTCAGTGTTAATCAGTGAGACTCCTACAAGGTTCAGTGTTAATCAGTGAGACTCCCATAGGGTTCAGTGTTAATCAGTGAGACTCCCATAGTGGTCAGTGTTAATCGGTGAGACTCCCATAGGGTTCAGTGTTAATCAGTGAGACTCCCATAGGGTTCAGTGTTAATCAGAGAGACTCCCACAAGGTTCAGTGTTAATCATTGAGACTCCCATAGGGTTCAGTGTTAATCAGTGAGACTCCCACAGGGTTCAGTGTTAATCAGTGAGACTCCTACAAGGTTCAGTGTTAATCAGTGAGACTCCCATAGGGTTCAGTGTTAATCAGTGAGAATCCCATAGTGTTCAGTGTAAATCACTGAGACTCCCATTGCGTTCAGTGTTCATCAGTGAGACTCCCATAGGGTGCATTGTTAATTAGTGAGACTCCTACAGGGTTCGGTGTTAATCAGTGAGACTCCCACAGGGTTCAGTGTTAATCAGTGAGACTCCCATAGGGTTCAGTGTTAATCAGTGAGACTCCCATTGCGTTCAGTGTTCATCAGTGAGACTCCCATAGGGTGCATTGTTAATTAGTGAGACTCCTACAGGGTTCGGTGTTAATCAGTGAGACTCCCACAGGGTTCAGTGTTAATCAGTGAGACTCCCATAGGGTTCAGTGTTAATCAGTGAGACTCCCATAGGGTTCAGTGTTAATCATTGAGACTTCCATAGGGTTCAGTGTTAATCAGTGAGACTCCCACAGGGTTCAGTGTTAATCATTGAGACTCCCACAGGGTTCAGTGTTAATCAGTGAGACTCCCATAGGGTTCAGTGTTAATCAGTGAGACTCTCATAGTGTTCAATGTTAATCACTGAGACTCCCATTGAGTTCAGTGTTCATCAGTGAGACTCCCATAGGGTTCAGTGTTAATCAGTGAGACTCCCGTAGGGTTCAGTGTTAATCAGTGAGACTCCCATAGTGTTCAGTGTTAACCACTGAGACTCCCGTAGGGTTCAGTGTTAATCAATGAGATTCCCATAGGGTTCAGTGTTAATCAGTGAGACTCCCACGGGGTTCATGTGCTAATCAGTGAGACTCCCACAGGGTTCAGTGTTAATCAGTGAGACTCCCATAGGGTTCAGTGTTAATCAGTGAGACTCCCATAGGGTTCAGTGTTAATCAGTGAGACTCCCATAGGGTTCAGTGTTAATCAGTGAGACTCCCGTAGGGTTCAGTGTTAATCAGTGAGACTCCCCCAGGGTTCAGTGTTAATCAGTGAAACTCCCATAGGGTTCAGTGTTAATCAGTGAGACTCCCATAGGGTTCAGTGTTAATCAGTGAGACTCCCATAGTGGTCAGTGTTAATCGGTGAGACTCCCATAGGGTTCAGTGTTAATCAGTGAGACTCCCATAGGGTTCAGTGTTAATCAGAGAGACTCCCACAAGGTTCAGTGTTAATCATTGAGACTCCCATAGGGTTCAGTGTTAATCAGTGAGACTCCCACAGGGTTCAGTGTTAATCAGTGAGACTCCTACAAGGTTCAGTGTTAATCAGTGAGACTCCCATAGGGTTCAGTGTTAATCAGTGAGACTCCCATAGTGGTCAGTGTTAATCGGTGAGACTCCCATAGGGTTCAGTGTTAATCAGTGAGACTCCCATAGGGTTCAGTGTTAATCAGAGAGACTCCCACAAGGTTCAGTGTTAATCATTGAGACTCCCATAGGGTTCAGTGTTAATCAGTGAGACTCCCACAGGGTTCAGTGTTAATCAGTGAGACTCCTACAAGGTTCAGTGTTAATCAGTGAGACTCCCATAGGGTTCAGTGTTAATCAGTGAGAATCCCATAGTGTTCAGTGTAAATCACTGAGACTCCCATTGCGTTCAGTGTTCATCAGTGAGACTCCCATAGGGTGCATTGTTAATTAGTGAGACTCCTACAGGGTTCGGTGTTAATCAGTGAGACTCCCACAGGGTTCAGTGTTAATCAGTGAGACTCCCATAGGGTTCAGTGTTAATCAGTGAGACTCCCATAGGGTTCAGTGTTAATCATTGAGACTTCCATAGGGTTCAGTGTTAATCAGTGAGACTCCCACAGGGTTCAGTGTTAATCATTGAGACTCCCACAGGGTTCAGTGTTAATCAGTGAGACTCCCATAGGGTTCAGTGTTAATCAGTGAGACTCTCATAGTGTTCAATGTTAATCACTGAGACTCCCATTGAGTTCAGTGTTCATCAGTGAGACTCCCATAGGGTTCAGTGTTAATCAGTGAGACTCCCATAGGGTTCAGTGTTAATCAGTGAGACTCCCATAGTGTTCAGTGTTAACCACTGAGACTCCCGTATGGTTCAGTGTTAATCAATGAGACTCCCACAAGGTTCAGTGTTAATCATTGAGACTCCCATAGGGTTCAGTGTTAATCAGTGAGACTCCCACAGGGTTCAGTGTTAATCAGTGAGACTCCTACAAGGTTCAGTGTTAATCAGTGAGACTCCCATAGGGTTCAGTGTTAATCAGTGAGACTCCCATAGTGGTCAGTGTTAATCGGTGAGACTCCCATAGGGTTCAGTGTTAATCAGTGAGACTCCCATAGGGTTCAGTGTTAATCAGAGAGACTCCCACAAGGTTCAGTGTTAATCATTGAGACTCCCATAGGGTTCAGTGTTAATCAGTGAGACTCCCACAGGGTTCAGTGTTAATCAGTGAGACTCCTACAAGGTTCAGTGTTAATCAGTGAGACTCCCATAGGGTTCAGTGTTAATCAGTGAGAATCCCATAGTGTTCAGTGTAAATCACTGAGACTCCCATTGCGTTCAGTGTTCATCAGTGAGACTCCCATAGGGTGCATTGTTAATTAGTGAGACTCCTACAGGGTTCGGTGTTAATCAGTGAGACTCCCACAGGGTTCAGTGTTAATCAGTGAGACTCCCATAGGGTTCAGTGTTAATCAGTGAGACTCCCATAGGGTTCAGTGTTAATCATTGAGACTTCCATAGGGTTCAGTGTTAATCAGTGAGACTCCCACAGGGTTCAGTGTTAATCATTGAGACTCCCACAGGGTTCAGTGTTAATCAGTGAGACTCCCATAGGGTTCAGTGTTAATCAGTGAGACTCTCATAGTGTTCAATGTTAATCACTGAGACTCCCATTGAGTTCAGTGTTCATCAGTGAGACTCCCATAGGGTTCAGTGTTAATCAGTGAGACTCCCGTAGGGTTCAGTGTTAATCAGTGAGACTCCCATAGTGTTCAGTGTTAACCACTGAGACTCCCGTATGGTTCAGTGTTAATCAATGAGATTCCCATAGGGTTCAGTGTTAATCAGTGAGACTCCCACGGGGTTCATGTGCTAATCAGTGAGACTCCCACAGGGTTCAGTGTTAATCAGTGAGACTCCCATAGGGTTCAGTGTTAATCAGTGAGACTCCCATAGGGTTCAGTGTTAATCAGTGAGACTCCCATAGGGTTCAGTGTTAATCAGTGAGACTCCCGTAGGGTTCAGTGTTAATCAGTGAGACTCCCACGGGGTTCAGTGTTAATCAGTGAGACTCGCATAGGGTTCAGTGTTAATCAGTGAGAGTCCCATAGTGTTCAGTGTAAATCATTGAGACCCCCATTGGGTTCAGTGTTCATCAGTGAGACTCCCATAGGGTTCAGTGTTAATTACTGAGACTCCCACAGGGTTCAGTGTTAATCAGTGAGACTCCCATAGGGTTTAGTGTTAATCAGTGAGACTCCCATAGGGTTCAGTGTTAATCAGTGAGACTCCCATAGGGTTCAGTGTTAATCAGTGAGACTCCCACAGGGTTCAGTGTTAATCAGTGAGACTCCCGTAGGGTTCAGTGTTAATCAGTGAGACTCCCATAGTGGTCAGTGTTAATCGGTGAGACTCCCATAGGGTTCAGTGTTAATCAGTGAGACTCCCATAGGGTTCAGTGTTAATCAGAGAGACTCCCACAAGGTTCAGTGTTAATCATTGAGACTCCCATAGGGTTCAGTGTTAATCAGTGAGACTCCCACAGGGTTCAGTGTTAATCAGTGAGACTCCTACAAGGTTCAGTGTTAATCAGTGAGACTCCCGTAGGGTTCAGTGTTAATCAGTGAGACTCCCATAGTGGTCAGTGTTAATCGGTGAGACTCCCATAGGGTTCAGTGTTAATCAGTGAGACTCCCATAGGGTTCAGTGTTAATCAGAGAGACTCCCACAAGGTTCAGTGTTAATCATTGAGACTCCCATAGGGTTCAGTGTTAATCAGTGAGACTCCCACAGGGTTCAGTGTTAATCAGTGAGACTCCTACAAGGTTCAGTGTTAATCAGTGAGACTCCCATAGGGTTCAGTGTTAATCAGTGAGAATCCCATAGTGTTCAGTGTAAATCACTGAGACTCCCATTGCGTTCAGTGTTCATCAGTGAGACTCCCATAGGGTGCATTGTTAATTAGTGAGACTCCTACAGGGTTCGGTGTTAATCAGTGAGACTCCCACAGGGTTCAGTGTTAATCAGTGAGACTCCCATAGGGTTCAGTGTAAATCACTGAGACTCCCATTGGGTTCAGTGTTCATCAGTGAGACTCCCATAGGGTTCAGTGTTAATTAGTGAGACTCCCATAGGGTTCAGTGTTAATCAGTGAGACTCCCATAGGGTTCAGTGTTAATCAGTGAGACTCTCATAGGGTTCGGTGTTAATCAATGAGACTCCCACAGTGTTCAGTGTTAATCAGTGAGACTCCCACAGGGTTCAATGTTAATCAGTGAGACTCCCACAGGGTTCAGTGTTAATCAGTGAGACTCCCACAGGGTTCAATGTTAATCAGTGAGACTCCCACAGGGTTCAGTGTTAATTAGTGAGCATCCCATAGTGTTCAGTGTTAATCAGTGAGACTCCCACAGCGTTCAGTGTTAATCCGTGAGACTCCCATATGGTTCAATGTTAATCAGTGAGACGCCCATAGGGTTCAGTGTTAATCAGTGAGACTCCCATAGGGTTCAGTGTTAATTAGTGAGACTCCCACAGGGTTCAGTGTTAATCAGTGAGACTCCCATAGGGTTCAGTGTTAATCAGTGAGACTCTCATAGGGTTCGGTGTTAATCAGTGAGACTCCCACAGTGTTCAGTGTTAATCAGTGAGACTCCCACAGGGTTCAATGTTAATCAGTGAGACTCCCACAGGGTTCAGTGTTAATCAGTGAGACTCCCACAGGGTTCAATGTTAATCAGTGAGACTCCCACAGGGTTCAGTGTTAATTAGTGAGCATCCCATAGGGTTCAGTGTTCATCAGTGAGACTCCCACAGCGTTCAGTGTTAATCAGTGAGACTCCCATATGGTTCAATGTTAATCAGTGAGACGCCCATAGGGTTCAGTGTTAATCAGTGAGACTCCCACAGCGTTCAGTGTTAATCAGTGAGACTCCCATAGGGTTCAGTGTTAATTACTGAGACTCCCACAGGGTTCAGTGTTAATCAGTGAGACTCCCATAGGGTTTAGTGTTAATCAGTGAGACTCCCATAGGGTTCAGTGTTAATCAGTGAGACTCCCACAGGGTTCAGTGTTAATCAGTGAGACTCCCGTAGGGTTCAGTGTTAATCAGTGAGACTCCCATAGTGGTCAGTGTTAATCGGTGAGACTCCCATAGGGTTCAGTGTTAATCAGTGAGACTCCCGTAGGGTTCAGTGTAAATCACTGAGACTCCCATTGCGTTCAGTGTTCATCAGTGAGACGCCCATAGGGTGCATTGTTAATTAGTGAGACTCCTACAGGGTTCGGTGTTAATCAGTGAGACTCCCACAGGGTTCAGTGTTAATCAGTGAGACTCCCATAGGGTTCAGTGTAAATCACTGAGACTCCCATTGGGTTCAGTGTTCATCAGTGAGACTCCCATAGGGTTCAGTGTTAATTAGTGAGACTCCCATAGGGTTCAGTGTTAATCAGTGAGACTCCCATAGTGTTCAGTGTTAGTCAGTGAGGCTCCCACAGGGTTCACTATTAATCAATGAGACTCCCTCAGAGTTCAGTGTTAATCAGTGGGACTCCCATAGGGTTCAGTGTTAATCAGTGACACTCCCTTAGGGTTAGTGTGTTAATCAGTGAGACTCCCCCAGGGTTCAGTGTTAATCAGTGAAACTCCCATAGGGTTCAGTGTTAATCAGTGAGACTCCCATAGGGTTCAGTGTTAATCAGTGAGACTCCCATAGTGGTCAGTGTTAATCGGTGAGACTCCCATAGGGTTCAGTGTTAATCAGTGAGACTCCCATAGGGTTCAGTGTTAATCAGAGAGACTCCCACAAGGTTCAGTGTTAATCATTGAGACTCCCATAGGGTTCAGTGTTAATCAGTGAGACTCCCACAGGGTTCAGTGTTAATCAGTGAGACTCCTACAAGGTTCAGTGTTAATCAGTGAGACTCCCATAGGGTTCAGTGTTAATCAGTGAGAATCCCATAGTGTTCAGTGTAAATCACTGAGACTCCCATTGCGTTCAGTGTTCATCAGTGAGACTCCCATAGGGTGCATTGTTAATTAGTGAGACTCCTACAGGGTTCGGTGTTAATCAGTGAGACTCCCACAGGGTTCAGTGTTAATCAGTGAGACTCCCATAGGGTTCAGTGTTAATCAGTGAGACTCCCATAGGGTTCAGTGTTAATCATTGAGACTTCCATAGGGTTCAGTGTTAATCAGTGAGACTCCCACAGGGTTCAGTGTTAATCATTGAGACTCCCACAGGGTTCAGTGTTAATCAGTGAGACTCCCATAGGGTTCAGTGTTAATCAGTGAGACTCTCATAGTGTTCAATGTTAATCACTGAGACTCCCATTGAGTTCAGTGTTCATCAGTGAGACTCCCATAGGGTTCAGTGTTAATCAGTGAGACTCCCGTAGGGTTCAGTGTTAATCAGTGAGACTCCCATAGTGTTCAGTGTTAACCACTGAGACTCCCGTAGGGTTCAGTGTTAATCAATGAGATTCCCATAGGGTTCAGTGTTAATCAGTGAGACTCCCACGGGGTTCATGTGCTAATCAGTGAGACTCCCACAGGGTTCAGTGTTAATCAGTGAG
Organism: Petromyzon marinus; assembly: GCF_048934315.1. Taxonomy (NCBI): domain Eukaryota; kingdom Metazoa; phylum Chordata; class Hyperoartia; order Petromyzontiformes; family Petromyzontidae; genus Petromyzon; species Petromyzon marinus. The sequence goes on along the minus strand of NW_027423080.1, from coordinate 936,270 downwards.
ACTCCCATAGGGTTCAGTGTTAATCAGTGAGACTCCCATAGGGTTCAGTGTTAATCAGTGAGACTCCCATAGGGTTCAGTGTTAATCAGTGAGACTCCCGTAGGGTTCAGTGTTAATCAGTGAGACTCCCACGGGGTTCAGTGTTAATCAGTGAGACTCGCATAGGGTTCAGTGTTAATCAGTGAGAGTCCCATAGTGTTCAGTGTAAATCATTGAGACCCCCATTGGGTTCAGTGTTCATCAGTGAGACTCCCATAGGGTTCATTGTTAATTACTGAGACTCCCACAGGGTTCAGTGTTAATCAGTGAGACTCCCATAGGGTTTAGTGTTAATCAGTGAGACTCCCATAGGGTTCAGTGTTAATCAGTGAGACTCCCATAGGGTTCAGTGTTAATCAGTGAGACTCCCACAGGGTTCAGTGTTAATCAGTGAGACTCCCGTAGGGTTCAGTGTTAATCAGTGAGACTCCCATAGTGGTCAGTGTTAATCGGTGAGACTCCCATAGGGTTCAGTGTTAATCAGTGAGACTCCCATAGGGTTCAGTGTTAATCAGAGAGACTCCCACAAGGTTCAGTGTTAATCATTGAGACTCCCATAGGGTTCAGTGTTAATCAGTGAGACTCCCACAGGGTTCAGTGTTAATCAGTGAGACTCCTACAAGGTTCAGTGTTAATCAGTGAGACTCCCGTAGGGTTCAGTGTTAATCAGTGAGACTCCCATAGTGGTCAGTGTTAATCGGTGAGACTCCCATAGGGTTCAGTGTTAATCAGTGAGACTCCCATAGGGTTCAGTGTTAATCAGAGAGACTCCCACAAGGTTCAGTGTTAATCATTGAGACTCCCATAGGGTTCAGTGTTAATCAGTGAGACTCCCACAGGGTTCAGTGTTAATCAGTGAGACTCCTACAAGGTTCAGTGTTAATCAGTGAGACTCCCATAGGGTTCAGTGTTAATCAGTGAGAATCCCATAGTGTTCAGTGTAAATCACTGAGACTCCCATTGCGTTCAGTGTTCATCAGTGAGACTCCCATAGGGTGCATTGTTAATTAGTGAGACTCCTACAGGGTTCGGTGTTAATCAGTGAGACTCCCACAGGGTTCAGTGTTAATCAGTGAGACTCCCATAGGGTTCAGTGTAAATCACTGAGACTCCCATTGGGTTCAGTGTTCATCAGTGAGACTCCCATAGGGTTCAGTGTTAATTAGTGAGACTCCCATAGGGTTCAGTGTTAATCAGTGAGACTCCCATAGGGTTCAGTGTTAATCAGTGAGACTCTCATAGGGTTCGGTGTTAATCAATGAGACTCCCACAGTGTTCAGTGTTAATCAGTGAGACTCCCACAGGGTTCAATGTTAATCAGTGAGACTCCCACAGGGTTCAGTGTTAATCAGTGAGACTCCCACAGGGTTCAATGTTAATCAGTGAGACTCCCACAGGGTTCAGTGTTAATTAGTGAGCATCCCATAGGGTTCAGTGTTAATCAGTGAGACTCCCACAGCGTTCAGTGTTAATCCGTGAGACTCCCATATGGTTCAATGTTAATCAGTGAGACGCCCATAGGGTTCAGTGTTAATCAGTGAGACTCCCATAGGGTTCAGTGTTAATTAGTGAGACTCCCACAGGGTTCAGTGTTAATCAGTGAGACTCCCATAGGGTTCAGTGTTAATCAGTGAGACTCTCATAGGGTTCGGTGTTAATCAGTGAGACTCCCACAGTGTTCAGTGTTAATCAGTGAGACTCCCACAGGGTTCAATGTTAATCAGTGAGACTCCCACAGGGTTCAGTGTTAATCAGTGAGACTCCCACAGGGTTCAATGTTAATCAGTGAGACTCCCACAGGGTTCAGTGTTAATTAGTGAGCATCCCATAGGGTTCAGTGTTCATCAGTGAGACTCCCACAGCGTTCAGTGTTAATCAGTGAGACTCCCATATGGTTCAATGTTAATCAGTGAGACGCCCATAGGGTTCAGTGTTAATCAGTGAGACTCCCACAGCGTTCAGTGTTAATCAGTGAGACTCCCATAGGGTTCAGTGTTAATTACTGAGACTCCCACAGGGTTCAGTGTTAATCAGTGAGACTCCCATAGGGTTTAGTGTTAATCAGTGAGACTCCCATAGGGTTCAGTGTTAATCAGTGAGACTCCCATAGGGTTCAGTGTTAATCAGTGAGACTCCCACAGGGTTCAGTGTTAATCAGTGAGACTCCCGTAGGGTTCAGTGTTAATCAGTGAGACTCCCATAGTGGTCAGTGTTAATCGGTGAGACTCCCATAGGGTTCAGTGTTAATCAGTGAGACTCCCATAGGGTTCAGTGTTAATCAGAGAGACTCCCATAAGGTTCAGTGTTAATCATTGAGACTCCCATAGGGTTCAGTGTTAATCAGTGAGACTCCCACAGGGTTCAGTGTTAATCAGTGAGACTCCTACAATGTTCAGTGTTAATCAGTGAGACTCCCATAGGGTTCAGTGTTAATCAGTGAGAATCCCATAGTGTTCAGTGTAAATCACTGAGACTCCCATTGCGTTCAGTGTTCATCAGTGAGACTCCCATAGGGTGCATTGTTAATTAGTGAGACTCCTACAGGGTTCGGTGTTAATCAGTGAGACTCCCACAGGGTTCAGTGTTAATCAGTGAGACTCCCATAGGGTTCAGTGTAAATCACTGAGACTCCCATTGGGTTCAGTGTTCATCAGTGAGACTCCCATAGGGTTCAGTGTTAATTAGTGAGACTCCTATAGGGTTCAGTGTTAATCAGTGAGACTCCCATAGTGTTCAGTGTTAGTCAGTGAGGCTCCCACAGGGTTCACTATTAATCAATGAGACTCCCTCAGAGTTCAGTGTTAATCAGTGGGACTCCCATAGGGTTCAGTGTTAATCAGTGACACTCCCTTAGGGTTAGTGTGTTAATCAGTGAGACTCCCCCAGGGTTCAGTGTTAATCAGTGAAACTCCCATAGGGTTCAGTGTTAATCAGTGAGACTCCCATAGGGTTCAGTGTTAATCATTGAGACTTCCATAGGGTTCAGTGTTAATCAGTGAGACTCCCACAGGGTTCAGTGTTAATCATTGAGACTCCCACAGGGTTCAGTGTTAATCAGTGAGACTCCCATAGGGTTCAGTGTTAATCAGTGAGACTCTCATAGTGTTCAATGTTAATCACTGAGACTCCCATTGAGTTCAGTGTTCATCAGTGAGACTCCCATAGGGTTCAGTGTTAATCAGTGAGACTCCCGTAGGGTTCAGTGTTAATCAGTGAGACTCCCATAGTGTTCAGTGTTAACCACTGAGACTCCCATAGGGTTTAGTGTTAATCAGTGAGACTCCCATAGGGTTCAGTGTTAATCAGTGAGACTCCCATAGGGTTCAGTGTTAATCAGTGAGACTCCCACAGGGTTCAGTGTTAATCAGTGAGACTCCCGTAGGGTTCAGTGTTAATCAGTGAGACTCCCATAGTGGTCAGTGTTAATCGGTGAGACTCCCATAGGGTTCAGTGTTAATCAGTGAGACTCCCATAGGGTTCAGTGTTAATCAGAGAGACTCCCACAAGGTTCAGTGTTAATCATTGAGACTCCCATAGGGTTCAGTGTTAATCAGTGAGACTCCCACAGGGTTCAGTGTTAATCAGTGAGACTCCTACAAGGTTCAGTGTTAATCAGTGAGACTCCCGTAGGGTTCAGTGTTAATCAGTGAGACTCCCATAGTGGTCAGTGTTAATCGGTGAGACTCCCATAGGGTTCAGTGTTAATCAGTGAGACTCCCATAGGGTTCAGTGTTAATCAGAGAGACTCCCACAAGGTTCAGTGTTAATCATTGAGACTCCCATAGGGTTCAGTGTTAATCAGTGAGACTCCCACAGGGTTCAGTGTTAATCAGTGAGACTCCTACAAGGTTCAGAGTTAATCAGTGAGACTCCCATAGGGTTCAGTGTTAATCAGTGAGAATCCCATAGTGTTCAGTGTAAATCACTGAGACTCCCATTGCGTTCAGTGTTCATCAGTGAGACTCCCATAGGGTGCATTGTTAATTAGTGAGACTCCTACAGGGTTCGGTGTTAATCAGTGAGACTCCCACAGGGTTCAGTGTTAATCAGTGAGACTCCCATAGGGTTCAGTGTTAATCAGTGAGACTCCCATAGGGTTCAGTGTTAATCATTGAGACTTCCATAGGGTTCAGTGTTAATCAGTGAGACTCCCACAGGGTTCAGTGTTAATCATTGAGACTCCCACAGGGTTCAGTGTTAATCAGTGAGACTCCCATAGGGTTCAGTGTTAATCAGTGAGACTCTCATAGTGTTCAATGTTAATCACTGAGACTCCCATTGAGTTCAGTGTTCATCAGTGAGACTCCCATAGGGTTCAGTGTTAATCAGTGAGACTCCCGTAGGGTTCAGTGTTAATCAGTGAGACTCCCATAGTGTTCAGTGTTAACCACTGAGACTCCCGTAGGGTTCAGTGTTAATCAATGAGATTCCCATAGGGTTCAGTGTTAATCAGTGAGACTCCCACGGGGTTCATGTGCTAATCAGTGAGACTCCCACAGGGTTCAGTGTTAATCAGTGAGACTCCCATAGGGTTCAGTGTTAATCAGTGAGACTCCCATAGGGTTCATTGTTAATCAGTGAGACTCCCATAGGGTTCAGTGTTAATCAGTGAGACTCCCGTAGGGTTCAGTGTTAATCAGTGAGACTCCCACGGGGTTCAGTGTTAATCAGTGAGACTCGCATAGGGTTCAGTGTTAATCAGTGAGAGTCCCATAGTGTTCAGTGTAAATCATTGAGACCCCCATTGGGTTCAGTGTTCATCAGTGAGACTCCCATAGGGTTCAGTGTTAATTACTGAGACTCCCACAGGGTTCAGTGTTAATCAGTGAGACTCCCATAGGGTTTAGTGTTAATCAGTGAGACTCCCATAGGGTTCAGTGTTAATCAGTGAGACTCCCATAGGGTTCAGTGTTAATCAGTGAGACTCCCACAGGGTTCAGTGTTAATCAGTGAGACTCCCGTAGGGTTCAGTGTTAATCAGTGAGACTCCCATAGTGGTCAGTGTTAATCGGTGAGACTCCCATAGGGTTCAGTGTTAATCAGTGAGACTCCCATAGGGTTCAGTGTTAATCAGAGGGACTCCCACAAGGTTCAGTGTTAATCATTGAGACTCCCATAGGGTTCAGTGTTAATCAGTGAGACTCCCACAGGGTTCAGTGTTAATCAGTGAGACTCCTACAAGGTTCAGTGTTAATCAGTGAGACTCCCGTAGGGTTCAGTGTTAATCAGTGAGACTCCCATAGTGGTCAGTGTTAATCGGTGAGACTCCCATAGGGTTCAGTGTTAATCAGTGAGACTCCCATAGGGTTCAGTGTTAATCAGAGAGACTCCCACAAGGTTCAGTGTTAATCATTGAGACTCCCATAGGGTTCAGTGTTAATCAGTGAGACTCCCACAGGGTTCAGTGTTAATCAGTGAGACTCCTACAAGGTTCAGTGTTAATCAGTGAGACTCCCATAGGGTTCAGTGTTAATCAGTGAGAATCCCATAGTGTTCAGTGTAAATCACTGAGACTCCCATTGCGTTCAGTGTTCATCAGTGAGACTCCCATAGGGTGCATTGTTAATTAGTGAGACTCCTACAGGGTTCGGTGTTAATCAGTGAGACTCCCACAGGGTTCAGTGTTAATCAGTGAGACTCCCATAGTGGTCAGTGTTAATCGGTGAGACTCCCATAGGGTTCAGTGTTAATCAGTGAGACTCCCATAGGGTTCAGTGTTAATCAGAGAGACTCCCATAAGGTTCAGTGTTAATCATTGAGACTCCCATAGGGTTCAGTGTTAATCAGTGAGACTCCCACAGGGTTCAGTGTTAATCAGTGAGACTCCTACAAGGTTCAGTGTTAATCAGTGAGACTCCCATAGGGTTCAGTGTTAATCAGTGAGAATCCCATAGTGTTCAGTGTAAATCACTGAGACTCCCATTGCGTTCAGTGTTCATCAGTGAGACTCCCATAGGGTGCATTGTTAATTAGTGAGACTCCTACAGGGTTCGGTGTTAATCAGTGAGACTCCCACAGGGTTCAGTGTTAATCAGTGAGACTCCCATAGGGTTCAGTGTAAATCACTGAGACTCCCATTGGGTTCAGTGTTCATCAGTGAGACTCCCATAGGGTTCAGTGTTAATTAGTGAGACTCCTATAGGGTTCAGTGTTAATCAGTGAGACTCCCATAGTGTTCAGTGTTAGTCAGTGAGGCTCCCACAGGGTTCACTATTAATCAATGAGACTCCCTCAGAGTTCAGTGTTAATCAGTGGGACTCCCATAGGGTTCAGTGTTAATCAGTGACACTCCCTTAGGGTTAGTGTGTTAATCAGTGAGACTCCCCCAGGGTTCAGTGTTAATCAGTGAAACTCCCATAGGGTTCAGTGTTAATCAGTGAGACTCCCATAGGGTTCAGTGTTAATCATTGAGACTTCCATAGGGTTCAGTGTTAATCAGTGAGACTCCCACAGGGTTCAGTGTTAATCATTGAGACTCCCACAGGGTTCAGTGTTAATCAGTGAGACTCCCATAGCGTTCAGTGTTAATCAGTGAGACTCTCATAGTGTTCAATGTTAATCACTGAGACTCCCATTGAGTTCAGTGTTCATCAGTGAGACTCCCATAGGGTTCAGTGTTAATCAGTGAGACTCCCGTAGGGTTCAGTGTTAATCAGTGAGACTCCCATAGTGTTCAGTGTTAACCACTGAGACTCCCATAGGGTTTAGTGTTAATCAGTGAGACTCCCATAGGGTTCAGTGTTAATCAGTGAGACTCCCATAGGGTTCAGTGTTAATCAGTGAGACTCCCACAGGGTTCAGTGTTAATCAGTGAGACTCCCGTAGGGTTCAGTGTTAATCAGTGAGACTCCCATAGTGGTCAGTGTTAATCGGTGAGACTCCCATAGGGTTCAGTGTTAATCAGTGAGACTCCCATAGGGTTCAGTGTTAATCAGAGAGACTCCCACAAGGTTCAGTGTTAATCATTGAGACTCCCATAGGGTTCAGTGTTAATCAGTGAGACTCCCACAGGGTTCAGTGTTAATCAGTGAGACTCCTACAAGGTTCAGTGTTAATCAGTGAGACTCCCGTAGGGTTCAGTGTTAATCAGTGAGACTCCCATAGTGGTCAGTGTTAATCGGTGAGACTCCCATAGGGTTCAGTGTTAATCAGTGAGACTCCCATAGGGTTCAGTGTTAATCAGAGAGACTCCCACAAGGTTCAGTGTTAATCATTGAGACTCCCATAGGGTTCAGTGTTAATCAGTGAGACTCCCACAGGGTTCAGTGTTAATCAGTGAGACTCCTACAAGGTTCAGAGTTAATCAGTGAGACTCCCATAGGGTTCAGTGTTAATCAGTGAGAATCCCATAGTGTTCAGTGTAAATCACTGAGACTCCCATTGCGTTCAGTGTTCATCAGTGAGACTCCCATAGGGTGCATTGTTAATTAGTGAGACTCCTACAGGGTTCGGTGTTAATCAGTGAGACTCCCACAGGGTTCAGTGTTAATCAGTGAGACTCCCATAGGGTTCAGTGTTAATCAGTGAGACTCCCATAGGGTTCAGTGTTAATCATTGAGACTTCCATAGGGTTCAGTGTTAATCAGTGAGACTCCCACAGGGTTCAGTGTTAATCATTGAGACTCCCACAGGGTTCAGTGTTAATCAGTGAGACTCCCATAGGGTTCAGTGTTAATCAGTGAGACTCTCATAGTGTTCAATGTTAATCACTGAGACTCCCATTGAGTTCAGTGTTCATCAGTGAGACTCCCATAGGGTTCAGTGTTAATCAGTGAGACTCCCGTAGGGTTCAGTGTTAATCAGTGAGACTCCCATAGTGTTCAGTGTTAACCACTGAGACTCCCGTAGGGTTCAGTGTTAATCAATGAGATTCCCATAGGGTTCAGTGTTAATCAGTGAGACTCCCACGGGGTTCATGTGCTAATCAGTGAGACTCCCACAGGGTTCAGTGTTAATCAGTGAGACTCCCATAGGGTTCAGTGTTAATCAGTGAGACTCCCATAGGGTTCAGTGTTAATCAGTGAGACTCCCATAGGGTTCAGTGTTAATCAGTGAGACTCCCGTAGGGTTCAGTGTTAATCAGTGAGACTCCCACGGGGTTCAGTGTTAATCAGTGAGACTCGCATAGGGTTCAGTGTTAATCAGTGAGAGTCCCATAGTGTTCAGTGTAAATCATTGAGACCCCCATTGGGTTCAGTGTTAATCAGAGAGACTCCCGTAGGGTTCAGTGTTAATCAGTGAGACTCCCATAGTGTTCAGTGTTAACCACTGAGACTCCCATAGGGTTTAGTGTTAATCAGTGAGACTCCCATAGGGTTCAGTGTTAATCAGTGAGACTCCCATAGGGTTCAGTGTTAATCAGTGAGACTCCCACAGGGTTCAGTGTTAATCAGTGAGACTCCCGTAGGGTTCAGTGTTAATCAGTGAGACTCCCATAGTGGTCAGTGTTAATCGGTGAGACTCCCATAGGGTTCAGTGTTAATCAGTGAGACTCCCATAGGGTTCAGTGTTAATCAGAGAGACTCCCACAAGGTTCAGTGTTAATCATTGAGACTCCCATAGGGTTCAGTGTTAATCAGTGAGACTCCCACAGGGTTAATCAGTGAGACTCCTACAAGGTTCAGTGTTAATCAGTGAGACTCCCGTAGGGTTCAGTGTTAATCAGTGAGACTCCCATAGTGGTCAGTGTTAATCGGTGAGACTCCCATAGGGTTCAGTGTTAATCAGTGAGACTCCCATAGGGTTCAGTGTTAATCAGAGAGACTCCCACAAGGTTCAGTGTTAATCATTGAGACTCCCATAGGGTTCAGTGTTAATCAGTGAGACTCCCACAGGGTTCAGTGTTAATCAGTGAGACTCCTACAAGGTTCAGAGTTAATCAGTGAGACTCCCATAGGGTTCAGTGTTAATCAGTGAGAATCCCATAGTGTTCAGTGTAAATCACTGAGACTCCCATTGCGTTCAGTGTTCATCAGTGAGACTCCCATAGGGTGCATTGTTAATTAGTGAGACTCCTACAGGGTTCGGTGTTAATCAGTGAGACTCCCACAGGGTTCAGTGTTAATCAGTGAGACTCCCATAGGGTTCAGTGTTAATCAGTGAGACTCCCATAGGGTTCAGTGTTAATCATTGAGACTTCCATAGGGTTCAGTGTTAATCAGTGAGACTCCCACAGGGTTCAGTGTTAATCATTGAGACTCCCATAGGGTTCAGTGTTAATCAGTGAGACTCCCATAGGGTTCAGTGTTAATCAGTGAGACTCTCATAGTGTTCAATGTTAATCACTGAGACTCCCATTGAGTTCAGTGTTCATCAGTGAGACTCCCATAGGGTTCAGTGTTAATCAGTGAGACTCCCGTAGGGTTCAGTGTTAATCAGTGAGACTCCCATAGTGTTCAGTGTTAACCACTGAGACTCCCGTAGGGTTCAGTGTTAATCAATGAGATTCCCATAGGGTTCAGTGTTAATCAGTGAGACTCCCACGGGGTTCATGTGCTAATCAGTGAGACTCCCACAGGGTTCAGTGTTAATCAGTGAGACTCCCATAGGGTTCAGTGTTAATCAGTGAGACTCCCATAGGGTTCAGTGTTAATCAGTGAGACTCCCATAGGGTTCAGTGTTAATCAGTGAGACTCCCGTAGGGTTCAGTGTTAATCAGTGAGACTCCCACGGGGTTCAGTGTTAATCAGTGAGACTCGCATAGGGTTCAGTGTTAATCAGTGAGAGTCCCATAGTGTTCAGTGTAAATCATTGAGACCCCCATTGGGTTCAGTGTTCATCAGTGAGACTCCCATAGGGTTCAGTGTTAATTACTGAGACTCCCACAGGGTTCAGTGTTAATCAGTGAGACTCCCATAGGGTTTAGTGTTAATCAGTGAGACTCCCATAGGGTTCAGTGTTAATCAGTGAGACTCCCATAGGGTTCAGTGTTAATCAGTGAGACTCCCACAGGGTTCAGTGTTAATCAGTGAGACTCCCGTAGGGTTCAGTGTTAATCAGTGAGACTCCCATAGTGGTCAGTGTTAATCGGTGAGACTCCCATAGGGTTCAGTGTTAATCAGTGAGACTCCCATAGGGTTCAGTGTTAATCAGAGGGACTCCCACAAGGTTCAGTGTTAATCATTGAGACTCCCATAGGGTTCAGTGTTAATCAGTGAGACTCCCACAGGGTTCAGTGTTAATCAGTGAGACTCCTACAAGGTTCAGTGTTAATCAGTGAGACTCCCGTAGGGTTCAGTGTTAATCAGTGAGACTCCCATAGTGGTCAGTGTTAATCGGTGAGACTCCCATAGGGTTCAGTGTTAATCAGTGAGACTCCCATAGGGTTCAGTGTTAATCAGAGAGACTCCCACAAGGTTCAGTGTTAATCATTGAGACTCCCATAGGGTTCAGTGTTAATCAGTGAGACTCCCACAGGGTTCAGTGTTAATCAGTGAGACTCCTACAAGGTTCAGTGTTAATCAGTGAGACTCCCATAGGGTTCAGTGTTAATCAGTGAGAATCCCATAGTGTTCAGTGTAAATCACTGAGACTCCCATTGCGTTCAGTGTTCATCAGTGAGACTCCCATAGGGTGCATTGTTAATTAGTGAGACTCCTACAGGGTTCGGTGTTAATCAGTGAGACTCCCACAGGGTTCAGTGTTAATCAGTGAGACTCCCATAGGGTTCAGTGTAAATCACTGAGACTCCCATTGGGTTCAGTGTTCATCAGTGAGACTCCCATAGGGTTCAGTGTTAATTAGTGAGACTCCCATAGGGTTCAGTGTTAATCAGTGAGACTCCCATAGGGTTCAGTGTTAATCAGTGAGACTCTCATAGGGTTCGGTGTTAATCAATGAGACTCCCACAGTGTTCAGTGTTAATCAGTGAGACTCCCACAGGGTTCAATGTTAATCAGTGAGACTCCCACAGGGTTCAGTGTTAATCAGTGAGACTCCCATAGGGTTCAGTGTTAATCAGTGAGAATCCCATAGTGTTCAGTGTAAATCACTGAGACTCCCATTGCGTTCAGTGTTCATCAGTGAGACTCCCATAGGGTGCATTGTTAATTAGTGAGACTCCTACAGGGTTCGGTGTTAATCAGTGAGACTCCCACAGGGTTCAGTGTTAATCAGTGAGACTCCCATAGGGTTCAGTGTTAATCAGTGAGACTCCCATAGGGTTCAGTGTTAATCATTGAGACTTCCATAGGGTTCAGTGTTAATCAGTGAGACTCCCACAGGGTTCAGTGTTAATCATTGAGACTCCCACAGGGTTCAGTGTTAATCAGTGAGACTCCCATAGGGTTCAGTGTTAATCAGTGAGACTCTCATAGTGTTCAATGTTAATCACTGAGACTCCCATTGAGTTCAGTGTTCATCAGTGAGACTCCCATAGGGTTCAGTGTTAATCAGTGAGACTCCCGTAGGGTTCAGTGTTAATCAGTGAGACTCCCATAGTGTTCAGTGTTAACCACTGAGACTCCCGTAGGGTTCAGTGTTAATCAATGAGATTCCCATAGGGTTCAGTGTTAATCAGTGAGACTCCCACGGGGTTCATGTGCTAATCAGTGAGACTCCCACAGGGTTCAGTGTTAATCAGTGAGACTCCCATAGGGTTCAGTGTTAATCAGTGAGACTCCCATAGGGTTCAGTGTTAATCAGTGAGACTCCCATAGGGTTCAGTGTTAATCAGTGAGACTCCCGTAGGGTTCAGTGTTAATCAGTGAGACTCCCACGGGGTTCAGTGTTAATCAGTGAGACTCGCATAGGGTTCAGTGTTAATCAGTGAGAGTCCCATAGTGTTCAGTGTAAATCATTGAGACCCCCATTGGGTTCAGTGTTCATCAGTGAGACTCCCATAGGGTTCAGTGTTAATTACTGAGACTCCCACAGGGTTCAGTGTTAATCAGTGAGACTCCCATAGGGTTTAGTGTTAATCAGTGAGACTCCCATAGGGTTCAGTGTTAATCAGTGAGACTCCCATAGGGTTCAGTGTTAATCAGTGAGACTCCCACAGGGTTCAGTGTTAATCAGTGAGACTCCCGTAGGGTTCAGTGTTAATCAGTGAGACTCCCATAGTGGTCAGTGTTAATCGGTGAGACTCCCATAGGGTTCAGTGTTAATCAGTGAGACTCCCATAGGGTTCAGTGTTAATCAGAGGGACTCCCACAAGGTTCAGTGTTAATCATTGAGACTCCCATAGGGTTCAGTGTTAATCAGTGAGACTCCCACAGGGTTCAGTGTTAATCAGTGAGACTCCTACAAGGTTCAGTGTTAATCAGTGAGACTCCCGTAGGGTTCAGTGTTAATCAGTGAGACTCCCATAGTGGTCAGTGTTAATCGGTGAGACTCCCATAGGGTTCAGTGTTAATCAGTGAGACTCCCATAGGGTTCAGTGTTAATCAGAGAGACTCCCACAAGGTTCAGTGTTAATCATTGAGACTCCCATAGGGTTCAGTGTTAATCAGTGAGACTCCCACAGGGTTCAGTGTTAATCAGTGAGACTCCTACAAGGTTCAGTGTTAATCAGTGAGACTCCCATAGGGTTCAGTGTTAATCAGTGAGAATCCCATAGTGTTCAGTGTAAATCACTGAGACTCCCATTGCGTTCAGTGTTCATCAGTGAGACTCCCATAGGGTGCATTGTTAATTAGTGAGACTCCTACAGGGTTCGGTGTTAATCAGTGAGACTCCCACAGGGTTCAGTGTTAATCAGTGAGACTCCCATAGGGTTCAGTGTAAATCACTGAGACTCCCATTGGGTTCAGTGTTCATCAGTGAGACTCCCATAGGGTTCAGTGTTAATTAGTGAGACTCCCATAGGGTTCAGTGTTAATCAGTGAGACTCCCATAGGGTTCAGTGTTAATCAGTGAGACTCTCATAGGGTTCGGTGTTAATCAATGAGACTCCCACAGTGTTCAGTGTTAATCAGTGAGACTCCCACAGGGTTCAATGTTAATCAGTGAGACTCCCACAGGGTTCAGTGTTAATCAGTGAGACTCCCACAGGGTTCAATGTTAATCAGTGAGACTCCCACAGGGTTCAGTGTTAATTAGTGAGCATCCCATAGGGTTCAGTGTTAATCAGTGAGACTCCCACAGCGTTCAGTGTTAATCCGTGAGACTCCCATATGGTTCAATGTTAATCAGTGAGACGCCCATAGGGTTCAGTGTTAATCAGTGAGACTCCCATAGGGTTCAGTGTTAATTAGTGAGACTCCCACAGGGTTCAGTGTTAATCAGTGAGACTCCCATAGGGTTCAGTGTTAATCAGTGAGACTCTCATAGGGTTCGGTGTTAATCAGTGAGACTCCCACAGTGTTCAGTGTTAATCAGTGAGAGTCCCATAGTGTTCAGTGTAAATCATTGAGACCCCCATTGGGTTCAGTGTTCATCAGTGAGACTCCCATAGGGTTCAGTGTTAATTACTGAGACTCCCACAGGGTTCAGTGTTAATCAGTGAGACTCCCATAGGGTTTAGTGTTAATCAGTGAGACTCCCATAGGGTTCAGTGTTAATCAGTGAGACTCCCATAGGGTTCAGTGTTAATCAGTGAGACTCCCACAGGGTTCAGTGTTAATCAGTGAGACTCCCGTAGGGTTCAGTGTTAATCAGTGAGACTCCCATAGTGGTCAGTGTTAATCGGTGAGACTCCCATAGGGTTCAGTGTTAATCAGTGAGACTCCCATAGGGTTCAGTGTTAATCAGAGGGACTCCCACAAGGTTCAGTGTTAATCATTGAGACTCCCATAGGGTTCAGTGTTAATCAGTGAGACTCCCACAGGGTTCAGTGTTAATCAGTGAGACTCCTACAAGGTTCAGTGTTAATCAGTGAGACTCCCGTAGGGTTCAGTGTTAATCAGTGAGACTCCCATAGTGGTCAGTGTTAATCGGTGAGACTCCCATAGGGTTCAGTGTTAATCAGTGAGACTCCCATAGGGTTCAGTGTTAATCAGAGAGACTCCCACAAGGTTCAGTGTTAATCATTGAGACTCCCATAGGGTTCAGTGTTAATCAGTGAGACTCCCACAGGGTTCAGTGTTAATCAGTGAGACTCCTACAAGGTTCAGTGTTAATCAGTGAGACTCCCATAGGGTTCAGTGTTAATCAGTGAGAATCCCATAGTGTTCAGTGTAAATCACTGAGACTCCCATTGCGTTCAGTGTTCATCAGTGAGACTCCCATAGGGTGCATTGTTAATTAGTGAGACTCCTACAGGGTTCGGTGTTAATCAGTGAGACTCCCACAGGGTTCAGTGTTAATCAGTGAGACTCCCATAGGGTTCAGTGTAAATCACTGAGACTCCCATTGGGTTCAGTGTTCATCAGTGAGACTCCCATAGGGTTCAGTGTTAATTAGTGAGACTCCCATAGGGTTCAGTGTTAATCAGTGAGACTCCCATAGGGTTCAGTGTTAATCAGTGAGACTCTCATAGGGTTCGGTGTTAATCAATGAGACTCCCACAGTGTTCAGTGTTAATCAGTGAGACTCCCACAGGGTTCAATGTTAATCAGTGAGACTCCCACAGGGTTCAGTGTTAATCAGTGAGACTCCCACAGGGTTCAATGTTAATCAGTGAGACTCCCACAGGGTTCAGTGTTAATTAGTGAGCATCCCATAGGGTTCAGTGTTAATCAGTGAGACTCCCACAGCGTTCAGTGTTAATCCGTGAGACTCCCATATGGTTCAATGTTAATCAGTGAGACGCCCATAGGGTTCAGTGTTAATCAGTGAGACTCCCATAGGGTTCAGTGTTAATTAGTGAGACTCCCACAGGGTTCAGTGTTAATCAGTGAGACTCCCATAGGGTTCAGTGTTAATCAGTGAGACTCTCATAGGGTTCGGTGTTAATCAGTGAGACTCCCACAGTGTTCAGTGTTAATCAGTGAGACTCCCACAGGGTTCAATGTTAATCAGTGAGACTCCCACAGGGTTCAGTGTTAATCAGTGAGACTCCCACAGGGTTCAATGTTAATCAGTGAGACTCCCACAGGGTTCAGTGTTAATTAGTGAGCATCCCATAGGGTTCAGTGTTCATCAGTGAGACTCCCACAGCGTTCAGTGTTAATCAGTGAGACTCCCATATGGTTCAATGTTAATCAGTGAGACGCCCATAGGGTTCAGTGTTAATCATTGAGACTCCCACAGCGTTCAGTGTTAATCAGTGAGACTCCCATAGGGTTCAGTGTTAATTACTGAGACTCCCACAGGGTTCAGTGTTAATCAGTGAGACTCCCATAGGGTTTAGTGTTAATCAGTGAGACTCCCATAGGGTTCAGTGTTAATCAGTGAGACTCCCATAGGGTTCAGTGTTAATCAGTGAGACTCCCACAGGGTTCAGTGTTAATCAGTGAGACTCCCGTAGGGTTCAGTGTTAATCAGTGAGACTCCCATAGTGGTCAGTGTTAATCGGTGAGACTCCCATAGGGTTCAGTGTTAATCAGTGAGACTCCCATAGGGTTCAGTGTTAATCAGAGAGACTCCCATAAGGTTCAGTGTTAATCATTGAGACTCCCATAGGGTTCAGTGTTAATCAGTGAGACTCCCACAGGGTTCAGTGTTAATCAGTGAGACTCCTACAAGGTTCAGTGTTAATCAGTGAGACTCCCATAGGGTTCAGTGTTAATCAGTGAGAATCCCATAGTGTTCAGTGTAAATCACTGAGACTCCCATTGCGTTCAGTGTTCATCAGTGAGACTCCCATAGGGTGCATTGTTAATTAGTGAGACTCCTACAGGGTTCGGTGTTAATCAGTGAGACTCCCACAGGGTTCAGTGTTAATCAGTGAGACTCCCATAGGGTTCAGTGTAAATCACTGAGACTCCCATTGGGTTCAGTGTTCATCAGTGAGACTCCCATAGGGTTCAGTGTTAATTAGTGAGACTCCCATAGGGTTCAGTGTTAATCAGTGAGACTCCCATAGGGTTCAGTGTTAATCAGTGAGACTCTCATAGGGTTCGGTGTTAATCAGTGAGACTCCCACAGTGTTCAGTGTTAATCAGTGAGACTCCCACAGGGTTCAATGTTAATCAGTGAGACTCCCACAGGGTTCAGTGTTAATCAGTGAGACTCCCACAGGGTTCAATGTTAATCAGTGAGACTCCCACAGGGTTCAGTGTTAATTAGTGAGCATCCCATAGGGTTCAGTGTTAATCAGTGAGACTCCCACAGCGTTCAGTGTTAATCAGTGAGACTCCCATATGGTTCAATGTTAATCAGTGAGACGCCCATAGGGTTCAGTGTTAATCAGTGAGACTCCCATAGGGTTCAGTGTTAATTAGTGAGACTCCTACAGGGTTCAGTGTTAATCAGTGAGACTCCCATAGGGTTCAGTGTTAATCAGTGAGACTCTCATAGGGTTCGGTGTTAATCAGTGAGACTCCCACAGTGTTCAGTGTTAATCAGTGAGACTCCCATAGGGTTCAGTGTTAATCAGTGAGACTCCCACAGGGTTCATGTGTTAATCAGTGATACTCCCATAGGGTTCAGTGTTAATCAATGGGACTCCCATAGGGTTCAGTGTTAATCAGTGAGACTCCCACAGGGTTCAGTGTTAATCAGTGAGACTCCCACAGGGTTCGGTGTTAATCAGTGAGACTCCCACAGGGTTCAGTGTTAATCAGTGAGACTCCCATAGGGTTCAGTGTTAATCAGTGAGACTCCCATAGGGTTCAGTGTTAATCATTGAGACTTCCATAGGGTTCAGTGTTAATCAGTGAGACTCCCACAGGGTTCAGTGTTAATCATTGAGACTCCCACAGGGTTCAGTGTTAATCAGTGAGACTCCCATAGGGTTCAGTGTTAATCAGTGAGACTCTCATAGTGTTCAATGTTAATCACTGAGACTCCCATTGAGTTCAGTGTTCATCAGTGAGACTCCCATAGGGTTCAGTGTTAATCAGTGAGACTCCTGTAGGGTTCAGTGTTAATCAGTGAGACTCCCATAGTGTTCAGTGTTAACCACTGAGACTCCCGTAGGGTTCAGTGTTAATCAATGAGATTCCCATAGGGTTCAGTGTTAATCAGTGAGACTCCCACGGGGTTCATGTGCTAATCAGTGAGACTCCCACAGGGTTCAGTGTTAATCAGTGAGACTCCCATAGGGTTCAGTGTTAATCAGTGAGACTCCCATAGGGTTCAGTGTTAATCAGTGAGACTCCCATAGGGTTCAGTGTTAATCAGTGAGACTCCCGTAGGGTTCAGTGTTAATCAGTGAGACTCCCACGGGGTTCAGTGTTAATCAGTGAGACTCGCATAGGGTTCAGTGTTAATCAGTGAGAGTCCCATAGTGTTCAGTGTAAATCATTGAGACCCCCATTGGGTTCAGTGTTCATCAGTGAGACTCCCATAGGGTTCAGTGTTAATTACTGAGACTCCCACAGGGTTCAGTGTTAATCAGTGAGACTCCCATAGGGTTTAGTGTTAATCAGTGAGACTCCCATAGGGTTCAGTGTTAATCAGTGAGACTCCCATAGGGTTCAGTGTTAATCAGTGAGACTCCCACAGGGTTCAGTGTTAATCAGTGAGACTCCCGTAGGGTTCAGTGTTAATCAGTGAGACTCCCATAGTGGTCAGTGTTAATCGGTGAGACTCCCATAGGGTTCAGTGTTAATCAGTGAGACTCCCATAGGGTTCAGTGTTAATCAGAGGGACTCCCACAAGGTTCAGTGTTAATCATTGAGACTCCCATAGGGTTCAGTGTTAATCAGTGAGACTCCCACAGGGTTCAGTGTTAATCAGTGAGACTCCTACAAGGTTCAGTGTTAATCAGTGAGACTCCCGTAGGGTTCAGTGTTAATCAGTGAGACTCCCATAGTGGTCAGTGTTAATCGGTGAGACTCCCATAGGGTTCAGTGTTAATCAGTGAGACTCCCATAGGGTTCAGTGTTAATCAGAGAGACTCCCACAAGGTTCAGTGTTAATCATTGAGACTCCCATAGGGTTCAGTGTTAATCAGTGAGACTCCCACAGGGTTCAGTGTTAATCAGTGAGACTCCTACAAGGTTCAGTGTTAATCAGTGAGACTCCCATAGGGTTCAGTGTTAATCAGTGAGAATCCCATAGTGTTCAGTGTAAATCACTGAGACTCCCATTGCGTTCAGTGTTCATCAGTGAGACTCCCATAGGGTGCATTGTTAATTAGTGAGACTCCTACAGGGTTCGGTGTTAATCAGTGAGACTCCCACAGGGTTCAGTGTTAATCAGTGAGACTCCCATAGGGTTCAGTGTAAATCACTGAGACTCCCATTGGGTTCAGTGTTCATCAGTGAGACTCCCATAGGGTTCAGTATTAATTAGTGAGACTCCCATAGGGTTCAGTGTTAATCAGTGAGACTCCCATAGGGTTCAGTGTTAATCAGTGAGACTCTCATAGGGTTCGGTGTTAATCAATGAGACTCCCACAGTGTTCAGTGTTAATCAGTGAGACTCCCACAGGGTTCAATGTTAATCAGTGAGACTCCCACAGGGTTCAGTGTTAATCAGTGAGACTCCCACAGGGTTCAATGTTAATCAGTGAGACTCCCACAGGGTTCAGTGTTAATTAGTGAGCATCCCATAGGGTTCAGTGTTAATCAGTGAGACTCCCACAGCGTTCAGTGTTAATCCGTGAGACTCCCATATGGTTCAATGTTAATCAGTGAGACGCCCATAGGGTTCAGTGTTAATCAGTGAGACTCCCATAGGGTTCAGTGTTAATTAGTGAGACTCCCACAGGGTTCAGTGTTAATCAGTGAGACTCCCATAGGGTTCAGTGTTAATCAGTGAGACTCTCATAGGGTTCGGTGTTAATCAGTGAGACTCCCACAGTGTTCAGTGTTAATCAGTGAGACTCCCACAGGGTTCAATGTTAATCAGTGAGACTCCCACAGGGTTCAGTGTTAATCAGTGAGACTCCCACAGGGTTCAATGTTAATCAGTGAGACTCCCACAGGGTTCAGTGTTAATTAGTGAGCATCCCATAGGGTTCAGTGTTCATCAGTGAGACTCCCACAGCGTTCAGTGTTAATCAGTGAGACTCCCATATGGTTCAATGTTAATCAGTGAGACGCCCATAGGGTTCAGTGTTAATCAGTGAGACTCCCACAGCGTTCAGTGTTAATCAGTGAGACTCCCATAGGGTTCAGTGTTAATTACTGAGACTCCCACAGGGTTCAGTGTTAATCAGTGAGACTCCCATAGGGTTTAGTGTTAATCAGTGAGACTCCCATAGGGTTCAGTGTTAATCAGTGAGACTCCCATAGGGTTCAGTGTTAATCAGTGAGACTCCCACAGGGTTCAGTGTTAATCAGTGAGACTCCCGTAGGGTTCAGTGTTAATCAGTGAGACTCCCATAGTGGTCAGTGTTAATCGGTGAGACTCCCATAGGGTTCAGTGTTAATCAGTGAGACTCCCATAGGGTTCAGTGTTAATCAGAGAGACTCCCATAAGGTTCAGTGTTAATCATTGAGACTCCCATAGGGTTCAGTGTTAATCAGTGAGACTCCCACAGGGTTCAGTGTTAATCAGTGAGACTCCTACAAGGTTCAGTGTTAATCAGTGAGACTCCCATAGGGTTCAGTGTTAATCAGTGAGAATCCCATAGTGTTCAGTGTAAATCACTGAGACTCCCATTGCGTTCAGTGTTCATCAGTGAGACTCCCATAGGGTGCATTGTTAATTAGTGAGACTCCTACAGGGTTCGGTGTTAATCAGTGAGACTCCCACAGGGTTCAGTGTTAATCAGTGAGACTCCCATAGGGTTCAGTGTAAATCACTGAGACTCCCATTGGGTTCAGTGTTCATCAGTGAGACTCCCATAGGGTTCAGTGTTAATTAGTGAGACTCCCATAGGGTTCAGTGTTAATCAGTGAGACTCCCATAGGGTTCAGTGTTAATCAGTGAGACTCTCATAGGGTTCGGTGTTAATCAGTGAGACTCCCACAGTGTTCAGTGTTAATCAGTGAGACTCCCACAGGGTTCAATGTTAATCAGTGAGACTCCCACAGGGTTCAGTGTTAATCAGTGAGACTCCCACAGGGTTCAATGTTAATCAGTGAGACTCCCACAGGGTTCAGTGTTAATTAGTGAGCATCCCATAGGGTTCAGTGTTAATCAGTGAGACTCCCACAGCGTTCAGTGTTAATCAGTGAGACTCCCATATGGTTCAATGTTAATCAGTGAGACGCCCATAGGGTTCAGTGTTAATCAGTGAGACTCCCATAGGGTTCAGTGTTAATTAGTGAGACTCCTACAGGGTTCAGTGTTAATCAGTGAGACTCCCATAGGGTTCAGTGTTAATCAGTGAGACTCTCATAGGGTTCGGTGTTAATCAGTGAGACTCCCACAGTGTTCAGTGTTAATCAGTGAGACTCCCATAGGGTTCAGTGTTAATCAGTGAGACTCCCACAGGGTTCATGTGTTAATCAGTGATACTCCCATAGGGTTCAGTGTTAATCAATGGGACTCCCATAGGGTTCAGTGTTAATCAGTGAGACTCCCACAGGGTTCAGTGTTAATCAGTGAGACTCCCACAGGGTTCAGTGTTAATCAGTGAGACTCCCACAGGGTTCAGTGTTAATCAGTGAGACTCGCATAGGGTTCAGTGTTAATCAGTGATAGTCCCATAGTTTTCAGTGTAAATCATTGAGACACCCATTGGGTTCAGTGTTCATCAGTGAGACTCCCATAGGGTTCAGTGTTAATTAGTGAGACTCCCACAGGGTTCAGTGTTAATCAGTGAGACTCCAATAGGGTTTAGTGTTAATCAGTGAGACTCCGATAGGGTTCAGTGTTAATCAGTGAGACTCCCATAGGGTTCAGTGTTAATCAATGAGACTCCCACAGGGTTCAGTGTTAATCAGTGAGACTCCCATAGGGTTCAGTGTTAATCAGTGAGACTCCGATAGGGTTCAGTGTTAATTAGTGAGACTCCCACAGGGTTCAGTGTTAATCAGTGAGACTCCCACAGGGTTCAGTGTTAATCAGTGAGACTCCCATTGGTTTCAGTGACAATCACTGAAACTCCCATAGGGTTCAGTGTTAATCAGTGAGACTTCCATAGGGTTCAGTGTTAATCAGTGAGACTCCCACAGGGTTCAGTGTTAATCAGTGAGACTCCCACAGGGTTCTGTGTTAATCAGTGAGACTCCCACATGGTTCAGTGTTAATCAGTGAGACTCCCATAGGGTTCAGTGTTAATCAGTGAGACTCTCATAGTGTTCAATGTTAATCACTGAGACTCCCATTGAGTTCAGTGTTCATCAGTGAGACTCCCATAGGGTTCAGTGTTAATCAGTGAGACTCCCATAGGGTTCAGTGTTAATCAGTGAGACTCCCATAGGGTTCAGTGTTAATCAGTGAGACTCCCATAGGGTTCAGTGTTAATCAATGAGACTCCCATACGGTTCAGTGTTAATCAGTAAGACTCCCAGAGGGTTCAGTGTTATTCAGTGAGACTCCCATAGGGTTCAGTGTTAATCAGTGAGACTCCCACAGGAGTCAGTGTTAATCAGTGAGACTCCCATAGGGTTCAGTGTTAATCAGTGAGACTCCCACGGGGTTCATGTGCTAATCAGTGAGACTCCCACAGGGTTCAGTGTTAATCAGTGAGACTCCCATAGGGTTCAGTGTTAATCAGTGAGACTCCCATAGGGTTCAGTGTTAATCAGTGAGACTCCCATAGGGTTCAGTGTTAATCAGTGAAACTCCCGTAGGGTTCAGTGTTAATCAGTGAGACTCCCATAGGGTTCAGTGTTAATCAGTGAGACTCCCACAGGGTTCAGTGTTAATCAGTGAGACTCCCATAGGGTTCAGTGTTAATCAGTGAGACTCCGATAAGGTTCAGTGTTAATTAGTGAGACTCCCACAGGGTTCAGTGTTAATCAGTGAGACTCCCACAGGGTTCAGTGTTAATCAATGAGACTCCCATTGGTTTCAGTGACAATCACTGAAACTCCCATAGGGTTCAGTGTTAATCAGTGAGACTTCCATAGGGTTCAGTGTTAATAAGTGAGACTCCCACAGGGTTCAGTGTTAATCAGTGAGACTCCCACAGGGTTCTGTGTTAATCAGTGAGACTCCCACATGGTTCAGTGTTAATCAGTGAGACTCCCATAGGGTTCAGTGTTAATCAGTGAGACTCTCATAGTGTTCAATGTTAATCACTGAGACTCCCATTGAGTTCAGTGTTCATCAGTGAGACTCCCATAGGGTTCAGTGTTAATCAGTGAGACTCCCGTAGGGTTCAGTGTTAATCAGTGAGACTCCCATAGTGTTCAGTGTTAACCACTGAGACTCCCGTAGGGTTCAGTGTTAATCAATGAGACTCCCATAGGGTTCAGTGTTAATCAGTGAGACTCCCATAGGGTTCAGTGTTAATCAGTGAGACTCCCATAGGGTTCAGTGTTAATCAGTGAGACTCCCATAGGGTTCAGTGTTAATCAGTGAGACTCCCATAGGGTTCAGTGTTAATCAGTGAGACTCCCACAGGGTTCATGTGTTAATCAGTGAGAATCCCATAGGGTTCAGTGTTAATCAATGGGACTCCCATAGGGTTCAGTGTTAATCAGTGAGACTCCCACAGGGTTCAGTGTTAATCAGTGAGACTCCCACAGGGTTCAGTGTTAATCAGTGAGACTCCCACAGGGTTCAGTGTTAATCAGTGAGACTCGCATAGGGTTCAGTGTTAATCAGTGAGAGTCCCATAGTGTTCAGTGTAAATCATTGAGACCCCCATTGGGTTCAGTGTTCATCAGTGAGACTCCCATAGGGTTCAGTGTTAATTAGTGAGACTCCCACAGGGTTCAGTGTTAATCAGTGAGACTCCCATAGGGTTCAGTGTTAATCAGTGAGACTCCCATAGGGTTCAGTGTTAATCATTGAGACTCCCATAGGGTTCAGTGTTAATCAGTGAGACTCCCACAGGGTTCAGTGTTAATCAGTGAGACTCCCATAGGGTTCAGTGTTAATCAGTGAGACTCCCATAGGGCTCAGTGTTAAACAGTGAGACTCCCATAGGGTTCAGTGTTAATCAGTGAGACTCCCACAGGGTTCAGTGTTAATCAGTGAGACTCCCATAGGGTTCAGTGTTAATCAGTGAGACTCCCACAGGGTTTAGTGTTAATCAGTGAGACTCCCATAGGGTTCAGTGTTAATCAGTGAGACTCCCATAGGGTTCAGTGTTAATCAGTGAGACTCCAACAGGGTTCAGTGTTAATCAGTGAGACTCCCATAGGGTTCAGTGTTAATCAGTGAGACTCCGATAGGGTTCAGTGTTAATTAGTGAGACTCCCACTGGGTTCAGTGTTAATCAGTGAGACTCCCACAGGGTTCAGTGTTAATCAGTGAGACTCCCATTGGTTTCAGTGACAATCACTGAAACTCCCATAGGGTTCAGTGTTAATCAGTGAGACTCCCATAGGGTTCAGTGTTAATCAGTGAGACTCCCACAGGGTTCAGTGTTAATCAGTGAGACTCCCATAGGGTTCAGTGTTAATCAGTGAGACTCCCATAGGGTTCAGTGTTAATCAGTGAGACTCCGATAGGGTTCAGTGTTAATCAGTGAGACTCCCATAGGGTTCAGTGTTAATCAATGAGACTCCCACAGGGTTCAGTGTTAATCAGTGAGACTCCCATAGGGTTCAGTGTTAATCAGTGAGACTCCGATAGGGTTCAGTGTTAATTAGTGAGACTCCCACAGGGTTCAGTGTTAATCAGTGAGACTCCCACAGGGTTCAGTGTTAATCAGTGAGACTCCCATTGGTTTCAGTGACAATCACTGAAACTCCCATAGGGTTCAGTGTTAATCAGTGAGACTTCCATAGGGTTCAGTGTTAATCAGTGAGACTCCCACAGGGTTCAGTGTTAATCAGTGAGACTCCCACAGGGTTCTGTGTTAATCAGTGAGACTCCCACATGGTTCAGTGTTAATCAGTGAGACTCCCATAGGGTTCAGTGTTAATCAGTGAGACTCTCATAGTGTTCAATGTTAATCACTGAGACTCCCATTGAGTTCAGTGTTCATCAGTGAGACTCCCATAGGGTTCAGTGTTAATCAGTGAGACTCCCATAGGGTTCAGTGTTAATCAGTGAGACTCCCATAGGGTTCAGTGTTAATCAGTGAGACTCCCATAGGGTTCAGTGTTAATCAGTGAGACTCCCATACGGTTCAGTGTTAATCAGTAAGACTCCCAGAGGGTTCAGTGTTATTCAGTGAGACTCCCATAGGGTTCAGTGTTAATCAGTGAGACTCCCACAGGAGTCAGTGTTAATCAGTGAGACTCCCATAGGGTTCAGTGTTAATCAGTGAGACTCCCACGGGGTTCATGTGCTAATCAGTGAGACTCCCACAGGGTTCAGTGTTAATCAGTGAGACTCCCATAGGGTTCAGTGTTAATCAGTGAGACTCCCATAGGGTTCAGTGTTAATCAGTGAGACTCCCATAGGGTTCAGTGTTAATCAGTGAAACTCCCGTAGGGTTCAGTGTTAATCAGTGAGACTCCCATAGGGTTCAGTGTTAATCAGTGAGACTCCCACAGGGTTCAGTGTTAATCAGTGAGACTCCCATAGGGTTCAGTGTTAATCAGTGAGACTCCGATAAGGTTCAGTGTTAATT
This sequence comes from Petromyzon marinus, assembly GCF_048934315.1. Classification (NCBI taxonomy): domain Eukaryota; kingdom Metazoa; phylum Chordata; class Hyperoartia; order Petromyzontiformes; family Petromyzontidae; genus Petromyzon; species Petromyzon marinus. Next base: position 911,657 of record NW_027423080.1, on the reverse strand, counting down.
AGTGAGACTCCCACAGGGTTCAGTGTTAATCAGTGAGACTCCCACAGGGTTCAGTGTTAATCAATGAGACTCCCATTGGTTTCAGTGACAATCACTGAAACTCCCATAGGGTTCAGTGTTAATCAGTGAGACTTCCATAGGGTTCAGTGTTAATAAGTGAGACTCCCACAGGGTTCAGTGTTAATCAGTGAGACTCCCACAGGGTTCTGTGTTAATCAGTGAGACTCCCACATGGTTCAGTGTTAATCAGTGAGACTCCCATAGGGTTCAGTGTTAATCAGTGAGACTCTCATAGTGTTCAATGTTAATCACTGAGACTCCCATTGAGTTCAGTGTTCATCAGTGAGACTCCCATAGGGTTCAGTGTTAATCAGTGAGACTCCCGTAGGGTTCAGTGTTAATCAGTGAGACTCCCATAGTGTTCAGTGTTAACCACTGAGACTCCAGTAGGGTTCAGTGTTAATCAATGAGACTCCCATAGGGTTCAGTGTTAATCAGTGAGACTCCCATAGGGTTCAGTGTTAATCAGTGAGACTCCCATAGGGTTCAGTGTTAATCAGTGAGACTCCCATAGGGTTCAGTGTTAATCAGTGAGACTCCCATAGGGTTCAGTGTTAATCAGTGAGACTCCCACAGGGTTCATGTGTTAATCAGTGAGAATCCCATAGGGTTCAGTGTTAATCAATGGGACTCCCATAGGGTTCAGTGTTAATCAGTGAGACTCCCACAGGGTTCAGTGTTAATCAGTGAGACTCCCACAGGGTTCAGTGTTAATCAGTGAGACTCCCACAGGGTTCAGTGTTAATCAGTGAGACTCGCATAGGGTTCAGTGTTAATCAGTGAGAGTCCCATAGTGTTCAGTGTAAATCATTGAGACCCCCATTGGGTTCAGTGTTCATCAGTGAGACTCCCATAGGGTTCAGTGTTAATTAGTGAGACTCCCACAGGGTTCAGTGTTAATCAGTGAGACTCCCATAGGGTTCAGTGTTAATCAGTGAGACTCCCATAGGGTTCAGTGTTAATCATTGAGACTCCCATAGGGTTCAGTGTTAATCAGTGAGACTCCCACAGGGTTCAGTGTTAATCAGTGAGACTCCCATAGGGTTCAGTGTTAATCAGTGAGACTCCCATAGGGCTCAGTGTTAAACAGTGAGACTCCCATAGGGTTCAGTGTTAATCAGTGAGACTCCCACAGGGTTCAGTGTTAATCAGTGAGACTCCCATAGGGTTCAGTGTTAATCAGTGAGACTCCCACAGGGTTTAGTGTTAATCAGTGAGACTCCCATAGGGTTCAGTGTTAATCAGTGAGACTCCCATAGGGTTCAGTGTTAATGAGTGAGACTCCAACAGGGTTCAGTGTTAATCAGTGAGACTCCCATAGGGTTCAGTGTTAATCAGTGAGACTCCGATAGGGTTCAGTGTTAATTAGTGAGACTCCCACTGGGTTCAGTGTTAATCAGTGAGACTCCCACAGGGTTCAGTGTTAATCAGTGAGACTCCCATTGGTTTCAGTGACAATCACTGAAACTCCCATAGGGTTCAGTGTTAATCAGTGAGACTCCCATAGGGTTCAGTGTTAATCAGTGAGACTCCCACAGGGTTCAGTGTTAATCAGTGAGACTCCCATAGGGTTCAGTGTTAATCAGTGAGACTCCCATAGGGTTCAATGTTAATCAGTGAGACTCCCATAGGGTTCAGTGTTAATCAGTGAGACTCCCACAGGGTTCATGTGTTAATCAGTGATACTCCCATAGGGTTCAGTGTTAATCAATGGGACTCCCATAGGGTTCAGTGTTAATCAGTGAGACTCCCACAGGGTTCAGTGTTAATCAGTGAGACTCCCATAGGGTTCAGTGTTAATCAGTGAGACTCCCATAGGGTTCAATGTTAATCAGTGAGACTCCCATAGGGTTCAGTGTTAATCAGTGAGACTCCCACAGGGTTCATGTGTTAATCAGTGATACTCCCATAGGGTTCAGTGTTAATCAATGGGACTCCCATAGGGTTCAGTGTTAATCAGTGAGACTCCCACAGGGTTCAGTGTTAATCAGTGAGACTCCCACAGGGTTCATTGTTAATCATTGAGACTCCCACAGGGTTCAGTGTTAATCAGTGAGACTCGCATAGGGTTCAGTGTTAATCAGTGATAGTCCCATAGTTTTCAGTGTAAATCATTGAGACACCCATTGGGTTCAGTGTTCATCAGTGAGACTCCCATAGGGTTCAGTGTTAATTAGTGAGACTCCCACAGGGTTCAGTGTTAATCAGTGAGACTCCCATAGGGTTTAGTGTTAATCAGTGAGACTCCGATAGGGTTCAGTGTTAATCAGTGAGACTCCCATAGGGTTCAGTGTTAATCAATGAGACTCCCACAGGGTTCAGTGTTAATCAGTGAGACTCCCATAGGGTTCAGTGTTAATCAGTGAGACTCCGATAGGGTTCAGTGTTAATTAGTGAGACTCCCACAGGGTTCAGTGTTAATCAGTGAGACTCCCACAGGGTTCAGTGTTAATCAGTGAGACTCCCATTGGTTTCAGTGACAATCACTGAAACTCCCATAGGGTTCAGTGTTAATCAGTGAGACTTCCATAGGGTTCAGTGTTAATCAGTGAGACTCCCACAGGGTTCAGTGTTAATCAGTGAGACTCCCACAGGGTTCTGTGTTAATCAGTGAGACTCCCACATGGTTCAGTGTTAATCAGTGAGACTCCCATAGGGTTCAGTGTTAATCAGTGAGACTCTCATAGTGTTCAATGTTAATCACTGAGACTCCCATTGAGTTCAGTGTTCATCAGTGAGACTCCCATAGGGTTCAGTGTTAATCAGTGAGACTCCCGTAGGGTTCAGAGTTAATCAGTGAGACTCCCATAGTGTTCAGTGTTAACCACTGAGACTCCCGTAGGGTTCAGTGTTAATCAATGAGACTCCCATAGGGTTCAGTGTTAATCAGTGAGACTCCCATAGGGTTCAGTGTTAATCAGTGAGACTCCCATAGGGTTCAGTGTTAATCAGTGAGACTCCCATAGGGTTCAGTGTTAATCAGTGAGACTCCCACAGGGTTCATGTGCTAATCAGTGAGACTCCCATAGGGTTCAGTGTTAATCAATGGGACTCCCATAGGGTTCAGTGTTAATCAGTGAGACTCCCACAGGGTTCAGTGTTAATCAGTGAGACTCCCACAGGGTTCAGTGTTAATCAGTGAGACTCCCACAGGGTTCAGTGTTAATCAGTGAGACTCGCATAGGGTTCAGTGTTAATCAGTGAGAGTCCCATAGTGTTCAGTGTAAATCATTGAGACCCCCATTGGGTTCAGTGTTCATCAGTGAGACTCCCATAGGGTTCAGTGTTAATTAGTGAGACTCCCACAGGGTTCAGTGTTAATCAGTGAGACTCCCATAGGGTTCAGTGTTAATAAGTGAGACTCCCATAGGGTTCAGTGTTAATCAGTGAGACTCCCACAGGGTTCAGTGTTAATCAGTGAGACTCCCATAGGGTTCAGTGTTAATCAGTGAGACTCCCATAGGGCTCAGTGTTAAACAGTGAGACTCCCATAGGGTTCAGTGTTAATCAGTGAGACTCCCACAGGGTTCAGTGTTAATCAGTGAGACTCCCATAGGGTTCAGTGTTAATCAGTGAGACTCCCACAGGGTTTAGTGTTAATCAGTGAGACTCCCATAGGGTTCAGTGTTAATCAGTGAGACTCCCATAGGGTTCAGTGTTAATCAGTGAGACTCCCACAGGGTTCAGTGTTAATCAGTGAGACTCCCATAGGGTTCAGTGTTAATCAGTGAGACTCCCACAGGGTTCAGTGTTAATCAGTGAGACTCCCGTAGGGTTCAGTGTTAATCAGTGAGACTCCCATAGTGGTCAGTGTTAATCGGTGAGACTCCCATAGGGTTCAGTGTTAATCAGTGAGACTCCCATAGGGTTCAGTGTTAATCAGAGAGACTCCCACAAGGTTCAGTGTTAATCATTGAGACTCCCATAGGGTTCAGTGTTAATCAGTGAGACTCCCACAGGGTTCAGTGTTAATCAGTGAGACTCCTACAAGGTTCAGTGTTAATCAGTGAGACTCCCATAGGGTTCAGTGTTAATCAGTGAGAATCCCATAGTGTTCAGTGTAAATCACTGAGACTCCCATTGCGTTCAGTGTTCATCAGTGAGACTCCCATAGGGTGCATTGTTAATTAGTGAGACTCCTACAGGGTTCGGTGTTAATCAGTGAGACTCCCACAGGGTTCAGTGTTAATCAGTAAGACTCCCATAGGGTTCAGTGTAAATCACTGAGACTCCCATTGGGTTCAGTGTTCATCAGTGAGACTCCCATAGGGTTCAGTGTTAATTAGTGAGACTCCCATAGGGTTCAGTGTTAATCAGTGAGACTCCCATAGGGTGCAGTGTTAATCAGTGAGACTCCCACAGGGTTCAATGTTAATCAGTGAGACTCCCACAGGGTTCAGTGTTAATCAGTGAGACTCCCATAGGGTTCAGTGTTAATCAGTGAGACTCCCATAGGGTTCAGTGTTAATCAGTGAGACTCCCATAGGGTTCAGTGTTAATCAGTGAGACTCCCATAGGGTTCAGTGTTAATCAGTAAGACTCCCAGAGGGTTCAGTGTTAATCAGTGAGACTCCCATAGGGTTCAGTGTTAATCAGTGAGACTCCCATAGGGTTCAGTGTTAATCATTGAGACTTCCAGAGGGTTCAGTTTTAATCAGTGAGACTCCCACAGGGTTCAATGTTAATCAGTGAGACTCCCACAGGGTTCTGTGTTAATCAGTGAGACTCCCACATGGTTCAGTGTTAATCAGTGAGACACCCATAGGGTTCAGTGTTAATCAGTGAGACTCTCATAGTGTTCAATGTTAATCACTCAGACTCCCACTGAGTTCAGTGTTCATCAGTGAGACTCCCATAGGGTTCAGTGTTAATCGGTGAGACTCCCATAGGGTTCAGTGTTAATCAGTGAGACTCCCATAGGGTTCAGTGTTAATCAGAGAGACTCCCACAAGGTTCAGTTTTAATCATTGAGACTCCCATAGGGTTCAGTGTTAATCAGTGAGACTCCCACAGGGTTCAGTGTTAATCAGTGAGACTCCTACAAGGATCAGTGTTAATCAGTGAGACTCCCATAGGGTTCAGTGTTAATCAGTGAGAATCCCATAGTGTTCAGTGTAAATCACTGGGACTCCCATTGCGTTCAGTGTTCATCAGTGAGACTCCCATAGGGTGCAGTGTTAATCAGTGCGACTCCCACAGGGTTCAGTGTTAATCAGTGAGACTCCCATAGGTTTCAGTGTAAATCACTGAGACTCCCATAGGGTTCAATGTTAATTAGTGAGACTCCCACAGGGTTCAGTGTTAATCAGTGAGACTCCCATAGGGTGCAGTGTTAATCAGTGAGACTCCCACAGGGTTCAATGTTAATCAGTGAGACTCCCACAGGGTTCATTGTTAATCAGTGAGACTCCCATAGGGTTCAGTCTTAATCAGTGAGACTCCCATAGGGTTCAGTGTTAATCAGTGAGACTCCCATACGGTTCAGTGTTAATCAGTAAGACTCCCAGAGGGTTCAGTGTTATTCAGTGAGATTCCCATAGGGTTCAGTGTTAATCAGTGAGACTCCCACAGGAGTCAGTGTTAATCAGTGAGACTCCCATAGGGTTCAGTGTTAATCAGTGAGACTCCCATAGGGTTCGTGTTAATCAGTGAAACTCCCGTAGGGTTCAGTGTTAATCAGTGAGACTCCCATAGGGTTCAGTGTTAATCAGTGAGACTCCCACAGGGTTCAGTGTTAATCAGTAAGACTCCCATAGGGTTCAGTGTTAATCAGTGAGACTCCGATAGGGTTCAGTGTTAATTAGTGAGACTCCCACAGGGTTCAGTGTTAATCAGTGAGACTCCCACAGGGTTCAGTGTTAATCAATGAGACTCCCATTGGTTTCAGTGACAATCACTGAAACTCCCATAGGGTTCAGTGTCAATCAGTGAGACTTCCATAGGGTTCAGTGTTAATCAGTGAGACTCCCACAGGGTTCAGTGTTAATCAGTGAGACTCCCGCAGGGTTCTGTGTTAATCAGTGAGACTCCCACATGGTTCATTGTTAATCAGTGAGACTCCCATAGGGTTCAGTGTTAATCAGTGAGACTCTCATAGTGTTCAATGTTAATCACTGAGACTCCCGTAGGGTTCAGTGTTAATCAATGAGACTCCCATAGGGTTCAGTGTTAATCAGTGAGACTCCCATAGGGTTCAGTGTTAATCAGTGAGACTCCCATAGGGTTCAGTGTTAATCAGTGAGACTCCCATAGGGTTCAGTGTTCATCAGTGAGACTCCCATAGGGTTCAGTGTTAATCAGTGAGACTCCCACAGGGTTCATGTGTTAATCAGTGAGACTCCCATAGGGTTCAGTGTTAATCAATGGGACTCCCATAGGGTTCAGTGTTAATCAGTGAGACTCCCACAGGGTTCAGTGTTAATCAGTGAGACTCCCACAGGGTTCAGTGTTAATCAGTGAGACTCCCACAGGGTTCAGTGTTAATCAGTGAGACTCGCATAGGGTTCAGTGTTAATCAGTGAGAGTCCCATAGTGTTCAGTGTAAATCATTGAGACCCCCATTGGGTTCAGTGTTCATCAGTGAGACTCCCATAGGGTTCAGTGTTAATCAGTGAGACTCCCACAGGGTTCAGTGTTAATCAGTGAGACTCCCATAGGGTTCAGTGTTAATCAGTGAGACTCCCATAGGGTTCAGTGTTAATCATTGAGACTCCCATAGGGTTCAGTGTTAATAAGGGAGACTCCCACAGGGTTCAGTGTTAATCAGTGAGACTCCCATAGGGTTCAGTGTTAATCAGTGAGACTCCCATAGGGCTCAGTGTTAAACAGTGAGACTCCCATAGGGTTCAGTGTTAATCAGTGAGACTCCCACAGGGTTCAGTGTTAATCAGTGAGACTCCCATAGGGTTCAGTGTTAATCAGTGAGACTCCCACAGGGTTTAGTGTTAATCAGTGAGACTCCCATAGGGTTCAGTGTTAATCAGTGAGACTCCCATAGGGTTCAGTGTTAATCAGTGAGACTCCCACAGGGTTCAGTGTTAATCAGTGAGACTCCCATAGGGTTCAGTGTTAATCAGTGAGACTCCGATAGGGTTCATTGTTAATTAGTGAGACTCCCACAGGGTTCAGTGTTAATCAGTGAGACTCCCACAGGGTTCAGTGTTAATCAGTGAGACTCCCATTGGTTTCAGTGACAATCACTGAAACTCCCATAGGGTTCAGTGTTAATCAGTGAGACTCCCATAGGGTTCAGTGTTAATCAGTGAGACTCCCACAGGGTTCAGTGTTAATCAGTGAGACTCCCATAGGGTTCAGTGTTAATCAGTGAGACTCCCATAGGGTTCAATGTTAATCAGTGAGACTCCCATAGGGTTCAGTGTTAATCAGTGAGACTCCCACAGGGTTCATGTGTTAATCAGTGATACTCCCATAGGGTTCAGTGTTAATCAATGGGACTCCCATAGGGTTCAGTGTTAATCAGTGAGACTCCCACAGGGTTCAGTGTTAATCAGTGAGACTCCCATAGGGTTCAGTGTTAATCAGTGAGACTCCCATAGGGTTCAATGTTAATCAGTGAGACTCCCATAGGGTTCAGTGTTAATCAGTGAGACTCCCACAGGGTTCATGTGTTAATCAGTGATACTCCCATAGGGTTCAGTGTTAATCAATGGGACTCCCATAGGGTTCAGTGTTAATCAGTGAGACTCCCACAGGGTTCAGTGTTAATCAGTGAGACTCCCACAGGGTTCAGTGTTAATCAGTGAGACTCCCACAGGGTTCAGTGTTAATCAGTGAGACTCGCATAGGGTTCAGTGTTAATCAGTGATAGTCCCATAGTTTTCAGTGTAAATCATTGAGACACCCATTGGGTTCAGTGTTCATCAGTGAGACTCCCATAGGGTTCAGTGTTAATTAGTGAGACTCCCACAGGGTTCAGTGTTAATCAGTGAGACTCCCATAGGGTTTAGTGTTAATCAGTGAGACTCCCATAGGGTTCAGTGTTAATCAGTGAGACTCCCATAGGGTTCAGTGTTAATCAATGAGACTCCCACAGGTTTCAGTGTTAATCAGTGAGACTCCCATAGGGTTCAGTGTTAATCAGTGAGACTCCGATAGGGTTCAGTGTTAATTAGTGAGACTCCCACAGGGTTCAGTGTTAATCAGTGAGACTCCCACAGGGTTCAGTGTTAATCAGTGAGGCGCCCATTGGTTTCAGTGACAATCACTGAAACTCCCATAGGGTTCAGTGTTAATCAGTGAGACTTCCATAGGGTTCAGTGTTAATCAGTGACACTCCCACAGGGTTCAGTGTTAATCAGTGAGACTCCCACAGGGTTCTGTGTTAATCAGTGAGACTCCCATAGGGTTCAGTGTTAATCAGTGAGACTCCCATAGGGTTCAGTGTTAATCAGTGAGACTCCCACAGGGTTCAGTGTTAATCAGTGAGACTCCCATAGGGTTCAGTGTTAATCAGTGAGACTCCCATAGGGCTCAGTGTTAAACAGTGAGACTCCCATAGGGTTCAGTGTTAATCAGTGAGACTCCCACAGGGTTCAGTGTTAATCAGTGAGACTCCCATAGGGTTCAGTGTTAATCAGTGAGACTCCCACAGGGTTTAGTGTTAATCAGTGAGACTCCCATAGGGTTCAGTGTTAATCAGTGAGACTCCCATAGGGTTCAGTGTTAATCAGTGAGACTCCCACAGGGTTCAGTGTTAATCAGTGAGACTCCCATAGGGTTCAGTGTTAATCAGTGAGACTCCCACAGGGTTCAGTGTTAATCAGTGAGACTCCCGTAGGGTTCAGTGTTAATCAGTGAGACTCCCATAGTGGTCAGTGTTAATCGGTGAGACTCCCATAGGGTTCAGTGTTAATCAGTGAGACTCCCATAGGGTTCAGTGTTAATCAGAGAGACTCCCACAAGGTTCAGTGTTAATCATTGAGACTCCCATAGGGTTCAGTGTTAATCAGTGAGACTCCCACAGGGTTCAGTGTTAATCAGTGAGACTCCTACAAGGTTCAGTGTTAATCAGTGAGACTCCCATAGGGTTCAGTGTTAATCAGTGAGAATCCCATAGTGTTCAGTGTAAATCACTGAGACTCCCATTGCGTTCAGTGTTCATCAGTGAGACTCCCATAGGGTGCATTGTTAATTAGTGAGACTCCTACAGGGTTCGGTGTTAATCAGTGAGACTCCCACAGGGTTCAGTGTTAATCAGTAAGACTCCCATAGGGTTCAGTGTAAATCACTGAGACTCCCATTGGGTTCAGTGTTCATCAGTGAGACTCCCATAGGGTTCAGTGTTAATTAGTGAGACTCCCATAGGGTTCAGTGTTAATCAGTGAGACTCCCATAGGGTGCAGTGTTAATCAGTGAGACTCCCACAGGGTTCAATGTTAATCAGTGAGACTCCCACAGGGTTCAGTGTTAATCAGTGAGACTCCCATAGGGTTCAGTGTTAATCAGTGAGACTCCCATAGGGTTCAGTGTTAATCAGTGAGACTCCCATAGGGTTCAGTGTTAATCAGTGAGACTCCCATAGGGTTCAGTGTTAATCAGTAAGACTCCCAGAGGGTTCAGTGTTAATCAGTGAGACTCCCATAGGGTTCAGTGTTAATCAGTGAGACTCCCATAGGGTTCAGTGTTAATCATTGAGACTTCCAGAGGGTTCAGTTTTAATCAGTGAGACTCCCACAGGGTTCAATGTTAATCAGTGAGACTCCCACAGGGTTCTGTGTTAATCAGTGAGACTCCCACATGGTTCAGTGTTAATCAGTGAGACACCCATAGGGTTCAGTGTTAATCAGTGAGACTCTCATAGTGTTCAATGTTAATCACTCAGACTCCCACTGAGTTCAGTGTTCATCAGTGAGACTCCCATAGGGTTCAGTGTTAATCGGTGAGACTCCCATAGGGTTCAGTGTTAATCAGTGAGACTCCCATAGGGTTCAGTGTTAATCAGAGAGACTCCCACAAGGTTCAGTTTTAATCATTGAGACTCCCATAGGGTTCAGTGTTAATCAGTGAGACTCCCACAGGGTTCAGTGTTAATCAGTGAGACTCCTACAAGGATCAGTGTTAATCAGTGAGACTCCCATAGGGTTCAGTGTTAATCAGTGAGAATCCCATAGTGTTCAGTGTAAATCACTGGGACTCCCATTGCGTTCAGTGTTCATCAGTGAGACTCCCATAGGGTGCAGTGTTAAACAGTGAGACTCCCATAGGGTTCAGTGTTAATCAGTGAGACTCCCACAGGGTTCAGTGTTAATCAGTGAGACTCCCATAGGGTTCAGTGTTAATCAGTGAGACTCCCACAGGGTTTAGTATTAATCAGTGAGACTCCCATAGGGTTCAGTGTTAATCAGTGAGACTCCCATAGGGTTCAGTGTTAATCAGAGAGACTCCCACAAGGTTCAGTGTTAATCATTGAGACTCCCATAGGGTTCAGTGTTAATCAGTGAGACTCCCACAGGGTTCAGTGTTAATCAGTGAGACTCCTACAAGGTTCAGTGTTAATCAGTGAGACTCCCATAGGGTTCAGTGTTAATCAGTGAGAATCCCATAGTGTTCAGTGTAAATCACTGAGACTCCCATTGCGTTCAGTGTTCATCAGTGAGACTCCCATAGGGTGCATTGTTAATTAGTGAGACTCCTACAGGGTTCGGTGTTAATCAGTGAGACTCCCACAGGGTTCAGTGTTAATCAGTAAGACTCCCATAGGGTTCAGTGTAAATCACTGAGACTCCCATTGGGTTCAGTGTTCATCAGTGAGACTCCCATAGGGTTCAGTGTTAATTAGTGAGACTCCCATAGGGTTCAGTGTTAATCAGTGAGACTCCCATAGGGTGCAGTGTTAATCAGTGAGACTCCCACAGGGTTCAATGTTAATCAGTGAGACTCCCACAGGGTTCAGTGTTAATCAGTGAGACTCCCATAGGGTTCAGTGTTAATCAGTGAGACTCCCATAGGGTTCAGTGTTAATCAGTGAGACTCCCATAGGGTTCAGTGTTAATCAGTGAGACTCCCATAGGGTTCAGTGTTAATCAGTAAGACTCCCAGAGGGTTCAGTGTTAATCAGTGAGACTCCCATAGGGTTCAGTGTTAATCAGTGAGACTCCCATAGGGTTCAGTGTTAATCATTGAGACTTCCAGAGGGTTCAGTTTTAATCAGTGAGACTCCCACAGGGTTCAATGTTAATCAGTGAGACTCCCACAGGGTTCTGTGTTAATCAGTGAGACTCCCACATGGTTCAGTGTTAATCAGTGAGACACCCATAGGGTTCAGTGTTAATCAGTGAGACTCTCATAGTGTTCAATGTTAATCACTCAGACTCCCACTGAGTTCAGTGTTCATCAGTGAGACTCCCATAGGGTTCAGTGTTAATCGGTGACACTCCCATAGGGTTCAGTGTTAATCAGTGAGACTCCCATAGGGTTCAGTGTTAATCAGAGAGACTCCCACAAGGTTCAGTTTTAATCATTGAGACTCCCATAGGGTTCAGTGTTAATCAGTGAGACTCCCACAGGGTTCAGTGTTAATCAGTGAGACTCCTACAAGGATCAGTGTTAATCAGTGAGACTCCCATAGGGTTCAGTGTTAATCAGTGAGAATCCCATAGTGTTCAGTGTAAATCACTGGGACTCCCATTGCGTTCAGTGTTCATCAGTGAGACTCCCATAGGGTGCAGTGTTAATCAGTGCGACTCCCACAGGGTTCAGTGTTAATCAGTGAGACTCCCATAGGTTTCAGTGTAAATCACTGAGACTCCCATAGGGTTCAGTGTTAATTAGTGAGACTCCCACAGGGTTCAGTGTTAATCAGTGAGACTCCCATAGGGTGCAGTGTTAATCAGTGAGACTCCCACAGGGTTCAATGTTAATCAGTGAGACTCCCACAGGGTTCATTGTTAATCAGTGAGACTCCCATAGGGTTCAGTCTTAATCAGTGAGACTCCCATAGGGTTCAGTGTTAATCAGTGAGACTCCCATACGGTTCAGTGTTAATCAGTAAGACTCCCAGAGGGTTCAGTGTTATTCAGTGAGACTCCCATAGGGTTCAGTGTTAATCAGTGAGACTCCCACAGGAGTCAGTGTTAATCAGTGAGACTCCCATAGGGTTCAGTGTTAATCAGTGAGACTCCCATAGGGTTCGTGTTAATCAGTGAAACTCCCTTAGGGTTCAGTGTTAATCAGTGAGACTCCCATAGGGTTCAGTGTTAATCAGTGAGACTCCCACAGGGTTCAGTGTTAATCAGTAAGACTCCCATAGGGTTCAGTGTTAATCAGTGAGACTCCGATAGGGTTCAGTGTTAATTAGTGAGACTCCCACAGGGTTCAGTGTTAATCAGTGAGACTCCCACAGGGTTCAGTGTTAATCAATGAGACTCCCATTGGTTTCAGTGACAATCACTGAAACTCCCATAGGGTTCAGTGTCAATCAGTGAGACTTCCATAGGGTTCAGTGTTAATCAGTGAGACTCCCACAGGGTTCAGTGTTAATCAGTGAGACTCCCGCAGGGTTCTGTGTTAATCATTGAGACTCCCACATGGTTCATTGTTAATCAGTGAGACTCCCATAGGGTTCAGTGTTAATCAGTGAGACTCTCATAGTGTTCAATGTTAATCACTGAGACTCCCATTGAGTTCAGTGTTCATCAGTGAGACTCCCATAGGGTTCAGTGTTAATCAGTGAGACTCCCGTAGGGTTCAGTGTTAATCAGTGAGACTCCCATAGTGTTCAGTGTTAACCACTGAGACTCCCGTAGGGTTCGGTGTTAATCAATGAGACTCCCATAGGGTTCAGTGTTAATCAGTGAGACTCCCATAGGGTTCAGTGTTAATCAGTGAGACTCCCATAGGGTTCAGTGTTAATCAGTGAGACTCCCATAGGGTTCAGTGTTCATCAGTGAGACTCCCATAGGGTTCAGTGTTAATCAGTGAGACTCCCACAGGGTTCATGTGTTAATCAGTGAGACTCCCATAGGGTTCAGTGTTAATCAATGGGACTCCCATAGGGTTCAGTGTTAATCAGTGAGACTCCCACAGGGTTCAGTGTTAATCAGTGAGACTCCCACAGGGTTCAGTGTTAATCAGTGAGACTCCCACAGGGTTCAGTGTTAATCAGTGAGACTCGCATAGGGTTCAGTGTTAATCAGTGAGAGTCCCATAGTGTTCAGTGTAAATCATTGAGACCCCCATTGGGTTCAGTGTTCATCAGTGAGACTCCCATAGGGTTCAGTGTTAATCAGTGAGACTCCCACAGGGTTCAGTGTTAATCAGTGAGACTCCCATAGGGTTCAGTGTTAATCAGTGAGACTCCCATAGGGTTCAGTGTTAATCATTGAGACTCCCATAGGGTTCAGTGTTAATAAGGGAGACTCCCACAGGGTTCAGTGTTAATCAGTGAGACTCCCATAGGGTTCAGTGTTAATCAGTGAGACTCCCATAGGGCTCAGTGTTAAACAGTGAGACTCCCATAGGGTTCAGTGTTAATCAGTGAGACTCCCACAGGGTTCAGTGTTAATCAGTGAGACTCCCATAGGGTTCAGTGTTAATCAGTGAGACTCCCACAGGGTTTAGTGTTAATCAGTGAGACTCCCATAGGGTTCAGTGTTAATCAGTGAGACTCCCATAGGGTTCAGTGTTAATCAGTGAGACTCCCACAGGGTTCAGTGTTAATCAGTGAGACTCCCATAGGGTTCAGTGTTAATCAGTGAGACTCCGATAGGGTTCATTGTTAATTAGTGAGACTCCCACAGGGTTCAGTGTTAATCAGTGAGACTCCCACAGGGTTCAGTGTTAATCAGTGAGACTCCCATTGGTTTCAGTGACAATCACTGAAACTCCCATAGGGTTCAGTGTTAATCAGTGAGACTCCCATAGGGTTCAGTGTTAATCAGTGAGACTCCCACAGGGTTCAGTGTTAATCAGTGAGACTCCCATAGGGTTCAGTGTTAATCAGTGAGACTCCCATAGGGTTCAATGTTAATCAGTGAGACTCCCATAGGGTTCAGTGTTAATCAGTGAGACTCCCACAGGGTTCATGTGTTAATCAGTGATACTCCCATAGGGTTCAGTGTTAATCAATGGGACTCCCATAGGGTTCAGTGTTAATCAGTGAGACTCCCACAGGGTTCAGTGTTAATCAGTGAGACTCCCATAGGGTTCAGTGTTAATCAGTGAGACTCCCATAGGGTTCAATGTTAATCAGTGAGACTCCCATAGGGTTCAGTGTTAATCAGTGAGACTCCCACAGGGTTCATGTGTTAATCAGTGATACTCCCATAGGGTTCAGTGTTAATCAATGGGACTCCCATAGGGTTCAGTGTTAATCAGTGAGACTCCCACAGGTTTCAGTGTTAATCAGTGAGACTCCCACAGGGTTCAGTGTTAATCAGTGAGACTCCCACAGGGTTCAGTGTTAATCAGTGAGACTCGCATAGGGTTCAGTGTTAATCAGTGATAGTCCCATAGTTTTCAGTGTAAATCATTGAGACACCCATTGGGTTCAGTGTTCATCAGTGAGACTCCCATAGGGTTCAGTGTTAATTAGTGAGACTCCCACAGGGTTCAGTGTTAATCAGTGAGACTCCCATAGGGTTTAGTGTTAATCAGTGAGACTCCCATAGGGTTCAATGTTAATCAGTGAGACTCCCATAGGGTTCAGTGTTAATCAATGAGACTCCCACAGGGTTCAGTGTTAATCAGTGAGACTCCCATAGGGTTCAGTGTTAATCAGTGAGACTCCGATAGGGTTCAGTGTTAATTAGTGAGACTCCCACAGGGTTCAGTGTTAATCAGTGAGACTCCCACAGGGTTCAGTGTTAATCAGTGAGGCGCCCATTGGTTTCAGTGACAATCACTGAAACTCCCATAGGGTTCAGTGTTAATCAGTGAGACTTCCATAGGGTTCAGTGTTAATCAGTGAGACTCCCACAGGGTTCAGTGTTAATCAGTGAGACTCCCACAGGGTTCTGTGTTAATCAGTGAGACTCCCACATGGTTCAGTGTTAATCAGTGAGACTCCCATAGGGTTCAGTGTTAATCAGTGAGACTCTCAAAGTGTTCAATGTTAATCACTGAGACTCCCATTGAGTTCAGTGTTCATCAGTGAGACTCCCATAGGGTTCAGTGTTAATCAGTGAGACTCCCGTAGGGTTCAGTGTTAATCAGTGAGACTCCCATAGTGTTCAGTGTTAACCACTGAGACTCCCGTAGGGTTCAGTGTTAATCAATGAGACTCCCATAGGGTTCAGTGTTAATCAGTGAGACTCCCATAGGGTTCAGTGTTAATCAGTGAGACTCCCATAGGGTTCAGTGTTAATCAGTGAGACTCCCATAGGGTTCAGTGTTAATCAGTGAGACTCCCATAGGGTTCAGTGTTAATCAGTGAGACTCCCACAGGGTTCATGTGCTAATCAGTGAGACTCCCATAGGGTTCAGTGTTAATCAATGGGACTCCCATAGGGTTCAGTGTTAATCAGTGAGACTCCCACAGGGTTCAGTGTTAACCAGTGAGACTCCCACAGGGTTCAGTGTTAATCAGTGAGACTCCCACAGGGTTCAGTGTTAATCAGTGAGACTCGCATAGGGTTCAGTGTTAATCAGTGAGAGTCCCATAGTGTTCAGTGTAAATCATTGAGACCCCCATTGGGTTCAGTGTTCATCAGTGAGACTCCCATAGGGTTCAGTGTTAATTAGTGAGACTCCCACAGGGTTCAGTGTTAATCAGTGAGACTCCCATAGGGTTCAGTGTTAATCAGTGAGACTCCCATAGGGTTCAGTGTTAATCATTGAGACTCCCATAGGGTTCAGTGTTAATCAGTGAGACTCCCACAGGGTTCAGTGTTAATCAGTGAGACTCCCATAGGGTTCAGTGTTAATCAGTGAGACTCCCATAGGGCTCAGTGTTAAACAGTGAGACTCCCATAGGGTTCAGTGTTAATCAGTGAGACTCCCACAGGGTTCAGTGTTAATCAGTGAGACTCCCATAGGGTTCAGTGTTAATCAGTGAGACTCCCACAGGGTTTAGTGTTAATCAGTGAGACTCCCATAGGGTTCAGTGTTAATCAGTGAGACTCCCATAGGGTTCAGTGTTAATCAGTGAGACTCCCACAGGGTTCAGTGTTAATCAGTGAGACTCCCATAGGGTTCAGTGTTAATCAGTGAGACTCCGATAGGGTTCAGTGTTAATTAGTGAGACTCCCACAGGGTTCAGTGTTAATCAGTGAGACTCCCACAGGGTTCAGTGTTAATCAGTGAGACTCCCATTGGTTTCAGTGACAATCACTGAAACTCCCATAGGGTTCAGTGTTAATCAGTGAGACTCCCATAGGGTTCAATGTTAATCAGTGAGACTCCCATAGGGTTCAGTGTTAATCAGTGAGACTCCCACAGGGTTCATGTGTTAATCAGTGATACTCCCATAGGGTTCAGTGTTAATCAATGGGACTCCCATAGGGTTCAGTGTTAATCAGTGAGGCTCCCACAGGGTTCAGTGTTAATCAGTGAGACTCCCATAGGGTTCAGTGTTAATCAGTGAGACTCCCATAGGGTTCAATGTTAATCAGTGAGACTCCCATAGGGTTCAGTGTTAATCAGTGAGACTCCCACAGGGTTCATGTGTTAATCAGTGATACTCCCATAGGGTTCAGTTTTAATCAGTGAGACTCCCATAGGGTTCAATGTTAATCAGTGAGATTCCCATAGGGTTCAGTGTTAATCAGTGAGACTCCCACAGGGTTCATGTGTTAATCAGTGATACTCCCATAGGGTTCAGTGTTAATCAGTGAGACTCCCACAGGGTTCATGTGTTAATCAGTGATACTCCCATAGGGTTCCGTGTTAATCAATGGGACTCCCATAGGGTTCAGTGTTAATCAGTGAGACTCCCACAGGGTTCAGTGTTAATCAGTGAGACTCCCATAGGGTTCAGTGTTAATCAGTGAGACTCCCATAGGGTTCAATGTTAATCAGTGAGACTCCCATAGGGTTCAGTGTTAATCAGTGAGACTCCCACAGGGTTCATGTGTTAATCAGTGATACTCCCATAGGGTTCAGTGTTAATCAATGGGACTCCCATAGTGTTCAGTGTTAATCAGTGAGACTCCCACAGGGTTCAGTGTTAATCAGTGAGACTCCCACAGGGTTCAGTGTTAATCAGTGAGACTCCCATAGGGTTCAGTGTTAATCATTGAGACTCCCATAGGGTTCAGTGTTAATCAGTGAGACTCCCACAGGGTTCAGTGTTAATCAGTGAGACTCCCATAGGGTTCAGTGTTAATCAGTGAGACTCCCATAGGGCTCGGTGTTAAACAGTGAGACTCCCATAGGGTTCAGTGTTAATCAGTGAGACTCCCACAGGGTTCAGTGTTAATCAGTGAGACTCCCATAGGGTTCAGTGTTAATCTGTGAGACTCCCACAGGGTTTAGTGTTAATCAGTGAGACTCCCATAGGGTTCAGTGTTAATCAGTGAGACTCCCATAGGGTTCAGTGTTAATCAGTGAGACTCCCATAGGGTTCAGTGTTAATCAGTGAGACTCCGATAGGGTTCAGTGTTAATTAGTGAGACTCCCACAGGGTTCAGTGTTAATCAGTGAGACTCCCACAGGGTTCAGTGTTAATCAGTGAGACTCCCATTGGTTTCAGTGACAATCACTGAAACTCCCATAGGGTTCAGTGTTAATCAGTGAGACTCCCATAGGGTTCAATGTTAATCAGTGAGACTCCCATAGGGTTCAGTGTTAATCAGTGAGACTCCCACAGGGTTCATGTGTTAATCAGTGATACTCCCATAGGGTTCAGTGTTAATCAATGGGACTCCCATAGGGTTCAGTGTTAATCAGTGAGACTCCCACAGGGTTCAGTGTTAATCAGTGAGACTCCCATAGGGTTCAGTGTTAATCAGTGAGACTCCCACAGGGTTTAGTGTTAATCAGTGAGACTCCCATAGGGTTCAGTGTTAATCAGTGAGACTCCCATAGGGTTCAGTGTTAATCAGTGAGACTCCCACAGGGTTCAGTGTTAATCAGTGAGACTCCCATAGGGTTCAGTGTTAATCAGTGAGACTCCGATAGGGTTCAGTGTTAATTAGTGAGACTCCCACAGGGTTCAGTGTTAATCAGTGAGACTCCCTCAGGGTTCAGTGTTAATCAGTGAGACTCCCATTGGTTTCAGTGACAATCACTGAAACTCCCATAGGGTTCAGTGTTAATCAGTGAGACTCCCATAGGGTTCAATGTTAATCAGTGAGACTCCCATAGGGTTCAGTGTTAATCAGTGAGACTCCCACAGGGTTCATGTGTTAATCAGTGATACTCCCTTAGGGTTCAGTGTTAATCAATGGGACTCCCATAGGGTTCAGTGTTAATCAGTGAGGCTCCCACAGGGTTCAGTGTTAATCAGTGAGACTCCCATAGGGTTCAGTGTTAATCAGTGAGACTCCCATAGGGTTCAATGTTAATCAGTGAGACTCCCATAGGGTTCAGTGTTAATCAGTGAGACTCCCATAGGGTTCAATGTTAATCAGTGAGACTCCCATAGGGTTCAGTGTTAATCAGTGAGACTCCCACAGGGTTCATGTGTTAATCAGTGATACTCCCATAGGGTTCAGTGTTAATCAATGGGACTCCCATAGGGTTCAGTGTTAATCAGTGAGACTCCCACAGGGTTCAGTGTTAATCAGTGAGACTCCCATAGGGTTCAGTGTTAATCAGTGAGACTCCCATAGGGTTCAATGTTAATCAGTGAGACTCCCATAGGGTTCAGTGTTAATCAGTGAGACTCCCACAGGGTTCATGTGTTAATCAGTGATACTCCCATAGGGTTCAGTGTTAATCAATGGGACTCCCATAGGGTTCAGTGTTAATCAGTGAGACTCCCACAGGGTTCAGTGTTAATCAGTGAGACTCCCACAGGGTTCAGTGTTAATCAGTGAGACTCCCATAGGGTTCAGTGTTAATCAGTGAGACTCCCACAGGGTTTAGTGTTAATCAGTGAGACTCCCATAGGGTTCAGTGTTAATCAGTGAGACTCCCATAGGGTTCAGTGTTAATCAGTGAGACTCCCACAGGGTTCAGTGTTAATCAGTGAGACTCCCATAGGGTTCAGTGTTAATCAGTGAGACTCCGATAGGGTTCAGTGTTAATTAGTGAGACTCCCACAGGGTTCAGTGTTAATCAGTGAGACTCCCACAGGGTTCAGTGTTAATCAGTGAGACTCCCATTGGTTTCAGTGACAATCACTGAAACTCCCATAGGGTTCAGTGTTAATCAGTGAGACTCCCATAGGGTTCAATGTTAATCAGTGAGACTCCCATAGGGTTCAGTGTTAATCAGTGAGACTCCCACAGGGTTCATGTGTTAATCAGTGATACTCCCTTAGGGTTCAGTGTTAATCAATGGGACTCCCATAGGGTTCAGTGTTAATCAGTGAGGCTCCCACAGGGTTCAGTGTTAATCAGTGAGACTCCCATAGGGTTCAGTGTTAATCAGTGAGACTCCCATAGGGTTCAATGTTAATCAGTGAGACTCCCATAGGGTTCAGTGTTAATCAGTGAGACTCCCATAGGGTTCAATGTTAATCAGTGAGACTCCCATAGGGTTCAGTGTTAATCAGTGAGACTCCCACAGGGTTCATGTGTTAATCAGTGATACTCCCATAGGGTTCAGTGTTAATCAATGGGACTCCCATAGGGTTCAGTGTTAATCAGTGAGACTCCCACAGGGTTCAGTGTTAATCAGTGAGACTCCCATAGGGTTCAGTGTTAATCAGTGAGACTCCCATAGGGTTCAATGTTAATCAGTGAGACTCCCATAGGGTTCAGTGTTAATCAGTGAGACTCCCACAGGGTTCATGTGTTAATCAGTGATACTCCCATAGGGTTCAGTGTTAATCAATGGGACTCCCATAGGGTTCAGTGTTAATCAGTGAGACTCCCACAGGGTTCAGTGTTAATCAGTGAGACTCCCACAGGGTTCAGTGTTAATCAGTGAGACTCCCATAGGGTTCAGTGTTAATCATTGAGACTCCCATAGGGTTCAGTGTTAATCAGTGAGACTCCCACAGGGTTCAGTGTTAATCAGTGAGACTCCCATAGGGTTCAGTGTTAATCAGTGAGACTCCCATAGGGCTCAGTGTTAAACAGTGAGACTCCCATAGGGTTCAGTGTTAATCAGTGAGACTCCCACAGGGTTCAGTGTTAATCAGTGAGACTCCCATAGGGTTCAGTGTTAATCAGTGAGACTCCCATAGGGTTCAGTGTTAATTAGTGAGACTCCCACAGGGTTCAGTGTTAATCAGTGAGACTCCCATAGGGTTTAGTGTTAATCAGTGAGACTCCCATAGGGTTCAGTGTTAATCAGTGAGACTCCCATAGGGTTCAGTGTTAATCAATGAGACTCCCACAGGGTTCAGTGTTAATCAGTGAGACTCCCATAGGGTTCAGTGTTAATCAGTGAGACTCCGATAGGGTTCAGTGTTAATTAGTGAGACTCCCACAGGGTTCAGTGTTAATCAGTGAGACTCCCACAGGGTTCAGTGTTAATCAGTGAGACTCCCATTGGTTTCAGTGACAATCACTGAAACTCCCATAGGGTTCAGTGTTAATCAGTGAGACTTCCATAGGGTTCAGTGTTAATCAGTGAGACTCCCACAGGGTTCAGTGTTAATCAGTGAGACTCCCACAGGGTTCTGTGTTAATCAGTGAGACTCCCACATGGTTCAGTGTTAATCAGTGAGACTCCCATAGGGTTCAGTGTTAATCAGTGAGACTCTCAAAGTGTTCAATGTTAATCACTGAGACTCCCATTGAGTTCAGTGTTCATCAGTGAGACTCCCATAGGGTTCAGTGTTAATCAGTGAGACTCCCGTAGGGTTCAGTGTTAATCAGTGAGACTCCCATAGTGTTCAGTGTTAACCACTGAGACTCCCGTAGGGTTCAGTGTTAATCAATGAGACTCCCATAGGGTTCAGTGTTAATCAGTGAGACTCCCATAGGGTTCAGTGTTAATCAGTGAGACTCCCATAGGGTTCAGTGTTAATCAGTGAGACTCCCATAGGGTTCAGTGTTAATCAGTGAGACTCCCTTAGGGTTCAGTGTTAATCAGTGAGACTCCCACAGGGTTCATGTGCTAATCAGTGAGACTCCCATAGGGTTCAGTGTTAATCAATGGGACTCCCATAGGGTTCAGTGTTAATCAGTGAGACTCCCACAGGGTTCAGTGTTAATCAGTGAGACTCGCATAGGGTTCAGTGTTAATCAGTGAGAGTCCCATAGTGTTCAGTGTAAATCATTGAGACCCTCATTGGGTTCAGTGTTCATCAGTGAGACTCCCATAGGGTTCAGTGTTAATTAGTGAGACTCCCACAGGGTTCAGTGTTAATCAGTGAGACTCCCATAGGGTTCAGTGTTAATCAGTGAGACTCCCATAGGGTTCAGTGTTAATCTTTGAGACTCCCATAGGGTTCAGTGTTAATCAGTGAGACTCCCACAGGGTTCAGTGTTAATCAGTGAGACTCCCATAGGGTTCAGTGTTAATCAGTGAGACTCCCATAGGGCTCAGTGTTAAACAGTGAGACTCCCATTGGGTTCAGTGTTAATCAGTGAGACTCCCACAGGGTTCAGTGTTAATCAGTGAGACTCCCATAGGGTTCAGTGTTAATCAGTGAGACTCCCACAGGGTTTAGTGTTAATCAGTGAGACTCCCATAGGGTTCAGTGTTAATCAGTGAGACTCCCATAGGGTTCAGTGTTAATCAGTAAGACTCCCACAGGGTTCAGTGTTAATCAGTGAGACTCCCATTGGTTTCAGTGACAATCACTGAAACTCCCATAGGGTTCAGTGTTAATCAGTGAGACTCCCATAGGGTTCAATGTTAATCAGTGAGACTCCCATAGGGTTCAGTGTTAATCAGTGAGACTCCCACAGGGTTCATGTGTTAATCAGTGATACTCCCATAGGGTTCAGTGTTAATCAATGGGACTCCCATAGGGTTCAGTGTTAATCAGTGAGGCTCCCACAGGGTTCAGTGTTAATCAGTGAGACTCCCATAGGGTTCAGTGTTAATCAGTGAGACTCCCATAGGGTTCAATGTTAATCAGTGAGACTCCCATAGGGTTCAGTGTTAATCAGTGAGACTCCCACAGGGTTCATGTGTTAATCAGTGATACTCCCATAGGGTTCAGTTTTAATCAGTGAGACTCCCATAGGGTTCAATGTTAATCAGTGAGACTCCCATAGGGTTCAGTGTTAATCAGTGAGACTCCCACAGGGTTCATGTGTTAATCAGTGATACTCCCATAGGGTTCAGTGTTAATCAGTGAGACTCCCACAGGGTTCATGTGTTAATCAGTGATACTCCCATAGGGTTCAGTGTTAATCAATGGGACTCCCATAGGGTTCAGTGTTAATCAGTGAGACTCCCACAGGGTTCAGTGTTAATCAGTGAGACTCCCATAGGGTTCAGTGTTAATCAGTGAGACTCCCATAGGGTTCAATGTTAATCAGTGAGACTCCCATAGGGTTCAGTGTTAATCAGTGAGACTCCCACAGGGTTCATGTGTTAATCAGTGATACTCCCATAGGGTTCAGTGTTAATCAATGGGACTCCCATAGGGTTCAGTGTTAATCAGTGAGACTCCCACAGGGTTCAGTGTTAATCAGTGAGACTCCCACAGGGTTCAGTGTTAATCAGTGAGACTCCCATAGGGTTCAGTGTTAATCATTGAGACTCCCATAGGGTTCAGTGTTAATCAGTGAGACTCCCACAGGGTTCAGTGTTAATCAGTGAGACTCCCATAGGGTTCAGTGTTAATCAGTGAGACTCCCATAGGGCTCAGTGTTAAACAGTGAGACTCCCATAGGGTTCAGTGTTAATCAGTGAGACTCCCACAGGGTTCAGTGTTAATCAGTGAGACTCCCATAGGGTTCAGTGTTAATCAGTGAGACTCCCACAGGGTTTAGTGTTAATCAGTGAGACTCCCATAGGGTTCAGTGTTAATCAGTGAGACTCCCATAGGGTTCAGTGTTAATCAGTGAGACTCCCACAGGGTTCAGTGTTAATCAGTGAGACTCCCATAGGGTTCAGTGTTAATCAGTGAGACTCCGATAGGGTTCAGTGTTAATTAGTGAGACTCCCACAGGGTTCAGTGTTAATCAGTGAGACTCCCACAGGGTTCAGTGTTAATCAGTGAGACTCCCATTGGTTTCAGTGACAATCACTGAAACTCCCATAGGGTTCAGTGTTAATCAGTGAGACTCCCATAGGGTTCAATGTTAATCAGTGAGACTCCCATAGGGTTCAGTGTTAATCAGTGAGACTCCCACAGGGTTTAGTGTTAATCAGTGAGACTCCCATAGGGTTCAGTGTTAATCAGTGAGACTCCCATAGGGTTCAGTGTTAATCAGTAAGACTCCCACAGGGTTCAGTGTTAATCAGTGAGACTCCCATTGGTTTCAGTGACAATCACTGAAACTCCCATAGGGTTCAGTGTTAATCAGTGAGACTCCCATAGGGTTCAATGTTAATCAGTGAGACTCCCATAGGGTTCAGTGTTAATCAGTGAGACTCCCACAGGGTTCATGTGTTAATCAGTGATACTCCCATAGGGTTCAGTGTTAATCAATGGGACTCCCATAGGGTTCAGTGTTAATCAGTGAGGCTCCCACAGGGTTCAGTGTTAATCAGTGAGACTCCCATAGGGTTCAGTGTTAATCAGTGAGACTCCCATAGGGTTCAATGTTAATCAGTGAGACTCCCATAGGGTTCAGTGTTAATCAGTGAGACTCCCACAGGGTTCATGTGTTAATCAGTGATACTCCCATAGGGTTCAGTTTTAATCAGTGAGACTCCCATAGGGTTCAATGTTAATCAGTGAGACTCCCATAGGGTTCAGTGTTAATCAGTGAGACTCCCACAGGGTTCATGTGTTAATCAGTGATACTCCCATAGGGTTCAGTGTTAATCAGTGAGACTCCCACAGGGTTCATGTGTTAATCAGTGATACTCCCATAGGGTTCAGTGTTAATCAATGGGACTCCCATAGGGTTCAGTGTTAATCAGTGAGACTCCCACAGGGTTCAGTGTTAATCAGTGAGACTCCCATAGGGTTCAGTGTTAATCAGTGAGACTCCCATAGGGTTCAATGTTAATCAGTGAGACTCCCATAGGGTTCAGTGTTAATCAGTGAGACTCCCACAGGGTTCATGTGTTAATCAGTGATACTCCCATAGGGTTCAGTGTTAATCAATGGGACTCCCATAGGGTTCAGTGTTAATCAGTGAGACTCCCACAGGGTTCAGTGTTAATCAGTGAGACTCCCACAGGGTTCAGTGTTAATCAGTGAGACTCCCATAGGGTTCAGTGTTAATCATTGAGACTCCCATAGGGTTCAGTGTTAATCAGTGAGACTCCCACAGGGTTCAGTGTTAATCAGTGAGACTCCCATAGGGTTCAGTGTTAATCAGTGAGACTCCCATAGGGCTCAGTGTTAAACAGTGAGACTCCCATAGGGTTCAGTGTTAATCAGTGAGACTCCCACAGGGTTCAGTGTTAATCAGTGAGACTCCCATAGGGTTCAGTGTTAATCAGTGAGACTCCCACAGGGTTTAGTGTTAATCAGTGAGACTCCCATAGGGTTCAGTGTTAATCAGTGAGACTCCCATAGGGTTCAGTGTTAATCAGTGAGACTCCCACAGGGTTCAGTGTTAATCAGTGAGACTCCCATAGGGTTCAGTGTTAATCAGTGAGACTCCGATAGGGTTCAGTGTTAATTAGTGAGACTCCCACAGGGTTCAGTGTTAATCAGTGAGACTCCCACAGGGTTCAGTGTTAATCAGTGAGACTCCCATTGGTTTCAGTGACAATCACTGAAACTCCCATAGGGTTCAGTGTTAATCAGTGAGACTCCCATAGGGTTCAATGTTAATCAGTGAGACTCCCATAGGGTTCAGTGTTAATCAGTGAGACTCCCACAGGGTTCATGTGTTAATCAGTGATACTCCCATAGGGTTCAGTGTTAATCAATGGGACTCCCATAGGGTTCAGTGTTAATCAGTGAGACTCCCACAGGGTTCAGTGTTAATCAGTGAGACTCCCATAGGGTTCAGTGTTAATCAGTGAGACTCCCACAGGGTTTAGTGTTAATCAGTGAGACTCCCGTAGGGTTCAGTGTTAATCAGTGAGACTCCCATAGGGTTCAGTGTTAATCAGTGAGACTCCCACAGGGTTCAGTGTTAATCAGTGAGACTCCCATAGGGTTCAGTGTTAATCAGTGAGACTCCGATAGGGTTCAGTGTTAATTAGTGAGACTCCCACAGGGTTCAGTGTTAATCAGTGAGACTCCCACAGGGTTCAGTGTTAATCAGTGAGACTCCCATTGGTTTCAGTGACAATCACTGAAACTCCCATAGGGTTCAGTGTTAATCAGTGAGACTCCCATAGGGTTCAATGTTAATCAGTGAGACTCCCATAGGGTTCAGTGTTAATCAGTGAGACTCCCACAGGGTTCATGTGTTAATCAGTGATACTCCCATAGGGTTCAGTGTTAATCAATGGGACTCCCATAGGGTTCAGTGTTAATCAGTGAGGCTCCCACAGGGTTCAGTGTTAATCACTGAGACTCCCATAGGGTTCAGTGTTAATCAGTGAGACTCCCATAGGGTTCAATGTTAATCAGTGAGACTCCCATAGGGTTCAGTGTTAATCAGTGAGACTCCCACAGGGTTCATGTGTTAATCAGTGATACTCCCATAGGGTTCAGTGTTAATCAGTGAGACTCCCATAGGGTTCAATGTTAATCAGTGAGACTCCCATAGGGTTCAGTGTTAATCAGTGAGACTCCCACAGGGTTCATGTGTTAATCAGTGATACTCCCATAGGGTTCAGTGTTAATCAATGGGACTCACATAGGGTTCAGTGTTAATCAGTGAGACTCCCACAGGGTTCAGTGTTAATCAGTGAGACTCCCATAGGGTTCAGTGTTAATCAGTGAGACTCCCATAGGGTTCAATGTTAATCAGTGAGACTCCCATAGGGTTCAGTGTTAATCAGTGAGACTCCCACAGGGTTCATGTGTTAATCAGTGATACTCCCATAGGGTTCAGTGTTAATCAATGGGACTCCCATAGGGTTCAGTGTTAATCAGTGAGACTCCCACAGGGTTCAGTGTTAATCAGTGAGACTCCCACAGGGTTCAGTGTTAATCAGTGAGACTCCCATAGGGTTCAGTGTTAATCATTGAGACTCCCATAGGGTTCAGTGTTAATCAGTGAGACTCCCACAGGGTTCAGTGTTAATCAGTGAGACTCCCATAGGGTTCAGTGTTAATCAGTGAGACTCCCATAGGGCTCAGTGTTAAACAGTGAGACTCCCATAGGGTTCAGTGTTAATCAGTGAGACTCCCACAGGGTTCAGTGTTAATCAGTGAGACTCCCATAGGGTTCAGTGTTAATCAGTGAGACTCCCACAGGGTTCAGTGTTAATCAGTGAGACTCCCATAGGGTTCAGTGTTAATCAGTGAGACTCCCACAGGGTTTAGTGTTAATCAGTGAGACTCCCATAGGGTTCAGTGTTAATCAGTGAGACTCCCATAGGGTTCAGTGTTAATCAGTGAGACTCCCACAGGGTTCAGTGTTAATCAGTGAGACTCCCATAGGGTTCAGTGTTAATCAGTGAGACTCCGATAGGGTTCAGTGTTAATCAGTGAGACTCCCATTGGTTTCAGTGACAATCACTGAAACTCCCCAGGGTTCAGTGTCAATCAGTGAGACTCCCATAGGGTTCAATGTTAATCAGTGAGACTCCCATAGGGTTCAGTGTTAATCAGTGAGACTCCCACAGGGTTCATGTGTTAATCAGTGATACTCCCATAGGGTTCAGTGTTAATCAATGGGACTCCCATAGGGTTCAGTGTTAATCAGTGAGACTCCCACAGGGTTCAGTGTTAATCAGTGAGACTCCCATAGGGTTCAGTGTTAATCAGTGAGACTCCCATAGGGTTCAATGTTAATCAGTGAGACTCCCATAGGGTTCAGTGTTAATCAGTGAGACTCCCACAGAGTTCATGTGTTAATCAGTGATACTCCCATAGGGTTCAGTGTTAATCAGTGAGACTCCCATAGGGTTCAATGTTAATCAGTGAGACTCCCATAGGGTTCAGTGTTAATCAGTGAGACTCCCACAGGGTTCATGTGTTAATCAGTGATACTCCCATAGGGTTCAGTGTTAATCAATGGGACTCCCATAGGGTTCAGTGTTAATCAGTGAGACTCCCACAGGGTTCAGTGTTAATCAGTGAGACTCCCATAGGGTTCAGTGTTAATCAGTGAGACTCCCATAGGGTTCAATGTTAATCAGTGAGACTCCCATAGGGTTCAGTGTTAATCAGTGAGACTCCCACAGGGTTCATGTGTTAATCAGTGATACTCCCATAGGGTTCAGTGTTAATCAATGGGACTCCCATAGGGTTCAGTGTTAATCAGTGAGACTCCCACAGGGTTCAGTGTTAACCAGTGAGACTCCCACAGGGTTCAGTGTTAATCAGTGAGACTCCCACAGGGTTCAGTGTTAATCAGTGAGACTCGCATAGGGTTCAGTGTTAATCAGTGAGAGTCCCATAGTGTTCAGTGTAAATCATTGAGACCCCCATTGGGTTCAGTGTTCATCAGTGAGACTCCCATAGGGTTCAGTGTTAATTAGTGAGACTCCCACAGGGTTCACTGTTAATCAGTGAGACTCCCATAGGGTTCAGTGTTAATCAGTGAGACTCCCATAGGGTTCAGTGTTAATCATTGAGACTCCCATAGGGTTCAGTGTTAATCAGTGAGACTCCCACAGGGTTCAGTGTTAATCAGTGAGACTCCCATAGGGTTCAGTGTTAATCAGTGAGACTCCCATAGGGCTCAGTGTTAAACAGTGAGACTCCCATAGGGTTCAGTGTTAATCAGTGAGACTCCCACAGGGTTCAGTGTTAATCAGTGAGACTCCCATAGGGTTCAGTGTTAATCAGTGAGACTCCCACAGGGTTTAGTGTTAATCAGTGAGACTCCCATAGGGTTCAGTGTTAATCAGTGAGACTCCCATAGGGTTCAGTGTTAATCAGTGAGACACCCATAGGGTTCAGTGTTAATCAGTGAGACTCCCACAGGGTTCAGTGTTAATCAGTGAGACTCCCATAGGGTTCAGTGTTAATCAGTGAGACTCCGATAGGGTTCAGTGTTAATTAGTGAGACTCCCACAGGGTTCAGTGTTAATCAGTGAGACTCCCACAGGGTTCAGTGTTAATCAGTGAGACTCCCATTGGTTTCAGTGACAATCACTGAAACTCCCATAGGGTTCAGTGTTAATCAGTGAGACTCCCATAGGGTTCAATGTTAATCAGTGAGACTCCCATAGGGTTCAGTGTTAATCAGTGAGACTCCTACAGGGTTCATGTGTTAATCAGTGATACTCCCATAGGGTTCAGTGTTAATCAATGGGACTCCCATAGGGTTCAGTGTTAATCAGTGAGACTCCCACAGGGTTCAGTGTTAATCAGTGAGACTCCCATAGGGTTCAGTGTTAATCAGTGAGACTCCCATAGGGTTCAATGTTAATCAGTGAGACTCCCATAGGGTTCAGTGTTAATCAGTGAGACTCCCACAGGGTTCATGTGTTAATCAGTGATACTCCCATAGGGTTCAGTGTTAATCAGTGAGACTCCCATAGGGTTCAATGTTAATCAGTGAGACTCCCATAGGGTTCAGTGTTAATCAGTGAGACTCCCACAGGGTTCATGTGTTAATCAGTGATACTCCCATAGGGTTCAGTGTTAATCAATGGGACTCCCATAGGGTTCACTGTTAATCAGATAGACTCCCACAGGGTTCAGTGTTAATCAGTGAGACTCCCATAGGGTTCAGTGTTAATCAGTGAGACTCCCATAGGGTTCAATGTTAATCAGTGAGACTCCCATAGGGTTCAGTGTTAATCAGTGAGACTCCCACAGGGTTCATGTGTTAATCAGTGATACTCCCATAGGGTTCAGTGTTAATCAATGGGACTCCCATAGGGTTCAGTGTTAATCAGTGAGACTCCCACAGGGTTCAGTGTTAATCAGTGAGACTCCCACAGGGTTCAGTGTTAATCAGTGAGACTCCCATAGGGTTCAGTGTTAATCATTGAGACTCCCATAGGGTTCAGTGTTAATCAGTGAGACTTCCACAGGGTTCAGTGTTAATCAGTGAGACTCCCATAGGGTTCAGTGTTAATCAGTGAGACTCCCATAGGGCTCAGTGTTAAACAGTGAGACTCCCATAGGGTTCAGTGTTAATCAGTGAGACTCCCACAGGGTTCAGTGTTAATCAGTGAGACTCCCATAGGGTTCAGTGTTAATCAGTGAGACTCCCACAGGGTTTAGTGTTAATCAGTGAGACTCCCATAGGGTTCAGTGTTAATCAGTGAGACTCCCATAGGGTTCAGTGTTAATCAGTGAGACTCCCACAGGGTTCAGTGTTAATCAGTGAGACTCCCATAGGGTTCAGTGTTAATCAGTGAGACTCCCATAGGGTTCAGTGTTAATCAGTGAGACTCCCACAGGGTTCATGTGTTAATCAGTGATACTGCCATAGGGTTCAGTGTTAATCAATGGGACTCCCATAGGGTTCAGTGTTAATCAGTGAGACTCCCACAGGGTTCAGTGTTAATCAGTGAGACTCCCATAGGGTTCAGTGTTAATCAGTGAGACTCCCACAGGGTTTAGTGTTAATCAGTGAGACTCCCGTAGGGTTCAGTGTTAATCAGTGAGACTCCCATAGGGTTCAGTGTTAATCAGTGAGACTCCCACAGGGTTCAGTGTTAATCAGTGAGACTCCCATAGGGTTCAGTGTTAATCAGTGAGACTCCGATAGGGTTCAGTGTTAATTAGTGAGACTCCCACAGGGTTCAGTGTTAATCAGTGAGACTCCCACAGGGTTCAGTGTTAATCAGTGAGACTCCCATTGGTTTCAGTGACAATCACTGAAACTCCCATAGGGTTCAGTGTTAATCAGTGAGACTCCCATAGGGTTCAATGTTAATCAGTGAGACTCCCATAGGGTTCAGTGTTAATCAGTGAGACTCCCACAGGGTTCATGTGTTAATCAGTGATACTCCCATAGGGTTCAGTGTTAATCAATGGGACTCCCATAGGGTTCAGTGTTAATCAGTGAGGCTCCCACAGGGTTCAGTGTTAATCAGTGAGACTTCCACAGGGTTCAGTGTTAATCAGTGAGACTCCCATAGGGTTCAGTGTTAATCAGTGAGACTCCCACAGGGTTCAGTGTTAATCAGTGAGACTCCCATAGGGTTCAGTGTTAATCAGTGAGACTCCCACAGGGTTTAGTGTTAATCAGTGAGACTCCCATAGGGTTCAGTGTTAATCAGTGAGACTCCCATAGGGTTCAGTGTTAATCAGTGAGACTCCCACAGGGTTCAGTGTTAATCAGTGAGACTCCCATAGGGTTCAGTGTTAATCAGTGAGACTCCCATAGGGTTCAGTGTTAATCAGTGAGACTCCCACAGGGTTCATGTGTTAATCAGTGATACTGCCATAGGGTTCAGTGTTAATCAATGGGACTCCCATAGGGTTCAGTGTTAATCAGTGAGACTCCCACAGGGTTCAGTGTTAATCAGTGAGACTCCCATAGGGTTCAGTGTTAATCAGTGAGACTCCCACAGGGTTTAGTGTTAATCAGTGAGACTCCCGTAGGGTTCAGTGTTAATCAGTGAGACTCCCATAGGGTTCAGTGTTAATCAGTGAGACTCCCACAGGGTTCAGTGTTAATCAGTGAGACTCCCATAGGGTTCAGTGTTAATCAGTGAGACTCCGATAGGGTTCAGTGTTAATTAGTGAGACTCCCACAGGGTTCAGTGTTAATCAGTGAGACTCCCACAGGGTTCAGTGTTAATCAGTGAGACTCCCATTGGTTTCAGTGACAATCACTGAAACTCCCATAGGGTTCAGTGTTAATCAGTGAGACTCCCATAGGGTTCAATGTTAATCAGTGAGACTCCCATAGGGTTCAGTGTTAATCAGTGAGACTCCCACAGGGTTCATGTGTTAATCAGTGATACTCCCATAGGGTTCAGTGTTAATCAATGGGACTCCCATAGGGTTCAGTGTTAATCAGTGAGGCTCCCACAGGGTTCAGTGTTAATCAGTGAGACTCCCATAGGGTTCAGTGTTAATCAGTGAGACTCCCATAGGGTTTAGTGTTAATCAGTGAGACTCCCGTAGGGTTCAGTGTTAATCAGTGAGACTCCCATAGGGTTCAGTGTTAATCAGTGAGACTCCCATAGGGTTCAGTGTTAATCAGTGAGACTCCCACAGGGTTCATGTGTTAATCAGTGATACTCCCATAGGGTTCAGTGTTAATCAGTGAGACTCCCATAGGGTTCAATGTTAATCAGTGAGACTCCCATAGGGTTCAGTGTTAATCAGTGAGACTCCCACAGGGTTCATGTGTTAATCAGTGATACTCCCATAGGGTTCAGTGTTAATCAATGGGACTCACATAGG
This sequence comes from Petromyzon marinus, assembly GCF_048934315.1. Classification (NCBI taxonomy): domain Eukaryota; kingdom Metazoa; phylum Chordata; class Hyperoartia; order Petromyzontiformes; family Petromyzontidae; genus Petromyzon; species Petromyzon marinus. The sequence continues at coordinate 880,063 of NW_027423080.1, read as the reverse complement.
GTTCAGTGTTAATCAGTGAGACTCCCACAGGGTTCAGTGTTAATCAGTGAGACTCCCATAGGGTTCAGTGTTAATCAGTGAGACTCCCATAGGGTTCAATGTTAATCAGTGAGACTCCCATAGGGTTCAGTGTTAATCAGTGAGACTCCCACAGGGTTCATGTGTTAATCAGTGATACTCCCATAGGGTTCAGTGTTAATCAATGGGACTCCCATAGGGTTCAGTGTTAATCAGTGAGACTCCCACAGGGTTCAGTGTTAATCAGTGAGACTCCCACAGGGTTCAGTGTTAATCAGTGAGACTCCCATAGGGTTCAGTGTTAATCATTGAGACTCCCATAGGGTTCAGTGTTAATCAGTGAGACTCCCACAGGGTTCAGTGTTAATCAGTGAGACTCCCATAGGGTTCAGTGTTAATCAGTGAGACTCCCATAGGGCTCAGTGTTAAACAGTGAGACTCCCATAGGGTTCAGTGTTAATCAGTGAGACTCCCACAGGGTTCAGTGTTAATCAGTGAGACTCCCATTGGGTTCAGTGTTAATCAGTGAGACTCCCACAGGGTTCAGTGTTAATCAGTGAGACTCCCATAGGGTTCAGTGTTAATCAGTGAGACTCCCACAGGGTTTAGTGTTAATCAGTGAGACTCCCATAGGGTTCAGTGTTAATCAGTGAGACTCCCATAGGGTTCAGTGTTAATCAGTGAGACTCCCACAGGGTTCAGTGTTAATCAGTGAGACTCCCATAGGGTTCAGTGTTAATCAGTGAGACTCCGATAGGGTTCAGTGTTAATCAGTGAGACTCCCATTGGTTTCAGTGACAATCACTGAAACTCCCCAGGGTTCAGTGTCAATCAGTGAGACTCCCATAGGGTTCAATGTTAATCAGTGAGACTCCCATAGGGTTCAGTGTTAATCAGTGAGACTCCCACAGGGTTCATGTGTTAATCAGTGATACTCCCATAGGGTTCAGTGTTAATCAATGGGACTCCCATAGGGTTCAGTGTTAATCAGTGAGACTCCCACAGGGTTCAGTGTTAATCAGTGAGACTCCCATAGGGTTCAGTGTTAATCAGTGAGACTCCCATAGGGTTCAATGTTAATCAGTGAGACTCCCATAGGGTTCAGTGTTAATCAGTGAGACTCCCACAGGGTTCATGTGTTAATCAGTGATACTCCCATAGGGTTCAGTGTTAATCAGTGAGACTCCCATAGGGTTCAATGTTAATCAGTGAGACTCCCATAGGGTTCAGTGTTAATCAGTGAGACTCCCACAGGGTTCATGTGTTAATCAGTGATACTCCCATAGGGTTCAGTGTTAATCAATGGGACTCCCATAGGGTTCAGTGTTAATCAGTGAGACTCCCACAGGGTTCAGTGTTAATCAGTGAGACTCCCATAGTGTTCAGTGTTAATCAGTGAGACTCCCATAGGGTTCAATGTTAATCAGTGAGACTCCCATAGGGTTCAGTGTTAATCAGTGAGACTCCCACAGGGTTCATGTGTTAATCAGTGATACTCCCATAGGGTTCAGTGTTAATCAATGGGACTCCCATAGGGTTCAGTGTTAATCAGTGAGACTCCCACAGGGTTCAGTGTTAACCAGTGAGACTCCCACAGGGTTCAGTGTTAATCAGTGAGACTCCCACAGGGTTCAGTGTTAATCAGTGAGACTCGCATAGGGTTCAGTGTTAATCAGTGAGAGTCCCATAGTGTTCAGTGTAAATCATTGAGACCCCCATTGGGTTCAGTGTTCATCAGTGAGACTCCCATAGGGTTCAGTGTTAATTAGTGAGACTCCCACAGGGTTCACTGTTAATCAGTGAGACTCCCATAGGGTTCAGTGTTAATCAGTGAGACTCCCATAGGGTTCAGTGTTAATCATTGAGACTCCCATAGGGTTCAGTGTTAATCAGTGAGACTCCCACAGGGTTCAGTGTTAATCAGTGAGACTCCCATAGGGTTCAGTGTTAATCAGTGAGACTCCCATAGGGCTCAGTGTTAAACAGTGAGACTCCCATAGGGTTCAGTGTTAATCAGTGAGACTCCCACAGGGTTCAGTGTTAATCAGTGAGACTCCCATAGGGTTCAGTGTTAATCAGTGAGACTCCCACAGGGTTTAGTGTTAATCAGTGAGACTCCCATAGGGTTCAGTGTTAATCAGTGAGACTCCCATAGGGTTCAGTGTTAATCAGTGAGACTCCCACAGGGTTCAGTGTTAATCAGTGAGACTCCCATAGGGTTCAGTGTTAATCAGTGAGACTCTGATAGGGTTCAGTGTTAATTAGTGAGACTCCCACAGGGTTCAGTGTTAATCAGTGAGACTCCCACAGGGTTCAGTGTTAATCAGTGAGACTCCCATTGGTTTCAGTGACAATCACTGAAACTCCCATAGGGTTCAGTGTTAATCAGTGAGACTCCCATAGGGTTCAATGTTAATCAGTGAGACTCCCATAGGGTTCAGTGTTAATCAGTGAGACTCCCACAGGGTTCATGTGTTAATCAGTGATACTCCCATAGGGTTCAGTGTTAATCAATGGGACTCCCATAGGGTTCAGTGTTAATCAGTGAGACTCCCACAGGGTTCAGTGTTAATCAGTGAGACTCCCATAGGGTTCAGTGTTAATCAGTGAGACTCCCATAGGGTTCAATGTTAATCAGTGAGACTCCCATAGGGTTCAGTGTTAATCAGTGAGACTCCCACAGGGTTCATGTGTTAATCAGTGATACTCCCATAGGGTTCAGTGTTAATCAGTGAGACCCCCATAGGGTTCAATGTTAATCAGTGAGACTCCCATAGGGTTCAGTGTTAATCAGTGAGACTCCCACAGGGTTCATGTGTTAATCAGTGATACTCCCATAGGGTTCAGTGTTAATCAATGGGACTCCCATAGGGTTCAGTGTTAATCAGTGAGACTCCCACAGGGTTCAGTGTTAATCAGTGAGACTCCCATAGGGTTCAGTGTTAATCAGTGAGACTCCCATAGGGTTCAATGTTAATCAGTGAGACTCCCATAGGGTTCAGTGTTAATCAGTGAGACTCCCACAGGGTTCATGTGTTAATCAGTGATACTCCCATAGGGTTCAGTGTTAATCAATGGGACTCCCATAGGGTTCAGTGTTAATCAGTGAGACTCCCACAGGGTTCAGTGTTAATCAGTGAGACTCCCACAGGGTTCAGTGTTAATCAGTGAGACTCCCATAGGGTTCAGTGTTAATCATTGAGACTCCCATAGGGTTCAGTGTTAATCAGTGAGACTCCCACAAGGTTCAGTGTTAATCAGTGAGACTCCCATAGGGTGCAGTGTTAATCAGTGAGACTCCCATAGGGCTCAGTGTTAAACAGTGAGACTCCCATAGGGTTCAGTGTTAATCAGTGAGACTCCCACAGGGTTCAGTGTTAATCAGTGAGACTCCCATAGGGTTCAGTGTTAATCAGTGAGACTCCCACAGGGTTTAGTGTTAATCAGTGAGACTCCCATAGGGTTCAGTGTTAATCAGTGAGACTCCCATAGGGTTCAGTGTTAATCAGTGAGACTCCCACAGGGTTCAGTGTTAATCAGTGAGACTCCCATAGGGTTCAGTGTTAATCAGTGAGACTCCGATAGGGTTCAGTGTTAATTAGTGAGACTCCCACAGGGTTCAGTGTTAATCAGTGAGACTCCCACAGGGTTCAGTGTTAATCAGTGAGACTCCCATTGGTTTCAGTGACAATCACTGAAACTCCCATAGGGTTCAGTGTTAATCAGTGAGACTCCCATAGGGTTCAATGTTAATCAGTGAGACTCCCATAGGGTTCAGTGTTAATCAGTGAGACTCCCACAGGGTTCATGTGTTAATCAGTGATACTCCCATAGGGTTCAGTGTTAATCAATGGGACTCCCATAGGGTTCAGTGTTAATCAGTGAGACTCCCACAGGGTTCAGTGTTAATCAGTGAGACTCCCATAGGGTTCAGTGTTAATCAGTGAGACTCACATAGGGTTCAATGTTAATCAGTGAGACTCCCATAGGGTTCAGTGTTAATCAGTGAGACTCCCACAGGGTTCATGTGTTAATCAGTGATACTCCCATAGGGTTCAGTGTTAATCATTAAGACTCCCATAGGGTTCAATGTTAATCAGTGAGACTCCCATAGGGTTCAGTGTTAATCAGTGAGACTCCCACAGGGTTCATGTGTTAATCAGTGATACTCCCATAGGGTTCAGTGTTAATCAATGGGACTCCCATAGGGTTCAGTGTTAATCAGTGAGACTCCCACAGGGTTCAGTGTTAATCAGTGAGACTCCCATAGGGTTCAGTGTTAATCAGTGAGACTCCCATAGGGTTCAATGTTAATCAGTGAGACTCCCATAGGGTTCAGTGTAATCAGTGAGACTCCCACAGGGTTCATGTGTTAATCAGTGATACTCCCATAGGGTTCAGTGTTAATCAATGGGACTCCCATAGGGTTCAGTGTTAATCAGTGAGACTCCCACAGGGTTCAGTGTTAATCAGTGAGACTCCCACAGGGTTCAGTGTTAATCAGTGAGACTCCCAAAGGGTTCAGTGTTAATCAGTGAGACTCGCATAGGGTTCAGTCTTAATCAGTGATAGTCCCATAGTTTTCAGTGTAAATCATTGAGACACCCATTGGGTTCAGTGTTCATCAGTGAGACTCCCATAGGGTTCAGTGTTAATTAGTGAGACTCCCACAGGGTTCAGTGTTAATCAGTGAGACTCCCATAGGGTTTAGTGTTAATCAGTGAGACTCCCATAGGGTTCAGTGTTAATCAGTGAGACTCTCATAGGGTTCAGTGTTAATCATTGAGACTCCCACAGGGTTCAGTGTTAATCAGTGAGACTCCCATAGGGTTCAGTGTTAATCAGTGAGACTCCGATAGGGTTCAGTGTTAATTAGTGAGACTCCCACAGGGTTCAGTGTTAATCAGTGAGCCTCCCACAGGGTTCAGTGTTAATCAGTGAGACTCCCATTGGTTTCAGTGACAATCACTGAAACTCCCATAGGGTTCAGTGTTAATCAGTGAGACTTCCATAGGGTTCAGTGTTAATCAGTGAGACTCCCACAGGGTTCAGTGTTAATCAGTGAGACTCCCACAGGGTTCTGTGTTAATCAGTGAGACTCCCACATGGTTCAGTGTTAATCAGTGAGACTCCCATAGGGTCCAGTGTTAATCAGTGAGACTCTCATAGTGTTCAATGTTAATCACTGAGACTCCCATTGAGTTCAGTGTTCATCAGTGAGACTCCCATAGGGTTCAGTGTTAATCAGTGAGACTCCCGTAGGGTTCAGTGTTAATCAGTGAGACTCCCATAGTGTTCAGTGTTAACCACTGAGACTCCCGTAGGGTTCAGTGTTAATCAATGAGACTCCCATAGGGTTCAGTGTTAATCAGTGAGACTCCCATAGGGTTCAGTGTTAATCAGTGAGACTCCCATAGGGTTCAGTGTTAATCAGTGAGACTCCCATAGGGTTCAGTGTTAATCAGTGAGACTCCCATAGGGTTCAGTGTAAATCACTGAGACTCCCATTGGGTTCAGTGTTCATCAGTGAGACTCCCATAGGGTTCAGTGTTAATTAGTGAGACTCCCACAGGGTTCAGTGTTAATCAGTGAGACTCCCATAGGGTTCAGTGTTAATCAGTGAGACTCCCATAGGGTGCAGTATTAATCAGTGAGACTCCCACAGGGTTCAATGTTAATCAGTGAGACTCCCGCAGGGTTCAGTGTTAATCAGTGAGACTCCCATAGGGTTCAGTGTTAATCAGTGAGACTCCCATAGGGTTCAGTGTTAATCAGTGAGACTCCCATAGGGTTCAGTGTTAATCAGTGAGACTCCCATAGGGTTCAGTGTTAATCAGTAAGACTCCCAGAGGGTTCAGTGTTAATCAGTGAGACTCCCATAGGGTTCAGTGTTAATCAGTGAGACTCCCACAGGAGTCAATGTTAATCAGTGAGACTCCCATAGGGTCCCGTGTTAATCAGTGAGACTCCCACGGGGTTCATGTGCTAATCAGTGAGACTCCCACAGGGTTCAGTGTTAATCAGTGAGACTCCCATAGGGTTCAGTGTTAATCAGTGAGACTCCCATAGGGTTCAATGTTAATCAGTGAGACTCCCATAGGGTTCAGTGTTAATCAGTGAGACTCCGACAGGGTTCATGTGTTAATCAGTGAGACTCCCATAGGGTTCAGTGTTAATCAATGGGACTCCCATAGGGTTCAGTGTTAATCAGTGAGACTCCCACAGGGTTCAGTGTTAATCAGTGAGACTCCCACAGGGTTCAGTGTTAATCAGTGAGACTCCCACAGGGTTCAGTGTTAATCAGTGAGACTCGCATAGGGTTCAGTGTTAATCAGTGATAGTCCCATAGTTTTCAGTGTAAATCATTGAGACACCCATTGGGTTCAGTGTTCATCAGTGAGACTCCCATAGGGTTCAGTGTTAATTAGTGAGACTCCCACAGGGTTCAGTGTTAATCAGTGAGACTCCCATAGGGTTTAGTGTTAATCAGTGAGACTTCCATAGGGTTCAGTGTTAATCAGTGAGACTCCCATAGGGTTCAGTGTTGATCAGTGAGACTCCCACAGGGTTCAGTGTTAATCAGTGAGACTCCCATAGGGTTCAGTGTTAATCATTGAGACTCCCATAGGGTTCAGTGTTAATCAGTGAGACTCCCACAAGGTTCAGTGTTAATCAGTGAGACTCCCATAGGGTTCAGTGTTAATCAGTGAGACTCCCATAGGGCTCAGTGTTAAACAGTGAGACTCCCATAGGGTTCAGTGTTAATCAGTGAGACTCCCACAGGGTTCAGTGTTAATCAGTGAGACTCCCATAGGGTTCAGTGTTAATCAGTGAGACTCCCACAGGGTTTAGTGTTAATCAGTGAGACTCCCATAGGGTTCAGTGTTAATCAGTGAGACTCCCATAGGGTTCAGTGTTAATCAGTGAGACTCCCACAGGGTTCAGTGTTAATCAGTGAGACTCCCATAGGGTTCAGTGTTAATCAGTGAGACTCCGATAGGGTTCAGTGTTAATTAGTGAGACTCCCACAGGGTTCAGTGTTAATCAGTGAGACTCCCACAGGGTTCAGTGTTAATCAGTGAGACTCCCATTGGTTTCAGTGACAATCACTGAAACCCCCATAGGGTTCAGTGTTAATCAGTGAGACTCCCATAGGGTTCAATGTTAATCAGTGAGACTCCCATAGGGTTCAGTGTTAATCAGTGAGACTCCCACAGGGTTCATGTGTTAATCAGTGATACTCCCATAGGGTTCAGTGTTAATCAATGGGACTCCCATAGGGTTCAGTGTTAATCAGTGAGACTCCCACAGGGTTCAGTGTTAATCAGTGAGACTCCCATAGGGTTCAGTGTTAATCAGTGAGACTCACATAGGGTTCAATGTTAATCAGTGAGACTCCCATAGGGTTCAGTGTTAATCAGTGAGACTCCCACAGGGTTCATGTGTTAATCAGTGATACTCCCATAGGGTTCAGTGTTAATCATTAAGACTCCCATAGGGTTCAATGTTAATCAGTGAGACTCCCATAGGGTTCAGTGTTAATCAGTGAGACTCCCACAGGGTTCATGTGTTAATCAGTGATACTCCCATAGGGTTCAGTGTTAATCAATGGGACTCCCATAGGGTTCAGTGTTAATCAGTGAGACTCCCACAGGGTTCAGTGTTAATCAGTGAGACTCCCATAGGGTTCAGTGTTAATCAGTGAGACTCCCATAGGGTTCAATGTTAATCAGTGAGACTCCCATAGGGTTCAGTGTAATCAGTGAGACTCCCACAGGGTTCATGTGTTAATCAGTGATACTCCCATAGGGTTCAGTGTTAATCAATGGGACTCCCATAGGGTTCAGTGTTAATCAGTGAGACTCCCACAGGGTTCAGTGTTAATCAGTGAGACTCCCACAGGGTTCAGTGTTAATCAGTGAGACTCCCACAGGGTTCAGTGTTAATCAGTGAGACTCGCATAGGGTTCAGTCTTAATCAGTGATAGTCCCATAGTTTTCAGTGTAAATCATTGAGACACCCATTGGGTTCAGTGTTCATCAGTGAGACTCCCATAGGGTTCAGTGTTAATTAGTGAGACTCCCACAGGGTTCAGTGTTAATCAGTGAGACTCCCATAGGGTTTAGTGTTAATCAGTGAGACTCCCATAGGGTTCAGTGTTAATCAGTGAGACTCTCATAGGGTTCAGTGTTAATCATTGAGACTCCCACAGGGTTCAGTGTTAATCAGTGAGACTCCCATAGGGTTCAGTGTTAATCAGTGAGACTCCGATAGGGTTCAGTGTTAATTAGTGAGACTCCCACAGGGTTCAGTGTTAATCAGTGAGCCTCCCACAGGGTTCAGTGTTAATCAGTGAGACTCCCATTGGTTTCAGTGACAATCACTGAAACTCCCATAGGGTTCAGTGTTAATCAGTGAGACTTCCATAGGGTTCAGTGTTAATCAGTGAGACTCCCACAGGGTTCAGTGTTAATCAGTGAGACTCGCACAGGGTTCTGTGTTAATCAGTGAGACTCCCACATGGTTCAGTGTTAATCAGTGAGACTCCCATAGGGTCCAGTGTTAATCAGTGAGACTCTCATAGTGTTCAATGTTAATCACTGAGACTCCCATTGAGTTCAGTGTTCATCAGTGAGACTCCCATAGGGTTCAGTGTTAATCAGTGAGACTCCCATAGTGTTCAGTGTTAACCACTGAGACTCCCGTAGGGTTCAGTGTTAATCAATGAGACTCCCATAGGGTTCAGTGTTAATCAGTGAGACTCCCATAGGGTTCAGTGTTAATCAGTGAGACTCCCATAGGGTTCAGTGTTAATCAGTGAGACTCCCATAGGGTTCAGTGTTAATCAGTGAGACTCCCATAGGGTTCAGTGTAAATCACTGAGACTCCCATTGGGTTCAGTGTTCATCAGTGAGACTCCCATAGGGTTCAGTGTTAATTAGTGAGACTCCCACAGGGTTCAGTGTTAATCAGTGAGACTCCCATAGGGTTCAGTGTTAATCAGTGAGACTCCCATAGGGTGCAGTATTAATCAGTGAGACTCCCACAGGGTTCAATGTTAATCAGTGAGACTCCCGCAGGGTTCAGTGTTAATCAGTGAGACTCCCATAGGGTTCAGTGTTAATCAGTGAGACTCCCATAGGGTTCAGTGTTAATCAGTGAGACTCCCATAGGGTTCAGTGTTAATCAGTGAGACTCCCATAGGGTTCAGTGTTAATCAGTAAGACTCCCAGAGGGTTCAGTGTTAATCAGTGAGACTCCCATAGGGTTCAGTGTTAATCAGTGAGACTCCCACAGGAGTCAATGTTAATCAGTGAGACTCCCATAGGGTCCAGTGTTAATCAGTGAGACTCCCACGGGGTTCATGTGCTAATCAGTGAGACTCCCACAGGGTTCAGTGTTAATCAGTGAGACTCCCATAGGGTTCAGTGTTAATCAGTGAGACTCCCATAGGGTTCAATGTTAATCAGTGAGACTCCCATAGGGTTCAGTGTTAATCAGTGAGACTCCGACAGGGTTCATGTGTTAATCAGTGAGACTCCCATAGGGTTCAGTGTTAATCAATGGGACTCCCATAGGGTTCAGTGTTAATCAGTGAGACTCCCACAGGGTTCAGTGTTAATCAGTGAGACTCCCACAGGGTTCAGTGTTAATCAGTGAGACTCCCACAGGGTTCAGTGTTAATCAGTGAGACTCGCATAGGGTTCAGTGTTAATCAGTGATAGTCCCATAGTTTTCAGTGTAAATCATTGAGACACCCATTGGGTTCAGTGTTCATCAGTGAGACTCCCATAGGGTTCAGTGTTAATTAGTGAGACTCCCACAGGGTTCAGTGTTAATCAGTGAGACTCCCATAGGGTTTAGTGTTAATCAGTGAGACTTCCATAGGGTTCAGTGTTAATCAGTGAGACTCCCATAGGGTTCAGTGTTGATCAGTGAGACTCCCACAGGGTTCAGTGTTAATCAGTGAGACTCCCATAGGGTTCAGTGTTAATCAGTGAGACTCCGATAGGGTTCAGTGTTAATTAGTGAGACTCCCACAGGGTTCAGTGTTAATCAGTGAGACTCCCACAGGGTTCAGTGTTAATCAGTGAGACTCCCATTGGTTTCAGTGACAATCACTGAAACTCCCATAGGGTTCAGTGTTAATCAGTGAGACTTCCATAGGGTTCAGTGTTAATCAGTGAGACTCCCACAGGGTTCAGTGTTAATCAGTGAGACTCCCACAGGGTTCTGTGTTAATCAGTGAGACTCCCACATGGTTCAGTGTTAATCAGTGAGACTCCCATAGGGTTCAGTGTTAATCAGTGAGACTCTCATAGTGTTCAATGTTAATCACTGAGACTCCCATTGAGTTCAGTGTTCATCAGTGAGACTCCCATAGGGTTCAGTGTTAATCAGTGAGACTCCCGTAGGGTTCAGTGTTAATCAGTGAGACTCCCATAGTGTTCAGTGTTAACCACTGAGACTCCCGTAGGGTTCAGTGTTAATCAGTGAGACTCCCATAGGGTTCAGTGTTAATCAGTGAGACTCCCATAGGGTTCAGTGTTAATCAGTGAGACTCCCATAGGGTTCAGTGTTAATCAGTGAGACTCCCATAGGGTTCAGTGTTAATCAGTGAGACTCCCACAGGGTTCATGTGTTAATCAGTGAGACTCCCATAGGGTTCAGTGTTAATCAGTGAGACTCCCATAGGGTTCAGTGTTAATCAGTGAGACTCCCATAGGGTGCAGTATTAATCAGTGAGACTCCCACAGGATTCAATGTTAATCAGTGAGACTCCCGCAGGGTTCAGTGTTAATCAGTGAGACTCCCATAGGGTTCAGTGTTAATCAGTGAGACTCCCATAGGGTTCAGTGTTAATCAGTGAGACTCCCATAGGGTTCAGTGTTAATCAGTGAGACTCCCTTAGGGTTCAGTGTTAATCAGTAAGACTCCCAGAGGGTTCAGTGTTAATCAGTGAGACTCCCATAGGGTTCAGTGTTAATCAGTGAGACTCCCACAGGAGTCAATGTTAATCAGTGAGACTCCCATAGGGTCCAGTGTTAATCAGTGAGACTCCCACGGGGTTCATGTGCTAATCAGTGAGACTCCCACAGGGTTCAGTGTTAATCAGTGAGACTCCCATAGGGTTCAGTGTTAATCAGTGAGACTCCCATAGGGTTCAATGTTAATCAGTGAGACTCCCATAGGGTTCAGTGTTAATCAGTGAGACTCCGACAGGGTTCATGTGTTAATCAGTGAGACTCCCATAGGGTTCAGTGTTAATCAATGGGACTCCCATAGGGTTCAGTGTTAATCAGTGAGACTCCCACAGGGTTCAGTGTTAATCAGTGAGACTCCCACAGGGTTCAGTGTTAATCAGTGAGACTCCCACAGGGTTCAGTGTTAATCAGTGAGACTCGCATAGGGTTCAGTGTTAATCAGTGATAGTCCCATAGTTTTCAGTGTAAATCATTGAGACACCCATTGGGTTCAGTGTTCATCAGTGAGACTCCCATAGGGTTCAGTGTTAATTAGTGAGACTCCCACAGGGTTCAGTGTTAATCAGTGAGACTCCCATAGGGTTTAGTGTTAATCAGTGAGACTTCCATAGGGTTCAGTGTTAATCAGTGAGACTCCCATAGGGTTCAGTGTTGATCAGTGAGACTCCCACAGGGTTCAGTGTTAATCAGTGAGACTCCCATAGGGTTCAGTGTTAATCAGTGAGACTCCGATAGGGTTCAGTGTTAATTAGTGAGACTCCCACAGGGTTCAGTGTTAATCAGTGAGACTCCCACAGGGTTCAGTGTTAATCAGTGAGACTCCCATTGGTTTCAGTGACAATCACTGAAACTCCCATAGGGTTCAGTGTTAATCAGTGAGACTTCCATAGGGTTCAGTGTTAATCAGTGAGACTCCCACAGGGTTCAGTGTTAATCAGTGAGACTCCCACAGGGTTCTGTGTTAATCAGTGAGACTCCCACATGGTTCAGTGTTAATCAGTGAGACTCCCATAGGGTTCAGTGTTAATCAGTGAGACTCTCATAGTGTTCAATGTTAATCACTGAGACTCCCATTGAGTTCAGTGTTCATCAGTGAGACTCCCATAGGGTTCAGTGTTAATCAGTGAGACTCCCGTAGGGTTCAGTGTTAATCAGTGAGACTCCCATAGTGTTCAGTGTTAACCACTGAGACTCCCGTAGGGTTCAGTGTTAATCAGTGAGACTCCCATAGGGTTCAGTGTTAATCAGTGAGACTCCCATAGGGTTCAGTGTTAATCAGTGAGACTCCCATAGGGTTCAGTGTTAATCAGTGAGACTCCCATAGGGTTCAGTGTTAATCAGTGAGACTCCCACAGGGTTCATGTGTTAATCAGTGAGACTCCCATAGGGTTCAGTGTTAATCAGTGAGACTCCCATAGGGTTCAGTGTTAATCAGTGAGACTCCCATAGGGTGCAGTATTAATCAGTGAGACTCCCACAGGATTCAATGTTAATCAGTGAGACTCCCGCAGGGTTCAGTGTTAATCAGTGAGACTCCCATAGGGTTCAGTGTTAATCAGTGAGACTCCCATAGGGTTCAGTGTTAATCAGTGAGACTCCCATAGGGTTCAGTGTTAATCAGTGAGACTCCCTTAGGGTTCAGTGTTAATCAGTAAGACTCCCAGAGGGTTCAGTGTTAATCAGTGAGACTCCCATAGGGTTCAGTGTTAATCAGTGAGACTCCCACAGGAGTCAATGTTAATCAGTGAGACTCCCATAGGGTCCAGTGTTAATCAGTGAGACTCCCACGGGGTTCATGTGCTAATCAGTGAGACTCCCACAGGGTTCAGTGTTAATCAGTGAGACTCCCATAGGGTTCAGTGTTAATCAGTGAGACTCCCATAGGGTTCAATGTTAATCAGTGAGACTCCCATAGGGTTCAGTGTTAATCAGTGAGACTCCCACAGGGTTCATGTGTTAATCAGTGAGACTCCCATAGGGTTCAGTGTTAATCAATGGGACTCCCATAGGGTTCAGTGTTAATCAGTGAGACTCCCACAGGGTTCAGTGTTAATCAGTGAGACTCCCACAGGGTTCAGTGTTAATCAGTGAGACTCCCACAGGGTTCAGTGTTAATCAGTGAGACTCCCATAGGGTTCAGTGTTAATCAGTGAGACTCCGATAGGGTTCAGTGTTAATTAGTGAGACTCCCACAGGGTTCAGTGTTAATCAGTGAGACTCCCACAGGGTTCAGTGTTAATCAGTGAGACTCCCATTGGTTTCAGTGACAATCACTGAAACTCCCATAGGGTTCAGTGTTAATCAGTGAGACTCCCATAGGGTTCAATGTTAATCAGTGAGACTCCCATAGGGTTCAGTGTTAATCAGTGAGACTCCCACAGGGTTCATGTGTTAATCAGTGATACTCCCATAGGGTTCAGTGTTAATCAATGGGACTCCCATAGGGTTCAGTGTTAATCAGTGAGACTCCCACAGGGTTCAGTGTTAATCAGTGAGACTCCCATAGGGTTCAGTGTTAATCAGTGAGACTCACATAGGGTTCAATGTTAATCAGTGAGACTCCCATAGGGTTCAGTGTTAATCAGTGAGACTCCCACAGGGTTCATGTGTTAATCAGTGATACTCCCATAGGGTTCAGTGTTAATCATTAAGACTCCCATAGGGTTCAATGTTAATCAGTGAGACTCCCATAGGGTTCAGTGTTAATCAGTGAGACTCCCACAGGGTTCATGTGTTAATCAGTGATACTCCCATAGGGTTCAGTGTTAATCAATGGGACTCCCATAGGGTTCAGTGTTAATCAGTGAGACTCCCACAGGGTTCAGTGTTAATCAGTGAGACTCCCATAGGGTTCAGTGTTAATCAGTGAGACTCCCATAGGGTTCAATGTTAATCAGTGAGACTCCCATAGGGTTCAGTGTAATCAGTGAGACTCCCACAGGGTTCATGTGTTAATCAGTGATACTCCCATAGGGTTCAGTGTTAATCAATGGGACTCCCATAGGGTTCAGTGTTAATCAGTGAGACTCCCACAGGGTTCAGTGTTAATCAGTGAGACTCCCACAGGGTTCAGTGTTAATCAGTGAGACTCCCACAGGGTTCAGTGTTAATCAGTGAGACTCGCATAGGGTTCAGTCTTAATCAGTGATAGTCCCATAGTTTTCAGTGTAAATCATTGAGACACCCATTGGGTTCAGTGTTCATCAGTGAGACTCCCATAGGGTTCAGTGTTAATTAGTGAGACTCCCACAGGGTTCAGTGTTAATCAGTGAGACTCCCATAGGGTTTAGTGTTAATCAGTGAGACTCCCATAGGGTTCAGTGTTAATCAGTGAGACTCTCATAGGGTTCAGTGTTAATCATTGAGACTCCCACAGGGTTCAGTGTTAATCAGTGAGACTCCCATAGGGTTCAGTGTTAATCAGTGAGACTCCGATAGGGTTCAGTGTTAATTAGTGAGACTCCCACAGGGTTCAGTGTTAATCAGTGAGCCTCCCACAGGGTTCAGTGTTAATCAGTGAGACTCCCATTGGTTTCAGTGACAATCACTGAAACTCCCATAGGGTTCAGTGTTAATCAGTGAGACTTCCATAGGGTTCAGTGTTAATCAGTGAGACTCCCACAGGGTTCAGTGTTAATCAGTGAGACTCCCACAGGGTTCTGTGTTAATCAGTGAGACTCCCACATGGTTCAGTGTTAATCAGTGAGACTCCCATAGGGTCCAGTGTTAATCAGTGAGACTCTCATAGTGTTCAATGTTAATCACTGAGACTCCCATTGAGTTCAGTGTTCATCAGTGAGACTCCCATAGGGTTCAGTGTTAATCAGTGAGACTCCCATAGTGTTCAGTGTTAACCACTGAGACTCCCGTAGGGTTCAGTGTTAATCAATGAGACTCCCATAGGGTTCAGTGTTAATCAGTGAGACTCCCATAGGGTTCAGTGTTAATCAGTGAGACTCCCATAGGGTTCAGTGTTAATCAGTGAGACTCCCATAGGGTTCAGTGTTAATCAGTGAGACTCCCATAGGGTTCAGTGTAAATCACTGAGACTCCCATTGGGTTCAGTGTTCATCAGTGAGACTCCCATAGGGTTCAGTGTTAATTAGTGAGACTCCCACAGGGTTCAGTGTTAATCAGTGAGACTCCCATAGGGTTCAGTGTTAATCAGTGAGACTCCCATAGGGTGCAGTATTAATCAGTGAGACTCCCACAGGGTTCAATGTTAATCAGTGAGACTCCCGCAGGGTTCAGTGTTAATCAGTGAGACTCCCATAGGGTTCAGTGTTAATCAGTGAGACTCCCATAGGGTTCAGTGTTAATCAGTGAGACTCCCATAGGGTTCAGTGTTAATCAGTGAGACTCCCATAGGGTTCAGTGTTAATCAGTAAGACTCCCAGAGGGTTCAGTGTTAATCAGTGAGACTCCCATAGGGTTCAGTGTTAATCAGTGAGACTCCCACAGGAGTCAATGTTAATCAGTGAGACTCCCATAGGGTCCAGTGTTAATCAGTGAGACTCCCACGGGGTTCATGTGCTAATCAGTGAGACTCCCACAGGGTTCAGTGTTAATCAGTGAGACTCCCATAGGGTTCAGTGTTAATCAGTGAGACTCCCATAGGGTTCAATGTTAATCAGTGAGACTCCCATAGGGTTCAGTGTTAATCAGTGAGACTCCGACAGGGTTCATGTGTTAATCAGTGAGACTCCCATAGGGTTCAGTGTTAATCAATGGGACTCCCATAGGGTTCAGTGTTAATCAGTGAGACTCCCACAGGGTTCAGTGTTAATCAGTGAGACTCCCACAGGGTTCAGTGTTAATCAGTGAGACTCCCACAGGGTTCAGTGTTAATCAGTGAGACTCGCATAGGGTTCAGTGTTAATCAGTGATAGTCCCATAGTTTTCAGTGTAAATCATTGAGACACCCATTGGGTTCAGTGTTCATCAGTGAGACTCCCATAGGGTTCAGTGTTAATTAGTGAGACTCCCACAGGGTTCAGTGTTAATCAGTGAGACTCCCATAGGGTTTAGTGTTAATCAGTGAGACTTCCATAGGGTTCAGTGTTAATCAGTGAGACTCCCATAGGGTTCAGTGTTGATCAGTGAGACTCCCACAGGGTTCAGTGTTAATCAGTGAGACTCCCATAGGGTTCAGTGTTAATCAGTGAGACTCCGATAGGGTTCAGTGTTAATTAGTGAGACTCCCACAGGGTTCAGTGTTAATCAGTGAGACTCCCACAGGGTTCAGTGTTAATCAGTGAGACTCCCATTGGTTTCAGTGACAATCACTGAAACTCCCATAGGGTTCAGTGTTAATCAGTGAGACTTCCATAGGGTTCAGTGTTAATCAGTGAGACTCCCACAGGGTTCAGTGTTAATCAGTGAGACTCCCACAGGGTTCTGTGTTAATCAGTGAGACTCCCACATGGTTCAGTGTTAATCCGTGAGACTCCCATAGGGTTCAGTGTTAATCAGTGAGACTCTCATAGTGTTCAATGTTAATCACTGAGACTCCCATTGAGTTCAGTGTTCATCAGTGAGACTCCCATAGGGTTCAGTGTTAATCAGTGAGACTCCCGTAGGGTTCAGTGTTAATCAGTGAGACTCCCATAGTGTTCAGTGTTAACCACTGAGACTCCCGTAGGGTTCAGTGTTAATCAGTGAGACTCCCATAGGGTTCAGTGTTAATCAGTGAGACTCCCATAGGGTTCAGTGTTAATCAGTGAGACTCCCATAGGGTTCAGTGTTAATCAGTGAGACTCCCATAGGGTTCAGTGTTAATCAGTGAGACTCCCACAGGGTTCATGTGTTAATCAGTGAGACTCCCATAGGGTTCAGTGTTAATCAGTGAGACTCCCATAGGGTTCAGTGTTAATCAGTGAGACTCCCATAGGGTGCAGTATTAATCAGTGAGACTCCCACAGGATTCAATGTTAATCAGTGAGACTCCCGCAGGGTTCAGTGTTAATCAGTGAGACTCCCATAGGGTTCAGTGTTAATCAGTGAGACTCCCATAGGGTTCAGTGTTAATCAGTGAGACTCCCATAGGGTTCAGTGTTAATCAGTGAGACTCCCTTAGGGTTCAGTGTTAATCAGTAAGACTCCCAGAGGGTTCAGTGTTAATCAGTGAGACTCCCATAGGGTTCAGTGTTAATCAGTGAGACTCCCACAGGAGTCAATGTTAATCAGTGAGACTCCCATAGGGTCCAGTGTTAATCAGTGAGACTCCCACGGGGTTCATGTGCTAATCAGTGAGACTCCCACAGGGTTCAGTGTTAATCAGTGAGACTCCCATAGGGTTCAGTGTTAATCAGTGAGACTCCCATAGGGTTCAATGTTAATCAGTGAGACTCCCATAGGGTTCAGTGTTAATCAGTGAGACTCCGACAGGGTTCATGTGTTAATCAGTGAGACTCCCATAGGGTTCAGTGTTAATCAATGGGACTCCCATAGGGTTCAGTGTTAATCAGTGAGACTCCCACAGGGTTCAGTGTTAATCAGTGAGACTCCCACAGGGTTCAGTGTTAATCAGTGAGACTCCCACAGGGTTCAGTGTTAATCAGTGAGACTCGCATAGGGTTCAGTGTTAATCAGTGATAGTCCCATAGTTTTCAGTGTAAATCATTGAGACACCCATTGGGTTCAGTGTTCATCAGTGAGACTCCCATAGGGTTCAGTGTTAATTAGTGAGACTCCCACAGGGTTCAGTGTTAATCAGTGAGACTCCCATAGGGTTTAGTGTTAATCAGTGAGACTTCCATAGGGTTCAGTGTTAATCAGTGAGACTCCCATAGGGTTCAGTGTTGATCAGTGAGACTCCCACAGGGTTCAGTGTTAATCAGTGAGACTCCCATAGGGTTCAGTGTTAATCAGTGAGACTCCGATAGGGTTCAGTGTTAATTAGTGAGACTCCCACAGGGTTCAGTGTTAATCAGTGAGACTCCCACAGGGTTCAGTGTTAATCAGTGAGACTCCCATTGGTTTCAGTGACAATCACTGAAACTCCCATAGGGTTCAGTGTTAATCAGTGAGACTTCCATAGGGTTCAGTGTTAATCAGTGAGACTCCCACAGGGTTCAGTGTTAATCAGTGAGACTCCCACAGGGTTCTGTGTTAATCAGTGAGACTCCCACATGGTTCAGTGTTAATCAGTGAGACTCCCATAGGGTTCAGTGTTAATCAGTGAGACTCTCATAGTGTTCAATGTTAATCACTGAGACTCCCATTGAGTTCAGTGTTCATCAGTGAGACTCCCATAGGGTTCAGTGTTAATCAGTGAGACTCCCGTAGGGTTCAGTGTTAATCAGTGAGACTCCCATAGTGTTCAGTGTTAACCACTGAGACTCCCGTAGGGTTCAGTGTTAATCAGTGAGACTCCCATAGGGTTCAGTGTTAATCAGTGAGACTCCCATAGGGTTCAGTGTTAATCAGTGAGACTCCCATAGGGTTCAGTGTTAATCAGTGAGACTCCCATAGGGTTCAGTGTTAATCAGTGAGACTCCCACAGGGTTCATGTGTTAATCAGTGAGACTCCCATAGGGTTCAGTGTTAATCAGTGAGACTCCCATAGGGTTCAGTGTTAATCAGTGAGACTCCCATAGGGTGCAGTATTAATCAGTGAGACTCCCACAGGATTCAATGTTAATCAGTGAGACTCCCGCAGGGTTCAGTGTTAATCAGTGAGACTCCCATAGGGTTCAGTGTTAATCAGTGAGACTCCCATAGGGTTCAGTGTTAATCAGTGAGACTCCCATAGGGTTCAGTGTTAATCAGTGAGACTCCCTTAGGGTTCAGTGTTAATCAGTAAGACTCCCAGAGGGTTCAGTGTTAATCAGTGAGACTCCCATAGGGTTCAGTGTTAATCAGTGAGACTCCCACAGGAGTCAATGTTAATCAGTGAGACTCCCATAGGGTCCAGTGTTAATCAGTGAGACTCCCACGGGGTTCATGTGCTAATCAGTGAGACTCCCACAGGGTTCAGTGTTAATCAGTGAGACTCCCATAGGGTTCAGTGTTAATCAGTGAGACTCCCATAGGGTTCAATGTTAATCAGTGAGACTCCCATAGGGTTCAGTGTTAATCAGTGAGACTCCCACAGGGTTCATGTGTTAATCAGTGAGACTCCCATAGGGTTCAGTGTTAATCAATGGGACTCCCATAGGGTTCAGTGTTAATCAGTGAGACTCCCACAGGGTTCAGTGTTAATCAGTGAGACTCCCACAGGGTTCAGTGTTAATCAGTGAGACTCCCACAGGGTTCAGTGTTAATCAGTGAGACTCGCATAGGGTTCAGTGTTAATCAGTGATAGTCCCATAGTTTTCAGTGTAAATCATTGAGACACCCATTGGGTTCAGTGTTCATCAGTGAGACTCCCATAGGGTTCAGTGTTAATTAGTGAGACTCCCACAGGGTTCAGTGTTAATCAGTGAGACTCCCATAGGGTTTAGTGTTAATCAGTGAGACTTCCATAGGGTTCAGTGTTAATCAGTGAGACTCCCATAGGGTTCAGTGTTAATCAGTGAGACTCCCACAGGGTTCAGTGTTAATCAGTGAGACTCCCATAGGGTTCAGTGTTAATCAGTGAGACTCCGATAGGGTTCAGTGTTAATTAGTGAGACTCCCACAGGGTTCAGTGTTAATCAGTGAGACTCCCACAGGGTTCAGTGTTAATCAGTGAGACTCCCATTGGTTTCAGTGACAATCACTGAAACTCCCATAGGGTTCAGTGTTAATCAGTGAGACTTCCATAGGGTTCAGTGTTGATCAGTGAGACTCCCACAGGGTTCAGTGTTAATCAGTGAGACTCCCACAGGGTTCTGTGTTAATCAGTGAGACTCCCACATGGTTCAGTGTTAATCAGTGAGACTCCCATAGGGTTCAGTGTTAATCAGTGAGACTCTCATAGTGTTCAATGTTAATCACTGAGACTCCCATTGAGTTCAGTGTTCATCAGTGAGACTCCCATAGGGTTCAGTGTTAATCAGTGAGACTCCCGTAGGGTTCAGTGTTAATCAGTGAGACTCCCATAGTGTTCAGTGTTAACCACTGAGACTCCCGTAGGGTTCAGTGTTAATCAGTGAGACTCCCATAGGGTTCAGTGTTAATCAGTGATACTCCCATAGGGTTCAGTGTTAATCAGTGAGACTCTCATAGGGTTCAGTGTTAATCAGTGAGACTCCCATAGGGTTCAGTGTTAATCAGTGAGACTCCCACAGGGTTCATGTGTTAATCAGTGAGACTCCCATAGGGTTCAGTGTTAATCAATGGGACTCCCATAGGGTTCAGTGTTAATCAGTGAGACTCCCACAGGGTTCAGTGTTAATCAGTGAGACTCCCACAGGGTTCAGTGTTAATCAGTGAGACTCCCACAGGGTTCAGTGTTAATCAGTGAGACTCGCATAGGTTTCAGTGTTAATCAGTGAGAGTCCCATAGTGTTCAGTGTAAATCATTGAGACCCCCATTGGGTTCAGTGTTCATCAGTGAGACTCCCATAGGGGTCAGTGTTAATTAGTGAGACTCCCACAGGGTTCAGTGTTAATCAGTGAGACTCCCATAGGGTTCAGTGTTAATCAGTGAGACTCCCATAGGGTTCAGTGTTAATCATTGAGACTCCCATAGGGTTCAGTGTTAATCAGTGAGACTCCCACAGGGTTCAGTGTTAATCAGTGAGACTCCCATAGGGTTCAGTGTTAATCAGTGAGACTCCCAAAGGGCTCAGTGTTAAACAGTGAGACTCCCATAGGGTTCAGTGTTAATCAGTGAGACTCCCACAGGGTTCAGTGTTAATCAGTGAGACTCCCATACGGTTCAGTGTTAATCAGTGAGACTCCCACAGGGTTTAGTGTTAATCAGTGAGACTCCCATAGGGTTCAGTGTTAATCAGTGAGACTCCCATAGGGTTCAGTGTTAATCAGTGAGACTCCCACAGGGTTCAGTGTTAATCAGTGAGACTCCCATAGGGTTCAGTGTTAATCAGTGAGACTCCGATAGGGTTCAGTGTTAATTAGTGAGACTCCCACAGGGTTCAGTGTTAATCAGTGAGACTCCCACAGGGTTCAGTGTTAATCAGTGAGACTCCCATTGGTTTCAGTGACAATCACTGAAACTCCCATAGGGTTCAGTGTTAATCAGTGAGACTCCCATAGGGTTCAGTGTTAATCAGTGAGACTCCCACAGGGTTCAGTGTTAATCAGTGAGACTCCCATAGGGTGCAGTGTTAATCAGTGAGACTCCCACAGGGTTAAATGTTAATCAGTGAGACTCCCATAGGGTTCAGTGTTAATCAGTGAGACTCCCATAGGGTTCAGTGTTAATCAATGGGACTCCCATAGGGTTCAGTGTTAATCAGTGAGACTCCCACAGGGTTCAGTGTTAATCAGTGAGACTCCCACAGGGTTCTGTGTTAATCAGTGAGACTCCCACAGGGTTCAGTGTTAATCAGTGAGACTCCCATAGGGTTCAGTGTTAATCAGTGAGACTCCCAAAGGGCTCAGTGTTAAACAGTGAGACTCCCATAGGGTTCAGTGTTAATCAGTGAGACTCCCACAGGGTTCAGTGTTAATCAGTGAGACTCCCATAGGGTTCAGTGTTAATCAGTGAGACTCCCACAGGGTTTAGTGTTAATCAGTGAGACTCCCATAGGGTTCAGTGTTAATCAGTGAGACTCCCATAGGGTTCAGTGTTAATCAGTGAGACTCCCACAGGGTTCAGTGTTAATCAGTGAGACTCCCATAGGGTTCAGTGTTAATCAGTGAGACTCCGATAGGGTTCAGTGTTAATTAGTGAGACTCCCACAGGGTTCAGTGTTAATCAGTGAGACTCCCACAGGGTTCAGTGTTAATCAGTGAGACTCCCATTGGTTTCAATGACAATCACTGAAACTCCCATAGGGTTCAGTGTTAATCAGTGAGACTCCCATAGGGTTCAGTGTTAATCAGTGAGACTCCCACAGGGTTCAGTGTTAATCAGTGAGACTCCCATAGGGTGCAGTGTTAATCAGTGAGACTCCCACAGGGTTAAATGTTAATCAGTGAGACTCCCATAGGGTTCAGTGTTAATCAGTGAGACTCCCATAGGGTTCAGTGTTAATCAATGGGACTCCCATAGGGTTCAGTGTTAATCAGTGAGACTCCCACAGGGTTCAGTGTTAATCAGTGAGACTCCCACAGGGTTCAGTGTTAATCAGTGAGACTCCCACAGGGTTCCGTGTTAATCAATGGGACTCGCATAGGGTTCAGTGTTAATCAGTGAGAGTCCCATAGTGTTCAGTGTAAATCATTGAGACCCCCATTGGGTTCAGTGTTCATCAGTGAGACTCCCATAGGGTTCAGTGTTAATTAGTGAGACTCCCACAGGGTTCAGTGTTAATCAGTGAGAGTCCCATAGGGTTCAGTGTTAATCAGTGAGACTCCCATAGGGTTCAGTGTTAATCAGTGAGACTCCCATAGGGTTCAGTGTTAATCAGTGAGACTCCCACAGGGTTCAGTGTTAATTAGTGAGACTCCCACAGGGTTCAGTGTTAATCAGTGAGACTCCCACAGGGTTCAGTGTTAATCAGTGAGACTCCCACAGGGTTCCGTGTTAATCAATGGGACTCGCATAGGGTTCAGTGTTAATCAGTGAGAGTCCCATAGTGTTCAGTGTAAATCATTGAGACCCCCATTGGGTTCAGTGTTCATCAGTGAGACTCCCATAGGGTTCAGTGTTAATTAGTGAGACTCCCACAGGGTTCAGTGTTAATCAGTGAGAGTCCCATAGGGTTCAGTGTTAATCAGTGAGACTCCCATAGGGTTCAGTGTTAATCAGTGAGACTCCCATAGGGTTCAGTGTTAATCAGTGAGACTCCCACAGGGTTCAGTGTTAATCAGTGAGACTCCCATAGGGTTCAGTGTTAATCAGTGAGACTCCGATAGGGTTCAGTGTTAATTAGTGAGACTCCCACAGGGTTCAGTGTTAATCAGTGAGACTCCCACAGGGTTCAGTGTTAATCAGTGAGACTCCCATTGGTTTCAGTGACAATCACTGAAACTCCCATAGGGTTCAGTGTTAATCAGTGAGACTTCCATAGGGTTCAGTGTTAATCAGTGAGACTCCCACAGGGTTCAGTGTTAATCAGTGAGACTCCCACAGGGTTCTGTGTTAATCAGTGAGACTCCCACAGGGTTCAGTGTTAATCAGTGAGACTCCCATAGGGTTCAGTGTTAATCAGTGAGACTCCCAAAGGGCTCAGTGTTAAACAGTGAGACTCCCATAGGGTTCAGTGTTAATCAGTGAGACTCCCACAGGGTTCAGTGTTAATCAGTGAGACTCCCATAGGGTTCAGTGTTAATCAGTGAGACTCCCACAGGGTTTAGTGTTAATCAGTGAGACTCCCATAGGGTTCAGTGTTAATCAGTGAGACTCCCATAGGGTTCAGTGTTAATCAGTGAGACTCCCACAGGGTTCAGTGTTAATCAGTGAGACTCCCATAGGGTTCAGTGTTAATCAGTGAGACTCCGATAGGGTTCAGTGTTAATTAGTGAGACTCCCACAGGGTTCAGTGTTAATCAGTGAGACTCCCACAGGGTTCAGTGTTAATCAGTGAGACTCCCATTGGTTTCAGTGACAATCACTGAAACTCCCATAGGGTTCAGTGTTAATCAGTGAGACTCCCATAGGGTTCAGTGTTAATCAGTGAGACTCCCACAGGGTTCAGTGTTAATCAGTGAGACTCCCATAGGGTGCAGTGTTAATCAGTGAGACTCCCACAGGGTTAAATGTTAATCAGTGAGACTCCCATAGGGTTCAGTGTTAATCAGTGAGACTCCCATAGGGTTCAGTGTTAATCAATGGGACTCCCATAGGGTTCAGTGTTAATCAGTGAGACTCCCACAGGGTTCAGTGTTAATCAGTGAGACTCCCACAGGGTTCAGTGTTAATCAGTGAGACTCCCACAGGGTTCCGTGTTAATCAATGGGACTCGCATAGGGTTCAGTGTTAATCAGTGAGAGTCCCATAGTGTTCAGTGTAAATCATTGAGACCCCCATTGGGTTCAGTGTTCATCAGTGAGACTCCCATAGGGTTCAGTGTTAATTAGTGAGACTCCCACAGGGTTCAGTGTTAATCAGTGAGAGTCCCATAGGGTTCAGTGTTAATCAGTGAGACTCCCATAGGGTTCAGTGTTAATCAGTGAGACTCCCATAGGGTTCAGTGTTAATCAGTGAGACTCCCACAGGGTTCAGTGTTAATTAGTGAGACTCCCACCGGGTTCAGTGTTAATCAGTGAGACTCCCATAGGGTTCAGTGTTAATCAGTGAGACTCCCACAGGGTTCAGTGTTAATCAGTGAGACTCCCATAGGGTGCAGTGTTAATCAGTGAGACTCCCACAGGGTTAAATGTTAATCAGTGAGACTCCCATAGGGTTCAGTGTTAATCAGTGAGACTCCCATACGGTTCAGTGTTAATCAATGGGACTCCCATAGGGTTCAGTGTTAATCAGTGAGACTCCCACAGGGTTCAGTGTTAATCAGTGAGACTCCCACAGGGTTCAGTGTTAATCAGTGAGACTCCCACAGGGTTCCGTGTTAATCAATGGGACTCGCATAGGGTTCAGTGTTAATCAGTGAGAGTCCCATAGTGTTCAGTGTAAATCATTGAGACCCCCATTGGGTTCAGTGTTCATCAGTGAGACTCCCATAGGGTTCAGTGTTAATTAGTGAGACTCCCACAGGGTTCAGTGTTAATCAGTGAGAGTCCCATAGGGTTCAGTGTTAATCAGTGAGACTCCCATAGGGTTCAGTGTTAATCAGTGAGACTCCCATAGGGTTCAGTGTTAATCAGTGAGACTCCCACAGGGTTCAGTGTTAATTAGTGAGACTCCCACCGGGTTCAGTGTTAATCAGTGAGACTCCCATAGGGTTCAGTGTTAATCAGTGAGACTCCCACAGGGTTCAGTGTTAATCAGTGAGACTCCCATAGGGTGCAGTGTTAATCAGTGAGACTCCCACAGGGTTAAATGTTAATCAGTGAGACTCCCATAGGGTTCAGTGTTAATCAGTGAGACTCCCATAGGGTTCAGTGTTAATCAATGGGACTCCCATAGGGTTCAGTGTTAATCAGTGAGACTCCCACAGGGTTCAGTGTTAATCAGTGAGACTCCCACAGGGTTCAGTGTTAATCAGTGAGACTCCCACAGGGTTCCGTGTTAATCAATGGGACTCGCATAGGGTTCAGTGTTAATCAGTGAGAGTCCCATAGTGTTCAGTGTAAATCATTGAGACCCCCATTGGGTTCAGTGTTCATCAGTGAGACTCCCATAGGGTTCAGTGTTAATTAGTGAGACTCCCACAGGGTTCAGTGTTAATCAGTGAGAGTCCCATAGGGTTCAGTGTTAATCAGTGAGACTCGCATAGGGTTCAGTGTTAATCAGTGAGACTCCCATAGGGTTCAGTGTTAATCAGTGAGACTCCCACAGGGTTCAGTGTTAATCAGTGAGACTCCCATAGGGTTCAGTGTTAATCAGTGAGACTCCGATAGGGTTCAGTGTTAATTAGTGAGACTCCCACAGGGTTCAGTGTTAATCAGTGAGACTCCCACAGGGTTCAGTGTTAATCAGTGAGACTCCCATTGGTTTCAGTGACAATCACTGAAACTCCCATAGGGTTCAGTGTTAATCAGTGAGACTTCCATAGGGTTCAGTGTTAATCAGTGAGACTCCCACAGGGTTCTGTGTTAATCAGTGAGACTCCCACAGGGTTCTGTGTTAATCAGTGAGACTCCCACAGGGTTCAGTGTTAATCAGTGAGACTCCCATAGGGTTCAGTGTTAATCAGTGAGACTCCCAAAGGGCTCAGTGTTAAACAGTGAGACTCCCATAGGGTTCAGTGTTAATCAGTGAGACTCCCACAGGGTTCAGTGTTAATCAGTGAGACTCCCATAGGGTTCAGTGTTAATCAGTGAGACTCCCACAGGGTTTAGTGTTAATCAGTGAGACTCCCATAGGGTTCAGTGTTAATCAGTGAGACTCCCATAGGGTTCAGTGTTAATCAGTGAGACTCCCACAGGGTTCAGTGTTAATCAGTGAGACTCCCATAGTGTTCAGTGTTAATCAGTGAGACTCCGATAGGGTTCAGTGTTAATTAGTGAGACTCCCACAGGGTTCAGTGTTAATCAGTGAGACTCCCACAGGGTTCAGTGTTAATCAGTGAGACTCCCATTGGTTTCAATGACAATCACTGAAACTCCCATAGGGTTCAGTGTTAATCAGTGAGACTCCCATAGGGTTCAGTGTTAATCAGTGAGACTCCCACAGGGTTCAGTGTTAATCAGTGAGACTCCCATAGGGTGCAGTGTTAATCAGTGAGACTCCCACAGGGTTAAATGTTAATCAGTGAGACTCCCATAGGGTTCAGTGTTAATCAGTGAGACTCCCATAGGGTTCAGTGTTAATCAATGGGACTCCCATAGGGTTCAGTGTTAATCAGTGAGACTCCCACAGGGTTCAGTGTTAATCAGTGAGACTCCCACAGGGTTCAGTGTTAATCAGTGAGACTCCCACAGGGTTCCGTGTTAATCAATGGGACTCGCATAGGGTTCAGTGTTAATCAGTGAGAGTCCCATAGTGTTCAGTGTAAATCATTGAGACCCCCATTGGGTTCAGTGTTCATCAGTGAGACTCCCATAGGGTTCAGTGTTAATTAGTGAGACTCCCACAGGGTTCAGTGTTAATCAGTGAGAGTCCCATAGGGTTCAGTGTTAATCAGTGAGACTCCCATAGGGTTCAGTGTTAATCAGTGAGACTCCCATAGGGTTCAGTGTTAATCAGTGAGACTCCCACAGGGTTCAGTGTTAATTAGTGAGACTCCCACCGGGTTCAGTGTTAATCAGTGAGACTCCCATAGGGTTCAGTGTTAATCAGTGAGACTCCCACAGGGTTCAGTGTTAATCAGTGAGACTCCCATAGGGTGCAGTGTTAATCAGTGAGACTCCCACAGGGTTAAATGTTAATCAGTGAGACTCCCATAGGGTTCAGTGTTAATCAGTGAGACTCCCATAGGGTTCAGTGTTAATCAATGGGACTCCCATAGGGTTCAGTGTTAATCAGTGAGACTCCCACAGGGTTCAGTGTTAATCAGTGAGACTCCCACAGGGTTCAGTGTTAATCAGTGAGACTCCCACAGGGTTCCGTGTTAATCAATGGGACTCGCATAGGGTTCAGTGTTAATCAGTGAGAGTCCCATAGTGTTCAGTGTAAATCATTGAGACCCCCATTGGGTTCAGTGTTCATCAGTGAGACTCCCATAGGGTTCAGTGTTAATTAGTGAGACTCCCACAGGGTTCAGTGTTAATCAGTGAGAGTCCCATAGGGTTCAGTGTTAATCAGTGAGACTCCCATAGGGTTCAGTGTTAATCAGTGAGACTCCCATAGGGTTCAGTGTTAATCAGTGAGACTCCCACAGGGTTCAGTGTTAATCAGTGAGACTCCCATAGGGTTCAGTGTTAATCAGTGAGACTCCGATAGGGTTCAGTGTTAATTAGTGAGACTCCCACAGGGTTCAGTGTTAATCAGTGAGACTCCCACAGGGTTCAGTGTTAATCAGTGAGACTCCCATTGGTTTCAGTGACAATCACTGAAACTCCCATAGGGTTCAGTGTTAATCAGTGAGACTTCCATAGGGTTCAGTGTTAATCAGTGAGACTCCCACAGGGTTCTGTGTTAATCAGTGAGACTCCCACAGGGTTCTGTGTTAATCAGTGAGACTCCCACAGGGTTCAGTGTTAATCAGTGAGACTCCCATAGGGTTCAGTGTTAATCAGTGAGACTCCCAAAGGGCTCAGTGTTAAACAGTGAGACTCCCATAGGGTTCAGTGTTAATCAGTGAGACTCCCACAGGGTTCAGTGTTAATCAGTGAGACTCCCATAGGGTTCAGTGTTAATCAGTGAGACTCCCACAGGGTTTAGTGTTAATCAGTGAGACTCCCATAGGGTTCAGTGTTAATCAGTGAGACTCCCATAGGGTTCAGTGTTAATCAGTGAGACTCCCACAGGGTTCAGTGTTAATCAGTGAGACTCCCATAGTGTTCAGTGTTAATCAGTGAGACTCCGATAGGGTTCAGTGTTAATTAGTGAGACTCCCACAGGGTTCAGTGTTAATCAGTGAGACTCCCACAGGGTTCAGTGTTAATCAGTGAGACTCCCATTGGTTTCAATGACAATCACTGAAACTCCCATAGGGTTCAGTGTTAATCAGTGAGACTCCCATAGGGTTCAGTGTTAATCAGTGAGACTCCCACAGGGTTCAGTGTTAATCAGTGAGACTCCCATAGGGTGCAGTGTTAATCAGTGAGACTCCCACAGGGTTAAATGTTAATCAGTGAGACTCCCATAGGGTTCAGTGTTAATCAGTGAGACTCCCATAGGGTTCAGTGTTAATCAATGGGACTCCCATAGGGTTCAGTGTTAATCAGTGAGACTCCCACAGGGTTCAGTGTTAATCAGTGAGACTCCCACAGGGTTCAGTGTTAATCAGTGAGACTCCCACAGGGTTCCGTGTTAATCAATGGGACTCGCATAGGGTTCAGTGTTAATCAGTGAGAGTCCCATAGTGTTCAGTGTAAATCATTGAGACCCCCATTGGGTTCAGTGTTCATCAGTGAGACTCCCATAGGGTTCAGTGTTAATTAGTGAGACTCCCACAGGGTTCAGTGTTAATCAGTGAGAGTCCCATAGGGTTCAGTGTTAATCAGTGAGACTCCCATAGGGTTCAGTGTTAATCAGTGAGACTCCCATAGGGTTCAGTGTTAATCAGTGAGACTCCCACAGGGTTCAGTGTTAATTAGTGAGACTCCCACAGGGTTCAGTGTTAATCAGTGAGACTCCCACAGGGTTCAGTGTTAATCAGTGAGACTCCCACAGGGTTCCGTGTTAATCAATGGGACTCGCATAGGGTTCAGTGTTAATCAGTGAGAGTCCCATAGTGTTCAGTGTAAATCATTGAGACCCCCATTGGGTTCAGTGTTCATCAGTGAGACTCCCATAGGGTTCAGTGTTAATTAGTGAGACTCCCACAGGGTTCAGTGTTAATCAGTGAGAGTCCCATAGGGTTCAGTGTTAATCAGTGAGACTCCCATAGGGTTCAGTGTTAATCAGTGAGACTCCCATAGGGTTCAGTGTTAATCAGTGAGACTCCCACAGGGTTCAGTGTTAATCAGTGAGACTCCCATAGGGTTCAGTGTTAATCAGTGAGACTCCGATAGGGTTCAGTGTTAATTAGTGAGACTCCCACAGGGTTCAGTGTTAATCAGTGAGACTCCCACAGGGTTCAGTGTTAATCAGTGAGACTCCCATTGGTTTCAGTGACAATCACTGAAACTCCCATAGGGTTCAGTGTTAATCAGTGAGACTTCCATAGGGTTCAGTGTTAATCAGTGAGACTCCCACAGGGTTCAGTGTTAATCAGTGAGACTCCCACAGGGTTCTGTGTTAATCAGTGAGACTCCCACAGGGTTCAGTGTTAATCAGTGAGACTCCCATAGGGTTCAGTGTTAATCAGTGAGACTCCCAAAGGGCTCAGTGTTAAACAGTGAGACTCCCATAGGGTTCAGTGTTAATCAGTGAGACTCCCACAGGGTTCAGTGTTAATCAGTGAGACTCCCATAGGGTTCAGTGTTAATCAGTGAGACTCCCACAGGGTTTAGTGTTAATCAGTGAGACTCCCATAGGGTTCAGTGTTAATCAGTGAGACTCCCATAGGGTTCAGTGTTAATCAGTGAGACTCCCACAGGGTTCAGTGTTAATCAGTGAGACTCCCATAGGGTTCAGTGTTAATCAGTGAGACTCCGATAGGGTTCAGTGTTAATTAGTGAGACTCCCACAGGGTTCAGTGTTAATCAGTGAGACTCCCACAGGGTTCAGTGTTAATCAGTGAGACTCCCATTGGTTTCAGTGACAATCACTGAAACTCCCATAGGGTTCAGTGTTAATCAGTGAGACTCCCATAGGGTTCAGTGTTAATCAGTGAGACTCCCACAGGGTTCAGTGTTAATCAGTGAGACTCCCATAGGGTGGAGTGTTAATCAGTGAGACTCCCACAGGGTTAAATGTTAATCAGTGAGACTCCCATAGGGTTCAGTGTTAATCAGTGAGACTCCCATAGGGTTCAGTGTTAATCAATGGGACTCCCATAGGGTTCAGTGTTAATCAGTGAGACTCCCACAGGGTTCAGTGTTAATCAGTGAGACTCCCACAGGGTTCAGTGTTAATCAGTGAGACTCCCACAGGGTTCCGTGTTAATCAATGGGACTCGCATAGGGTTCAGTGTTAATCAGTGAGAGTCCCATAGTGTTCAGTGTAAATCATTGAGACCCCCATTGGGTTCAGTGTTCATCAGTGAGACTCCCATAGGGTTCAGTGTTAATTAGTGAGACTCCCACAGGGTTCAGTGTTAATCAGTGAGAGTCCCATAGGGTTCAGTGTTAATCAGTGAGACTCCCATAGGGTTCAGTGTTAATCAGTGAGACTCCCATAGGGTTCAGTGTTAATCAGTGAGACTCCCACAGGGTTCAGTGTTAATTAGTGAGACTCCCACCGGGTTCAGTGTTAATCAGTGAGACTCCCACACGGTTCAGTGTTAATCAGTGAGACTCCCATTGGTTTCAGTGACAATCACTGAAACTCCCATAGGGTTCAGTGTTAATCAGTGAGACTTCCATAGGGTTCAGTGTTAATCAGTGAGACTCCCACAGGGTTCAGTGTTAATCAGTGAGACTCCCACAGGGTTCTGTGTTAATCAGTGAGACTCCCACATGGTTCAGTGTTAATCAGTGAGACTCCCATAGGGTTCAGTGTTAATCAGTGAGACTCTCATAGTGTTCAATGTTAATCACTGAGACTCCCATTGAGTTCAGTGTTCATCAGTGAGACTCCCATAGGGTTCAGTGTTAATCAGTGAGACTCCCGTAGGGTTCAGTGTTAATCAGTGAGACTCCCATAGTGTTCAGTGTTAACCACTGAGACTCCCGTAGGGTTCAGTGTTAATCAATGAGACTCCCATAGCGTTCAGTGTTAATCAGTGAGACTCCCATAGGGTTCAGTGTTAATCAGTGAGACTCCCATAGGGTTCAGTGTTAATCAGTGAGACTCCCATAGGGTTCAGTGTTAATCAGTGAGACTCCCATAGGGTTCAGTGTTAATCAGTGAGACTCCCACAGGGTTCATGTGTTAATCAGTGAGACTCCCATAGGGTTCAGTGTTAATCAATGGGACTCCCATAGGGTTCAGTGTTAATCAGTGAGACTCCCACAGGGTTCAGTGTTAATCAGTGAGACTCCCACAGGGTTCAGTGTTAATCAGTGAGACTCCCACAGGGTTCAGTGTTAATCAGTGAGACTCGCATAGGGTTCAGTGTTAATCAGTGAGAGTCCCATAGTGTTCAGTGTAAATCATTGAGACCCCCATTGGGTTCAGTGTTCATCAGTGAGACTCCCATAGGGTTCAGTGTTAATTAGTGAGACTCCCACAGGGTTCAGTGTTAATCAGTGAGAGTCCCATAGGGTTCAGTGTTAATCAGTGAGACTCCCATATGGTTCAGTGTTAATCAGTGAGACTCCCATAGGGTTCAGTGTTAATCAGTGAGACTCCCACAGGGTTCAGTGTTAATCAGTGAGACTCCCATAGGGTTCAGTGTTAATCAGTGAGACTCCGATAGGGTTCAGTGTTAATTAGTGAGACTCCCACAGGGTTCAGTGTTAATCAGTGAGACTCCCACAGGGTTCAGTGTTAATCAGTGAGACTCCCATTGGTTTCAGTGACAATCACTGAAACTCCCATAGGGTTCAGTGTTAATCAGTGAGACTTCCATAGGGTTCAGTGTTAATCAGTGAGACTCCCACAGGGTTCAGTGTTAATCAGTGAGACTCCCACAGGGTTCTGTGTTAATCAGTGAGACTCCCACATGGTTCAGTGTTAATCAGTGAGACTCCCATAGGGTTCAGTGTTAATCAGTGAGACTCCCATAGGGTTCAGTGTTAATCAGTGAGACTCCCACAGGGTTCATGTGTTAATCAGTGAGACTCCCATAGGGTTCAGTGTTAATCAGTGAGACTCCCATAGGGTTCAGTGTTAATCAGTGAGACTCCCATAGGGTGCAGTATTAATCAGTGAGACTCCCACAGGGTTCAATGTTAATCAGTGAGACTCCCGCAGGGTTCAGTGTTAATCAGTGAGACTCCCATAGGGTTCAGTGTTAATCAGTGAGACTCCCATAGGGTTCAGTGTTAATCAGTGAGACTCCCATAGGGTTCAGTGTTAATCAGTGAGACTCCCTTAGGGTTCAGTGTTAATCAGTAAGACTCCCAGAGGGTTCAGTGTTAATCAGTGAGACTCCCATAGGGTTCAGTGTTAATCAGTGAGACTCCCACAGGAGTCAATGTTAATCAGTGAGACTCCCATAGGGTCCAGTGTTAATCAGTGAGACTCCCACGGGGTTCATGTGCTAATCAGTGAGACTCCCACAGGGTTCAGTGTTAATCAGTGAGACTCCCATAGGGTTCAGTGTTAATCAGTGAGACTCCCATAGGGTTCAATGTTAATCAGTGAGACTCCCATAGGGTTCAGTGTTAATCAGTGAGACTCCCACAGGGTTCATGTGTTAATCAGTGAGACTCCCATAGGGTTCAGTGTTAATCAATGGGACTCCCATAGGGTTCAGTGTTAATCAGTGAGACTCCCACAGGGTTCAGTGTTAATCAGTGAGACTCCCACAGGGTTCAGTGTTAATCAGTGAGACTCCCACAGGGTTCAGTGTTAATCAGTGAGACTCCCATCGGGTTCAGTGTTAATCAGTGAGACTCCCACAGGGTTCATGTGTTAATCAGTGAGACTCCCATAGGGTTCAGTGTTAATCAGTGAGACTCCCATAGGGTTCAGTGTTAATCAGTGAGACTCCCATAGGGTGCAGTATTAATCAGTGAGACTCCCACAGGGTTCAATGTTAATCAGTGAGACTCCCGCAGGGTTCAGTGTTAATCAGTGAGACTCCCATAGGGTTCAGTGTTAATCAGTGAGACTCCCATAGGGTTCAGTGTTAATCAGTGAGACTCCCATAGGGTTCAGTGTTAATCAGTGAGACTCCCTTAGGGTTCAGTGTTAATCAGTAAGACTCCCAGAGGGTTCAGTGTTAATCAGTGAGACTCCCATAGGGTTCAGTGTTAATCAGTGAGACTCCCATAGGGTTCAGTGTTAATCAGTGAGACTCCGATAGGGTTCAGTGTTAATTAGTGAGACTCCCACAGGGTTCAGTGTTAATCAGTGAGACTCCCACAGGGTTCAGTGTTAATCAGTGAGACTCCCATTGGTTTCAGTGACAATCACTGAAACTCCCATAGGGTTCAGTGTTAATCAGTGAGACTTCCATAGGGTTCAGTGTTAATCAGTGAGACTCCCACAGGGTTCAGTGTTAATCAGTGAGACTCCCACAGGGTTCTGTGTTAATCAGTGAGACTCCCACATGGTTCAGTGTTAATCAGTGAGACTCCCATAGGGTTCAGTGTTAATCAGTGAGACTCTCATAGTGTTCAATGTTAATCACTGAGACTCCCATTGAGTTCAGTGTTCATCAGTGAGACTCCCATAGGGTTCAGTGTTAATCAGTGAGACTCCCGTAGGGTTCAGTGTTAATCAGTGAGACTCCCATAGTGTTCAGTGTTAACCACTGAGACTCCCGTAGGGTTCAGTGTTAATCAGTGAGACTCCCATAGGGTTCAGTGTTAATCAGTGATACTCCCATAGGGTTCAGTGTTAATCAGTGAGACTCTCATAGGGTTCAGTGTTAATCAGTGAGACTCCCATAGGGTTCAGTGTTAATCAGTGAGACTCCCACAGGGTTCATGTGTTAATCAGTGAGACTCCCATAGGGTTCAGTGTTAATCAATGGGACTCCCATAGGGTTCAGTGTTAATCAGTGAGACTCCCACAGGGTTCAGTGTTAATCAGTGAGACTCCCACAGGGTTCAGTGTTAATCAGTGAGACTCCCACAGGGTTCAGTGTTAATCAGTGAGACTCGCATAGGTTTCAGTGTTAATCAGTGAGAGTCCCATAGTGTTCAGTGTAAATCATTGAGACCCCCATTGGGTTCAGTGTTCATCAGTGAGACTCCCATAGGGGTCAGTGTTAATTAGTGAGACTCCCACAGGGTTCAGTGTTAATCAGTGAGACTCCCATAGGGTTCAGTGTTAATCAGTGAGACTCCCATAGGGTTCAGTGTTAATCATTGAGACTCCCATAGGGTTCAGTGTTAATCAGTGAGACTCCCACAGGGTTCAGTGTTAATCAGTGAGACTCCCATAGGGTTCAGTGTTAATCAGTGAGACTCCCAAAGGGCTCAGTGTTAAACAGTGAGACTCCCATAGGGTTCAGTGTTAATCAGTGAGACTCCCACAGGGTTCAGTGTTAATCAGTGAGACTCCCATACGGTTCAGTGTTAATCAGTGAGACTCCCACAGGGTTTAGTGTTAATCAGTGAGACTCCCATAGGGTTCAGTGTTAATCAGTGAGACTCCCATAGGGTTCAATGTTAATCAGTGAGACTCCAACAGGGTTCAGTGTTAATCAGTGAGACTCCCATAGGGTTCAGTGTTAATCAGTGAGACTCCGATAGGGTTCAGTGTTAATTAGTGAGACTCCCACAGGGTTCAGTGTTAATCAGTGAGACTCCCACAGGGTTCAGTGTTAATCAGTGAGACTCCCATTGGTTTCAGTGACAATCACTGAAACTCCCATAGGGTTCAGTGTTAATCAGTGAGACTCCCATAGGGTTCAGTGTTAATCAGTGAGACTCCCACAGGGTTCAGTGTTAATCAGTGAGACTCCCATAGGGTGCAGTGTTAATCAGTGAGACTCCCACAGGGTTAAATGTTAATCAGTGAGACTCCCATAGGGTTCAGTGTTAATCAGTGAGACTCCCATAGGGTTCAGTGTTAATCAATGGGACTCCCATAGGGTTCAGTGTTAATCAGTGAGACTCCCACAGGGTTCAGTGTTAATCAGTGAGACTCCCACAGGGTTCAGTGTTAATCAGTGAGACTCCCACAGGGTTCCGTGTTAATCAATGGGACTCGCATAGGGTTCAGTGTTAATCAGTGAGAGTCCCATAGTGTTCAGTGTAAATCATTGAGACCCCCATTGGGTTCAGTGTTCATCAGTGAGACTCCCATAGGGTTCAGTGTTAATTAGTGAGACTCCCACAGCGTTCAGTGTTAATCAGTGAGAGTCCCATAGGGTTCAGTGTTAATCAGTGAGACTCCCATAGGGTTCAGTGTTAATCAGTGAGACTCCCATAGGGTTCAGTGTTAATCAGTGAGACTCCCACAGGGTTCAGTGTTAATCAGTGAGACTCCCATAGGGTTCAGTGTTAATCAGTGAGACTCCGATAGGGTTCAGTGTTAATTAGTGAGACTCCCACAGGGTTCAGTGTTAATCAGTGAGACTCCCACAGGGTTCAGTGTTAATCAGTGAGACTCCCATTGGTTTCAGTGACAATCACTGAAACTCCCATAGGGTTCAGTGTTAATCAGTGAGACTTCCATAGGGTTCAGTGTTAATCAGTGAGACTCCCACAGGGTTCTGTGTTAATCAGTGAGACTCCCACAGGGTTCTGTGTTAATCAGTGAGACTCCCACAGGGTTCAGTGTTAATCAGTGAGACTCCCATAGGGTTCAGTGTTAATCAGTGAGACTCCCAAAGGGCTCAGTGTTAAACAGTGAGACTCCCATAGGGTTCAGTGTTAATCAGTGAGACTCCCACAGGGTTCAGTGTTAATCAGTGAGACTCCCATAGGGTTCAGTGTTAATCAGTGAGACTCCCACAGGGTTTAGTGTTAATCAGTGAGACTCCCATAGGGTTCAGTGTTAATCAGTGAGACTCCCATAGGGTTCAGTGTTAATCAGTGAGACTCCCACAGGGTTCTGTGTTAATCAGTGAGACTCCCACAGGGTTCAGTGTTAATCAGTGAGACTCCCATAGGGTTCAGTGTTAATCAGTGAGACTCCCAAAGGGCTCAGTGTTAAACAGTGAGACTCCCATAGGGTTCAGTGTTAATCAGTGAGACTCCCACAGGGTTCAGTGTTAATCAGTGAGACTCCCATAGGGTTCAGTGTTAATCAGTGAGACTCCCACAGGGTTTAGTGTTAATCAGTGAGACTCCCATAGGGTTCAGTGTTAATCAGTGAGACTCCCATAGGGTTCAGTGTTAATCAGTGAGACTCCCACAGGGTTCAGTGTTAATCAGTGAGACTCCCATAGGGTTCAGTGTTAATCAGTGAGACTCCGATAGGGTTCAGTGTTAATTAGTGAGACTCCCACAGGGTTCAGTGTTAATCAGTGAGACTCCCACAGGGTTCAGTGTTAATCAGTGAGACTCCCATTGGTTTCAGTGACAATCACTGAAACTCCCATAGGGTTCAGTGTTAATCAGTGAGACTCCCATAGGGTTCAGTGTTAATCAGTGAGACTCCCACAGGGTTCAGTGTTAATCAGTGAGACTCCCATAGGGTGCAGTGTTAATCAGTGAGACTCCCACAGGGTTAAATGTTAATCAGTGAGACTCCCATAGGGTTCAGTGTTAATCAGTGAGACTCCCATAGGGTTCAGTGTTAATCAATGGGACTCCCATAGGGTTCAGTGTTAATCAGTGAGACTCCCACAGGGTTCAGTGTTAATCAGTGAGACTCCCACAGGGTTCAGTGTTAATCAGTGAGACTCCCACAGGGTTCCGTGTTAATCAATGGGACTCGCATAGGGTTCAGTGTTAATCAGTGAGAGTCCCATAGTGTTCAGTGTAAATCATTGAGACCCCCATTGGGTTCAGTGTTCATCAGTGAGACTCCCATAGGGTTCAGTGTTAATTAGTGAGACTCCCACAGGGTTCAGTGTTAATCAGTGAGAGTCCCATAGGGTTCAGTGTTAATCAGTGAGACTCCCATAGGGTTCAGTGTTAATCAGTGAGACTCCCATAGGGTTCAGTGTTAATCAGTGAGACTCCCACAGGGTTCAGTGTTAATCAGTGAGACTCCCACAGGGTTCAGTGTTAATCAGTGAGACTCCCATTGGTTTCAGTGACAATCACTGAAACTCCCATAGGGTTCAGTGTTAATCAGTGAGACTTCCATAGGGTTCAGTGTTAATCAGTGAGACTCCCACAGGGTTCAGTGTTAATCAGTGAGACTCCCACAGGGTTCTGTGTTAATCAGTGAGACTCCCACATGGTTCAGTGTTAATCAGTGAGACTCCCATAGGGTTCAGTGTTAATCAGTGAGACTCTCATAGTGTTCAATGTTAATCACTGAGACTCCCATTGAGTTCAGTGTTCATCAGTGAGACTCCCATAGGGTTCAGTGTTAATCAGTGAGACTCCCGTAGGGTTCAGTGTTAATCAGTGAGACTCCCATAGTGTTCAGTGTTAACCACTGAGACTCCCGTAGGGTTCAGTGTTAATCAATGAGACTCCCATAGTGTTCAGTGTTAACCACTGAGACTCGCATAGGGTTCAGTGTTAATCAGTGAGAGTCCCATAGTGTTCAGTGTAAATCATTGAGACCCCCATTGGGTTCAGTGTTCATCAGTGAGACTCCCATAGGGTTCAGTGTTAATTAGTGAGACTCCCACAGGGTTCAGTGTTAATCAGTGAGAGTCCCATAGGGTTCAGTGTTAATCAGTGAGACTCCCATAGGGTTCAGTGTTAATCAGTGAGACTCCCATAGGGTTCAGTGTTAATCAGTGAGACTCCCACAGGGTTCAGTGTTAATTAGTGAGACTCCCACAGGGTTCAGTGTTAATCAGTGAGACTCCCACAGGGTTCAGTGTTAATCAGTGAGACTCCCATTGGTTTCAGTGACAATCACTGAAACTCCCATAGGGTTCAGTGTTAATCAGTGAGACTTCCATAGGGTTCAGTGTTAATCAGTGAGACTCCCACAGGGTTCAGTGTTAATCAGTGAGACTCCCACAGGGTTCTGTGTTAATCAGTGAGACTCCCACATGGTTCAGTGTTAATCAGTGAGACTCCCATAGGGTTCAGTGTTAATCAGTGAGACTCTCATAGTGTTCAATGTTAATCACTGAGACTCCCATTGAGTTCAGTGTTCATCAGTGAGACTCCCATAGGGTTCAGTGTTAATCAGTGAGACTCCCGTAGGGTTCAGTGTTAATCAGTGAGACTCCCATAGTGTTCAGTGTTAACCACTGAGACTCCCGTAGGGTTCAGTGTTAATCAATGAGACTCCCATAGCGTTCAGTGTTAATCAGTGAGACTCCCATAGGGTTCAGTGTTAATCAGTGAGACTCCCATAGGGTTCAGTGTTAATCAGTGAGACTCCCATAGGTTTCAGTGTTAATCAGTGAGACTCCCATAGGGTTTAGTGTTAATCAGTGAGACTCCCACAGGGTTCATGTGTTAATCAGTGAGACTCCCATAGGGTTCAGTGTTAATCAATGGCACTCCCATAGGGTTCAGTGTTAATCAGTGAGACTCCCACAGGGTTCAGTGTTAATCAGTGAGACTCCCACAGGGTTCAGTGTTAATCAGTGAGACTCCCACAGGGTTCAGTGTTAATCAGTGAGACTCGCATAGGGTTCAGTGTTAATCAGTGAGAGTCCCATAGTGTTCAGTGTAAATCATTGAGACCCCCATTGGGTTCAGTGTTCATCAGTGAGACTCCCATAGGGTTCAGTGTTAATTAGTGAGACTCCCACAGGGTTCAGTGTTAATCAGTGAGAGTCCCATAGGGTTCAGTGTTAATCAGTGAGACTCCCATATGGTTCAGTGTTAATCAGTGAGACTCCCATAGGGTTCAGTGTTAATCAGTGAGACTCCCACAGGGTTCAGTGTTAATCAGTGAGACTCCCATAGGGTTCAGTGTTAATCAGTGAGACTCCGATAGGGTTCAGTGTTAATTAGTGAGACTCCCACAGGGTTCAGTGTTAATCAGTGAGACTCCCACAGGGTTCAGTGTTAATCAGTGAGACTTCCATAGGGTTCAGTGTTAATCAGTGAGACTCCCACAGGGTTCAGTGTTAATCAGTGAGACTCCCACAGGGTTCTGTGTTAATCAGTGAGACTCCCACATGGTTCAGTGTTAATCAGTGAGACTCCCATAGGGTTCAGTGTTAATCAGTGAGACTCTCATAGTGTTCAATGTTAATCACTGAGACTCCCATTGAGTTCAGTGTTCATCAGTGAGACTCCCATAGGGTTCAGTGTTAATCAGTGAGACTCCCGTAGGGTTCAGTGTTAATCAGTGAGACTCCCATAGTGTTCAGTGTTAACCACTGAGACTCCCGTAGGGTTCAGTGTTAATCAATGAGACTCCCATAGCGTTCAGTGTTAATCAGTGAGACTCCCATAGGGTTCAGTGTTAATCAGTGAGACTCCCATAGGGTTCAGTGTTAATCAGTGAGACTCCCATAGGGTTCAGTGTTAATCAGTGAGACTCCCATAGGGTTCAGTGTTAATCAGTGAGACTCCCACAGGGTTCATGTGTTAATCAGTGAGACTCCCATAGGGTTCAGTGTTAATCAATGGGACTCCCATAGGGTTCAGTGTTAATCAGTGAGACTCCCACAGGGTTCAGTGTTAATCAGTGAGACTCCCACAGCGTTCAGTGTTAATCAGTGAGACTCCCACAGGGTTCAGTGTTAATCAGTGAGACTCGCATAGGGTTCAGTGTTAATCAGTGAGAGTCCCATAGTGTTCAGTGTAAATCATTGAGACCCCCATTGGGTTCAGTGTTCATCAGTGAGACTCCCATAGGGTTCAGTGTTAATTAGTGAGACTCCCACAGGGTTCAGTGTTAATCAGTGAGAGTCCCATAGGGTTCAGTGTTAATCAGTGAGACTCCCATATGGTTCAGTGTTAATCAGTGAGACTCCCATAGGGTTCAGTGTTAATCAGTGAGACTCCCACAGGGTTCAGTGTTAATCAGTGAGACTCCCATAGGGTTCAGTGTTAATCAGTGAGACTCCGATAGGGTTCAGTGTTAATTAGTGAGACTCCCACAGGGTTCAGTGTTAATCAGTGAGACTCCCACAGGGTTCAGTGTTAATCAGTGAGACTCCCATTGGTTTCAGTGACAATCACTGAAACTCCCATAGGGTTCAGTGTTAATCAGTGAGACTTCCATAGGGTTCAGTGTTAATCAGTGAGACTCCCACAGGGTTCAGTGTTAATCAGTGAGACTCCCACAGGGTTCTGTGTTAATCAGTGAGACTCCCACATGGTTCAGTGTTAATCAGTGAGACTCCCATAGGGTTCAGTGTTAATCAGTGAGACTCTCATAGTGTTCAATGTTAATCACTGAGACTCCCATTGAGTTCAGTGTTCATCAGTGAGACTCCCATAGGGTTCAGTGTTAATCGGTGAGACTCCCGTAGGGTTCAGTGTTAATCAGTGAGACTCCCATAGTGTTCAGTGTTAACCACTGAGACTCCCGTAGGGTTCAGTGTTAATCAATGAGACTGCCATAGCGTTCAGTGTTAATCAGTGAGACTCCCATAGGGTTCAGTGTTAATCAGTGAGACTCCCATAGGGTTCAGTTTTAATCAGTGAGACTCCCATAGGGTTCAGTGTTAATCAGTGAGACTCCCATAGGGTTCAGTGTTAATCAGTGAGACTCCCACAGGGTTCATGTGTTAATCAGTGAGACTCCCATAGGGTTCAGTGTTAATCAATGGGACTCCCATAGGGTTCAGTGTTAATCAGTGAGACTCCCACAGGGTTCAG
Organism: Petromyzon marinus; assembly: GCF_048934315.1. NCBI lineage: Eukaryota > Metazoa > Chordata > Hyperoartia > Petromyzontiformes > Petromyzontidae > Petromyzon > Petromyzon marinus. The sequence continues at coordinate 839,309 of NW_027423080.1, read as the reverse complement.
TGTTAATCAGTGAGACTCCCACAGGGTTTAGTGTTAATCAGTGAGACTCCCATAGGGTTCAGTGTTAATCAGTGAGACTCCCATAGGGTTCAGTGTTAATCAGTGAGACTCCCACAGGGTTCAGTGTTAATCAGTGAGACTCCCATAGGGTTCAGTGTTAATCAGTGTGACTCCGATAGGGTTCAGTGTTAATTAGTGAGACTCCCACAGGGTTCAGTGTTAATCAGTGAGACTCCCACAGGGTTCAGTGTTAATCAGTGAGACTCCCATTGGTTTCAGTGACAATCACTGAAACTCCCATAGGGTTCAGTGTTAATCAGTGAGACTCCCATAGGGTTCAGTGTTAATCAGTGAGACTCCCACATGGTTCAGTGTTAATCAGTGAGACTCCCATAGGGTGCAGTGTTAATCAGTGAGACTCCCACAGGGTTAAATGTTAATCAGTGAGACTCCCATAGGGTTCAGTGTTAATCAGTGAGACTCCCATAGGGTTCAGTGTTAATCAATGGGACTCCCATAGGGTTCAGTGTTAATCAGTGAGACTCCCACAGGGTTCAGTGTTAATCAGTGAGACTCCCACAGGGTTCAGTGTTAATCAGTGAGACTCCCACAGGGTTCCGTGTTAATCAATGGGACTCGCATAGGGTTCAGTGTTAATCAGTGAGAGTCCCATAGTGTTCAGTGTAAATCATTGAGACCCCCATTGGGTTCAGTGTTCATCAGTGAGACTCCCATAGGGTTCAGTGTTAATTAGTGAGACTCCCACAGGGTTCAGTGTTAATCAGTGAGAGTCCCATAGGGTTCAGTGTTAATCAGTGAGACTCCCATAGGGTTCAGTGTTAATCAGTGAGACTCCCATAGGGTTCAGTGTTAATCAGTGAGACTCCCACAGGGTTCAGTGTTAATCAGTGAGACTCCCATAGGGTTCAGTGTTAATCAGTGAGACTCCGATAGGGTTCAGTGTTAATTAGTGAGACTCCCACAGGGTTCAGTGTTAATCAGTGAAACTCCCACAGGGTTCAGTGTTAATCAGTGAGACTCCCATTGGTTTCAGTGACAATCACTGAAACTCCCATAGGGTTCAGTGTTAATCAGTGAGACTTCCATAGGGTTCAGTGTTAATCAGTGAGACTCCCACAGGGTTCAGTGTTAATCAGTGAGACTCCCACAGGGTTCTGTGTTAATCAGTGAGACTCCCACATGGTTCAGTGTTAATCAGTGAGACTCCCATAGGGTTCAGTGTTAATCAGTGAGACTCTCATAGTGTTCAATGTTAATCACTGAGACTCCCATTGAGTTCAGTGTTCATCAGTGAGACTCCCATAGGGTTCAGTGTTAATCAGTGAGACTCCCGTAGGGTTCAGTGTTAATCAGTGAGACTCCCATAGTGTTCAGTGTTAACCACTGAGACTCCCGTAGGGTTCAGTGTTAATCAATGAGACTCCCATAGCGTTCAGTGTTAATCAGTGAGACTCCCATAGGGTTCAGTGTTAATCAGTGAGACTCCCATAGGGTTCAGTGTTAATCAGTGAGACTCCCATAGGGTTCAGTGTTAATCAGTGAGACTCCCATAGGGTTCAGTGTTAATCAGTGAGACTCCCACAGGGTTCAGTGTTAATCAGTGAGACTCCCACAGGGTTCAGTGTTAATCAGTGAGACTCGCATAGGGTTCAGTGTTAATCAGTGAGAGTCCCATAGTGTTCAGTGTAAATCATTGAGACTCCCATAGGGTTCAGTGTTCATCAGTGAGACTCCCATAGGGTTCAGTGTTAATTAGTGAGACTCCCACAGGGTTCAGTGTTAATCAGTGAGACTCCCACAGGGTTCCGTGTTAATCAATGGGACTCGCATAGGGTTCAGTGTTAATCAGTGAGAGTCCCATAGTGTTCAGTGTAAATCATTGAGACCCCCATTGGGTTCAGTGTTCATCAGTGAGACTCCCATAGGGTTCAGTGTTAATTAGTGAGACTCCCACAGGGTTCAGTGTTAATCAGTGAGAGTCCCATAGGGTTTAATGTTAATCAGTGAGACTCCCATAGGGTTCAGTGTTAATCAGTGAGACTCCCATAGGGTTCAGTGTTAATCAGTGAGACTCCCACAGGGTTCAGTGTTAATCAGTGAGACTCCCACAGGGTTCAGTGTTAATCAGTGAGACTCGCATAGGGTTCAGTGTTAATCAGTGAGAGTCCCATAGTGTTCAGTGTAAATCATTGAGACCCCCATTGGGTTCAGTGTTCATCAGTGAGACTCCCATAGGGTTCAGTGTTAATTAGTGAGACTCCCACAGGGTTCAGTGTTAATCAGTGAGAGTCCCATAGGGTTCAGTGTTAATCAGTGAGACTCCCATAGGGTTCAGTGTTAATCAGTGAGACTCCCATAGGGTTCAGTGTTAATCAGTGAGACTCCCACAGGGTTCAGTGTTAATCAGTGAGACTCCCATAGGGTTCAGTGTTAATCACTGAGACTCCGATAGGGTTCAGTGTTAATTAGTGAGACTCCCACAGGGTTCAGTGTTAATCAGTGAGACTCCCACAGGGTTCAGTGTTAATCAGTGAGACTCCCATTGGTTTCAGTGACAATCACTGAAACTCCCATAGGGTTTAGTGTTAATCAGTGAGACTTCCATAGGGTTCAGTGTTAATCAGTGAGACTCCCACAGGGTTCAGTGTTAATCAGTGAGATCTCACAGGGTTCTGTGTTAATCAGTGAGACTCCCACATGGTTCAGTGTTAATCAGTGAGACTCCCATAGGGTTCAGTGTTAATCAGTGAGACTCTCATAGTGTTCAATGTTAATCACTGAGACTCCCATTGAGTTCAGTGTTCATCAGTGAGACTCCCATAGGGTTCAGTGTTAATCAGTGAGACTCCCGTAGGGTTCAGTGTTAATCAGTGAGACTCCCATAGGGTTCAGTGTTAATCAGTGAGACTCCCATAGGGTTCAGTGTTAATCAGTGAGACTCCCATAGGGTTCAGTGTTAATCAGCGAGACTCCCACATGGTTCAGTGTTAATCAGTGAGACTCCCATAGGGTTCAGTGTTAATCAGTGAGACTCTCATAGTGTTCAGTGTTAACCACTGAGACTCCCGTAGGGTTCAGTGTTAATCAATGAGACTGCCATAGCGTTCAGTGTTAATCAGTGAGACTCCCATAGGGTTCAGTGTTAATCAGTGAGACTCCCATAGGGTTCAGTGTTAATCAGTGAGACTCCCATAGGGTTCAGTGTTAATCAGTGAGACTCCCATAGGGTTCAGTGTTAATCAGTGAGACTCCCACAGGGTTCATGTGTTAATCAGTGAGACTCCCATAGGGTTCAGTGTTAATCAATGGGACTCCCATAGGGTTCAGTGTTAATCAGTGAGACTCCCACAGGGTTCAGTGTTAATCAGTGAGACTCCCACAGGGTTCAGTGTTAATCAGTGAGACTCCCACAGGGTTCAGTGTTAATCAGTGAGACTCGCATAGGGTTCAGTGTTAATCAGTGAGAGTCCCATAGTGTTCAGTGTAAATCATTGAGACCCCCATTGGGTTTAGTGTTAATCAGTGAGACTCCCATAGGGTTCAGTGTTAATCAGTGAGACTCCCATAGGGTTCAGTGTTAATCAGTGAGACTCCCATAGGGTTCAGTGTTAATCATTGAGACTCCCATAGGGTTCAGTGTTAATCAGTGAGACTCCCACAGGGTTCAGTGTTAATCAGTGAGACTCCCACAGGGTTCCGTGTTAATCAGTGAGACTCGCATAGGGTTCAGTGTTAATCAGTGAGAGTCCCATAGTGTTCAGTGTAAATCATTGAGACCCCCATTGGGTTCAGTGTTAATCAGTGAGACTCCCATAGGGTTCAGTGTTAATCAGTGAGACTCCCATAGGGTTCAGTGTTAATCAGTGAGACTCCCATAGGGTTCAGTGTTAATCAGTGAGACTCCCATAGGGTTCAGTGTTAATCAGTGAGACTCCCACAGGGTTCAGTGTTAATCAGTGAGACTCCCACAGGGTTCCGTGTTAATCAATGGGACTCGCATAGGGTTCAGTGTTAATCAGTGAGAGTCCCATAGTGTTCAGTGTAAATCATTGAGACCCCCATTGGGTTCAGTGTTCATCAGTGAGACTCCCATAGGGTTCAGTGTTAATTAGTGAGACTCCCACAGGGTTCAGTGTTAATCAGTGAGAGTCCCATAGGGTTTAATGTTAATCAGTGAGACTCCCATAGGGTTCAGTGTTAATCAGTGAGACTCCCATAGGGTTCAGTGTTAATCAGTGAGACTCCCACAGGGTTCAGTGTTAATCAGTGAGACTCCCATAGGGTTCAGTGTTAATCAGTGAGACTCCGATAGGGTTCAGTGTTAAACAGTGAGACTCCCATAGGTTTCAGTGTTAATCAGTGAGACTCCCACAGTGTTCAGTGTTAATCAGTGAGACTCCCATAGGGTTCAGTGTTAATCAGTGAGACTCCCATAGGGTTCAGTGTTAATCAGTGAGACTCCCATAGGGTTCAGTGTTAATCAGTGAGACTCCCACATGGTTCAGTGTTAATCAGTGAGACTCCCATAGGGTTCAGTGTTAATCAGTGAGACTCTCATAGTGTTCAGTGTTAACCACTGAGACTCCCGTAGGGTTCAGTGTTAATCAATGAGACTGCCATAGCGTTCAGTGTTAATCAGTGAGACTCCCATAGGGTTCAGTGTTAATCAGTGAGACTCCCATAGGGTTCAGTGTTAATCAGTGAGACTCCCATAGGGTTCAGTGTTAATCAGTGAGACTCCCATAGGGTTCAGTGTTAATCAGTGAGACTCCCACAGGGTTCATGTGTTAATCAGTGAGACTCCCATAGGGTTCAGTGTTAATCAATGGGACTCCCATAGGGTTCAGTGTTAATCAGTGAGACTCCCACAGGGTTCAGTGTTAATCAGTGAGACTCCCACAGGGTTCAGTGTTAATCAGTGAGACTCCCACAGGGTTCAGTGTTAATCAGTGAGACTCGCATAGGGTTCAGTGTTAATCAGTGAGAGTCCCATAGTGTTCAGTGTAAATCATTGAGACCCCCATTGGGTTCAGTGTTAAACAGTGAGACTCCCATAGGGTTCAGTGTTAATCAGTGAGACTCCCATAGGGTTCAGTGTTAATCAGTGAGACTCCCATAGGGTTCAGTGTTAATCATTGAGACTCCCATAGGGTTCAGTGTTAATCAGTGAGACTCCCACAGGGTTCAGTGTTAATCAGTGAGACTCCCACAGGGTCCCGTGTTAATCAGTGAGACTCGCATAGGGTTCAGTGTTAATCAGTGAGAGTCCCATAGTGTTCAGTGTAAATCATTGAGACCCCCATTGGGTTCAGTGTTAATCAGTGAGACTCCCATAGGGTTCAGTGTTAATCAGTGAGACTCCCATAGGGTTCAGTGTTAATCAGTGAGACTCCCATAGGGTTCAGTGTTAATCAGTGAGACTCCCATAGGGTTCAGTGTTAATCAGTGAGACTCCCACAGGGTTCAGTGTTAATCAGTGAGACTCCCACAGGGTTCCGTGTTAATCAATGGGACTCGCATAGGGTTCAGTGTTAATCAGTGAGAGTCCCATAGTGTTCAGTGTAAATCATTGAGACCCCCATTGGGTTCAGTGTTCATCAGTGAGACTCCCATAGGGTTCAGTGTTAATTAGTGAGACTCCCACAGGGTTCAGTGTTAATCAGTGAGAGTCCCATAGGGTTTAGTGTTAATCAGTGAGACTCCCATAGGGTTCAGTGTTAATCAGTGAGACTCCCATAGGGTTCAGTGTTAATCAGTGAGACTCCCACAGGGTTCAGTGTTAATCAGTGAGACTCCCATAGGGTTCAGTGTTAATCAGTGAGACTCCGATAGGGTTCAGTGTTAAACAGTGAGACTCCCATAGGTTTCAGTGTTAATCAGTGAGACTCCCACAGTGTTCAGTGTTAATCAGTGAGACTCCCATAGGGTTCAGTGACAATCAGTGAGACTCCCACAGGGTTCAGTGTTAATCAGTGAGACTTCCATAGGGTTCAGTGTTAATCAGTGAGACTCCCACAGGGTTCAGTGTTAATCAGTGAGACTCCCACAGGGTTCAGTGTTAATCAGTGAGACTCCTACAGGGTTCAGTGTTAATCAGTGAGACTCCCACAGTTTATAGTTCATTTATTTCATAGTCCATTTATTTGGTATAGCCCTGTGAGCCATTCGGCTCTTGAATCGGGTGCAACCGCAACAAACAAAAAACATGAACAAGAAAACATCTTAAAGTGATTATGTGACTGTGCAAACAGAAAATACAGGAAAAAATATCAAAATATTCCTGAAATAGCACCGTACACCAACGCTGTGTGTAAAAATCCCAGTGGGATGCAAGTCAAATAACAACAACAACCACAAGACAACTAAGATTAAGGCCATCAGTCTAATTAAGGCCATCAGTCTAAGCCATAAATGCGATGTAACAGTGATCAAAGGGACTGTGACCGAATTTTTAACAATAAACTACATAAATAAATTATAACACCAAAATCTAGAGCCATATTTAGGCCACTGAATAGCAGTGGCAGCTAGGGTTGTACAACTCCTCTAGAGCAGTTTTGAGTGAAGATCTCATAGGTAGTGATTCAAGTTGCAGTTTATTGGCAATAGCATTCCAGACCCTGGGGGCATCAATAGCAAAGGCCCTTCTTCCAGTTTTTGTATGGCAATAGGGAATGTGAAGCTGGTAAATGAGCGAAGACCTGAGGTCAAATTTGTTCTTTGAAACAGAGAGGAGATCCAGTAGGTAGTCTGCGGAATTTTTTTAAGTACATCGTGAATAAATAAGATCTGGTGCACAAGCCGTTGAACATTAAGAGATGTTAAGTTTGACCCAATGTAGAGATCACAGTGGTGAGTCCTATATGGGCAGTTCAATGCAAATCTTAAGGCCGAGTGATAGATTGGAATCAAGCTTCTTCGGTACAGTACTTGAGGCTGATTTATACACGATGTCACAGTAGTCAAGTAGAGGCAGTATGGTAGCTTTTATCAATTCCAAACGGAACATTGGGGGGAAGCAGTGCTTGTGTCGATACAGAAAACCAATTTTTATTTTTGTCTTTTTACCAATATAATCAATGTGATCTTCAAAACTAAGTTTTTAATCCAGGATGACCCCAAGATACTTATAGATCTTGACTTGCTCTATTTGATAATTATTCAAGGAATGTAATTGGGGAAAAATAACTTCCTGCTTTAGTCCCAGAGAGAAGCATAGCACCTTGGTTTTGGAGGTATTCAGGACTAGTTTAACAGAAACTAGCTGATGTTGTAGTTTGTTGAAATCACCCTGGAGCTTAGCAATCACGTCATCCGGAGAGCGGCCAGCAGTAATCAGTATCGTGTCATCTGCAAAAAGATTTACCCTGGAATGATCCAGGTCAGTGCCCAAGTCATTGACATAAAGAGAGAACAAGAGGGGGCCGAGGATGGAACCCTGTGGAACCCCTTTTGTTATCTTAACACTGTTTGACCTCCAACCATCTGTGAATACAGTTTGGGTGCGAGAAAAGAGGTACTTTTTTAACCATTGTACTGTCTTCTCGGAAAAACCGAGGCAACTTAGTTTACTAAGCAGGGTGTTGTGGTCAACTGTATCAAAAGCTTTGGACAGGTCAATAAAAAGACAGGCACAGTACTGCTTATTATCAAGGCTATTGTAAATTTGATTCAAAGAGTCTAATGCAGCAGATGTGGTGCTGTATTTTTTCTGGAACCCAGATTGTTTTAGATGTAGTAGATTGTTGGTGGACAGGAAACTGCTAATTTGGTAGTTCAATAATTTTTCTAAAATTTTCATCAATGGGGACAAAATTGAGATAGGTCGGTAGTTATTGGGATCATCTTTAGGGCCCCCTTTGTGAAGTGGACGGACATAGGAATGTTTCCATTCTAGAGGAACTGATGCTTCAGGTTTAGCAAAGCGGTGAGAGAGGCTAAACGACTGTACTCAGAGAGACTAAAACACCAGTTCTCTACAAACGACGCTGCTTCTGTCTGGAGAAGGCTCAGGCAGATCACCAACTACAAACCCAGAGCCCCCAACACCACTAACGACTCCCGCCTAGCCAACGACCTGAACGAGTTCTACTGTAGATTTGAAAGACAATTGGACTGTCCTGAACCACCCCTTCCAACCCAAGAGGCCCCATCCCCCACCAATACTACAGAGCCGACTATCTCCTTTCAGGAGGGAGAAGTTAATAGACTTTTCAAGAGGCAGAATCCACGCAAAGCAGCCGGGCCGGACTCTGTCTCTCCAGCCACCCTCAGGCACTGCGCTGACCAGCTGTCTCCGGTGTTCACCAACATCTTTAACACCTCCCTGGAGACATGCCATGTACCAGCCTGTCTCAAGTCCTCCACCATCATCCCTGTGCCCAAAAAGCTAAGGCCAACAGGACTAAATGATTACAGACCGGTCGCCCTTACATCTGTGGTAATGAAGTCTTTTGAGCGCCTGGTCCTGGCACACCTCAAAGCCATCACAGACCCTCTCCTGGACCCCCTTCAGTTTGCCTACAGAGCCAACAGGTCTGTGGACGACGCAGTTAACATGGCCCTCCACTTCACCCTACAGCATCTGGACGCCCCAGCATCCTACGCCAGGATCCTGTTTGTGGACTTCAGCTCTGCCTTCAACACCATCATCCCTGCCCTGCTTCAGGACAAGCTCTTCCAGCTGAACGTGCCCTACACCACCTGTAAATGGATCACAGACTTCCTGTCTGACAGGAAGCAGTGCGTTAAGCTGGGAACACAAGTCTCTGACTCCAGGTCCATCAGCACCGGAACTCCTCAGGGCTGCGTCCTTTCCCCTCTGCTCTTCTCCCTGTATACCAACAGCTGCACCTCCAATCATCTGTCCGTCAAACTATTGAAGTTTGCGGATGACACCACCCTCATTGGGCTGATCTTTCTACTTTCTACGGCAGCTGAAGAAATTCAACCTGCCAAAGACAATGATGGTGCAATTCTATACAGCGATCATTGAATCCATCCTCACCTCCTCCATAACCGTCTGGTAAGCTGCTGCCACTGCCAAGGACAAGAGCAGACTGCAGCGTATCATCCACACTGCTGAGAAGGTGATTGCCTGCAATCTACCAACCCTCGAGGACCTGCACACGACAAGGTCCATGAGGCGAGCGAGGAAGATTATGGCCGATTTCTCCCACCCTGGACACTCTCTGTTTCAGCTACTCCCCTCCGGCAGAAGGCTTCGGTCCATCAGGACCAAAACCTCACGCCATAAAAACAGTTTCTTCCCATCTGCTGCTGGCCTGTTAAACAAGGCCAAGGGCTTACACTGTTTTTAACATTTTATCTACATAATGACACCTTGCCGATATTAACTATGTTAACCTATTTGTATTTTTTATTTTTAAATTATATCTTAAAGCTATTTTATATTCGATATTTATTCAATTTTATATACTTCAGCCCCTTGGTGTTAGACTTTTAACCCTTATTATAGTAAGGCTTGTTTAAAACTTATTTAAGATTTTAGATTCCTATATGTTGAATGTATGCACCATCCTGCCAAAGTAAATTCCGTGTCGGTGTGAACTTACATGGCGAATAAAACCCTTTCTGATTCTGATTCTTTGATGGACAGGTTGAAAATATGGGCTCTAGGTTTGTATATTAGGTGACCAACAGTTAGTAGAGCAAAGACGGGAAAACTATCTGCTCCGGTAGAGGACCCTTTGAGGTAGGACAGTTGTTTCAGAACATTACTTTCGTGGATTGGTTGGAAACTAAATTCGTTTAATGTTTGGACAGGAGTGTAGGAATTTGCAGGAGCAGGGGTGAATCCCAATACATTATCAAAAAGATTAATAGCTTCAGAAAAATGAAGGTTAAAATTGTCAACTATTTTTTTGGGATCTGAAAAATATTCCCCATTTCGGTGAAGCTCAACGGGCAGATTTTCTGTTTTGGATGCCTTTTCGATAGATTTGATTGTTTTCCAAAAAATCCTGGCATTTCCATGTGATTCCAGGTGAGTGAAGGAAAAATAGGCATTTTTTGCATGCCGTACTTTTTTACGCATCTATTCCTTAAAATCCTGTATTCTAGCCAGTCATTTACCAAATTACTTTTCTGAGCACATGCCCAAGCTTTGTCCCTAGTTTTCATGAGCTTTGTAATCAAAGGATGGTGGGCGGTTGCCTTTAGTTTTACATCTAACCAACGGAGCATGTTTGTTAAGAATTTGGAGAAACGTGTACCTGAAAGTCTCCCAAGCCGTAGTCAGGTTGGGGATATCACAGACCTTATCAATATCCGAGTGAAGCACATCATTTGTAAATGCCTGAGTGCTGAAGTGCCTCAAAGAGTGCTTCTCAACAATTTTAGGGGGCGCTTTGGGTCTGGCTGATGATCTCACACAAAAAATGAAGGAGTGATGACTAAGGTTATTACCCAGAACACCAGTCAGTGCGAAATTGTGAGGGGCGTTTGTCAATAGGACATCAAGCAGAGTTGACTGTCCCGGATTTTTTAGGTTGGGTCTTGTGGGGACATTTATTAATTGAAACAAGTTAAATTCATCTGTAAAATTTGTGGCCACGGCCGGCGGGTTTAGCCAATTCCAATTTAGATCACCCACTAAAATTATTTCACCTTTAGGGAGGCCCCCAAAAAGCTCTCTCAGTGCCGATGCAGCTTCAACATCCTTCCCACAAGGCGGTCTATAGCAGCACACTACCAATATCTGTTGATTATTTGTGAGAGTTATTCTGAGAGCCAAACCTTCAAAGCATTTTTTTTTAAACAAGGAGTGAGCTGGTGAACATGCAATAGTGTTATGAACATAGATGGCAATTCCACCTCCTTTAGATCCTCGGTCAAGCCAAAAAAGGTTGTAGTTTTCAATTGTAATCTGCAAGTCATTGACGGCAGGAGTGAGAAATGTTTCTGTTAGGCAAAAAATGTCCGGGTCAAGATTTGCCACTTCTAGTTTTAGTTGACTTAATTTAATCACAAGCCCTCTGATGTTGACATGTAGAACACCAACACCTTTCCTGCCAGAAAAATCTACAGAATTATACGAGCTCTTTTCATTTGGGCCAGGATGAAGCTCAATGCCACCCAGGAATAAGAAAAGCAGAATTAACAGTTTGCATAAGTATTTTATGTGAAAGGATGAAGAGCGGCGGACCTTGGACGAATAGCAGCAGCTCGCAGATGGTGTTATTTTTAAGAGCAGAATGAAGTTTGGAAGGAGTGCTGGTGAAGTAATGGGACAAAGATAGGGTTTTAAAGGATACAATGATGGAGTGTAGAAGTGTCTATGAGCTGTTTCATTTGCAGGTGTAGTGGCAAATCGAGCAACAAGTATTGACGCAAAATAACGAGGGTAGCCGTTTGTAGAGTTGAGTGTGGCACTAGATATGGCCGGGAGGGACAGCAGTAGGATACACAGCAGGAGAATTGCCATCTCTAAAATATCCGGGGTATACACAGATTTACACACAAGTGGAAATAGAAAAATATATATACTTGTAGGCCGAGGGTGAGAAAAACGTCTTGCCGCACTCGTCACACATGCACGGCTTCTCGCCCATGTGCTAGGGTTTAACAGCGCCCACCCCCCTCTTCCAGACAGCAGATTCTTGGCTGTTGTGGGCTCGGCTGAACCGCTTGCACCACCTCCTTTCCCCGCCGCAGGATGGTGCTCGAGCTAGCCCTTCTTGAGCTCAGCCCACGACTGGAATGTCGTTTCTTGGCCTCTCGTCTCTCTGCTGCCCGTCCAGACGGCCCCACTGAAGCCCACACAGGGGACTCTTCATTCACAACCCTCGGCCGTCTCGAATGATCTCCGTGAAGTTGTCCAGGATGGAGCGCACGTCGTCCTTGAGCCGCTTGTTCAACGACTGCAGCAGCACCTCCTTGCTCTGGGGCAGCGCCCGCGACATCTCGGGGCAGCAGCAGTGGAGAGAGCGCGACTCTCTCTCAGGGCAGCAGTGGACAGAGCACGGCTCTCCCTCAGGGCAGCAGTGGATGGAGCACAACCCTGCCTCAGGGCAGCAGATGAGAGAGAGAGTCTGGCTCCCTCACGGCAGCGGTGGAGATAGCACGGCTCTCCCTCAAGCCAGTAGTGGAGAGCACGGGGCTCCCTCCGGGCAGCAGTGGACGGGGCACGGCCCTGCCTCAGGGCAGCAGTGGAGAGAGCACGGCTCTCCCTCAGGGCAGCAGCGGAGAGAGCACGACCCCACCCCAGGGCAGCAGTGGACAGAGCACGGCTCTGCCCCAGGGCAGCAGTGGAGAGAGCGCGGCTTTCCCTCAGGGCAGCAGTGGACGGAGCACGCACTAGGCCGCTACAATAACTGGAAGCCCACGGCCCCACCCAGTTACGCCCGCCGGGAAAATGCTCATTTATCTCTCTCTCTCAACTTTGCACTCCGAACGTCGTGTTGTTGTATCGTTCGTGTTTGGCGGAAGAGACACAAGGGGAGAGAGACACGGGGAGAGAAACACAAGGAGAGATACGGGAAAGAGACACTAGGAGACATACACGGGGAGACATACACGGGGAAAGAGACACGGGGAGAGAGACACGGGGAGAGAGACACGGGGAGAGAGACACGGGGAGAGAGACACGGGGAGAGAGACACGGGGAGAGAGACACGGGGAGAGAGACACGGGGAGAGAGACACGGGGAGAGAGACACGGGGAGAGACACGGGGAGAGACACTATTGGAGAGAGACACAAGGACACAGACACGAGGAGAGAGACACGGGGAGACACAGACACAAGGAGAGGGACACGGGGAGAGAGACACGTGGTTGGGTAGTGACACACTAAGTTCATTCAACTCTTCTCAACAGTACACACCAACACTGCGCAATATACACACTTCATATACACACATACATTATACATAGACCTATACACACACTTATACACATGATACACATATACACACGAACACATTATACACACATTAAACACACATGTACACATTATACATATACATAATACACACACTTGTACACATTACCACATAAATTATACACACACTTGTACACATTACACACATACATTATACACACACTTGTACACATTACACACATACATTATACACACGTGTACACATTATACACACGGCACACTAAATCACAATTAAAAATAATAAAATATAAAAATCGCAGTGACTCAGGGAGCAGACGGCCGAAAGCCTGCGGCCTAGCCTGCGTGGTGCCAACCGCTCCCACGCAAAGACCTCACACACACACTGACAACCTCACACTCACACAGGCTGACAATCTCACACACACTGACAACCTCACACTCACACACTGACAACCTCACACTCACACACTGACAACCTCACACTCACACAGGCTGACAATCTCACACACACTCACAACCTCACACTCACACAGGCTGACAATCTCACACTCACACACACTGACGATAGACGAAGCCTGCGGCGTGAGAATTAATCCTCAAATTAGTTAAAAATGCACTAACAGATTTAGGGGTGACTGAAGATCTGCCACCTATCGATCTCTGCAATTAAGTTTTTAAACACCTTAGTTGGGTAGCCAAATTAAAGTTTAAACCGTTAGGCCTAATGCTTGAGGCCTACTAACCTTTTTCTAGGCAAAGCCTGAATCCTCAATTACGTTTAATTTAAATTTTGATTTAAAGCTTTCGTGACTGCAGTAATTCATATTCTTAGTTTTTTCAACGTGACTTTACCGAAAAAACTAAGAATATACGTTTAATTTACTTATAGATTAAGAATGTTCCATAAGAACATTTATTGATTACCGGAGTGTTGATGATGGGTGATGGTGTTGATGATGGATAAACCAGCAAATCTTAAAAAAAAGTATTACAACGCTGTATGCTCAAATCCCAGTGTGATGCATGTCAAACAATACCAACCATAAGATAGATTAACCCTATGTTTTCGAAATCACCAAAAAAAAGCTCAAAAAACTATTTTACAACAGTAATCATAGGAACTGCGATTCTCATTTAACAATAACTCAACACTACCACCCATAGACTCAACACTACAGGTGGATCGTTGGAACGCAGGACCGTGAACCATGGCGACGGCTTGAGGGAGGCCTTCGTCCAGCAGTGGATAAATCGTGGCTGATGATGATCACACATCTCCAACTCTTGCCCCCCCCCCCCCCCCACTCTCGCACATACAGACAAGGCCCCCCACTTCCTGCGGTTGGGGAACGTGGAGGTGAACGCGGGGCAGAACGCGACGTTCCAGTGCATCGCGACGGGATGGAACTCAGGGCCCACACGCCTCGCGCTGCAGGTGAGGGCTCCACTCCCCTCTCTCTCGTCTCCGTTCTCCCATAGGGTTCAGTGTTAATCAGTGAGACTCCCATAGGGTTCAGTGTTAATCAGTGAGACTCCCACAGGGTTCAGTGTTCATCAGTGAGACTCCCATAGGGTTCAGTGTTAATCAGTGAGACTCCCACAGGAGTCAGTGTTAATCAGTGAGACTCCCATAGGGTTCAGTGTTAATCAGTGAGACTCCAACGGGGTTCATGTGCTAATCAGTAAGACTCCCATAGGGTTCAGTGTTAATCAGTGGGGATCCCACAGGGTTCAGTGTTAATCAGTGAGACTCCCATAGGGTTCAGTGTTAATCAGTGAGACTCCCACAGGGTTCAGTGTTCATCAGTGAGACTCCCATAGGGTTCAGTGTTAATCAGTGAGACTCCCACAGGAGTCAGTGTTAATCAGTGAGACTCCCATAGGGTTCAGTGTTAATCAGTGAGACTCCCACGGGGTTCATGTGCTAATCAGTGAGACTCCCATAGGGTTCAGTGTTAATCAGTGAGACTCCCATAGGGTTCAGTGTTAATCAGTGAGACTCCCATAGTGTTCATTGTAAATCACTGAGACTCCCATTGGGTTCGGTGTTAATCAGTGAGATTCCCATAGGGTTCAGTGTTAATCAGTGAGACTCCCACAGGGTTCAGTGTTAATCAGTGAAACTCCCATTGGGTTCGGTGTTAATCAGTGAGACTCCCATAGGTTTCAGTGATAATCAGTGAGATTCCCATAGGGTTCAGTGTTAATCAGTGAGACTCCCATAGGGTTCAATGTTAATCAGTGAGACTCCCACAGGGTTCAGTGTTAATCAGTGAGACTCCCACAAGGTTCAGTGTTAATCAGTGAGACTCCCATAGTGTTCAGTGTAAATCACTGAGACTCCCATTGGGTTCAGTGTTCATCAGTGAGACTCCCATAGGGTTCAGTGTTAATTAGTGAGACTCCCATAGGGTTTGGTGTTAATCAGTGAGACTCCCATAGGGTTCAGTGTTAATCAGTGAGACTCCCATAGGGTTCAGTGTTAATCAGTGAGACTCCCATAGGGTTCAGTGTTAATCAGTGAGACTCCCACAGGGTTCAATGTTAATCAGTGAGACTCCCACAGGGTTCAGTGTTAATCAGTGAGACTCCCATAGTGTTCAGTGTAAATCACTTAGACTCCCATTGGGTTCGGTGTTAATCAGTGAGACTCCCACAGGGTTCAGTGTTAATCAGTGAGACTCCCATAGGGTTCAGTATTAATCAGTGAGTCTCCCACCGGGTTCAGTGTTAATCAGCGAGATTCCCATAGGGTTCAGTGTTAATCAGTGAGACTCCCACAGGGTTCAGTGTTAATCAGTGAGACTCCCATAGGGTTCAGTCTTAATCAGTGAGACTCCCACAGGGTTCTGTGTTAATCAGTGAGACTCCCACTGGGTTCTGTGTTAATCAGTGAGACTCCCACAGGGTTCAGTGTTAATCGGTGAGACTCCCATAGGGTTCAGTGTTAATCAGTGAGACTCCCATAGGGTTCAGTGTTAATCAGTGAGGCTCCCATAGTGTTCATTGTAAATCACTGAGGCTCCCATTCGGTTCGGTGTTAATCAGTGAGACTCCCATAGGGTTCAGTGTTAATCAGTGAGACTCCCACAAGGTTCAGTGTTAATCAATGAGACTCCCATAGTGTTCAGTGTAAATCACTGAGACTCCCATTGGGTTCAGTGTTCATCAGTGAGACTCCCATAGGGTTCAGTGTTAATTAGTGAGCCTCCCATAGGGTTTGGTGTTAATCAGTGAGACTCCCATAGGGTTCAGTGTTAATCAGTGAGACTCCCATAGGGTTCAGTGTTAATCAGTGAGACTCCCACAGGGTTCAGTGTTAATCAGTGAAACTCCCATTGGGTTCGGTGTTAATCAGTGAGACTCCCATAGGTTTCAGTGCTAATCAGTGAGATTCCCATAGGGTTCAGTGTTAATCAGTGAGACTCCCATAGGGTTCAATGTTAATCAGTGAGACTCCCACAGGGTTCAGTGTTAATCAGTGAGACTCCCACAGGGTTCAGTGTTAATCAGTGAGACTCCCATAGTGTTCAGTGTAAATCACTGAGACTCCCATTGGGTTCGGTGTTAATCAGTGAGACTCCCATAGGGTTCAGTGTTAATCAGTGAGACTCCCATAGGGTTCAGTGTTAATCAGTGAGACTCCCACAGGGTTCAGTGTTAATCAGTGAGAATCCAATAGGGTTCAGTGTTAATCAGTGAGACTCCCATAGGGTTCAGTGTTAATCAGTGAGACTCCCACAGGGTTCAGTGTTAATCAGTGAGACTCCCACAGGGTTCAGTGTTAATCAGTGAGACTCCCATAGTGTTCAGTGTTAAACAGTGAGACTCCCATAGGGTTCCGTGTTAATCAGTGAGACTCCCATAGGGTTCGGTGTTAAACAGTGAGACTCCCACAGGGTGCAGTGTTAATCAGTGAGACTCCCACAAGGTTCAGTGTTAATCAGTGAGACTCCCATAGGGTTCAGTATTAATCAGTGAGTCTCCCACCGGGTTCAGTGTTAATCAGCGAGATTCCCATAGGGTTCAGTGTTAATCAGTGAGACTCCCACAGGGTTCAGTGTTAATCAATGAGACTCCCATAGGGTTCAGTCTTAATCAGTGAGACTCCCATAGGGTTCAGTGTTAATCAGTGAGACTCCCACAGGGTTCAATGTTAATCAGTGAGACTCCCACAGGGTTCTGTGTTAATCGGTGAGACTCCATTAGGGTTCAGTGTTAATCAGTGAGACTCCCATAGGATTCAGTGTTAATCAGTGAGACTCCAATAGTGTTCATTGTAAATCACTGAGACTCCCATTGGGTTCGGTGTTAATCAGTGAGACTCCCATAGGGTTCTGTGTTAATCAGTGAGACTCCCACAGGGTTCAGTGTTAAACAGTGAGACTCCCATAGGGTTCAGTGTTAATCAGTGAGACTCCCATAGGGTTCGGTGTTAAACAGTGAGACTCCCACAGGGTGCAGTGTTAATCAGTGAGTCTCCCACATGGTTCAGTGTTAATCAGTGAGACTCCCATAGGGTTCAGTATTAATCAGTGAGTCTCCCACCGGGTTCAGTGTTAATCAGCGAGATTCCCATAGGGTTCAGTGTTAATCAGTGAGACTCCCACAGGGTTCAGTGTTAATCAGTGAGACTCCCACAAGGTTCAGTGTTAATCAGTGAGACTCCCATAGTGTTCAGTGTAAATCACTGAGACTCCCATTGGGTTCAGTGTTCATCAGTGAGACTCCCATAGGGTTCAGTGTTAATTAGTGAGACTCCCATAGGGTTTGGTGTTAATCAGTGAGACTCCCATAGGGTTCAGTGTTAATCAGTGAGACTCCCATAGGGTTCAGTGTTAATCAGTGAGACTCTCATAGGGTTCAGTGTTAATCAGTGAGACTCCCACAGGGTTCAGTGTTAATCAGTGAGACTCCCACAGGGTTCAGTGTTAATCAGTGAGACTCCCATAGTGTTCAGTGTAAATCACTTAGACTCCCATTGGGTTCGGTGTTAATCAGTGAGACTCCCACAGGGTTCAGTGTTAATCAGTGAGACTCCCATAGGGTTCAGTATTAATCAGTGAGTCTCCCACCGGGTTCAGTGTTAATCAGCGAGATTCCCATAGGGTTCAGTGTTAATCAGTGAGACTCCCACAGGGTTCAGTGTTAATCAGTGAGACTCCCATAGGGTTCAGTCTTGATCAGTGAGACTCCCACAGGGTTCTGTGTTAATCAGTGAGACTCCCACTGGGTTCTGTGTTAATCAGTGAGACTCCCACAGGGTTCAGTGTTAATCGGTGAGACTCCCATAGGGTTCAGTGTTAATCAGTGAGACTCCCACAGGGTTCAATGTTAATCAGTGAGACTCCCACAGGGTTCAGTGTTAATCAGTGAGACTCCCATAGTGTTCAGTGTAAATCACTTAGACTCCCATTGGGTTCGGTGTTAATCAGTGAGACTCCCACAGGGTTCAGTGTTAATCAGTGAGACTCCCATTGGGTTCGGTGTTAATCAGTGAGACTCCCATAGGTTTCAGTGCTAATCAGTGAGATTCCCATAGGGTTCAGTGTTAATCAGTGAGACTCCCACAAGGTTCAGTGTTAATCAGTGAGACTCCCATAGTGTTCAGTGTAAATCACTGAGACTCCCATTGGGTTCAGTGTTCATCAGTGAGACTCCCATAGGGTTCAGTGTTAATTAGTGAGCCTCCCATAGGGTTTGGTTTTAATCAGTGAGACTCCAATAGGGTTCAGTGTTAATCAGTGAGACTCCCATAGGGTTCAGTGTTAATCAGTGAGACTCCCATAGGGTTCAGTGTTAATCAGTGAGACTCCCACAGGGTTCAGTGTTAATCAGTGAGACTCCCACAGGGTTCAGTGTTAATCAGTGAGACTCCCATAGTGTTCATTGTAAATCACTGAGACTCCCATTGGGTTCGGTGTTAATCAGTGAGACTCCCACAGGGTTCAGTGTTAATCAGTGAGACTCCCATAGGGTTCAGTATTAATCAGTGAGTCTCCCACCGGGTACAGTGTTAATCAGCGAGATTCCCATAGGGTTCAGTGTTAATCAGTGAGACTCCCACAGGGTTCAGTGTTAATCAGTGAGACTCCCATAGGGTTCAGTCTTAATCAGTGAGACTCCCATAGGGTTCAGTGTTAATCAGTGAGACTCCCACAGGGTTCAATGTTAATCAGTGAGACTCCCAAAGGGTTCTGTGTTAATCAGTGAGACTCCCACAGGGTTCAGTGTTAATCGGTGAGACTCCCATAGGGTTCAGTGTTAATCAGTGAGTCCCCCATAGTGTTCATTGTAAATCACTGAGACTCCCATTGGGTTCGGTGTTAATCAGTGAGACTCCCATAGGGTTCAGTGTTAATCAGTGAGACTCCCACAGGGTTCAGTGTTAATCAGTGAAACTCCCATTGGGTTCGGTGTTAATCAGTGAGACTCCGATAGGTTTCAGTGCTAATCAGTGAGATTCCCATAGGGTTCAGTGTTAATCAGTGAGACTCCCATAGGGTTCAATGTTAATCAGTGAGACTCCCACAGGGTTCAGTGTTAATCAGTGAGACTCCCACAGGGTTCAGTGTTAATCAGTGAGACTCCCACAGGGTTCAGTGTTAATCAGTGAGACTCCCATAGTGTTCATTGTAAATCACTGAGACTCCCATTGGGTTCGGTGTTAATCAGTGAGACTCCCACAGGGTTCAGTGTTAATCAGTGAGACTCCCATAGGGTTCAGTATTAATCAGTGAGTCTCCCACCGGGTACAGTGTTAATCAGCGAGATTCCCATAGGGTTCAGTGTTAATCAGTGAGACTCCCACAGGGTTCAGTGTTAATCAGTGAGACTCCCATAGGGTTCAGTCTTAATCAGTGAGACTCCCATAGGGTTCAGTGTTAATCAGTGAGACTCCCACAGGGTTCAATGTTAATCAGTGAGACTCCCAAAGGGTTCTGTGTTAATCAGTGAGACTCCCACAGGGTTCAGTGTTAATCGGTGAGACTCCCATAGGGTTCAGTGTTAATCAGTGAGTCCCCCATAGTGTTCATTGTAAATCACTGAGACTCCCATTGGGTTCGGTGTTAATCAGTGAGACTCCCATAGGGTTCAGTGTTAATCAGTGAGACTCCCACAGGGTTCAGTGTTAATCAGTGAAACTCCCATTGGGTTCGGTGTTAATCAGTGAGACTCCGATAGGTTTCAGTGCTAATCAGTGAGATTCCCATAGGGTTCAGTGTTAATCAGTGAGACTCCCATAGGGTTCAATGTTAATCAGTGAGACTCCCACAGGGTTCAGTGTTAATCAGTGAGACTCCCACAGGGTTCAGTGTTAATCAGTGAGACTCCCATAGTGTTCAGTGTAAATCACTGAGACTCCCATTGGGTTCGGTGTTAATCAGTGAGACTCCCATAGGGTTCAGTGTTAATCAGTGAGACTCCCATAGGGTTCAGTGTTAATCAGTGAGACTCCCACAGGGTTCAGTGTTAATCAGTGAGAATCCAATAGGGTTCAGTGTTAATCAGTGAGACTCCCATAGGGTTCAGTGTTAATCAGTGAGACTCCCACAGGGTTCAGTGTTAAACAGTGAGACTCCCACAGGGTTCTGTGTTAATCAGTGAGACTCCCACAGGGTTCAGTGTTAAACAGTGAGACTCCCATAGGGTTCAGTGTTAATCAGTGAGACTCCCATAGGGTTCGGTGTTAAACAGTGAGACTCCCACAGGGTGCAGTGTTAATCAGTGAGACTCCCACAGGGTTCAGTGTTAATCAGTGAGACTCCCATAGGGTTCAGTATTAATCAGTGAGTCTCCCACCGGGTTCAGTGTTAATCAGCGAGATTCCCATAGGGTTCAGTGTTAATCAGTGAGACTCCCACAGGGTTCAGTGTTAATCAATGAGACTCCCATAGGGTTCAGTGTTAATCAGTGAGACTCCCACAGGGTTCAATGTTAATCAGTGAGACTCCCACAGGGTTCTGTGTTAATCAGTGAGACTCCCACAGGGTTCAGTGTTAATCGGTGAGACTCCATTAGGGTTCAGTGTTAATCAGTGAGACTCCCATAGGATTCAGTGTTAATCAGTGAGACTCCAATAGTGTTCATTGTAAATCACTGAGACTCCCATTGGGTTCGGTGTTAATCAGTGAGACTCCCATAGGGTTCTGTGTTAATCAGTGAGACTCCCACAGGGTTCAGTGTTAAACAGTGAGACTCCCATAGGGTTCAGTGTTAATCAGTGAGACTCCCATAGGGTTCGGTGTTAAACAGTGAGACTCCCACAGGGTGCAGTGTTAATCAGTGAGTCTCCCACATGGTTCAGTGTTAATCAGTGAGACTCCCATAGGGTTCAGTATTAATCAGTGAGTCTCCCACTGGGTTCAGTGTTAATCAGCGAGATTCCCATAGGGTTCAGTGTTAATCAGTGAGACTCCCACAGGGTTCAGTGTTAATCAGTGAGACTCCCACAGGGTTCAATGTTAATCAGTGAGACTCCCACAGGGTTCTGTGTTAATCAGTGAGACCCCCACAGGGTTCAGTGTTAATCGGTGAGACTCCCTTAGGGTTCAGTGTTAATCAGTGAGACTCCCATAGGATTCAGTGTTAATCAGTGAGCCTCCCATAGTGTTCATTGTAAATCACTGAGACTCCCATTGGGTTCGGTGTTAATCAGTGAGACTCCCATAGGGTTCAGTGTTAATCAGTGAGACTCCCACAGGGTTCAGTGTTAATCAGTGAAACTCCCATTGGGTTTGGTGTTAATCAGTGAGACTCCCACAGGGTTCAGTGTTAAACAGTGAGACTCCCATAGGGTTCAGTGTTAATCAGTGAGACTCCCATAGGGTTCGGTGTTAAACAGTGAGACTCCCACAGGGTGCAGTGTTAATCAGTGAGACTCCCACAGGGTTCAGTGTTAATCAGTGAGACTCCCATAGGGTTCAGTATTAATCAGTGAGTCTCCCACCGGGTTCAGTGTTAATCAGCGAGATTCCCATAGGGTTCAGTGTTAATCAGTGAGACTCCCACAGGGTTCAGTGTTAATCAATGAGACTCCCATAGGGTTCAGTCTTAATCAGTGAGACTCCCATAGGGTTCAGTGTTAATCAGTGAGACTCCCACAGGGTTCAATGTTAATCAGTGAGACTCCCACAGGGTTCTGTGTTAATCAGTGAGACTCCCACAGGGTTCAGTGTTAATCGGTGAGACTCCATTAGGGTTCGGTGTTAATCAGTGAGACTCCCATAGGATTCAGTGTTAATCAGTGAGACTCCAATAGTGTTCATTGTAAATCACTGAGACTCCCATTGGGTTCGGTGTTAATCAGTGAGACTCCCATAGGGTTCTGTGTTAATCAGTGAGACTCCCACAGGGTTCAGTGTTAAACAGTGAGACTCCCATAGGGTTCAGTGTTAATCAGTGAGACTCCCATAGGGTTCGGTGTTAAACAGTGAGACTCCCACAGGGTGCAGTGTTAATCAGTGAGTCTCCCACATGGTTCAGTGTTAATCAGTGAGACTCCCATAGGGTTCAGTATTAATCAGTGAGTCTCCCACCGGGTTCAGTGTTAATCAGCGAGATTCCCATAGGGTTCAGTGTTAATCAGTGAGACTCCCACAGGGTTCAGTGTTAATCAGTGAGACTCCCACAGGGTTCAATGTTAATCAGTGAGACTCCCACAGGGTTCTGTGTTAATCAGCGAGACTCCCACAGGGTTCAGTGTTAATCGGTGAGACTCCCTTAGGGTTCAGTGTTAATCAGTGAGACTCCCATAGGATTCAGTGTTAATCAGTGAGCCTCCCATAGTGTTCATTGTAAATCACTGAGACTCCCATTGGGTTCGGTGTTAATCAGTGAGACTCCCATAGGGTTCAGTGTTAATCAGTGAGACTCCCACAGGGTTCAGTGTTAATCAGTGAAACTCCCATTGGGTTTGGTGTTAATCAGTGAGACTCCCATAGGGTTCAGTGTTAATCAGTGAGACTCCCATAGGGTTCAGTGTTAATCAGTGAGACTCCCATAGGGTTCAGTGTTAATCAGTGAGACTCCCACAGGTTCAGTGTTAATCAGTGAGACTCCCACAGGGTTCAGTGTTAATCAGTGAGACTCCCATAGTGTTCAGTGTAAATCACTGAGACTCCCATTGGGTTCGATGTTAATCAGTGAGACTCCCACAGGGTTCAGTGTTAATCAGTGAGACTCCCATAGGGTTCAGTGTTAATCAGTGAGACTCCCACAGGGTTCAGTGTTAATCAGTGAGACTCCAATAGGGTTCAGTGTTAATCAGTGAGACTCCCATAGGGTTCAGTGTTAATCAGTGAGACTCCCACAGGGTTCAGTGTTAATCAGTGAAACTCCCATTGGGTTCGGTGTTAATCAGTGAGACTCCCATAGGTTTCAGTGCTAATCAGTGAGATTCCCATAGGGTTCAGTGTTAATCAGTGAGACTCCCATAGGGTTCAATGTTAATCAGTGAGACTCCCACAGGGTTCAATGTTAATCAGTGAGACTCCCACAGGGTTCAGTGTTAATCAGTGAGACTCCCACAGGGTTCAGTGTTAATCAGTGAGACTCCCATAGTGTTCAGTGTAAATCACTGAGACTCCCATTGGGTTCGGTGTTAATCAGTGAGACTCCCTTAGGGTTCAGTGTTAATCAGTGAGACTCCCACAGGGTTCAGTGTTAATCAGTGAGACTCCCATAGGGTTCAGTGTTAATCAGTGAGACTCCCACAGGGTTCAATGTTAATCAGTGAGACTCCCACAGGGTTCTGTGTTAATCAGTGAGACTCCCACAGGGTTCAGTGTTAAACAGTGAGACTCCCATAGGGTTCAGTGTTAATCAGTGAGACTCCCATAGGGTTCGGTGTTAAACAGTGAGACTCCCACAGGGTGCAGTGTTAATCAGTGAGACTCCCACAGGGTTCAGTGTTAATCAGTGAGACTCCCATAGGGTTCAGTATTAATCAGTGAGTCTCCCACCGGGTTCAGTGTTAATCAGCGAGATTCCCATAGGGTTCAGTGTTAATCAGTGAGACTCCCACAGGGTTCAGTGTTAATCAATGAGACTCCCATAGGGTTCAGTCTTAATCAGTGAGACTCCCATAGGGTTCAGTGTTAATCAGTGAGACTCCCACAGGGTTCAATGTTAATCAGTGAGACTCCCACAGGGTTCTGTGTTAATCAGTGAGACTCCCACAGGGTTCAGTGTTAATCGGTGAGACTCCCTTAGGGTTCAGTGTTAATCAGTGAGACTCCCGTAGGATTCAGTGTTAATCAGTGAGACTCCCATAGTGTTCATTGTAAATCACTGAGACTCCCATTGGGTTCGGTGTTAATCAGTGAGACTCCCATAGGGTTCAGTGTTAATCAGTGAGACTCCCACAGGGTTCAGTGTTAATCAGTGAAACTCCCATTGGGTTCGGTGTTAATCAGTGAGACTCCCATAGGTTTCAGTGCTAATCAGTGAGATTCCCATAGGGTCCAGTGTTAATCAGTGAGACTCCCATAGGGTTCAATGTTAATCAGTGAGACTCCCACAGGGTTCAGTGTTAATCAGTGAGACTCCCACAGGGTTCAGTGTTAATCAGTGAGACTCCCATAGTGTTCAGTGTAAATCACTGAGACTCCCATTGGGTTCAGTGTTCATCAGTGAGACTCCCATAGGGTTCAGTGTTAATTAGTGAGACTCCCATAGGGTTTGGTGTTAATCAGTGAGACTCCCATAGGGTTCAGTGTTAATCAGTGAGACTCCCATAGGGTTCAGTGTTAATCAGTGAGACTCCCATAGGGTTCAGTGTTAAAATGTGAGACTCCCACAGGGTTCAGTGTTAATCAGTGAGACTCCCACAGGGTTCAGTGTTAATCAGTGAGACTCCCATAGTGTTCAGTGTAAATCACTGAGACTCCCATTGGGTTCAGTGTAAATCAGTGGGACTCCCACAGGGTTCAGTGTTAATCAGTGAGACTCCCATAGGGTTCAGTGTTAATCAGTGAGACTCCCACATGGTTCAGTGTTAATCAGTGAGACTCCAATAGGGTTCAGTGTTAATCAGTGAGACTCCCATAGGGTTCAGTGTTAATCAGTGAGACTCGCACAGGGTTCAGTGTTAATCAGTGAGACTCCCACAGGGTTCTGTGTTAATCAGTGAGACTCCCACAGGGTTCTGTGTTAATCAGTGAGACTCCCACAGGGTTCAGTGTTAATCGGTGAGACTCCCATAGGGTTCAGTGTTAATCAGTGAGACTCCCATAGGGTTCAGTGTTAATCAGTGAGACTCCCATAGTGTTCATTGTAAATCACTGAGACTCCCATTGGGTTCGGTGTTAATCAGTGAGACTCCCATAGGGTTCAGTGTTAATCAGTGAGACTCCCACAGGGTTCAGTGTTAATCAGTGAAACTCCCATTGGGTTCGGTGTTAATCAGTGAGACTCCCATAGGTTTCAGTGCTAATCAGTGAGATTCCCATAGGGTTCAGTGTTAATCAGTGAGACTCCCATAGGGTTCAATGTTAATCAGTGAGACTCCCACAGGGTTCAGTGTTAATCAGTGAGACTCCCATAGTGTTCAGTGTAAATCACTGAGACTCCCATTGGGTTCAGTGTTCATCAGTGAGACTCCCATAGGGTTCAGTGTTAATTAGTGAGACTCCCATAGGGTTTGGTGTTAATCAGTGAGACTCCCATAGGGTTCAGTGTTAATCAATGAGACTCCCATAGGGTTCAGTGTTAATCAGTGAGACTCCCATAGGGTTCAGTGTTAATCAGTGAGACTCCCACAGGGTTCAGTGTTAATCAGTGAGACTCCCACAGGGTTCAGTGTTAATCAGTGAGACTCCCATAGTGTTCAGTGTAAATCACTGAGACTCCCATTGGGTTCGGTGTTAATCAGTGAGACTCCCACAGGGTTCAGTGTTAATCAGTGAGACTCCCATAGGGTTCAGTATTAATCAGTGAGTCTCCCACCGGGTTCAGTGTTAATCAGCGAGATTCCCATAGGGTTCAGTGTTAATCAGTAAGACTCCCACAGGGTTCAGTGTTAATCAGTGAGACTCCCACAAGGTTCTGTGTTAATCAGTGAGATTCCCATAGGGTTCAGTGTTAATCAGTGAGACTCCCATAGGGTTCAGTATTAATCAGTGAGACTCCCACAGGGTTCTGTGTTAATCAGTGAGACTCCCACAGGGTTCTGTGTTAATCAGTGAGACTCCCACAGGGTTCAGTGTTAATCGGTGAGACTCCCATAGGGTTCAGTGTTAATCAGTGAGACTCCCATAGGGTTCAGTGTTAATCAGTGAGACTCCCATAGTGTTCATTGTAAATCACTGAGGCTCCCATTGGGTTCGGTGTTAATCAGTGAGACTCCCATAGGGTTCAGTGTTAATCAGTGAGACTCCCACAGGGTTCAGTGTTAATCAGTGAAACTCCCATTGGGTTCGGTGTTAATCAGTGAGACTCCCATAGGTTTCAGTGCTAATCAGTGAGATTCCCATAGGGTTCAGTGTTAATCAGTGAGACTCCCATAGGGTTCAATGTTAATCAGTGAGACTCCCACAGGGTTCAGTGTTAATCAGTGAGACTCCCACAAGGTTCAGTGTTAATCAGTGAGACTCCCATAGTGTTCAGTGTAAATCACTGAGACTCCCATTGGGTTCAGTGTTCATCAGTGAGACTCCCATAGGGTTCAGTGTTAATTAGTGAGACTCCCATAGGGTTTGGTGTTAATCAGTGAGACTCCCATAGGGTTCTGTGTTAATCAGTGAGACTCCCATAGGGTTCAGTGTTAATCAGTGAGACTCCCATAGGGTTCAGTGTTAATCAGTGAGACTCCCACAGGGTTCAGTGTTAATCAGTGAGACTCCCACAGGGTTCAGTGTTAATCAGTGAGACTCCCATAGTGTTCAGTGTAAATCACTGAGACTCCCATTGGGTTCGGTGTTAATCAGTGAGACTCCCACAGGGTTCAGTGTTAATCAGTGAGACTCCCATAGGGTTCAGTATTAATCAGTGAGTCTCCCTCCGGGTTCAGTGTTAATCAGCGAGATTCCCATAGGGTTCAGTGTTAATCAGTGAGACTCCCACAGGGTTCAGTGTTAATCAGTGAGACTCCCATAGGGTTCAGTCTTAATCAGTGAGACTCCCATAGGGTTCAGTGTTAATCAGTGAGACTCCCACAGGGTTCAATGTTAATCAGTGAGACTCCCACAGGGTTCTGTGTTAATCAGTGAGACTCCCACAGGGTTCAGTGTTAATCGGTGAGACTCCCATAGGGTTCAGTGTTAATCAGTGAGTCCCCCATAGTGTTCATTGTAAATCACTGAGACTCCCATTGGGTTTGGTGTTAATCAGTGAGACTCCCATAGGGTTCAGTGTTAATCAGTGAGACTCCCACAGGGTTCAGTGTTAATCAGTGAGATTCCCATAGGGTTCAGTGTTAATCAGTGAGACTCCCATAGGGTTCAATGTTAATCAGTGAGACTCCCACAGGGTTCAGTGTTAATCAGTGAGACTCCCACAGGGTTCAGTGTTAATCAGTGAGACTCCCATAGTGTTCAGTGTAAATCACTGAGACTCCCATTGGGTTCGGTGTTAATCAGTGAGACTTCCATAGGGTTCAGTGTTAATCAGTGAGACTCCCATAGGGTTCGGTGTTAATCAGTGAAACTCCCAGAGGGTTCAGTGTTAATCAGTGAGACTCCCATAGGGTTCAGTCTTAATCAGTGAGACTCCCACAGGGTTCTGTGTTAATCAGTGAGACTCCCACTGGGTTCTGTGTTAATCAGTGAGACTCCCACAGGGTTCAGTGTTAATCGGTGAGACTCCCATAGGGTTCAGTGTTAATCAGTGAGACTCCCATAGGGTTCAGTGTTAATCAGTGAGACTTCCACAGGGTTCAGTGTTAATCAGTGAGAATCCAATAGGGTTCAGTGTTAATCAGTGAGACTCCCATAGGGTTCAGTGTTAATCAGTGAGACTCCCACAGGGTTCAGTGTTAATCAGTGAGACTCCCACAGGGTTCTGTGTTAATCAGTGAGACTCCCACAGGGTTCAGTGTTAATCAGTGAGACTCCCATAGGGTTCAGTGTTAATCAATGAGACTCCCATAGGGTTCGGTGTTAAACAGTGAGACTCCCACAGGGTTCAGTGTTAATCAATGAGACTCCCATAGGTTTCAGTCTTAATCAGTGAGACTCCCATAGGGTTCAGTGTTAATCAGTGAGACTCCCACAGGGTTCAATGTTAATCAGTGAGACTCCCACAGGGTTCTGTGTTAATCAGTGAGACTCCCACAGGGTTCAGTGTTAATCGGTGAGACTCCCTTAGGGTTCAGTGTTAATCAGTGAGACTCCCATAGGATTCAGTGTTAATCAGTGAGACTCCCATAGTGTTCATTGTAAATCACTGAGACTCCCATTGGGTTCGGTGTTAATCAGTGAGACTCCCATAGGGTTCAGTGTTAATCAGTGAGACTCCCACAGGGTTCAGTGTTAATCAGTGAGACTCCCACAGGGTTCAGTGTTAATCAGTGAGACTCCCATAGTGTTCAGTGTAAATCACTGAGACTCCCATTGGGTTCAGTGTTCATCAGTGAGACTCCCATAGGGTTCAGTGTTAATTAGTGAGACTCCCATAGGGTTTGGTGTTAATCAGTGAGACTCCCATAGGGTTCAGTGTTAATCAGTGAGACTCCCATAGGGTTCAGTGTTAATCAGTGAGACTCCCATAGGGTTCAGTGTTAATCAGTGAGACTCCCACAGGGTTCAGTGTTAATCAGTGAGACTCCCACAGGGTTCAGTGTTAATCAGTGAGACTCCCATAGTGTTCAGTGTAAATCACTGAGACTCCCATTGGGTTCGGTGTTAATCAGTGAGACTCCCACAGAGTTCAGTGTTAATCAGTGAGACTCCCATAGGGTTCAGTGTTAATCACTGAGACTCCCACAGGGTTCAGTGTTAATCAGTGAGACTCCCATAGGTTTCAGTGCTAATCAGTGAGATTCCCATAGGGTTCAGTGTTAATCAGTGAGACTCCCATAGGGTTCAATGTTAATCAGTGAGACTCCCACAGGGTTCAGTGTTAATCAGTAAGACTCCCACAAGATTCAGTGTTAATCATTGAGACTCCCATAGTGTTCAGTGTAAATCACTGAGACTCCCATTGGGTTCAGTGTTCATCAGTGAGACTCCCATAGGGTTCAGTGTTAATTAGTGAGACTCCCATAGGGTTTGGTGTTAATCAGTGAGACTCCCATAGGGTTCAGTGTTAATCAGTGAGACTCCCATAGGGTTCAGTGTCAATCAGTGAGACTCCCACAGGGTTCAGTGTTAATCATTGAGACTCCCACAGGGTTCAGTGTTAATCAGTGAGACTCCCATAGTGTTCAGTGTAAATCACTGAGAATCCCATTGGGTTCGGTGTTAATCAGTGAGACTCCCACAGGGTTCAGTGTTAATCAGTGAGACTCCCATAGGGTTCAATGTTAATCAGTGAGACTCCCACAGGCTTCATTGTTAATCAGTGAGACTCCAATAGGGTTCAGTGTTAATCAGTGAGACTCCCATAGGGTTCAGTGTTAATCAGTGAGACTCGCACAGGGTTCAGTGTTAATCAGTGAGACTCCCACAGGGTTCAGTGTTAATCAGTGAGACTCCAATAGGGTTCAGTGTTAATCAGTGAGACTACCATAGGGTTCAGTGTTAATCAGTGAGACTCGCACAGGGTTCAGTGTTAATCAGTGAGACTCCCACAGGGTTCAGTGTTAATCAGTGAGACTCCCATAGGGTTCAGTATTAATCAGTGAGACTCCCACCGGGTTCAGTGTTAATCAGCAAGATTCCCATAGGGTGCAGTGTTAATCAGTGAGACTCCCACAGGGTCCGGTGTTAATCAGTGAGACTCCCATAGGGTTCAGTGTTAATCAGTGAGACTCCCATAGGGTTCAGTGTTAATCAATGAGACTCCCATAGGGTTCAGTGTTTATCAGTGAGACTCCCATAGGGTTCAGTGTTAATCAGTGAGACTCCCATAGCGTTCAGTGTTAATCAGTGAGACTCCCACAGGGTTCAGTGTTAATCAGTGAGACTCCCACAGGGTTCAGTGTTAATCAGTGAGACTCCCACAGGGTTCAGTGTTAATCAGTGAGTCTCCCACCGGGTTCAGTGTTAATCAGCGAGATTCCCATAGGGTTCAGTGTTAATCAGTAAGACTCCCACAGGGTTCAGTGTTAATCAGTGAGACTCCCACAAGGTTCTGTGTTAATCAGTGAGATTCCCATAGGGTTCAGTGTTAATCAGTGAGACTCCCATAGGGTTCAGTATTAATCAGTGAGACTCCCACAGGGTTCTGTGTTAATCAGTGAGACTCCCACAGGGTTCTGTGTTAATCAGTGAGACTCCCACAGGGTTCAGTGTTAATCGGTGAGACTCCCATAGGGTTCAGTGTTAATCAGTGAGACTCCCATAGGGTTCAGTGTTAATCAGTGAGACTCCCATAGTGTTCATTGTAAATCACTGAGGCTCCCATTGGGTTCGGTGTTAATCAGTGAGACTCCCATAGGGTTCAGTGTTAATCAGTGAGACTCCCACAGGGTTCAGTGTTAATCAGTGAAACTCCCATTGGGTTCGGTGTTAATCAGTGAGACTCCCATAGGTTTCAGTGCTAATCAGTGAGATTCCCATAGGGTTCAGTGTTAATCAGTGAGACTCCCATAGGGTTCAATGTTAATCAGTGAGACTCCCACAGGGTTCAGTGTTAATCAGTGAGACTCCCACAAGGTTCAGTGTTAATCAGTGAGACTCCCATAGTGTTCAGTGTAAATCACTGAGACTCCCATTGGGTTCAGTGTTCATCAGTGAGACTCCCATAGGGTTCAGTGTTAATTAGTGAGACTCCCATAGGGTTTGGTGTTAATCAGTGAGACTCCCATAGGGTTCTGTGTTAATCAGTGAGACTCCCATAGGGTTCAGTGTTAATCAGTGAGACTCCCATAGGGTTCAGTGTTAATCAGTGAGACTCCCACAGGGTTCAGTGTTAATCAGTGAGACTCCCACAGGGTTCAGTGTTAATCAGTGAGACTCCCATAGTGTTCAGTGTAAATCACTGAGACTCCCATTGGGTTCGGTGTTAATCAGTGAGACTCCCACAGGGTTCAGTGTTAATCAGTGAGACTCCCATAGGGTTCAGTATTAATCAGTGAGTCTCCCTCCGGGTTCAGTGTTAATCAGCGAGATTCCCATAGGGTTCAGTGTTAATCAGTGAGACTCCCACAGGGTTCAGTGTTAATCAGTGAGACTCCCATAGGGTTCAGTCTTAATCAGTGAGACTCCCATAGGGTTCAGTGTTAATCAGTGAGACTCCCACAGGGTTCAATGTTAATCAGTGAGACTCCCACAGGGTTCTGTGTTAATCAGTGAGACTCCCACAGGGTTCAGTGTTAATCGGTGAGACTCCCATAGGGTTCAGTGTTAATCAGTGAGTCCCCCATAGTGTTCATTGTAAATCACTGAGACTCCCATTGGGTTTGGTGTTAATCAGTGAGACTCCCATAGGGTTCAGTGTTAATCAGTGAGACTCCCACAGGGTTCAGTGTTAATCAGTGAGATTCCCATAGGGTTCAGTGTTAATCAGTGAGACTCCCATAGGGTTCAATGTTAATCAGTGAGACTCCCACAGGGTTCAGTGTTAATCAGTGAGACTCCCACAGGGTTCAGTGTTAATCAGTGAGACTCCCATAGTGTTCAGTGTAAATCACTGAGACTCCCATTGGGTTCGGTGTTAATCAGTGAGACTCCCACAGGGTTCAGTGTTAATCAGTGAGACTTCCACAGGGTTCAGTGTTAATCAGTGAGAATCCAATAGGGTTCAGTGTTAATCAGTGAGACTCCCATAGGGTTCAGTGTTAATCAGTGAGACTCCCACAGGGTTCAGTGTTAATCAGTGAGACTCCCACAGGGTTCTGTGTTAATCAGTGAGACTCCCACAGGGTTCAGTGTTAATCAGTGAGACTCCCATAGGGTTCAGTGTTAATCAATGAGACTCCCATAGGGTTCGGTGTTAAACAGTGAGACTCCCACAGGGTTCAGTGTTAATCAATGAGACTCCCATAGGTTTCAGTCTTAATCAGTGAGACTCCCATAGGGTTCAGTGTTAATCAGTGAGACTCCCACAGGGTTCAATGTTAATCAGTGAGACTCCCACAGGGTTCTGTGTTAATCAGTGAGACTCCCACAGGGTTCAGTGTTAATCGGTGAGACTCCCTTAGGGTTCAGTGTTAATCAGTGAGACTCCCATAGGATTCAGTGTTAATCAGTGAGACTCCCATAGTGTTCATTGTAAATCACTGAGACTCCCATTGGGTTCGGTGTTAATCAGTGAGACTCCCATAGGGTTCAGTGTTAATCATTGAGACTCCCACAGGGTTCAGTGTTAATCAGTGAGACTCCCACAGGGTTCAGTGTTAATCAGTGAGACTCCCATAGTGTTCAGTGTAAATCACTGAGACTCCCATTGGGTTCAGTGTTCATCAGTGAGACTCCCATAGGGTTCAGTGTTAATTAGTGAGACTCCCATAGGGTTTGGTGTTAATCAGTGAGACTCCCATAGGGTTCAGTGTTAATCAGTGAGACTCCCATAGGGTTCAGTGTTAATCAGTGAGACTCCCATAGGGTTCTGTGTTAATCAGTGAGACTCCCACAGGGTTCAGTGTTAATCGGTGAGACTCCCACAGGGTTCAGTGTTAATCAGTGAGACTCCCATAGGATTCAGTGTTAATCAGTGAGACTCCCATAGTGTTCATTGTAAATCACTGAGACTCCCATTGGGTTCGGTGTTAATCAGTGAGACTCCCATAGGGTTCAGTGTTAATCATTGAGACTCCCACAGGGTTCAGTGTTAATCAGTGAGACTCCCACAGGGTTCAGTGTTAATCAGTGAGACTCCCATAGTGTTCAGTGTAAATCACTGAGACTCCCATTGGGTTCAGTGTTCATCAGTGAGACTCCCATAGGGTTCAGTGTTAATTAGTGAGACTCCCATAGGGTTTGGTGTTAATCAGTGAGACTCCCATAGGGTTCAGTGTTAATCAGTGAGACTCCCATAGGGTTCAGTGTTAATCAGTGAGACTCGCACAGGGTTCAGTGTTAATCAGTGAGACTCCCACAGGGTTCAGTGTTAATCAGTGAGACTCCAATAGGGTTCAGTGTTAATCAGTGAGACTACCATAGGGTTCAGTGTTAATCAGTGAGACTCGCACAGGGTTCAGTGTTAATCAGTGAGACTCCCACAGGGTTCAGTGTTAATCAGTGAGACTCCCATAGGGTTCAGTATTAATCAGTGAGACTCCCACCGGGTTCAGTGTTAATCAGCAAGATTCCCATAGGGTGCAGTGTTAATCAGTGAGACTCCCACAGGGTCCGGTGTTAATCAGTGAGACTCCCATAGGGTTCAGTGTTAATCAGTGAGACTCCCATAGGGTTCAGTGTTAATCAATGAGACTCCCATAGGGTTCAGTGTTTATCAGTGAGACTCCCATAGGGTTCAGTGTTAATCAGTGAGACTCCCATAGCGTTCAGTGTTAATCAGTGAGACTCCCACAGGGTTCAGTGTTAATCAGTGAGACTCCCACAGGGTTCAGTGTTAATCAGTGAGACTCCCACAGGGTTCAGTGTTAATCAGTGAGACTCCCACAGGGCTCAGTGTTAATCAGTGAGACTCCCACAGGGCTCAGTGTTAATCAGTGAGACTCCCATAGGGTTCAGTGTTAATCAGTGAGACTCCCACAGGGTTCAGTGTTAATCAGTGAGACTCCAATAGGGTTCAGTGTTAATCAGTGAGACTCCCATTGGGTTCGGTGTTAATCAGTGAGACTCCCACAGAGTTCAGTGTTAATCAGTGAGACTCCCATAGGGTTCAGTGTTAATCAGTGAGACTCCCATAGGGTTCAGTGTTAATCAATGAGACTCCCATAGGGTTCAGTGTTTATCAGTGAGACTCCCATAGGGTTCAGTGTTAATCAGTGAGACTCCCATAGCGTTCAGTGTTAATCAGTGAGACTCCCACAGGGTTCAGTGTTAATCAGTGAGACTCCCACAGGGTTCAGTGTTAATCAGTGAGACTCCCACAGGGTTCAGTGTTAATCAGTGAGACTCCCACAGGGCTCAGTGTTAATCAGTGAGACTCCCACAGGGCTCAGTGTTAATCAGTGAGACTCCCATAGGGTTCGGTGTTAATCAGTGAGACTCCCATAGGGTTCAGTGTTAATCAGTGAGACTCCCACAGGGTTCAGTGTTAATCAGTGAGACTCCCACAGGGTTCAGTGTTAATCAGTGAGACTCCCATAGTGTTCAGTGTAAATCACTGAGACTCCCATTGGGTTCAGTGTTCATCAGTGAGACTCCCATAGGGTTCAGTGTTAATTAGTGAGACTCCCATAGGGTTTGGTGTTAATCAGTGAGACTCCCATAGGGTTCAGTGTTAATCAGTGAGACTCCCATAGGGTTCAGTGTTAATCAGTGAGACTCCCATAGGGTTCAGTGTTAATCAGTGAGACTCCCACAGGGTTCAGTGTTAATCAGTGAGACTCCCACAGGGTTCAGTGTTAATCAGTGAGACTCCCATAGTGTTCAGTGTAAATCACTGAGACTCCCATTGGGTTCGGTGTTAATCAGTGAGACTCCCACAGAGTTCAGTGTTAATCAGTGAGACTCCCATAGGGTTCAGTGTTAATCAGTGAGACTCCCACAGGGTTCAGTGTTAATCAGTGAGACTCCCATAGGTTTCAGTGCTAATCAGTGAGATTCCCATAGGGTTCAGTGTTAATCAGTGAGACTCCCATAGGGTTCAATGTTAATCAGTGAGACTCCCACAGGGTTCAGTGTTAATCAGTAAGACTCCCACAAGATTCAGTGTTAATCAGTGAGACTCCCATAGTGTTCAGTGTAAATCACTGAGACTCCCATTGGGTTCAGTGTTCATCAGTGAGACTCCCATAGGGTTCAGTGTTAATTAGTGAGACTCCCATAGGGTTTGGTGTTAATCAGTGAGACTCCCATAGGGTTCAGTGTTAATCAGTGAGACTCCCATAGGGTTCAGTGTTAATCAGTGAGACTCCCATAGGGTTCAGTGTTAGTCAGTGAGACTCCCACAGGGTTCAGTGTTAATCAGTGAGACTCCCACAGGGTTCAGTGTTAATCAGTGAGACTCCCATAGTGTTCAGTGTAAATCACTGAGACTCCCATTGGGTTCGGTGTTAATCAGTGAGACTCCCACAGGGTTCAGTGTTAATCAGTGAGACTCCCATAGGGTTCAATGTTAATCAGTGAGACTCCCATAGGGTTCAGTGTTAATCAGTGAGACTCGCACAGGGTTCAGTGTTAATCAGTGAGACTCCCACAGGGTTCAGTGTTAATCAGTGAGACTCCAATAGGGTTCAGTGTTAATCAGTGAGACTCCCATAGGGTTCAGTGTTAATCAGTGAGACTCGCACAGGGTTCAGTGTTAATCAGTGAGACTCCCACAGGGTTCTGTGTTAATCAGTGAGACTCCCACAGGGTTCAGTGTTAATCAGTGAGACTCCCATAGGGTTCAGTGTTAATCCGTGAGACTCCCATAGGGTTCGGTGTTAATCAGTGAGACTCCCACAGGGTTCAGTGTTAATCAGTGAGACTCCCATAGGGTTCAGTGTTAATCAGTGAGACTCCCACAGGGTTCAGTGTTTATCAGTGAGACTCCCATAGGGTTCAGTGTTAATCAGTGAGACTCCCATAGGGTTCAGTGTTAATCAGTGAGACTCCCACAGGGTTCAATGTTAATCAGTGAGACTCCCACAGGGTTCAGTGTTAATCAGTGAGACTCCCACAGGGTTCAGTGTTAATCAGTGAGACTCCCACAGGGCTCAGTGTTAATCAGTGAGACTCCCATAGGGTTCAGTGTTTATCAGTGAGACTCCCATAGGGTCTAGTGTTAATCAGTGAGACTCCCACAGGGTTCAGTGTTAATCAGTGAGTCTCCCACAGGGTTCAGTGTTAATCAGTGAGATTCCCACAGGGTTCAGTGTTAATCAGTGAGACTCCCACAGGGCTCAGTGTTAATCAGTGAGACTCCCACAGGGCTCAGTGTTAATCAGTGAGACTCCCATAGGGTTCAGTGTTTATCAGTGAAACTCCCATAGGGTTCAGTGTTAATCAGTGGGGCTCCCACAGGGTTCGGTGTTAATCAGTGAGACTCCCATAGGGTTCAGTGTGAATCAGTCAGACTCCCTCAGGGTTCAGTGTTAATCAATGAGACACCCATTGGGTTCGGTGTTAATCAGTGAAACTCCCATAGGGTTCAGTGCTAATCAGTGATATTCCCATAGGGTTCAGTGTTAATCAGTGAGACTCCCATAGGGTTCAGTGTTAATCAGTGAGACTCCCACAGGGTTCAGTGTTAATCAGTGATACTCCTATAGGGTTCAGTGTTAATTAGTGAGACTCCCATAGGGTTCAGTGTTAATCAGTGAGACTCCCACAGGGTTCAGTGTTAATCAGTGAGACTCCCATAGGGTTCAGTATTAATCAGTGAGACTCCCACCGGGTTCAGTGTTAATCAGCAAGATTCCCATAGGGTGCAGTGTTAATCAGTGAGACTCCCACAGGGTCTGGTGTTAATCAGTGAGACTCCCATAGGGTTCAGTGTTAATCAGTGAGACTCCCATAGGGTTCAGTGTTAATCAATGAGACTCCCATAGGGTTCAGTGTTTATCAGTGAGACTCCCATAGGGTTCAGTGTTAATCAGTGAGACTCCCATAGGGTTCAGTGTTAATCAGTGAGACTCCCACAGGGTTCAGTGTTAATCAGTGAGACTCCCACAGGGTTCAGTGTTAATCAGTGAGACTCCCACAGGGTTCAGTGTTAATCAGTGAGACTCCCACAGGGCTCAGTGTTAATCAGTGAGACTCCCACAGGGCTCAGTGTTAATCAGTGAGACTCCCATAGGGTTCAGTGTTTATCAGTGAGACTCCCATAGGGTTCAGTGTTAATCAGTGGGGCTCCCACAGGGTTCGGTGTTAATCAGTGAGACTCCCATAGGGTTCAGTGTTAATCAGTCAGACTCCCTCAGGGTTCAGTGTTAATCAATGAGACACCCATTGGGTTCAGTGTTAATCAGTGAGACTCCCATAGGGTTCAGTGCTATTCAGTGATATTCCCATAGGGTTCAGTGTTAATCAGTGAGACTCCCATAGGGTTCAGTGTTAATCAGTGAGACTCCCATAGGGTTCAGTGTTAATCAGTGAGACTCCCACAGGGTTCAGTGTTAATCAGTGAGACTCCCATAGGGTTCAGTGTTAATCAGTGAGACTCCCATAGGGTTCAGTGTTAATCAGTGAGACTCCCACAGGGTTCAGTGTTAATCAGTGAGACTCCAATAGGGTTCAGTGTTAATCAGTGAGACTCCCATAGGGTTCAGTGTTAATCAGTGAGACCGCACAGGGTTCAGTGTTAATCAGTGAGACTCCCACAGGGTACAGTGTTAATCAGTGAGACTCCAATAGGGTTCAGTGTTAATCAGTGAGACTCCCATAGGGTTCAGTGTTAATCAGTGAGACTCGCACAGGGTTCAGTGTTAATCAGTGAGACTCCCACAGGGTTCTGTGTTAATCAGTGAGACTCCCACAGGGTTCAGTGTTAATCAGTGAGACTCCCATAGGGTTCAGTGTTAATCCGTGAGACTCCCATAGGGTTCGGTGTTAATCAGTGAGACTCCCACAGGGTTCAGTGTTAATCAGTGAGACTCCCATAGGGTTCAATGTTAATCAGTGAGACTCCCACAGGGTTCAGTGTTTATCAGTGAGACTCCCATAGGGTTCAGTGTTAATCAGTGAGACTCCCATAGGGTTCAGTGTTAATCAGTGAGACTCCCACAGGGTTCAGTGTTAATCAGTGAGACTCCCATAGGTTTCAGTGCTAATCAGTGAGATTCCCATAGGGTTCAGTGTTAATCAGTGAGACTCCCATAGGGTTCAATGTTAATCAGTGAGACTCCCACAGGGTTCAGTGTTAATCAGTAAGACTCCCACAAGATTCAGTGTTAATCAGTGAGACTCCCATAGTGTTCAGTGTAAATCACTGAGACTCCCATTGGGTTCAGTGTTCATCAGTGAGACTCCCATAGGGTTCAGTGTTAATTAGTGAGACTCCCATAGGGTTTGGTGTTAATCAGTGAGACTCCCATAGGGTTCAGTGTTAATCAGTGAGACTCCCATAGGGTTCAGTGTTAATCAGTGAGACTCCCATAGGGTTCAGTGTTAGTCAGTGAGACTCCCACAGGGTTCAGTGTTAATCAGTGAGACTCCCACAGGGTTCAGTGTTAATCAGTGAGACTCCCATAGTGTTCAGTGTAAATCACTGAGACTCCCATTGGGTTCGGTGTTAATCAGTGAGACTCCCACAGGGTTCAGTGTTAATCAGTGAGACTCCCATAGGGTTCAATGTTAATCAGTGAGACTCCCATAGGGTTCAGTGTTAATCAGTGAGACTCGCACAGGGTTCAGTGTTAATCAGTGAGACTCCCACAGGGTTCAGTGTTAATCAGTGAGACTCCAATAGGGTTCAGTGTTAATCAGTGAGACTCCCATAGGGTTCAGTGTTAATCAGTGAGACTCGCACAGGGTTCAGTGTTAATCAGTGAGACTCCCACAGGGTTCTGTGTTAATCAGTGAGACTCCCACAGGGTTCAGTGTTAATCAGTGAGACTCCCATAGGGTTCAGTGTTAATCCGTGAGACTCCCATAGGGTTCGGTGTTAATCAGTGAGACTCCCACAGGGTTCAGTGTTAATCAGTGAGACTCCCATAGGGTTCAGTGTTAATCAGTGAGACTCCCACAGGGTTCAGTGTTTATCAGTGAGACTCCCATAGGGTTCAGTGTTAATCAGTGAGACTCCCATAGGGTTCAGTGTTAATCAGTGAGACTCCCACAGGGTTCAATGTTAATCAGTGAGACTCCCACAGGGTTCAGTGTTAATCAGTGAGACTCCCACAGGGTTCAGTGTTAATCAGTGAGACTCCCACAGGGCTCAGTGTTAATCAGTGAGACTCCCATAGGGTTCAGTGTTTATCAGTGAGACTCCCATAGGGTCTAGTGTTAATCAGTGAGACTCCCACAGGGTTCAGTGTTAATCAGTGAGTCTCCCACAGGGTTCAGTGTTAATCAGTGAGACTCCCACAGGGTTCAGTGTTAATCAGTGAGACTCCCACAGGGCTCAGTGTTAATCAGTGAGACTCCCACAGGGCTCAGTGTTAATCAGTGAGACTCCCATAGGGTTCAGTGTTTATCAGTGAAACTCCCATAGGGTTCAGTGTTAATCAGTGGGGCTCCCACAGGGTTCGGTGTTAATCAGTGAGACTCCCATAGGGTTCAGTGTGAATCAGTCAGACTCCCTCAGGGTTCAGTGTTAATCAATGAGACACCCATTGGGTTCGGTGTTAATCAGTGAAACTCCCATAGGGTTCAGTGCTAATCAGTGATATTCCCATAGGGTTCAGTGTTAATCAGTGAGACTCCCATAGGGTTCAGTGTTAATCAGTGAGACTCCCACAGGGTTCAGTGTTAATCAGTGATACTCCCATAGGGTTCAGTGTTAATTAGTGAGACTCCCATAGGGTTCAGTGTTAATCAGTGAGACTCCCACAGGGTTCAGTGTTAATCAGTGAGACTCCCATAGGGTTCAGTATTAATCAGTGAGACTCCCACCGGGTTCAGTGTTAATCAGCAAGATTCCCATAGGGTGCAGTGTTAATCAGTGAGACTCCCACAGGGTCTGGTGTTAATCAGTGAGACTCCCATAGGGTTCAGTGTTAATCAGTGAGACTCCCATAGGGTTCAGTGTTAATCAATGAGACTCCCATAGGGTTCAGTGTTTATCAGTGAGACTCCCATAGGGTTCAGTGTTAATCAGTGAGACTCCCATAGGGTTCAGTGTTAATCAGTGAGACTCCCACAGGGTTCAGTGTTAATCAGTGAGACTCCCACAGGGTTCAGTGTTAATCAGTGAGACTCCCACAGGGTTCAGTGTTAATCAGTGAGACTCCCACAGGGCTCAGTGTTAATCAGTGAGACTCCCACAGGGCTCAGTGTTAATCAGTGAGACTCCCATAGGGTTCAGTGTTTATCAGTGAGACTCCCATAGGGTTCAGTGTTAATCAGTGGGGCTCCCACAGGGTTCGGTGTTAATCAGTGAGACTCCCATAGGGTTCAGTGTTAATCAGTCAGACTCCCTCAGGGTTCAGTGTTAATCAATGAGACACCCATTGGGTTCAGTGTTAATCAGTGAGACTCCCATAGGGTTCAGTGCTATTCAGTGATATTCCCATAGGGTTCAGTGTTAATCAGTGAGACTCCCATAGGGTTCAGTGTTAATCAGTGAGACTCCCATAGGGTTCAGTGTTAATCAGTGAGACTCCCACAGGGTTCAGTGTTAATCAGTGAGACTCCCATAGGGTTCAGTGTTAATCAGTGAGACTCCCATAGGGTTCAGTGTTAATCAGTGAGACTCCCACAGGGTTCAGTGTTAATCAGTGAGACTCCAATAGGGTTCAGTGTTAATCAGTGAGACTCCCATAGGGTTCAGTGTTAATCAGTGAGACCGCACAGGGTTCAGTGTTAATCAGTGAGACTCCCACAGGGTACAGTGTTAATCAGTGAGACTCCAATAGGGTTCAGTGTTAATCAGTGAGACTCCCATAGGGTTCAGTGTTAATCAGTGAGACTCGCACAGGGTTCAGTGTTAATCAGTGAGACTCCCACAGGGTTCTGTGTTAATCAGTGAGACTCCCACAGGGTTCAGTGTTAATCAGTGAGACTCCCATAGGGTTCAGTGTTAATCCGTGAGACTCCCATAGGGTTCGGTGTTAATCAGTGAGACTCCCACAGGGTTCAGTGTTAATCAGTGAGACTCCCATAGGGTTCAATGTTAATCAGTGAGACTCCCACAGGGTTCAGTGTTTATCAGTGAGACTCCCATAGGGTTCAGTGTTAATCAGTGAGACTCCCATAGGGTTCAGTGTTAATCAGTGAGACTCCCACAGGGTTCAGTGTTAATCAGTGAGACTCCCACAGGGTTCAGTGTTAATCAGTGAGTCTCCCACAGGGTTCAGTGTTAATCAGTGAGACTCCCACAGGGTTCAGTGTTAATCAGTGAGACTCCCACAGGGCTCAGTGTTAATCAGTGAGACTCCCACAGGGCTCAGTGTTAATCAGTGAGACTCCCATAGGGTTCAGTGTTTATCAGTGAGACTCCCATAGGGTTCATTGTTAATCAGTGGGGCTCCCACAGGGTTCGGTGTTAATCAGTGAGACTCCCATAGGGTTCAGTGTTAATCAGTCAGACTCCCTCAGGGTTCAGTGTTAATCAATGAGACACCCATTGGGTTCGGTGTTAATCAGTGAAACTCCCATAGGGTTCAGTGCTAATCAGTGATATTCCCATAGGGTTCAGTGTTAATCAGTGAGACTCCCATAGGGTTCAGTGTTAATCAGTGAGACTCCCACAGGGTTCAGTGTTAATCAGTGAGACTCCCACAGGGTTCAGTGTTAATCAGTGATACTCCCATAGGGTTCAGTGTTAATTAGTGAGACTCCCATAGGGTTCAGTGTTAATCAGTGAGACTCCCACAGGGTTAAGTGTTAATCAGTGAGACTCCCATAGGGTTCAGTATTAATCAGTGAGACTCCCACCGGGTTCAGTGTTAATCAGCAAGATTCCCATAGGGTGCAGTGTTAATCAGTGAGACTCCCACAGGGTCCGGTGTTAATCAGTGAGACTCCCATAGGGTTCAGTGTTAATCAGTGAGACTCCCATAGGGTTCAGTGTTAATCAATGAGACTCCCATAGGGTTCAGTGTTAATCAGTGAGACTCCAACAGGGTTCAGTGTTAATCAGTGAGACTCCCACAGGGTTCAGTGTTAATCAGTGAGACTCCCACGGGGTTCAGTGTTAATCAGTGAGACTCCCATAGGGTTCAGTGTTAATCAGTGAGACTCCCACAGGGTTCAGTGTTAATCATTGAGACTCCCATTGGGTTCGGTGTTAATCAGTGAGACTCCCACAGGGTTCAGTGTTAATCAGTGAGACTCCAACAGGGTTCAGTGTTAATCAGTGAGACTCCCACAGGGTTCAGTGTTAATCAGTGAGACTCCCACAGGTTTCAGTGTTAATCAGTGAGACTCCCACGGGGTTCGGTGTTAATCAGTGAGACTCCCATAGGGTTCAGTGTTAATCAGTGAGACTCCCACAGGGTTCAGTGTTAATCAGTGAGACTCCCATTGGGTTCGGTGTTAATCAGTGAGACTCCCACAGGGTTCAGTGTTAATCAGTGAGACTCCCACAGGGTTCTGTGTTAATCAGTGAGACTCCCACAGGGTTCAATGTTAATCAGTGAGACTCCCACAGGGTTCTGTGTTAATCAGTGAGACTCCCACAGGGTTCAGTGTTAATCAGCGAGATTCCCATAGGGTTCAGTGTTAATCAGTGAGACTCCCACAGGGTTCAGTGTTAATCAGTGAGACTCCCAAAGCGTTCAGTGTTAATCAGTGAGACTCCCATAGGGTTCAGTGTTAATCAGTTATACTCCCATAGTGTTCAGTGTAAATCACTGAGACTCCCATTGGGTTCGGTGTTAATCAGTGAGACTCCCATAGGGTTCGGTGTTAATCAGTGAGACTCCCATAGGGTTCAGTGTTAATCAGTGAGACTCCCATAGGGTTCAGTGTTAATCAGTGAGACTCCCATAGGGTTCGGTGTTAATCAGTGAGACTTCCATAGGGTTCAGTGTTAATCAGTGAGACTCCCATAGGGTTCGGTGTTAATCAGTGAAACTCCCAGAGGGTTCAGTGTTAATCAGTGAGACTCCCCCAGGGTTCTGTGTTAATCAGTGAGACTCCCACAGGGTTCAATGTTAATCAGTGAGACTCCCACAGGGTTCTGTGTTAATCAGTGAGACTCCCACAGGGTTCAGTGTTAATCAGCGAGATTCCCATAGGGTTCAGTGTTAATCAGTGAGACTCCCACAGGGTTCAGTGTTAATCAGTGAGACTCCCAAAGCGTTCAGTGTTAATCAGTGAGACTCCCATAGGGTTCAGTGTTAATCAGTTATACTCCCATAGTGTTCAGTGTAAATCACTGAGACTCCCATTGGGTTCGGTGTTAATCAGTGAGACTCCCATAGGGTTCGGTGTTAATCAGTGAGACTCCCATAGGGTTCAGTGTTAATCAGTGAGACTCCCATAGGGTTCAGTGTTAATCAGTGAGACTCCCATAGGGTTCGGTGTTAATCAGTGAGACTTCCATAGGGTTCAGTGTTAATCAGTGAGACTCCCATAGGGTTCGGTGTTAATCAGTGAAACTCCCAGAGGGTTCAGTGTTAATCAGTGAGACTCCCACAGGGTTCTGTGTTAATCAGTGAGACTCCCACAGGGTTCAGAGTTAATCAGTGAGACTCCCTCAGGGTTCAGTGTTAATCAATGAGACACCCATTGGGTTCGGTGTTAATCAGTGAGACTCCCATAGGGTTCAGTGCTAATCAGTGATATTCCCATAGGGTTCAGTGTTAATCAGTGAGACTCCCATAGGGTTCAGTGTTAATCAGTGAGACTCCCACAGGGTTCAGTGTTAATCAGTGAGACTCCCATAGGGTTCAGTGTTAATTAGTGAGACTCCCATAGGGTTCAGTGTTAATCAGTGAGACTCCCACAGGGTTCAGTGTTAATCAGTGAGACTCCCATCGGGTTCAGTATTAATCAGTGAGACTCCCACCGGGTTCAGTGTTAATCAGCAAGATTCCCATAGGGTGCAGTGTTAATCAGTGAGACTCCCACAGGGTTCAGTGTTAATCAGTGAGACTCCCATAGGGTTCAGTGTTAATCAGTGAGACTCCCACAGGGTTCAGTGTTAATCAGTGAGACTCCCATAGGGTTCAGTGTTAATTAGTGAGACTCCCATAGGGTTCAGTGTTAATCAGTGAGACTCCCACAGGGTTCAGTGTTAATCAGTGAGACTCCCATCGGGTTCAGTATTAATCAGTGAGACTCCCACCGGGTTCAGTGTTAATCAGCAAGATTCCCATAGGGTGCAGTGTTAATCAGTGAGACTCCCACAGGGTTCAGTGTTAATCAGTGAGACTCCCATAGGGTTCAGTGTTAATCAGTGAGACTCCCATAGGGTTCAGTGTTAATCAATGAGACTCCCATAGGGTTCAGTGTTAATCAGTGAGACTCAAACAGGGTTC
This sequence comes from Petromyzon marinus, assembly GCF_048934315.1. Lineage (NCBI taxonomy): Eukaryota > Metazoa > Chordata > Hyperoartia > Petromyzontiformes > Petromyzontidae > Petromyzon > Petromyzon marinus. The sequence continues at coordinate 795,183 of NW_027423080.1, read as the reverse complement.
AGTGTTAATCAGTGAGACTCCCACAGGGTTCAGTGTTAATCAGTGAGACTCCCACAGGGTTCAGTGTTAATCAGTGAGACTCCCACAGGGTTCAGTGTTAATCAATGAGACTCCCATAGGGTTCAGTGTTAATCAGTGAGACTCCCACAGGGTTCAGTGTTAATCAGTGAGACTCCCATTGGGTTCGGTGTTAATCAGTGAGACTCCCACAGGGTTCAGTGTTAATCAGTGAGACTCCCACAGGGTTCTGTGTTAATCAGTGAGACTCCCACAGGGTTCAATGTTAATCAGTGAGACTCCCACAGGGTTCTGTGTTAATCAGTGAGACTCCCACAGGGTTCAGTGTTAATCAGTGAGACTCCCATAGTGTTCAGTGTAAATCACTGAGACTCCCATTGGGTTCAGTGTTCATCAGTGAGACTCCCATAGGGTTCAGTGTTAATTAGTGAGACTCCCATAGGGTTTGGTGTTAATCAGTGAGACTCCCATAGGGTTCAGTGTTAATCAGTGAGACTCCCATAGGGTTCAGTGTTAATCAGTGAAACTTCCATAGGGTTCGTTGTTAATCAGTGAGACTCCCACAGGGTTCAGTGTTAATCAGTGAGACTCCCATAGGGTTCAGTGTTAATCAGTGAGACTCCCACAGGGTTCAGTGTTAATCAGTGAGACTCCCATAGGGTTCAGTGTTAATTAGTGAGACTCCCATAGGGTTCAGTGTTAATCAGTGAGACTCCCACAGGGTTCAGTGTTAATCAGTGAGACTCCCATAGGGTTCAGTATTAATCAGTGAGACTCCCACCGGGTTCAGTGTTAATCAGCAAGATTCCCATAGGGTGCAGTGTTAATCAGTGAGACTCCCACAGGGTTCAGTGTTAATCAGTGAGACTCCCATAGGGTTCAGTGTTAATCAGTGAGACTCCCATAGGGTTCAGTGTTAATCAATGAGACTCCCATAGGGTTCAGTGTTAATCAGTGAGACTCCAACAGGGTTCAGTGTTAATCAGTGATACTCCCACAGGGTTCAGTGTTAATCAGTGAGACTCCCACAGGGTTCAGTGTTAATCAGTGAGACTCCCACAGGGTTCAGTGTTAATCAATGAGACTCCCATAGGGTTCAGTGTTAATCAGTGAGACTCCCACAGGGTTCAGTGTTAATCAGTGAGACTCCCATTGGGTTCGGTGTTAATCAGTGAGACTCCCACAGGGTTCAATGTTAATCAGTGAGACTCCCACAGGGTTCTGTGTTAATCAGTGAGACTCCCACAGGGTTCAATGTTAATCAGTGAGACTCCCACAGGGTTCTGTGTTAATCAGTGAGACTCCCACAGGGTTCAGTGTTAATCAGTGAGACTCCCATAGTGTTCAGTGTAAATCACTGAGACTCCCATTGGGTTCAGTGTTCATCAGTGAGACTCCCATAGGGTTCAGTGTTAATTAGTGAGACTCCCTTAGGGTTTGGTGTTAATCAGTGAGACTCCCATAGGGTTCAGTGTTAATCAGTGAGACTCCCATAGGGTTCAGTGTTAATCAGTGAAACTTCCATAGGGTTCGTTGTTAATCAGTGAGACTCCCACAGGGTTCAGTGTTCATCAGTGAGACTCCCACAGGGTTCAGTGTTAATCAGTGAGACTCCGACAGGGTTCTGTGTTAATCAGTGAGACTCCCACAGGGTTCAGTGTTAATCCGTGAGACTCCCATAGGGTTCGGTGTTAATCAGTGAAACTCCCACAGGGTTCAGTGTTAATCAGTGAGACTCCCATAGGGTTCAGTGTTAATCCGTGAGACTCCCACAGGGTTCAGTGTAAATCACTGAGACTCCCATTGGGTTCGGTGTTAATCAGTTAGACTCCCATAGGGTTCAGTGTTAATCAGTGAGACTCCCATAGGGTTCAGTGTTAATCAGTGAGACTCCCATAGGGTTCAGTGTTAATCAGTGAGTCTCCCATAGGGTTCGGTGTTAATCAGTGAGACTCCCTTAGGGTTCAGCGTTAATCAGTGAGACTCCCATAGGGTTCGGTGTTAATCAGTGAAACTCCCAGAGGGTTCAGTGTTGATCAGTGAGACTCTCATAGGGTTCTGTGTTAATCAGTGAGACTCCCACAGGGTTCAATGTTAATTAGTGAGACTCCCATAGGGTTCAGTGTTAATCAATGAGACTCCCATAGGGTTCAGTGTTAATCAGTGAGACTCCCACAGGGTTCAGTGTTAATCAGTGAGACTCCCACAGGGTTTAGTGTTAATCAGTGAGACTCCTAAAGGGTTCAGTGTTAATCAGTGAGACTCCCTCAGGGTTCAGTGTTAATCAATGAGACTCCCATTGGGTTCGGTGTTAATCAGTGAGACTCCCATAGGGGTCAGTGCTAATCAGTGATATTCCCATAGGATTCAGTGCTAATCAGTGAGATTCCCATAGGGTTCAGTGTTAATCAGTGAGACTCCCATAGGGTGCAGTGTTAATCAGTGAGACTCCCATAGGGTTCAATGTTAATCAGTGAGACTCCCACAGGGTTCAGTGTTAATCAGTGAGACTCCAACCGGTTTCAGTGTTAATCAGTGAGACTCCCATAGGGTTCAGTGTTAATTAGTGAGACTCCCATAGGGTTCAGTGTTAATCAGTGAGACTCCCACAGGGTTCAGTGTTAATCAGTGAGAATCCCATAGGGTTCAGTATTAATCAGTGAGACTCCCACCGGGTTCAGTGTTAATCAGCGAGATTCCCATAGGGTTCAGTGTTAATCAGTGAGACCCCCACAGGGTTCAGTGTTAATCTGTGAGACTCCCATAGGGTTCAGTGTTAATCAGTGAGACTCCCATAGGGTTCAGTGTTAATCAGTGAGACTCCCACAGGGTTCAATGTTAATCAGTGAGACTCCCACAGGGTTCTGTGTTAATCAGTGAGACTCCCACAGGGTTCAGTGTTAATCGGTGAGACTCCCATAGGGTTCAGTGTTAATCAGTGAGACTCCCATAGGGTTCAGTATTAATCAGTGAGACTCCCACCGGGTTCAGTGTTAATCAGCAAGATTCCCATAGGGTGCAGTGTTAATCGGTGAGACTCCCACAGGGTTCAGTGTTAATCAGTGAGACTCCCATAGGGTTCAGTGTTAATCAGTGAGACTCCCATAGGGTTCAGTGTTAATCAATGAGACTCCCATAGGGTTCAGTGTTAATCAGTGAGACTCCAACAGGGTTCAGTGTTAATCAGTGAGACTCCCACAGGGTTCAGTGTTAATCAGTGAGACTCCCACAGGGTTCAGTGTTAATCAGTGAGACTCCCACAGGGTTCAGTGTTAATCATTGAGACTCCCATAGGGTTCAGTGTTAATCAGTGAGACTCCCACAGGGTTCAGTGTTAATCAGTGAGACTCCCATTGGGTTCGGTGTTAATCAGTGAGACTCCCACAGGGTTCAGTGTTAATCAGTGAGACTCCCACAGGGTTCTGTGTTAATCAGTGAGACTCCCACAGGGTTCAATGTTAATCAGTGAGACTCCCACAGGGTTCTGTGTTAATCAGTGAGACTCCCACAGGGTTCAGTGTTAATCAGTGAGACTCCCATAGGGTTCAGTGTTAATCAGTGAAACTTCCATAGGGTTCGTTGTTAATCAGTGAGACTCCCACAGGGTTCAGTGTTCATCAGTGAGACTCCCACAGGGTTCAGTGTTAATCAGTGAGACTCCCACAGGGTTCAGTGTTAATCAGTGAGACTCCCACAGGGTTCAGTGTTAATCAGTGAGACTCCCATAGGGTTCAGTGTTAATCAGTGAGACTCCCACAGGGTTCAGTGTTAATCAGTGAGACTCCCATTGGGTTCGGTGTTAATCAGTGAGACTCCCACAGGGTTCAGTGTTAATCAGTGAGACTCCCACAGGGTTCTGTGTTAATCAGTGAGACTCCCACAGGGTTCAATGTTAATCAGTGAGACTCCCACAGGGTTCTGTGTTAATCAGTGAGACTCCCACAGGGTTCAGTGTTAATCAGTGAGACTCCCATAGGGTTCAGTGTTAATCAGTGAAACTTCCATAGGGTTCGTTGTTAATCAGTGAGACTCCCACAGGGTTCAGTGTTCATCAGTGAGACTCCCACAGGGTTCAGTGTTAATCAGTGAGACTCCGACAGGGTTCTGTGTTAATCAGTGAGACTCCCACAGGGTTCAGTGTTAATCAGTGAGACTCCCACAGGGTTCAGTGTTAATCAGTGAGACTCCCATAGGGTTCAGTGTTAATCCGTGAGACTCCCACAGGGTTCAGTGTTAATCAGTGAGACTCCCATAGGGTTCAGTGTTAATCCGTGAGACTCCCATAGGGTTCAGTGTTAATCAGTGAGACTCCCATAGGGTTCAGTGTTAATCAGTGAGACTCCCATAGGGTTCAGTGTTAATCAGTGAGTCTCCCATAGGGTTCGGTGTTAATCAGTGAGACTCCCTTAGGGTTCAGTGTTAATCAGTGAGACTCCCATAGGGTTCGGTGTTAATCAGTGAAACTCCCTTAGGGTTCAGTGTTGATCAGTGAGACTCCCATAGGGTTCGGTGTTAATCAGTGAAACTCCCAGAGGGTTCAGTGTTGATCAGTGAGACTCCCATAGGGTTCAGTGTTAATCAATGAGACTCCCATAGGGTTCAATGTTAATTAGTGAGACTCCCATAGGGTTCAGTGTTAATCAATGAGACTCCCATAGGGTTCAGTGTTAATCAGTGAGACTCCCACAGGGTTCAGTGTTAATCAGTGAGACTCCCACAGGGTTTAGTGTTAATCAGTGAGACTCCTAAAGGGTTCAGTGTTAATCAGTGAGACTCCCTCAGGGTTCAGTGTTAATCAATGAGACTCCCATTGGGTTCGGTGTTAATCAGTGAGACTCCCATAGGGGTCAGTGCTAATCAGTGATATTCCCATAGGATTCAGTGCTAATCAGTGGGATTCCCATAGGGTTCAGTGTTAATCAGTGAGACTCCCATAGGGTTCAGTGTTAATCAGTGAGACTCCCATAGGGTTCAATGTTAATCAGTGAGACTCCCACAGGGTTCAGTGTTAATCAGTGAGACTCCCACAGGGTTCAGTGTTAATCAGTGAGACTCCCATAGGGTTCAGTGTTAATTAGTGAGACTCCCATAGGGTTCAGTGTTAATCAGTGAGACTCCCACAGGGTTCAGTGTTAACCAGTGAGACTCCCATAGGGTTCACTGTTAATCAGTGAGACTCCCACAGGGTTCAGTGTTAATCAGTGAGACTCCCATAGGGTTCAGTGTTAATCAGTGAGACTCCCACAGGGTTCAGTGTTAATCAGTGAGACTCCCATTGGGTTCGGTGTTAATCAGTGAGACTCCCACAGGGTTCAGTGTTAATCAGTGAGACTCCCACAGGGTTCTGTGTTAATCAGTGAGACTCCCACAGGGTTCAATGTTAATCAGTGAGACTCCCACAGGGTTCTGTGTTAATCAGTGAGACTCCCACAGGGTTCAGTGTTAATCAGTGAGACTCCCATAGGGTTCAGTGTTAATCAGTGAAACTTCCATAGGGTTCGTTATTAATCAGTGAGACTCCCACAGGGTTCAGTGTTCATCAGTGAGACTCCCACAGGGTTCAGTGTTAATCAGTGATACTCCGACAGGGTTCTGTGTTAATCAGTGAGACTCCCACAGGGTTCAGTGTTAATCCGTGAGACTCCCATAGGGTTCAGTGTTAATCAGTGAGACTCCCATAGGGTTCGGTGTTAATCAGTGAGACTCCCACAGGGTTCAGTGTTAATCAGTGAGACTCCCATAGGGTTCAGTGTTAATCCGTGAGACTCCCACAGGGTTCAGTGTAAATCACTGAGACTCCCATTGGGTTCGGTGTTAATCAGTTAGACTCCCATAGGGTTCAGTGTTAATCAGTGAGACTCCCATAGGGTTCAGTGTTAATCAGTGAGACTCCCATAGGGTTCAGTGTTAATCAGTGAGTCTCCCATAGGGTTCGGTGTTAATCAGTGAGACTCCCTTAGGGTTCAGTGTTAATCAGTGAGACTCCCATAGGGTTCGGTGTTAATCAGTGAAACTCCCAGAGGGTTCAGTGTTGATCAGTGAGACTCTCACAGGGTTCTGTGTTAATCAGTGAGACTCCCACAGGGTTCAATGTTAATTAGTGAGACTCCCATAGGGTTCAGTGTTAATCAATGAGACTCCCATAGGGTTCAGTGTTAATCAGTGAGACTCCCACAGGGTTCAGTGTTAATCAGTGAGACTCCCACAGGGTTTAGTGTTAATCAGTGAGACTCCTAAAGGGTTCAGTGTTAATCAGTGAGACTCCCTCAGGGTTCAGTGTTAATCAATGAGACTCCCATTGGGTTCGGTGTTAATCAGTGAGACTCCCATAGGGGTCTGTGCTAATCAGTGATATTCCCATAGGATTCAGTGCTAATCAGTGGGATTCCCATAGGGTTCAGTGTTAATCAGTGAGACTCCCATAGGGTTCAGTGTTAATCAGTGAGACTCCCATAGGGTTCATTGTTAATCAGTGAGACTCCCACAGGGTTCAGTGTTAATCAGTGAGACTCCCACAGGGTTCAGTGTTAATCAGTGAGACTCCCATAGGGTTCAGTGTTAATTAGTGAGACTCCCATAGGGTTCAGTGTTAATCAGTGAGACTCCCACAGGGTTCAGTGTTAATCAGTGAAACTCCCATAAGGTTCAGTATTAATCAGTGAGACTCCCACCGGGTTCAGTGTTAATCAGCGAGATTCCCATAGGGTTCAGTGTTAATCAGTGAGACTCCCACAGGGTTCAGTGTTAATCTGTGAGACTCCCACAGGGTTCTGTGTTAATCAGTGAGACTCCCACAGGGTTCAGTGTTAATCGGTGAGACTCCCACAGGGTTCAATGTTAATCAGTGAGACTCCCACAGGGTTCTGTGTTAATCAGTGAGACTCCCACAGGGTTCAGTGTTAATCGGTGAGACTCCCATAGGGTTCAGTGTTAATCAGTGAGACTCCCATAGGGTTCAGTGTTATTCAGTGAGACTCCCATAGTGTTCAGTGTAAATCACTGAGACTCCCATTGGGTTCAGTGTTAATCAGTGAGACTCCCATAGGGTTCGGTGTTAATCAGTGAGACTCCCATAGGGTTCAGTGTTAATCAGTGAGACTGCCATAGGGTTCAGTGTTAATCACTGAGACTCCCATAGGGTTCGGTGTTAATCAGTGAGACTCCCATAGGGTTCAGTGTTAATCAGTGAGACTCCCATAGGGTTCAGTGTTAATCAGTGAGACTCCCATAGGGTTCAGTGTTAATCAGTGAGTCTCCCATAGGGTTCGGTGTTAATCAGTGAGACTCCCTTAGGGTTCAGTGTTAATCAGTGAGACTCCCATAGGGTTCGGTGTTAATCAGTGAAACTCCCAGAGGGTTCAGTGTTGATCAGTGAGACTCTCACAGGGTTCTGTGTTAATCAGTGAGACTCCCACAGGGTTCAATGTTAATTAGTGAGACTCCCATAGGGTTCAGTGTTAATCAATGAGACTCCCATAGGGTTCAGTGTTAATCAGTGAGACTCCCACAGGGTTCAGTGTTAATCAGTGAGACTCCCACAGGGTTTAGTGTTAATCAGTGAGACTCCCATTGGGTTCGGTGTTAATCAGTGAGACTCCCATAGGGGTCAGTGCTAATCAGTGATATTCCCATAGGATTCAGTGCTAATCAGTGGGATTCCCATAGGGTTCAGTGTTAATCAGTGAGACTCCCATAGGGTTCAGTGTTAATCAGTGAGACTCCCATAGGGTTCATTGTTAATCAGTGAGACTCCCACAGGGTTCAGTGTTAATCAGTGAGACTCCCACAGGGTTCAGTGTTAATCAGTGAGACTCCCATAGGGTTCAGTGTTAATTAGTGAGACTCCCATAGGGTTCAGTGTTAATCAGTGAGACTCCCACAGGGTTCAGTGTTAATCAGTGAAACTCCCATAGGGTTCAGTATTAATCAGTGAGACTCCCACCGGGTTCAGTGTTAATCAGCGAGATTCCCATAGGGTTCAGTGTTAATCAGTGAGACTCCCACAGGGTTCAGTGTTAATCTGTGAGACTCCCATAGGGTTCAGTGTTAATCAGTGAGACTCCCATAGGGTTCAGTGTTATTCAGTGAGACTCCCACAGGGTTCAATGTTAATCAGTGAGACTCCCACAGGGTTCTGTGTTAATCAGTGAGACTCCCACAGGGTTCAGTGTTAATCGGTGAGACTCCCATAGGGTTCAGTGTTAATCAGTGAGACTCCCATAGGGTTCAGTGTTATTCAGTGAGACTCCCATAGTGTTCAGTGTAAATCACTGAGACTCCCATTGGGTTCAGTGTTAATCAGTGAGACTCCCATAGGGTTCGGTGTTAATCAGTGAGACTCCCATAGGGTTCAGTGTTAATCAGTGAGACTCCCATAGGGTTCAGTGTTAATCACTGAGACTCCCATAGGGTTCGGTGTTAATCAGTGAGACTCCCATCGGGTTCAGTGTTAATTAGTGAGAATCCCATAGGGTTCGGTGTTAATCAGTGAAACTCCCAGAGGGTTCAGTGTTAATCAGTGAGACTCCCACAGGGTTCAGTGTTAATCAGTGAGACTCCCATAGGGTTCAGTGTTAATCAATGAGACTCCCGTAGGGTTCAGTGTTCATCAGTGAGCCTCCCACAGGGTTCAATGTTAATCAGTGAGACTCCCACAGGGTTCTGTGTGAATCAGTGAGACTCCCACAGGGTTCAATGTTAATCAGTGAGACTCCCACAGGGTTCTGTGTTAATCAGTGAGACTCCCACAGGGTTCAGTGTTAATCAGCGAGATTCCCATAGGGTTCAGTGTTAATCAGTGAGACTCCCACAGGGTTCAGTGTTAATCGGTGAGACTCCCAAAGGGTTCAGTGTTAATCAGTGAGACTCCCATAGGGTTCAGTGTTAATCAGTTATACTCCCATAGTGTTCAGTGTAAATCACTGAAACTCCCATTGGGTTCGGTGTTAATCAGTGAGACTCCCATAGGGTTCGGTGTTAATCAGTGAGACTCCCATAGGGTTCAGTGTTAATCAGTGAGACTCCCATAGGGTTCAGTGTTAATCAGTGAGAATCCCATAGGGTTCGGTGTTAATCAGTGAGACTTCCATAGGGTTCAGTGTTAATCAGTGAGACTCCCATAGGGTTCGGTGTTAATCAGTGAAACTCCCAGAGGGTTCAGTGTTAATCAGTGAGACTCCCACAGGGTTCTGTGTTAATCAGTGAGACTCCCACAGGGTTCAGTGTTAATTAGTGAGACTCCCATAGGGTTCAGTGTTAATCAATGAGACTCCCAAAGGGTTAAGTGTTAATCAGTGAGACTCCCACAGAGTTCAGTGTTAATCAGTGATACTCCCACCAGATTCAGTGGTAATCAGTGAGACTCTCATAGGGTTCAGTGTTAATCAGTGAGACTCCCTCAGGGTTCAGTGTTAATCAATGAGACACCCATTGGGTTCGGTGTTAATCAGTGAGACTCCCATAGGGTTCAGTGTTAATCAGTGAGACTCCCATAGGGTTCAGTGTTAATCACTGAGACTCCCATAGGGTTCGGTGTTAATCAGTGAGACTCCCATCGAGTTCAGTGTTAATTAGTGAGAATCCCATAGGGTTCGGTGTTAATCAGTGAAACTCCCAGAGGGTTCAGTGTTAATCAGTGAGACTCCCACAGGGTTCAGTGTTAATCAGTGAGACTCCCATAGGGTTCAGTGTTAATCAATGAGACTCCCATAGGGTTCAGTGTTCATCAGTGAGCCTCCCACAGGGTTCAATGTTAATCAGTGAGACTCCCACAGGGTTCTGTGTGAATCAGTGAGACTCCCACAGGGTTCAATTTTAATCAGTGAGACTCCCACAGGGTTCTGTGTTAATCAGTGAGACTCCCACAGGGTTCAGTGTTAATCAGTGAGACTCCCATAGGATTCGGTGTTAATCAGTGAGACTTCCATAGGGTTCAGTGTTAATCAGTGAGACTCCCATAGGGTTCGGTGTTAATCAGTGAAACTCCCAGAGGGTTCAGTGTTAATCAGTGAGACTCCCACAGGGTTCTGTGTTAATCAGTGAGACTCCCACAGGGTTCAATGTTAATTAGTGAGACTCCCATAGGGTTCAGTGTTAATCAATGAGACTCCCAAAGGGTTAAGTGTTAATCAGTGAGACTCCCACAGAGTTCAGTGTTAATCAGTGATACTCCCACAGGATTCAGTGGTAATCAGTGAGACTCTCATAGGGTTCAGTGTTAATCAGTGAGACTCCCTCAGGGTTCAGTGTTAATCAATGAGACACCCATTGGGTTCGGTGTTAATCAGTGAGACTCCCATAGGGTTCAGTGTTAATCAGTGAGACTCCCATAGGGTTCAGTGTTAATCACTGAGACTCCCATAGGGTTCGGTGTTAATCAGTGAGACTCCCATCGGGTTCAGTGTTAATTAGTGAGAATCCCATAGGGTTCGGTGTTAATCAGTGAAACTCCCAGAGGGTTCAGTGTTAATCAGTGAGACTCCCACAGGGTTCAGTGTTAATCAGTGAGACTCCCATAGGGTTCAGTGTTAATTAATGAGACTCCCATAGGGTTCAGTGTTAATTAGTGAGAATCCCATAGGGTTCGGTGTTAATCAGTGAAACTCCCAGAGGGTTCAGTGTTAATCAGTGAGACTCCCATAGGGTTCAGTGTTAATCAGTTATACTCCCATAGTGTTCAGTGTAAATCACTGAGACTCCCATTGGGTTCGGTGTTAATCAGTGAGACTCCCATAGGGTTCGGTGTTAATCAGTGAGACTTCCATAGGGTTCAGTGTTAATCAGTGAGACTCCCATAGGGTTCGGTGTTAATCAGTGAAACTCCCAGAGGGTTCAGTGTTAATCAGTGAGACTCCCACAGGGTTCTGTGTTAATCAGTGAGACTCCCACAGGGTTCAGTGTTAATTAGTGAGACTCCCATAGGGTTCAGTGTTAATCAATGAGACTCCCAAAGGGTTAAGTGTTAATCAGTGAGACTCCCACAGAGTTCAGTGTTAATCAGTGATACTCCCACAGGATTCAGTGGTAATCAGTGAGACTCTCATAGGGTTCAGTGTTAATCAGTGAGACTCCCTCAGGGTTCAGTGTTAATCAATGAGACACCCATTGGGTTCGGTGTTAATCAGTGAGACTCCCATAGGGTTCAGTGTTAATCAGTGAGACTCCCATAGGGTTCAGTGTTAATCACTGAGACTCCCATAGGGTTCGGTGTTAATCAGTGAGACTCCCATCGGGTTCAGTGTTAATTAGTGAGAATCCCATAGGGTTCGGTGTTAATCAGTGAAACTCCCAGAGGGTTCAGTGTTAATCAGTGAGACTCCCACAGGGTTCAGTGTTAATCAGTGAGACTCCCATAGGTTTCAGTGTTAATCAATGAGACTCCCATAGGGTTCAGTGTTCATCAGTGAGCCTCCCACAGGGTTCAATGTTAATCAGTGAGACTCCCACAGGGTTCTGTGTGAATCAGTGAGACTCCCACAGGGTTCAATGTTAATCAGTGAGACTCCCACAGGGTTCTGTGTTAATCAGTGAGACTCCCACAGGGTTCAGTGTTAATCAGCGAGATTCCCATAGGGTTCAGTGTTAATCAGTGAGACTCCCACAGGGTTCAGTGTTAATCGGTGAGACTCCCAAAGGGTTCAGTGTTAATCAGTGAGACTCCCATAGGGTTCAGTGTTAATCAGTTATACTCCCATAGTGTTCAGTGTAAATCACTGAGACTCCCATTGGGTTCGGTGTTAATCAGTCAGACTCCCATAGGGTTCGGTGTTAATCAGTGAGACTCCCATAGGGTTCAGTGTTAATCAGTGAGACTCCCATAGGGTTCAGTGTTAATCAGTGAGACTCCCATAGGGTTCGGTGTTAATCAGTGAGACTTCCATAGGGTTCAGTGTTAATCAGTGAGACTCCCATAGGGTTCGGTGTTAATCAGTGAAACTCCCAGAGGGTTCAGTGTTAATCAGTGAGACTCCCACAGGGTTCTGTGTTAATCAGTGAGACTCCCACAGGGTTCAGTGTTAATTAGTGAGACTCCCATAGGGTTCAGTGTTAATCAATGAGACTCCCAAAGGGTTAAGTGTTAATCAGTGAGACTCCCACAGAGTTCAGTGTTAATCAGTGATACTCCCACAGGATGCAGTGGTAATCAGTGAGGCTCTCATAGGGTTCAGTGTTAATCAGTGAGACTCCCTCAGGGTTCAGTGTTAATCAATGAGACACCCATTGGGTTCGGTGTTAATCAGTGAGACTCCCATAGGGTTCAGTGCTAATCAGTGATATTCCCATAGGGTTCAGTGTTAATCAGTGAGACTCCCATAGGGTTCAGTGTTAATCAGTGAGACTCCCACAGGGTTCAGTGTTAATCAGTGAGACTCCCATAGGGTTCAGTGTTAATTAGTGAGACTCCCATAGGGTTCAGTGTTAGTCAGTGAGACTCCCACAGGGTTCAGTGTTAATCAGTGAGACTCCCATAGGGTTCAGTATTAATCAGTGAGATGCCCACCGGGTTCAGTGTTAATCAGCAAGATTCCCATAGGGTGCAGTGTTAATCAGTGAGACTCCCACAGGGTTCAGTGTTAATCAGTGAGACTCCCATAGGGTTCAGTGTTAATCAGTGAGACTCCCATAGGGTTCAGTGTTAATCAGTGAGACTCCCATAGGGTTCGGTGTTAATCAGTGAGACTTCCATAGGGTTCAGTGTTAATCAGTGAGACTCCCATAGGGTTCGGTGTTAATCAGTGAAACTCCCAGAGGGTTCAGTGTTAATCAGTGAGACTCCCACAGGGTTCTGTGTTAATCAGTGAGACTCCCACAGGGTTCAGTGTTAATTAGTGAGACTCCCATAGGGTTCAGTGTTAATCAATGAGACTCCCAAAGGGTTAAGTGTTAATCAGTGAGACTCCCACAGAGTTCAGTGTTAATCAGTGATACTCCCACAGGATTCAGTGGTAATCAGTGAGACTCTCATAGGGTTCAGTGTTAATCAGTGAGACTCCTTCAGGGTTCAGTGTTAATCAATGAGACACCCATTGGGTTCGGTGTTAATCAGTGAGACTCCCATAGGGTTCAGTGCTAATCAGTGATATTCCCATAGGGTTCAGTGTTAATCAGTGAGACTCCCACCGGGTTCAGTGTTAATCAGCAAGATTCCCATAGGGTTCAGTGTTAATCAGTGAGACTCCCATAGGGTTCAGTGTTAATCAATGAGACTCCCATAGGGTTCAGTGTTCATCAGTGAGCCTCCCACAGGGTTCAATGTTAATCAGTGTGACTCCCACAGGGTTCTGTGTGAATCAGTGAGACTCCCACAGGGTTCAATGTTAATCAGTGAGACTCCCACAGGGTTCTGTGTTAATCAGTGAGACTCCCACAGGGTTCAGTGTTAATCAGCGAGATTCCCATAGGGTTCAGTGTTAATCAGTGAGACTCCCACAGGGTTCAGTGTTAATCGGTGAGACTCCCAAAGGGTTCAGTGTTAATCAATGAGACTCCCATAGGGTTCAGTGTTCATCAGTGAGCCTCCCACAGGGTTCAATGTTAATCAGTGAGACTCCCACAGGGTTCTGTGTGAATCAGTGAGACTCCCACAGGGTTCAATGTTAATCAGTGAGACTCCCACAGGGTTCTGTGTTAATCAGTGAGACTCCCACAGGGTTCAGTGTTAATCAGCGAGATTCCCATAGGGTTCAGTGTTAATCAGTGAGACTCCCACAGGGTTCAGTGTTAATCGGTGAGACTCCCAAAGGGTTCAGTGTTAATCAGTGAGACTCCCATAGGGTTCAGTGTTAATCAGTTATACTCCCATAGTGTTCAGTGTAAATCACTGAGACTCCCATTGGGTTCGGTGTTAATCAGTGAGACTCCCATAGGGTTCGGTGTTAATCAGTGAGACTCCCATAGGGTTCAGTGTTAATCAGTGAGACTCCCATAGGGTTCAGTGTTAATCAGTGAGACTCCCATAGGGTTCGGTGTTAATCAGTGAGACTTCCATAGGGTTCAGTGTTAATCAGTGAGACTCCCATAGGGTTCGGTGTTAATCAGTGAAACTCCCAGAGGGTTCAGTGTTAATCAGTGAGACTCCCACAGGGTTCTGTGTTAATCAGTGAGACTCCCACAGGGTTCAGTGTTAATTAGTGAGACTCCCATAGGGTTCAGTGTTAATCAATGAGACTCCCAAAGGGTTAAGTGTTAATCAGTGAGACTCCCACAGAGTTCAGTGTTAATCAGTGATACTCCCACAGGATGCAGTGGTAATCAGTGAGACTCTCATAGGGTTCAGTGTTAATCAGTGAGACTCCCTCAGGGTTCAGTGGTAATCAATGAGACACCCATTGGGTTCGGTGTTAATCAGTGAGACTCCCATAGGGTTCAGTGCTAATCAGTGATATTCCCATAGGGTTCAGTGTTAATCAGTGAGACTCCCATAGGGTTCAGTGTTAATCAGTGAGACTCCCACAGGGTTCAGTGTTAATCAGTGAGACTCCCATAGGGTTCAGTGTTAATTAGTGAGACTCCCATAGGGTTCAGTGTTAGTCAGTGAGACTCCCACAGGGTTCAGTGTTAATCAGTGAGACTCCCATAGGGTTCAGTATTAATCAGTGAGACGCCCACCGGGTTCAGTGTTAATCAGCAAGATTCCCATAGGGTGCAGTGTTAATCAGTGAGACTCCCACAGGGTTCAGTGTTAATCAGTGAGACTCCCATAGGGTTCAGTGTTAATCAGTGAGACTCCCATAGGGTTCAGTGTTAATCAGTGAGACTCCCATAGGGTTCGGTGTTAATCAGTGAGACTTCCATAGGGTTCAGTGTTAATCAGTGAGACTCCCATAGGGTTCGGTGTTAATCAGTGAAACTCCCAGAGGGTTCAGTGTTAATCAATGAGACTCCCAAAGGGTTAAGTGTTAATCAGTGAGACTCCCACAGAGTTCAGTGTTAATCAGTGATACTCCCACAGGATTCAGTGGTAATCAGTGAGACTCTCATAGGGTTCAGTGTTAATCAGTGAGACTCCTTCAGGGTTCAGTGTTAATCAATGAGACACCCATTGGGTTCGGTGTTAATCAGTGAGACTCCCATAGGGTTCAGTGCTAATCAGTGATATTCCCATAGGGTTCAGTGTTAATCAGTGAGACTCCCACCGGGTTCAGTGTTAATCAGCAAGATTCCCATAGGGTTCAGTGTTAATCAGTGAGACTCCCATAGGGTTCAGTGTTAATCAATAAGACTCCCATAGGGTTCAGTGTTCATCAGTGAGCCTCCCACAGGGTTCAATGTTAATCAGTGAGACTCCCACAGGGTTCTGTGTGAATCAGTGAGACTCCCACAGGGTTCAATGTTAATCAGTGAGACTCCCACAGGGTTCTGTGTTAATCAGTGAGACTCCCACAGGGTTCAGTGTTAATCAGCGAGATTCCCATAGGGTTCAGTGTTAATCAGTGAGACTCCCACAGGGTTCAGTGTTAATCGGTGAGACTCCCAAAGGGTTCAGTGTTAATCAGTGAGACTCCCATAGGGTTCAGTGTTAATCAGTTATACTCCCATAGTGTTCAGTGTAAATCACTGAGACTCCCATTGGGTTCGGTGTTAATCAGTGAGACTCCCATAGGGTTCGGTGTTAATCAGTGAGACTTCCATAGGGTTCAGTGTTAATCAGTGAGACTCCCATAGGGTTCGGTGTTAATCAGTGAAACTCCCAGAGGGTTCAGTGTTAATCAGTGAGACTCCCACAGGGTTCTGTGTTAATCAGTGAGACTCCCACAGGGTTCAGTGTTAATTAGTGAGACTCCCATAGGGTTCAGTGTTAATCAATGAGACTCCCAAAGGGTTAAGTGTTAATCAGTGAGACTCCCACAGAGTTCAGTGTTAATCAGTGATACTCCCACAGGATTCAGTGGTAATCAGTGAGACTCTCATAGGGTTCAGTGTTAATCAGTGAGACTCCCTCAGGGTTCAGTGTTAATCAATGAGACACCCATTGGGTTCGGTGTTAATCAGTGAGACTCCCATAGGGTTCAGTGTTAATCAGTGAGACTCCCATAGGGTTCAGTGTTAATCACTGAGACTCCCATAGGGTTCGGTGTTAATCAGTGAGACTCCCATCGGGTTCAGTGTTAATTAGTGAGAATCCCATAGGGTTCGGTGTTAATCAGTGAAACTCCCAGAGGGTTCAGTGTTAATCAGTGAGACTCCCACAGGGTTCAGTGTTAATCAGTGAGACTCCCATAGGGTTCAGTGTTAATCAATGAGACTCCCATAGGGTTCAGTGTTCATCAGTGAGCCTCCCACAGGGTTCAATGTTAATCAGTGAGACTCCCATAGGGTTCTGTGTGAATCAGTGAGACTCCCACAGGGTTCAATGTTAATCAGTGAGACTCCCACAGGGTTCTGTGTTAATCAGTGAGACTCCCACAGGGTTCAGTGTTAATCAGCGAGATTCCCATAGGGTTCAGTGTTAATCAGTGAGACTCCCACAGGGTTCAGTGTTAATCGGTGAGACTCCCAAAGGGTTCAGTGTTAATCAGTGAGACTCCCATAGGGTTCAGTGTTAATCAGTTATACTCCCATAGTGTTCAGTGTAAATCACTGAGACTCCCATTGGGTTCGGTGTTAATCAGTGAGACTCCCATAGGGTTCAGTGTTAATCAGTGAAACTCCCAGAGGGTTCAGTGTTAATCAGTGAGACTCCCACAGGGTTCTGTGTTAATCAGTGAGACTCCCACAGGGTTCAGTGTTAATTAGTGAGACTCCCATAGGGTTCAGTGTTAATCAATGAGACTCCCAAAGGGTTAAGTGTTAATCAGTGAGACTCCCACAGAGTTCAGTGTTAATCAGTGATACTCCCACAGGATGCAGTGGTAATCAGTGAGACTCTCATAGGGTTCAGTGTTAATCAGTGAGACTCCCTCAGGGTTCAGTGTTAATCAATGAGACACCCATTGGGTTCGGTGTTAATCAGTGAGACTCCCATAGGGTTCAGTGCTAATCAGTGATATTCCCATAGGGTTCAGTGTTAATCAGTGAGACTCCCATAGGGTTCAGTGTTAATAAGTGAGACTCCCACAGGGTTCAGTGTTAATCAGTGAGACTCCCATAGGGTTCAGTGTTAATTAGTGAGACTCCCATAGGGTTCAGTGTTAGTCAGTGAGACTCCCACAGGGTTCAGTGTTAATCAGTGAGACTCCCATAGGGTTCAGTATTAATCAGTGAGACGCCCACCGGGTTCAGTGTTAATCAGCAAGATTCCCATAGGGTGCAGTGTTAATCAGTGAGACTCCCACAGGGTTCAGTGTTAATCAGTGAGACTCCCATAGGGTTCAGTGTTAATCAGTGAGACTCCCATAGGGTTCAGTGTTAATCAGTGAGACTCCCATAGGGTTCGGTGTTAATCAGTGAGACTTCCATAGGGTTCAGTGTTAATCAGTGAGACTCCCATAGGGTTCGGTGTTAATCAGTGAAACTCCCAGAGGGTTCAGTGTTAATCAGTGAGACTCCCACAGGGTTCTGTGTTAATCAGTGAGACTCCCACAGGGTTCAGTGTTAATTAGTGAGACTCCCATAGGGTTCAGTGTTAATCAATGAGACTCCCAAAGGGTTAAGTGTTAATCAGTGAGACTCCCACAGAGTTCAGTGTTAATCAGTGATACTCCCACAGGATTCAGTGGTAATCAGTGAGACTCTCATAGGGTTCAGTGTTAATCAGTGAGACTCCTTCAGGGTTCAGTGTTAATCAATGAGACACCCATTGGGTTCGGTGTTAATCAGTGAGACTCCCATAGGGTTCAGTGCTAATCAGTGATATTCCCATAGGGTTCAGTGTTAATCAGTGAGACTCCCACCGGGTTCAGTGTTAATCAGCAAGATTCCCATAGGGTTCAGTGTTAATCAGTGAGACTCCCATAGGGTTCAGTGTTAATCAATGAGACTCCCATAGGGTTCAGTGTTCATCAGTGAGCCTCCCACAGGGTTCATTGTTAATCAGTGAGACTCCCACAGGGTTCTGTGTGAATCAGTGAGACTCCCACAGGGTTCAATGTTAATCAGTGAGACTCCCACAGGGTTCTGTGTTAATCAGTGAGACTCCCACAGGGTTCAGTGTTAATCAGCGAGATTCCCATAGGGTTCAGTGTTAATCAGTGAGACTCCCACAGGGTTCAGTGTTAATCGGTGAGACTCCCAAAGGGTTCAGTGTTAATCAGTGAGACTCCCATAGGGTTCAGTGTTAATCAGTTATACTCCCATAGTGTTCAGTGTAAATCACTGAGACTCCCATTGGGTTCGGTGTTAATCAGTGAGACTCCCATAGGGTTCGGTGTTAATCAGTGAGACTTCCATAGGGTTCAGTGTTAATCAGTGAGACTCCCACAGGGTTCTGTGTTAATCAGTGAGACTCCCACAGGG
Organism: Petromyzon marinus; assembly: GCF_048934315.1. Taxonomy (NCBI): domain Eukaryota; kingdom Metazoa; phylum Chordata; class Hyperoartia; order Petromyzontiformes; family Petromyzontidae; genus Petromyzon; species Petromyzon marinus. Next base: position 776,772 of record NW_027423080.1, on the reverse strand, counting down.
TTCAGTGTTAATTAGTGAGACTCCCATAGGGTTCAGTGTTAATCAATGAGACTCCCAAAGGGTTAAGTGTTAATCAGTGAGACTCCCACAGAGTTCAGTGTTAATCAGTGATACTCCCACAGGATTCAGTGGTAATCAGTGAGACTCTCATAGGGTTCAGTGTTAATCAGTGAGACTCCCTCAGGGTTCAGTGTTAATCAATGAGACACCCATTGGGTTCGGTGTTAATCAGTGAGACTCCCATAGGGTTCAGTGTTAATCAGTGAGACTCCCATAGGGTTCAGTGTTAATCACTGAGACTCCCATAGGGTTCGGTGTTAATCAGTGAGACTCCCATCGGGTTCAGTGTTAATTAGTGAGAATCCCATAGGGTTCGGTGTTAATCAGTGAAACTCCCAGAGGGTTCAGTGTTAATCAGTGAGACTCCCACAGGGTTCAGTGTTAATCAGTGAGACTCCCATAGGGTTCAGTGTTAATCAATGAGACTCCCATAGGGTTCAGTGTTCATCAGTGAGCCTCCCACAGGGTTCAATGTTAATCAGTGAGACTCCCATAGGGTTCTGTGTGAATCAGTGAGACTCCCACAGGGTTCAATGTTAATCAGTGAGACTCCCACAGGGTTCTGTGTTAATCAGTGAGACTCCCACAGGGTTCAGTGTTAATCAGCGAGATTCCCATAGGGTTCAGTGTTAATCAGTGAGACTCCCACAGGGTTCAGTGTTAATCGGTGAGACTCCCAAAGGGTTCAGTGTTAATCAGTGAGACTCCCATAGGGTTCAGTGCTAATCAGTGATATTCCCATAGGGTTCAGTGTTAATCAGTGAGACTCCCACCGGGTTCAGTGTTAATCAGCAAGATTCCCATAGGGTTCAGTGTTAATCAGTGAGACTCCCATAGGGTTCAGTGTTAATCAATGAGACTCCCATAGGGTTCAGTGTTCATCAGTGAGCCTCCCACAGGGTTCATTGTTAATCAGTGAGACTCCCACAGGGTTCTGTGTGAATCAGTGAGACTCCCACAGGGTGCAATGTTAATCAGTGAGACTCCCACAGGGTTCTGTGTTAATCAGTGAGACTCCCACAGGGTTCAGTGTTAATCAGCGAGATTCCCATAGGGTTCAGTGTTAATCAGTGAGACTCCCACAGGGTTCAGTGTTAATCGGTGAGACTCCCAAAGGGTTCAGTGTTAATCAGTGAGACTCCCATAGGGTTCAGTGTTAATCAGTTATACTCCCATAGTGTTCAGTGTAAATCACTGAGACTCCCATTGGGTTCGGTGTTAATCAGTGAGACTCCCATAGGGTTCGGTGTTAATCAGTGAGACTTCCATAGGGTTCAGTGTTAATCAGTGAGACTCCCATAGGGTTCGGTGTTAATCAGTGAAACTCCCAGAGGGTTCAGTGTTAATCAGTGAGACTCCCACAGGGTTCTGTGTTAATCAGTGAGACTCCCACAGGGTTCAGTGTTAATTAGTGAGACTCCCATAGGGTTCAGTGTTAATCAATGAGACTCCCAAAGGGTTAAGTGTTAATCAGTGAGACTCCCACAGAGTTCAGTGTTAATCAGTGATACTCCCACAGGATTCAGTGGTAATCAGTGAGACTCTCATAGGGTTCAGTGTTAATCAGTGAGACTCCCTCAGGGTTCAGTGTTAATCAATGAGACACCCATTGGGTTCGGTGTTAATCAGTGAGACTCCCATAGGGTTCAGTGTTAATCAGTGAGACTCCCATAGGGTTCAGTGTTAATCACTGAGACTCCCATAGGGTTCGGTGTTAATCAGTGAGACTCCCATCGGGTTCAGTGTTAATTAGTGAGAATCCCATAGGGTTCGGTGTTAATCAGTGAAACTCCCAGAGGGTTCAGTGTTAATCAGTGAGACTCCCACAGGGTTCAGTGTTAATCAGTGAGACTCCCATAGGGTTCAGTGTTAATCAATGAGACTCCCATAGGGTTCAGTGTTCATCAGTGAGACTCCCACAGGGTTCAATGTTAATCAGTGAGACTCCCATAGGGTTCTGTGTGAATCAGTGAGACTCCCACAGGGTTCAATGTTAATCAGTGAGACTCCCACAGGGTTCTGTGTTAATCAGTGAGACTCCCACAGGGTTCAGTGTTAATCAGCGAGATTCCCATAGGGTTCAGTGTTAATCAGTGAGACTCCCACAGGGTTCAGTGTTAATCGGTGAGACTCCCAAAGGGTTCAGTGTTAATCAGTGAGACTCCCATAGGGTTCAGTGTTAATCAGTTATACTCCCATAGTGTTCAGTGTAAATCACTGAGACTCCCATTGGGTTCGGTGTTAATCAGTGAGACTCCCATAGGGTTCGGTGTTAATCAGTGAGACTCCCATAGGGTTCAGTGTTAATCAGTGAGACTCCCATAGGGTTCAGTGTTAATCAGTGAGACTCCCATAGGGTTCGGTGTTAATCAGTGAGACTTCCATAGGGTTCAGTGTTAATCAGTGAGACTCCCATAGGGTTCGGTGTTAATCAGTGAAACTCCCAGAGGGTTCAGTGTTAATCAGTGAGACTCCCACAGGGTTCTGTGTTAATCAGTGAGACTCCGACAGGGTTCAGTGTTAATTAGTGAGACTCCCATAGGGTTCAGTGTTAATCAATGAGACTCCCAAAGGGTTAAGTGTTAATCAGTGAGACTCCTACAGAGTTCAGTGTTAATCAGTGATACTCCCACAGGATGCAGTGGTAATCAGTGAGACTCTCATAGGGTTCAGTGTTAATCAGTGAGACTCCCTCAGGGTTCAGTGTTAATCAATGAGACACCCATTGGGTTCGGTGTTAATCAGTGAGACTCCCATAGGGTTCAGTGCTAATCAGTGATATTCCCATAGGGTTCAGTGTTAATCAGTGAGACTCCCATAGGGTTCAGTGTTAATCAGTGAGACTCCCACAGGGTTCAGTGTTAATCAGTGAGACTCCCATAGGGTTCAGTGTTAATTAGTGAGACTCCCATAGGGTTCAGTGTTAATCAGTGAGACTCCCACAGGGTTCAGTGTTAATCAGTGAGACTCCCATAGGGTTCAGTATTAATCAGTGAGACGCCCACCGGGTTCAGTGTTAATCAGCAAGATTCCCATAGGGTGCAGTGTTAATCAGTGAGACTCCCACAGGGTTCAGTGTTAATCAGTGAGACTCCCATAGGGTTCAGTGTTAATCAGTGAGACTCCCATAGGGTTCAGTGTTAATCAATGAGACTCCCATAGGGTTCGGTGTTAATCAGTGAGACTTCCATAGGGTTCAGTGTTAATCAGTGAGACTCCCATAGGGTTCGGTTTTAATCAGTGAAACTCCCAGAGGGTTCAGTGTTAATCAGTGAGACTCCCACAGGGTTCTGTGTTAATCAGTGAGACTCCCACAGGGTTCAGTGTTAATTAGTGAGACTCCCATAGGGTTCAGTGTTAATCAATGAGACTCCCAAAGGGTTAAGTGTTAATCAGTGAGACTCCCACAGAGTTCAGTGTTAATCTGTGATACTCCCACAGGATTCCGTGGTAATCAGTGAGACTCTCATAGGGTTCAGTGTTAATCAGTGAGACTCCTTCAGGGTTCAGTGTTAATCAATGAGACACCCATTGGGTTCGGTGTTAATCAGTGAGACTCCCACAGGGTTCAGTGTTAATCAGCGAGATTCCCATAGGGTTCAGTGTTAATCAGTGAGACTCCCACAGGGTTCAGTGTTAATCGGTGAGACTCCCAAAGGGTTCAGTGTTAATCAGTGAGACTCCCATAGGGTTCAGTGTTAATCAGTTATACTCCCATAGTGTTCAGTGTAAATCACTGAGACTCCCATTGGGTTCGGTGTTAATCAGTGAGACTCCCATAGGGTTCGGTGTTAATCAGTGAGACTTCCATAGGGTTCAGTGTTAATCAGTGAGACTCCCATAGGGTTCGGTGTTAATCAGTGAAACTCCCAGAGGGTTCAGTGTTAATCAGTGAGACTCCCACAGGGTTCTGTGTTAATCAGTGAGACTCCCACAGGGTTCAGTGTTAATTAGTGAGACTCCCATAGGGTTCAGTGTTAATCAATGAGACTCCCAAAGGGTTAAGTGTTAATCAGTGAGACTCCCACAGAGTTCAGTGTTAATCAGTGATACTCCCACAGGATTCAGTGGTAATCAGTGAGACTCTCATAGGGTTCAGTGTTAATCAGTGAGACTCCCTCAGGGTTCAGTGTTAATCAATGAGACACCCATTGGGTTCGGTGTTAATCAGTGAGACTCCCATAGGGTTCAGTGTTAATCAGTGAGACTCCCATAGGGTTCAGTGTTAATCACTGAGACTCCCATAGGGTTCGGTGTTAATCAGTGAGACTCCCATCGGGTTCAGTGTTAATTAGTGAGAATCCCATAGGGTTCGGTGTTAATCAGTGAAACTCCCAGAGGGTTCAGTGTTAATCAGTGAGACTCCCACAGGGTTCAGTGTTAATCAGTGAGACTCCCATAGGGTTCAGTGTTAATCAATGAGACTCCCATAGGGTTCAGTGTTCATCAGTGAGACTCCCACAGGGTTCAATGTTAATCAGTGAGACTCCCATAGGGTTCTGTGTGAATCAGTGAGACTCCCACAGGGTTCAATGTTAATCAGTGAGACTCCCACAGGGTTCTGTGTTAATCAGTGAGACTCCCACAGGGTTCAGTGTTAATCAGCGAGATTCCCATAGGGTTCAGTGTTAATCAGTGAGACTCCCACAGGGTTCAGTGTTAATCGGTGAGACTCCCAAAGGGTTCAGTGTTAATCAGTGAGACTCCCATAGGGTTCAGTGTTAATCAGTTATACTCCCATAGTGTTCAGTGTAAATCACTGAGACTCCCATTGGGTTCGGTGTTAATCAGTGAGACTCCCATAGGGTTCGGTGTTAATCAGTGAGACTCCCATAGGGTTCAGTGTTAATCAGTGAGACTCCCATAGGGTTCAGTGTTAATCAGTGAGACTCCCATAGGGTTCGGTGTTAATCAGTGAGACTTCCATAGGGTTCAGTGTTAATCAGTGAGACTCCCATAGGGTTCGGTGTTAATCAGTGAAACTCCCAGAGGGTTCAGTGTTAATCAGTGAGACTCCCACAGGGTTCTGTGTTAATCAGTGAGACTCCGACAGGGTTCAGTGTTAATTAGTGAGACTCCCATAGGGTTCAGTGTTAATCAATGAGACTCCCAAAGGGTTAAGTGTTAATCAGTGAGACTCCTACAGAGTTCAGTGTTAATCAGTGATACTCCCACAGGATGCAGTGGTAATCAGTGAGACTCTCATAGGGTTCAGTGTTAATCAGTGAGACTCCCTCAGGGTTCAGTGTTAATCAATGAGACACCCATTGGGTTCGGTGTTAATCAGTGAGACTCCCATAGGGTTCAGTGCTAATCAGTGATATTCCCATAGGGTTCAGTGTTAATCAGTGAGACTCCCATAGGGTTCAGTGTTAATCAGTGAGACTCCCACAGGGTTCAGTGTTAATCAGTGAGACTCCCATAGGGTTCAGTGTTAATTAGTGAGACTCCCATAGGGTTCAGTGTTAATCAGTGAGACTCCCACAGGGTTCAGTGTTAATCAGTGAGACTCCCATAGGGTTCAGTATTAATCAGTGAGACGCCCACCGGGTTCAGTGTTAATCAGCAAGATTCCCATAGGGTGCAGTGTTAATCAGTGAGACTCCCACAGGGTTCAGTGTTAATCAGTGAGACTCCCATAGGGTTCAGTGTTAATCAGTGAGACTCCCATAGGGTTCAGTGTTAATCAATGAGACTCCCATAGGGTTCGGTGTTAATCAGTGAGACTTCCATAGGGTTCAGTGTTAATCAGTGAGACTCCCATAGGGTTCGGTTTTAATCAGTGAAACTCCCAGAGGGTTCAGTGTTAATCAGTGAGACTCCCACAGGGTTCTGTGTTAATCAGTGAGACTCCCACAGGGTTCAGTGTTAATTAGTGAGACTCCCATAGGGTTCAGTGTTAATCAATGAGACTCCCAAAGGGTTAAGTGTTAATCAGTGAGACTCCCACAGAGTTCAGTGTTAATCTGTGATACTCCCACAGGATTCAGTGGTAATCAGTGAGACTCTCATAGGGTTCAGTGTTAATCAGTGAGACTCCTTCAGGGTTCAGTGTTAATCAATGAGACACCCATTGGGTTCGGTGTTAATCAGTGAGACTCCCATAGGGTTCAGTGCTAATCAGTGATATTCCCATAGGGTTCAGTGTTAATCAGTGAGACTCCCACCGGGTTCAGTGTTAATCAGCAAGATTCCCATAGGGTGCAGTGTTAATCAGTGAGACTCCCACAGGGTCCGGTGTTAATCAGTGAGACTCCCATAGGGTTCAGTGTTAATCAGTGAGACTCCCATAGGGTTCAGTGTTAATCAATGAGACTCCCATATGTTTCAGTGTTAATCAGTGAGACTCCAACAGGGTTCAGTGTTAATCAGTGAGACTCCCACAGGGTTCAGTGTTAATCAGTGAGACTCCCACAGGGTTCAGTGTTAATCAGTGAGACTCCCACGGGGTTCAGTGTTAATCAGTGAGACTCCCATAGGGTTCAGTGTTAATCAGTGAGACTCCCACAGGGTTCAGTGTTAATCAGTGAGACTCCCATTGGGTTCGGTGTTAATCAGTGAGACTCCCACAGGGTTCAGTGTTAATCAGTGAGACTCCAACAGGGTTCAATGTTAATCAGTGAGACTCCCACAGGGTTCAGTGTTAATCAGTGAGACTCCCACAGGTTTCAGTGTTAATCAGTGAGACTCCCACGGGGATCAGTGTTAATCAGTGAGACTCCCATAGGGTTCAGTGTTAATCAGTGAGACTCCCACAGGGTTCAGTGTTAATCAGTGAGACTCCCATTGGGTTCGGTGTTAATCAGTGAGACTCCCACAGGGTTCAGTGTTAAACGGTGAGCCTCCCACAGGGTTCTGTGTTAATCAGTGAGACTCCCACAGGGTTCAGTGTTAATCAGTTATACTCCCATAGTGTTCGGTGTTAATCAGTGAGACTCCCATAGGGTTCGGTGTTAATCAGTGAGACTCCCATAGGGTTCAGTGTTAATCAGTGAGACTCCCATAGGGTTCAGTGTTAATCAGTGAGACTCCCATAGGGTTCGGTGTTAATCAGTGAGTCTCCCATAGGGTTCGGTGTTAATCAGTGAGACTCCCTTAGGGTTCAGTGTTAATCAGTGAGACTCCCATAGGGTTCGGTGTTAATCAGTGAAACTCCCAGAGGGTTCAGTGTTAATCAGTGAGACTCTCACAGGGTTCTGTGTTAATCAGTGAGACTCCCACAGGGTTCAATGTTAATTAGTGAGACTCCCATAGGGTTCAGTGTTAATCAATGAGACTCCCATAGGGTTCAGTGTTAATCAGTGAGACTCCCACAGGGTTCAGTGTTAATCAGTGAGACTCCCACAGGGTTTAGTGTTAATCAGTGAGACTCCTAAAGGGTTCAGTGTTAATCAGTGAGACTCCCTCAGGGTTCAGTGTTAATCAATGAGACTCCCATTGGGTTCGGTGTTAATCAGTGAGACTCCCATAGGGGTCAGTGCTAATCAGTGATATTCCCATAGGATTCAGTGCTAATCAGTGAGACTCCCATAGGGTTCAGTGTTAATCAGTGAGACTCCCATAGGGTTCGGTGTTAATCAGTGAGTCTCCCATAGGGTTCGGTGTTAATCAGTGAGACTCCCTTAGGGTTCAGTGTTAATCAGTGAGACTCCCATAGGGTTCGGTGTTAATCAGTGAAACTCCCAGAGGGTTCAGTGTTAATCAGTGAGACTCTCACAGGGTTCTGTGTTAATCAGTGAGACTCCCACAGGGTTCAATGTTAATTAGTGAGACTCCCATAGGGTTCAGTGTTAATCAATGAGACTCCCATAGGGTTCAGTGTTAATCAGTGAGACTCCCACAGGGTTCAGTGTTAATCAGTGAGACTCCCACAGGGTTTAGTGTTAATCAGTGAGACTCCTAAAGGGTTCAGTGTTAATCAGTGAGACTCCCTCAGGGTTCAGTGTTAATCAATGAGACTCCCATTGGGTTCGGTGTTAATCAGTGAGACTCCCATAGGGGTCAGTGCTAATCAGTGATATTCCCATAGGATTCAGTGCTAATCAGTGAGATTCCCATAGGGTTCAGTGTTAATCAGTGAGACTCCCATAGGGTTCAGTGTTAATCAGTGAGACTCCCATAGGGTTCAATGTTAATCAGTGAGACTCCCACAGGGTTCAGTGTTAATCAGTGAGACTCCCACAGGGTTCAGTGTTAATCAGCGAGACTCCCATAGGGTTCAGTGTTAATTAGTGAGACTCCCATAGGGTTCAGTGTTAATCAGTGAGACTCCCACAGGGTTCAGTGTTAATCAGTGAGACTCCCATAGGGTTCAGTATTAATCAGTGAGACTCCCACCGGGTTCAGTGTTAATCAGCGAGATTCCCATAGGGTTCAGTGTTAATCAGTGAGACTCCCACAGGGTTCAGTGTTAATCAGTGAGACTCCCATAGGGTTCAGTGTTAATTAGTGAGACTCCCATAGGGTTCAGTGTTAATCAGTGAGACTCCCACAGGGTTCAGTGTTAATCAGTGAGACTCCCATAGGGTTCAGTATTAATCAGTGAGACGCCCACCGGGTTCAGTGTTAATCAGCAAGATTCCCATAGGGTGCAGTGTTAATCAGTGAGACTCCCACAGGGTTCAGTGTTAATCAGTGAGACTCCCATAGGGTTCAGTGTTAATCAGTGAGACTCCCATAGGGTTCAGTGTTAATCAATGAGACTCCCATAGGGTTCGGTGTTAATCAGTGAGACTTCCATAGGGTTCAGTGTTAATCAGTGAGACTCCCATAGGGTTCGGTGTTAATCAGTGAAACTCCCAGAGGGTTCAGTGTTAATCAGTGAGACTCCCACAGGGTTCTGTGTTAATCAGTGAGACTCCCACAGGGTTCAGTGTTAATTAGTGAGACTCCCATAGGGTTCAGTGTTAATCAATGAGACTCCCAAAGGGTTAAGTGTTAATCAGTGAGACTCCCACAGAGTTCAGTGTTAATCTGTGATACTCCCACAGGATTCAGTAGTAATCAGTGAGACTCTCATAGGGTTCAGTGTTAATCAGTGAGACTCCTTCAGGGTTCAGTGTTAATCAATGAGACACCCATTGGGTTCGGTGTTAATCAGTGAGACTCCCATAGGGTTCAGTGCTAATCAGTGATATTCCCATAGGGTTCAGTGTTAATCAGTGAGACTCCCACCGGGTTCAGTGTTAATCAGCAAGATTCCCATAGGGTGCAGTGTTAATCAGTGAGACTCCCACAGGGTCCGGTGTTAATCAGTGAGACTCCCATAGGGTTCAGTGTTAATCAGTGAGACTCCCATAGGGTTCAGTGTTAATCAATGAGACTCCCATATGTTTCAGTGTTAATCAGTGAGACTCCAACAGGGTTCAGTGTTAATCAGTGAGACTCCCACAGGGTTCAGTGTTAATCAGTGAGACTCCCACAGGGTTCAGTGTTAATCAGTGAGACTCCCACGGGGTTCAGTGTTAATCAGTGAGACTCCCATAGGGTTCAGTGTTAATCAGTGAGACTCCCACAGGGTTCAGTGTTAATCAGTGAGACTCCCATTGGGTTCGGTGTTAATCAGTGAGACTCCCACAGGGTTCAGTGTTAATCAGTGAGACTCCAACAGGGTTCAATGTTAATCAGTGAGACTCCCACAGGGTTCAGTGTTAATCAGTGAGACTCCCACAGGTTTCAGTGTTAATCAGTGAGACTCCCACGGGGTTCAGTGTTAATCAGTGAGACTCCCATAGGGTTCAGTGTTAATCAGTGAGACTCCCACAGGGTTCAGTGTTAATCAGTGAGACTCCCATTGGGTTCGGTGTTAATCAGTGAGACTCCCACAGGGTTCAGTGTTAATCGGTGAGCCTCCCACAGGGTTCTGTGTTAATCAGTGAGACTCCCACAGGGTTCAGTGTTAATCAGTTATACTCCCATAGTGTTCGGTGTTAATCAGTGAGACTCCCATAGGGTTCGGTGTTAATCAGTGAGACTCCCATAGGGTTCAGTGTTAATCAGTGAGACTCCCATAGGGTTCAGTGTTAATCAGTGAGACTCCCATAGGGTTCGGTGTTAATCAGTGAGTCTCCCATAGGGTTCGGTGTTAATCAGTGAGACTCCCTTAGGGTTCAGTGTTAATCAGTGAGACTCCCATAGGGTTCGGTGTTAATCAGTGAAACTCCCAGAGGGTTCAGTGTTAATCAGTGAGACTCTCACAGGGTTCTGTGTTAATCAGTGAGACTCCCACAGGGTTCAATGTTAATTAGTGAGACTCCCATAGGGTTCAGTGTTAATCAATGAGACTCCCATAGGGTTCAGTGTTAATCAGTGAGACTCCCACAGGGTTCAGTGTTAATCAGTGAGACTCCCACAGGGTTTAGTGTTAATCAGTGAGACTCCTAAAGGGTTCAGTGTTAATCAGTGAGACTCCCTCAGGGTTCAGTGTTAATCAATGAGACTCCCATTGGGTTCGGTGTTAATCAGTGAGACTCCCATAGGGGTCAGTGCTAATCAGTGATATTCCCATAGGATTCAGTGCTAATCAGTGAGACTCCCATAGGGTTCAGTGTTAATCAGTGAGACTCCCATAGGGTTCGGTGTTAATCAGTGAGTCTCCCATAGGGTTCGGTGTTAATCAGTGAGACTCCCTTAGGGTTCAGTGTTAATCAGTGAGACTCCCATAGGGTTCGGTGTTAATCAGTGAAACTCCCAGAGGGTTCAGTGTTAATCAGTGAGACTCTCACAGGGTTCTGTGTTAATCAGTGAGACTCCCACAGGGTTCAATGTTAATTAGTGAGACTCCCATAGGGTTCAGTGTTAATCAATGAAACTCCCATAGGGTTCAGTGTTAATCAGTGAGACTCCCACAGGGTTCAGTGTTAATCAGTGAGACTCCCACAGGGTTTAGTGTTAATCAGTGAGACTCCTAAAGGGTTCAGTGTTAATCAGTGAGACTCCCTCAGGGTTCAGTGTTAATCAATGAGACTCCCATTGGGTTCGGTGTTAATCAGTGAGACTCCCATAGGGGTCAGTGCTAATCAGTGATATTCCCATAGGATTCAGTGCTAATCAGTGAGATTCCCATAGGGTTCAGTGTTAATCAGTGAGACTCCCATAGGGTTCAGTGTTAATCAGTGAGACTCCCATAGGGTTCAATGTTAATCAGTGAGACTCCCACAGGGTTCAGTGTTAATCAGTGAGACTCCCACAGGGTTCAGTGTTAATCAGCGAGACTCCCATAGGGTTCAGTGTTAATTAGTGAGACTCCCATAGGGTTCAGTGTTAATCAGTGAGACTCCCACAGGGTTCAGTGTTAATCAGTGAGACTCCCATAGGGTTCAGTATTAATCAGTGAGACTCCCACCGGGTTCAGTGTTAATCAGCGAGATTCCCATAGGGTTCAGTGTTAATCAGTGAGACTCCCACAGGGTTCAGTGTTAATCTGTGAGACTCCCATAGGGTTCAGTGTTAATCAGTGAGACTCCCATAGGGTTCAGTGTTAATCAGTGAGACTCCCACAGGGTTCAATGTTAATCAGTGAGACTCCCACAGGGTTCTGTGTTAATCAGTGAGACTCCCAAAGGGTTCAGTGTTAATCAGTGAGACTCCCATAGGGTTCAGTGTTATTCAGTGAGACTCCCATAGTGTTCAGTGTAAATCACTGAGACTCCCATTGGGTTCAGTGTTAATCAGTGAGACTCCCATAGGGTTCGGTGTTAATCAGTGAGACTCCCATAGGGTTCAGTGTTAATCAGTGAGACTCCCATAGGGTTCAGTGTTAATCACTGAGACTCCCATAGGGTTCGGTGTTAATCAGTGAGACTCCCATCGGGTTCAGTGTTAATTAGTGAGAATCCCATAGGGTTCGGTTTTAATCAGTGAAACTCCCAGAGGGTTCAGTGTTAATCAGTGAGACTCCCATAGGGTTCAGTGTTAATCAATGAGACTCCCAAAGGGTTAAGTGTTAATCAGTGAGACTCCCACAGAGTTCAGTGTTAATCAGTGATACTCCCACAGGATTCAGTGGTAATCAGTGAGACTCTCATAGGGTTCAGTGTTAATCAGTGAGACTCCCTCAGGGTTCAGTGTTAATCAATGAGACACCCATTGGGTTCGGTGTTAATCAGTGAGACTCCCATAGGGTTCAGTGCTAATCAGTGATATTCCCATAGGGTTCAGTGTTAATCAGTGAGACTCCCATAGGGTTCAGTGTTAATCAGTGAGACTCCCACAGGGTTCAGTGTTAATCAGTGAGACTCCCATAGGGTTCAGTATTAATCAGTGAGAATCCCACCGGGTTCAGTGTTAATCAGCAAGATTCCCATAGGGTTCAGTGTTAATCAGTGAGACTCTCACAGGGTTCTGTGTTAATCAATGAGACTCCCACAGGGTTCAATGTTAATTAGTGAGACTCCCATAGGGTTCAGTGTTAATCAATGAGACTCCCATAGGGTGCAGTGTTAATCAGTGAGACTCCGATAGGGTTCAGTGTTAATCAGTGAGACTCCCATAGGGTTCAGTGTTAATCAATGAGACTCCCATAGGGTGCAGTGTTAATCAGTGAGACTCCAACAGGGTTCAGTGTTAATCAGTGAGACTCCCACAGGGTTCAGTGTTAATCAGTGAGACTCCCACAGGGTTCAGTGTTAATCAGTGAGACTCCCACAGGGTTCAGTGTTAATCAGTGAGACTCCCATAGGGTTCAGTGTTAATCAGTGAGACTCCCACAGGGTTCAGTGTTAATCAGTGAGACTCCCATTGGGTTCGGTGTTAATCAGTGAGACTCCCACAGGGTTCAGTGTTAATCAGTGAGACTCCCACAGGGTTCTGTGTTAATCAGCGAGACTCCCACAGGGTTCAATGTTAATCAGTGAGACTCCCACAGGGTTCTGTGTTAATCAGTGAGACTCCCACAGGGTTCAGTGTTAATCAGTGAGACTCCCATAGGGTTCAGTGTTAATAAGTGAAACTCCCATAGGGTTCGTTGTTAATCAGTGAGACTCCCACAGGGTTCAGTGTTCATCAGTGAGACTCCCACAGGGTTCAGTGTTAATCAGTGAGACTCCGACAGGGTTCTGTGTTAATCAGTGAGACGCCCACAGGGTTCAGTGTTAATCAGTGAGACTCCCATAGGGTTCAGTGTTAATCAGTGAGACTCCCATAGGGTTCAGTGTTAATCAGTGAGTCTCCCATAGGGTTCGGTGTTAATCAGTGAGACTCCCTTAGGGTTCAGTGTTAATCAGTGAGACTCCCATAGGGTTCGGTGTTAATCAGTGAAACTCCCAGAGGGTTCAGTGTTAATCAGTGAGACTCTCACAGGGTTCTGTGTTAATCAATGAGACTCCCACAGGGTTCAATGTTAATTAGTGAGACTCCCATAGGGTTCAGTGTTAATCAATGAGACTCCCATAGGGTTCAGTGTTAATCAGTGAGACTCCCACAGGGTTCAGTGTTAATCAGTGAGACTCCCACAGGGTTTAGTGTTAATCAGTGAGACTCCTAAAGGGTTCAGTGTTAATCAGTGAGACTCCCTCAGGGTTCAGTGTTAATCAATGAGACTCCCATTGGGTTCGGTGTTAATCAGTGAGACTCCCATAGGGGTCAGTGCTAATCAGTGATATTCCCATAGGATTCAGTGCTAATCAGTGAGATTCCCATAGGGTTCAGTGTTAATCAGTGAGACTCCCATAGGAATCAGTGTTAATCAGTGAGACTCCCATAGGGTTCAATGTTAATCAGTGAGACTCCCACAGGGTTCAGTGTTAATCAGTGATACTCCCACAGGATTCAGTGGTAATCAGTGAGACTCTCATAGGGTTCAGTGTTAATCAGTGAGACTCCCTCAGGGTTCAGTGTTAATCAATGAGACACCCATTGGGTTCGGTGTTAATCAGTGAGATTTCCATAGGGTTCAGTGCTAATCAGTGATATTCCCATAGGGTTCAGTGTTAATCAGTGAGACTCCCATAGGGTTCAGTGTTAATCAGTGAGACTCCCACAGGGTTCAGTGTTAATCAGTGAGACTCCCATAGGGTTCAGTGTTAATTAGTGAGACTCCCATAGGGTTCAGTGTTAATCAGTGAGACTCCCACAGGGTTCAGTGTTAATCAGTGAGACTCCCATAGGGTTCAGTATTAATCAGTGAGACTCCCACCGGGTTCAGTGTTAATCAGCAAGATTCCCATAGGGTGCAGTGTTAATCAGTGAGACTCCCACAGGGTTCAGTGTTAATCAGTGAGACTCCCATAGGGTTCAGTGTTAATCAGTGAGACTCCCATAGGGTTCAGTGTTAATCAATGAGACTCCCATAGGGTTCAGTGTTAATCAGTGAGACTCCAACAGGGTTCAGTGTTAATCAGTGAGACTCCCACAGGGTTCAGTGTTAATCAGTGAGACTCCCACATGGTTCAGTGTTAATCAGTGAGACTCCCACAGGGTTCAGTGTTAATCAGTGAGACTCCCATAGGGTTCAGTGTTAATCAGTGATTCTCCAACAGGGTTCAGTGTTAATCAGTGAGACTCCCATTGGGTTCGGTGTTAATCAGTGAGACTCCCACAGGGTTCAGTGTTAATCAGTGAGACTCCCACAGGGTTCTGTGTTAATCAGCGAGACTCCCACAGGGTTCAATGTTAATCAGTGAGACTCCCACAGGGTTCTGTGTTAATCAGTGAGACTCCCACAGGGTTCAGTGTTAATCAGTGAGACTCCCATAGGGTTCAGTGTTAATCAGTGAAACTCCCATAGGGTTCGTTGTTAATCAGTGAGACTCCCACAGGGTTCAGTGTTCATCAGTGAGACTCCCACAGGGTTCAGTGTTAATCAGTGAGACTCCGACAGGGTTCTGTGTTAATCAGTGAGACTCCCACAGGGTTCAGTGTTAATCCGTGAGACTCCCATAGGGTTCAGTGTTAATCAGTGAGACTCCCATAGGGTTCGGTGTTAATCAGTGAGACTCCCACAGGGTTCAGTGTTAATCAGTGAGACTCCCATAGGGTTCAGTGTTAATCCGTGAGACTCCCACAGGGTTCAGTGTAAATCACTGAGACTCCCATTGGGTTCGGTGTTAATCAGTTAGACTCCCATAGGGTTCAGTGTTAATCAGTGAGACTCCCATAGGGTTCAGTGTTAATCAGTGAGACTCCCATAGGGTTCAGTGTTAATCAGTGAGTCTCCCATAGGGTTCGGTGTTAATCAGTGAGACTCCCTTAGGGTTCAGTGTTAATCAGTGAGACTCCCATAGGGTTCGGTGTTAATCAGTGAAACTCCCAGAGGGTTCAGTGTTAATCAGTGAGACTCTCACAGGGTTCTGTGTTAATCAGTGAGACTCCCACAGGGTTCAATGTTAATTAGTGAGACTCCCATAGGGTTCAGTGTTAATCAATGAGACTCCCATATGGTTCAGTGTTAATCAGTGAGACTCCCACAGGGTTCAGTGTTAATCAGTGAGACTCCCACAGGGTTCAGTGTTAATCAGTGAGACTCCCTCAGGGTTCAGTGTTAATCAATGAGACTCCCATTGGGTCCGGTGTTAATCAGTGAGACTCCCATAGGGGTCAGTGCTAATCAGTGATATTCCCATAGGATTCAGTGCTAATCAGTGAGATTCCCATAGGGTTCAGTGTTAATCAGTGAGACTCCCATAGGGTTCAGTGTTAATCAGTGAGACTCCCATAGGGTTCAATGTTAATCAGTGAGACTCCCACAGGGTTCAGTGTTAATCAGTGAGACTCCCACAGGGTTCAGTGTTAATCAGTGAGACTCCCATAGGGTTCAGTGTTAATTAGTGAGACTCCCATAGGGTTCAGTGTTAATCAGTGAGACTCCCACAGGGTTCAGGGTTAATCAGTGAGACTCCCATAGGGTTCAGTATTAATCAGTGAGACTCCCACCGGGTTCAGTATTAATCAGCGAGATTCCCATAGGGTTCAGTGTTAATCAGTGAGACTCCCACAGGCTTCAGTGTTAATCTGTGAGACTCCCATAGGGTTCAGTGTTAATCAGTGAGACTCCCATAGGGTTCAGTGTTAATCAGTGAGACTCCCACAGGGTTCAATTTTAATCAGTGAGACTCCCACAGGGTTCTGTGTTAATCAGTGAGACTCCCACAGGGTTCAGTGTTAATCGGTGAGACTCCCATAGGGTTCAGTGTTAATCAGTGAGACTCCCATAGGGTTCAGTGTTATTCAGTGAGACTCCCATAGTGTTCAGTGTAAATCACTGAGACTCCCATTGGGTTCGGTGTTAATCAGTGAGACTCCCATAGGGTTCGGTGTTAATCAGTGAGACTCCCATAGGGTTCAGTGTTAATCAGTGAGACTCCCATAGGGTTCAGTGTTAATCACTGAGACTCCCATAGGGTTCGGTGTTAATCAGTGAGACTCCCATCGGGTTCAGTGTTAATTAGTGAGAATCCCATAGGGTTCGGTGTTAATCAGTGAAACTCCCAGAGGGTTCAGTGTTAATCAGTGAGACTCCCACAGGGTTCAGTGTTAATCAGTGAGACTCCCATAGGGTTCAGTGTTAATCAATGAGACTCCCATAGGGTTCAGTGTTAATCAGTGAGACTCCAACAGGGTTCAGTGTTAATCAGTGAGACTCCCACAGGGTTCAGTGTTAATCAGTGAGACTCCCACAGGGTTCAGTGTTAATCAGTGAGACTCCCATAGGGTTCAGTGTTAATCAGTGAGACTCCCACAGGGTTCAGTATTAATCAGTGAGACTCCCATTGGGTTCGGTGTTAATCAGTGAGACTCCCACAGGGTTCAGTGTTAATCAGTGAGACTCCCACAGGGTTCTGTGTTAATCAGTGAGACTCCCACAGGGTTCAATGTTAATCAGTGAGACTCCCACAGAGTTCTGTGTTAATCAGTGAGACTCCCACAGGGTTCAGTGTTAATCAGTGAGACTCCCATAGGGTTCAGTGTTAATCAGTGAAACTCCCATAGGGTTCGTTGTTAATCAGTGAGACTCCCACAGGGTTCAGTGTTCATCAGTGAGACTCCCACAGGGTTCAGTGTTAATCAGTGAGACTCCGACAGGGTTCTGTGTTAATCAGTGAGACTCCCACAGGGTTCAGTGTTAATCCGTGAGACTCCCATAGGGTTCAGTGTTAATCAGTGAGACTCCCACAGGGTTCAGTGTTAATCAGTGAGACTCCCATTGGGTTCGGTGTTAATCAGTGAGACTCCCACAGGGTTCAGTGTTAATCAGTGAGACTCCCACAGGGTTCTGTGTTAATCAGTGAGACTCCCACAGGGTTCAATGTTAATCAGTGAGACTCCCACAGGGTTCTGTGTTAATCAGTGAGACTCCCACAGGGTTCAGTGTTAATCAGTGAGACTCCCATAGGGTTCAGTGTTAATCAGTGAAACTCCCATAGGGTTCGTTGTTAATCAGTGAGACTCCCACAGGGTTCAGTGTTCATCAGTGAGACTCCCACAGGGTTCAGTGTTAATCAGTGAGACTCCGACAGGGTTCTGTGTTAATCAGTGAGACTCCCACAGGGTTCAGTGTTAATCCGTGAGACTCCCATAGGGTTCAGTGTTAATCAGTGAGACTCCCATAGGGTTCGGTGTTAATCATTGAGACTCCCACAGGGTTCAGTGTTAATCAGTGAGACTCCCATAGGGTTCAGTGTTAATCCGTGAGACTCCCACAGGGTTCAGTGTAAATCACTGAGACTCCCATTGGGTTCGGTGTTAATCAGTTAGACTCCCATAGGATTCAGTGCTAATCAGTGAGATTCCCATAGGGTTCAGTGTTAATCAGTGAGACTCCCATAGGGTTCAGTGTTAATCAGTGAGACTCCCATAGGGTTCAATGTTAATCAGTGAGACTCCCACAGGGTTCAGTGTTAATCAGTGATACTCCGACAGGATTCAGTGGTAATCAGTGAGACTCTCATAGGGTTCAGTGTTAATCAGTGAGACTCCCTCAGGGTTCAGTGTTAATCAATGAGACACCCATTGGGTTCGGTGTTAATCAGTGAGACTTCCATAGGGTTCAGTGCTAATCAGTGATATTCCCATAGGGTTCAGTGTTAATCAGTGAGACTCCCATAGGGTTCAGTGTTAATCAGTGAGACTCCCACAGGGTTCAGTGTTAATCAGTGAGACTCCCATAGGGTTCAGTGTTAATTAGTGAGACTCCCATAGGGTTCAGTGTTAATCAGTGAGACTCCCACAGGGTTCAGTGTTAATCAGTGAGACTCCCATAGGTTTAATATTAATCAGTGAGACTCCCACCGGGTTCAGTGTTAATCAGCAAGATTCCCATAGGGTGCAGTGTTAATCAGTGAGACTCCCACAGGGTTCAGTGTTAATCAGTGAGACTCCCATAGGGTTCAGTGTTAATCAGTGAGACTCCCATAGGGTTCAGTGTTAATCAATGAGACTCCCATAGGGTTCAGTGTTAATCAGTGAGACTCCAACAGGGTTCAGTGTTAATCAGTGAGACTCCCACAGGGTTCAGTGTTAATCAGTGAGACTCCCACAGGGTTCAATTTTAATCATTGAGACTCCCACAGGGTTCTGTGTTAATCAGTGAGACTCCCACAGGGTTCAGTGTTAATCGGTGAGACTCCCATAGGGTTCAGTGTTAATCAGTGAGACTCCCATAGGGTTCAGTGTTATTCAGTGAGACTCCCATAGTGTTCAGTGTAAATCACTGAGACTCCCATTGGGTTCGGTGTTAATCAGTGAGACTCCCATAGGGTTCGGTGTTAATCAGTGAGACTCCCATAGGGTTCAGTGTTAATCAGTGAGACTCCCATAGGGTTCAGTGTTAATCACTGAGACTCCCATAGGGTTCGGTGTTAATCAGTGAGACTCCCATCGGGTTCAGTGTTAATTAGTGAGAATCCCATAGGGTTCGGTGTTAATCAGTGAAACTCCCAGAGGGTTCAGTGTTAATCAGTGAGACTCCCACAGGGTTCAGTGTTAATCAGTGAGACTCCCATAGGGTTCAGTGTTAATCAATGAGACTCCCATAGGGTTCAGTGTTAATCAGTGAGACTCCAACAGGGTTCAGTGTTAATCAGTGAGACTCCCACAGGGTTCAGTGTTAATCAGTGAGACTCCCACAGGGTTCATTGTTAATCAGTGAGACTCCCATAGGGTTCAGTGTTAATCAGTGAGACTCCCACAGGGTTCAGTGTTAATCAGTGAGACTCCCATTGGGTTCGGTGTTAATCAGTGAGACTCCCACAGGGTTCAGTGTTAATCAGTGAGACTCCCACAGGGTTCTGTGTTAATCAGTGAGACTCCCACAGGGTTCAATGTTAATCAGTGAGACTCCCACAGAGTTCTGTGTTAATCAGTGAGACTCCCACAGGATTCAGTGTTAATCAGTGAGACTCCCATAGGGTTCAGTGTTAATCAGTGAAACTCCCATAGGGTTCGTTGTTAATCAGTGAGACTCCCACAGGGTTCAGTGTTCATCAGTGAGACTCCCACAGGGTTCAGTGTTAATCAGTGAGACTCCGACAGGGTTCTGTGTTAATCAGTGAGACTCCCACAGGGTTCAGTGTTAATCCGTGAGACTCCCATAGGGTTCAGTGTTAATCAGTGAGACTCCCACAGGGTTCAGTGTTAATCAGTGAGACTCCCATTGGGTTCGGTGTTAATCAGTGAGACTCCCACAGGGTTCAGTGTTAATCAGTGAGACTCCCACAGGGTTCTGTGTTAATCAGTGAGACTCCCACAGGGTTCAATGTTAATCAGTGAGACTCCCACAGGGTTCTGTGTTAATCAGTGAGACTCCCACAGGGTTCAGTGTTAATCAGTGAGACTCCCATAGGGTTCAGTGTTAATCAGTGAAACTCCCATAGGGTTCGTTGTTAATCAGTGAGACTCCCACAGGGTTCAGTGTTCATCAGTGAGACTCCCACAGGGTTCAGTGTTAATCAGTGAGACTCCGACAGGGTTCTGTGTTAATCAGTGAGACTCCCACAGGGTTCAGTGTTAATCCGTGAGACTCCCATAGGGTTCAGTGTTAATCAGTGAGACTCCCATAGGGTTCGGTGTTAATCATTGAGACTCCCACAGGGTTCAGTGTTAATCAGTGAGACTCCCATAGGGTTCAGTGTTAATCCGTGAGACTCCCACAGGGTTCAGTGTAAATCACTGAGACTCCCATTGGGTTCGGTGTTAATCAGTTAGACTCCCATAGGATTCAGTGCTAATCAGTGAGATTCCCATAGGGTTCAGTGTTACTCAGTGAGACTCCCATAGGGTTCAGTGTTAATCAGTGAGACTCCCATAGGGTTCAATGTTAATCAGTGAGACTCCCACAGGGTTCAGTGTTAATCAGTGATACTCCCACAGGATTCAGTGGTAATCAGTGAGACTCTCATAGGGTTCAGTGTTAATCAGTGAGACTCCCTCAGGGTTCAGTGTTAATCAATGAGACACCCATTGGGTTCGGTGTTAATCAGTGAGACTTCCATAGGGTTCAGTGCTAATCAGTGATATTCCCATAGGGTTCAGTGTTAATCAGTGAGACTCCCATAGGGTTCAGTGTTAATCAGTGAGACTCCCACAGGGTTCAGTGTTAATCAGTGAGACTCCCATGGGGTTCAGTGTTAATTAGTGAGACTCCCATAGGGTTCAGTGTTAATCAGTGAGACTCCCACAGGGTTCAGTGTTAATCAGTGAGACTCCCATAGGGTTCAGTATTAATCAGTGAGACTCCCACCGGGTTCAGTGTTAATCAGCAAGATTCCCATAGGGTGCAGTGTTAATCAGTGAGACTCCCACAGGGTTCAGTGTTAATCAGTGAGACTCCCATAGGGTTCAGTGTTAATCAGTGAGACTCCCATAGGGTTCAGTGTTAATCAATGAGACTCCCATAGGGTTCAGTGTTAATCAGTGAGACTCCAACAGGGTTCAGTGTTAATCAGTGAGACTCCCACAGGGTTCAGTGTTAATCAGTGAGACTCCCACAGGGTTCAGTGTTAATCAGTGAGACTCCCACAGGGTTCAGTGTTAATCAGTGAGACTCCCATAGGGTTCAGTGTTAATCAGTGATTCTCCCACAGGGTTCAGTGTTAATCAGTGAGACTCCCATTGGGTTCGGTGTTAATCAGTGAGACTCCCACAGGGTTCAGTGTTAATCAGTGAGACTCCCACAGGGTTCTGTGTTAATCAGCGAGACTCCCACAGGGTTCAATGTTAATCAGTGAGACTCCCACAGGGTTCTGTGTTAATCAGTGAGACTCCCACAGGGTTCAGTGTTAATCAGTGAGACTCCCATAGGGTTCAGTGTTAATCAGTGAAACTCCCATAGGGTTCGTTGTTAATCAGTGAGACTCCCACAGGGTTCAGTGTTCATCAGTGAGACTCCCACAGGGTTCAGTGTTAATCAGTGAGACTCCGACAGGGTTCTGTGTTAATCAGTGAGACTCCCACAGGGTTCAGTGTTAATCCGTGAGACTCCCATAGGGTTCAGTGTTAATCAGTGAGACTCCCATAGGGTTCGGTGTTAATCACTGAGACTCCCACAGGGTTCAGTGTTAATCAGTGAGACTCCCATAGGGTTCAGTGTTAATCCGTGAGACTCCCACAGGGTTCAGTGTAAATCACTGAGACTCCCATTGGGTTCGGTGTTAATCAGTTAGACTCCCATAGGGTTCAGTGTTAATCAGTGAGACTCCCATAGGGTTCAGTGTTAATCAGTGAGACTCCCATAGGGTTCAGTGTTAATCAGTGAGTCTCCCATAGGGTTCGGTGTTAATCAGTGAGACTCCCTTAGGGTTCAGTGTTAATCAGTGAGACTCCCATAGGGTTCGGTGTTAATCAGTGAAACTCCCAGAGGGTTCAGTGTTAATCAGTGAGACTCTCACAGGGTTCTGTGTTAATCAGTGAGACTCCCACAGGGTTCAATGTTAATTAGTGAGACTCCCATAGGGTTCAGTGTTAATCAATGAGACTCCCATATGGTTCAGTGTTAATCAGTGAGACTCCCACAGGGTTCAGTGTTAATCAGTGAGACTCCCACAGGGTTCAGTGTTAATCAGTGAGACTCCCTCAGGGTTCAGTGTTAATCAATGAGACTCCCATTGGGTTCGGTGTTAATCAGTTAGACTCCCATAGGGTTCAGTGTTAATCAGTGAGACTCCCATAGGGTTCAGTGTTAATCAGTGAGACTCCCATAGGGTTCAGTGTTAATCAGTGAGTCTCCCATAGGGTTCGGTGTTAATCAGTGAGACTCCCTTAGGGTTCAGTGTTAATCAGTGAGACTCCCATAGGGTTCGGTGTTAATCAGTGAAACTCCCAGAGGGTTCAGTGTTAATCAGTGAGACTCTCACAGGGTTCTGTGTTAATCAGTGAGACTCCCACAGGGTTCAATGTTAATTAGTGAGACTCCCATAGGGTTCAGTGTTAATCAATGAGACTCCCATATGGTTCAGTGTTAATCAGTGAGACTCCCACAGGGTTCAGTGTTAATCAGTGAGACTCCCACAGGGTTCAGTGTTAATCAGTGAGACTCCCTCAGGGTTCAGTGTTAATCAATGAGACTCCCATTGGGTCCGGTGTTAATCAGTGAGACTCCCATAGGGGTCAGTGCTAATCAGTGATATTCCCATAGGATTCAGTGCTAATCAGTGAGATTCCCATAGGGTTCAGTGTTAATCAGTGAGACTCCCATAGTGTTCAGTGTTAATCAGTGAGACTCCCATAGGGTTCAATGTTAATCAGTGAGACTCCCACAGGGTTCAGTGTTAATCAGTGAGACTCCCACAGGGTTCAGTGTTAATCAGTGAGACTCCCATAGGGTTCAGTGTTAATTAGTGAGACTCCCATAGGGTTCAGTGTTAATCAGTGAGACTCCCACAGGGTTCAGTGTTAATCAGTGAGACTCCCATAGGGTTCAGTATTAATCAGTGAGACTCCCACCGGGTTCAGTATTAATCAGTGAGATTCCCATAGGGTTCGGTGTTAATCAGTGAGACTCCCACAGGCTTCAGTGTTAATCTGTGAGACTCCCATAGGGTTCAGTGTTAATCAGTGAGACTCCCATAGGGTTCAGTGTTAATCAGTGAGACTCCCACAGGGTTCAATTTTAATCAGTGAGACTCCCACAGGGTTCTGTGTTAATCAGTGAGACTCCCACAGGGTTCAGTGTTAATCGGTGAGACTCCCATAGGGTTCAGTGTTAATCAGTGAGACTCCCATAGGGTTCAGTGTTATTCAGTGAGACTCCCATAGTGTTCAGTGTAAATCACTGAGACTCCCATTGGGTTCGGTGTTAATCAGTGAGACTCCCATAGGGTTCGGTGTTAATCAGTGAGACTCCCATAGGGTTCAGTGTTAATCAGTGAGACTCCCATAGGGTTCAGTGTTAATCACTGAGACTCCCATAGGGTTCGGTGTTAATCAGTGATAATCCCATCGGGTTCAGTGTTAATTAGTGAGAATCCCATAGGGTTCGGTGTTAATCAGTGAAACTCCCAGAGGGTTCAGTGTTAATCAGTTAGACTCCCACAGGGTTCAGTGTTAATCAGTGAGACTCCCATAGGGTTCAGTGTTAATCAATGAGACTCCCATAGGGTTCAGTGTTAATCAGTGAGACTCCAACATGGTTCAGTGTTAATCAGTGAGACTCCCACAGGGTTCAGTGTTAATCAGTGAGACTCCCACAGGGTTCAGTGTTAATCAGTGAGACTCCCATAGGGTTCAGTGTTAATCAGTGAGACTCCCACAGGGTTCAGTGTTAATCAGTGAGACTCCCATTGGGTTCGGTGTTAATCAGTGAGACTCCCACAGGGTTCAGTGTTAATCAGTGAGACTCCCACAGGGTTCTGTGTTAATTAGTGAGACTCCCACAGGGTTCAATGTTAATCAGTGAGACTCCCACAGAGTTCTGTGTTAATCAGTGAGACTCCCACAGGGTTCAGTGTTAATCAGTGAGACTCCCATAGGGTTCAGTGTTAATCAGTGAAACTCCCATAGGGTTCGTTGTTAATCAGTGAGACTACCACAGGGTTCAGTGTTCATCAGTGAGACTCCCACAGGGTTCAGTGTTAATCAGTGAGACTCCGACAGGGTTCTGTGTTAATCAGTGAGACTCCCACAGGGTTCAGTGTTAATCCGTGAGACTCCCATAGGGTTCAGTGTTAATCAGTGAGACTCCCACAGGGTTCAGTGTTAATCAGTGAGACTCCCATTGGGTTCGGTGTTAATCAGTGAGACTCCCACAGGGTTCAGTGTTAATCAGTGAGACTCCCACAGGGTTCTGTGTTAATCAGTGAGACTCCCACAGGGTTCAATGTTAATCAGTGAGACTCCCACAGGGTTCTGTGTTAATCAGTGAGACTCCCACAGGGTTCAGTGTTAATCAGTGAGACTCCCATAGGGTTCAGTGTTAATCAGTGAAACTCCCATAGGGTTCGTTGTTAATCAGTGAGACTCCCACAGGGTTCAGTGTTCATCAGTGAGACTCCCACAGGGTTCAGTGTTAATCAGTGAGACTCCAACAGGGTTCTGTGTTAATCAGTGAGACTCCCACAGGGTTCAGTGTTAATCCGTGAGACTCCCATAGGGTTCAGTGTTAATCAGTGAGACTCCCATAGGGTTCGGTGTTAATCATTGAGACTCCCACAGGGTTCAGTGTTAATCAGTGAGACTCCCATAGGGTTCAGTGTTAATCCGTGAGACTCCCACAGGGTTCAGTGTAAATCACTGAGACTCCCATTGGGTTCGGTGTTAATCAGTTAGACTCCCATAGGGTTCAGTGTTAATCAGTGAGACTCCCATAGGGTTCAGTGTTAATCAGTGAGACTCCCATAGGGTTCAGTGTTAATCAGTGAGTCTCCCATAGGGTTCGGTGTTAATCAGTGAGACTCCCTTAGGGTTCAGTGTTAATCAGTGAGACTCCCATAGGGTTCGGTGTTAATCAGTGAAACTCCCAGAGGGTTCAGTGTTAATCATTGAGACTCTCACAGGGTTCTGTGTTAATCAGTGAGACTCCCACAGGGTTCAATGTTAATTAGTGAGACTCCCATAGGGTTCAGTGTTAATCAATGAGACTCCCATAGGGTTCAGTGTTAATCAGTGAGACTCCCACAGGGTTCAGTGTTAATCAGTGAGACTCCCACAGGGTTTTAGTGTTAATCAGTGAGACTCCTAAAGGGTTCAGTGTTAATCAGTGAGACTCCCTCAGGGTTCAGTGTTAATCAATGAGACTCCCATTGGGTTCGGTGTTAATCAGTGAGACTCCCATAGGGGTCAGTGCTAATCAGTGATATTCCCATAGGATTCAGTGCTAATCAGTGAGATTCCCATAGGGTTCAGTGTTAATCAGTGAAACTCCCATAGGGTTCAGTGTTAATCAGTGAGAATCCCATAGGGTTCAATGTTAATCAGTGAGACTCCCACAGGGTCCAGTGTTAATCAGTGAGACTCCCACAGGGTTCATTGTTAATCAGTGAGACTCCCATAGGGTTCAGTGTTAATTAGTGAGACTCCCATAGGGTTCAGTGTTAATCAGTGAGACTCCCACAGGGTTCAGTGTTAATCAGTGAGACTCCCATAGGGTTCAGTATTAATCAGTGAGACTCCCACCGGGTTCAGTGTTAATCAGCGAGATTCCCATAGGGTTCAGTGTTAATCAGTGAGACTCCCACAGGGTTCAGTGTTAATCTGTGAGACTCCCATAGGGTTCAGTGTTAATCAGTGAGACTCCCATAGGGTTCAGTGTTAATCAGTGAGACTCCCACAGGGTTCAATGTTAATCAGTGAGACTCCCACAGGGTTCTGTGTTAATCAGTGAGACTCCTACAGGGTTCAGTGTTAATCGGTGAGACTCCCATAGGGTTCAGTATTAATCAGTGAGACTCCCATAGGGTTCAGTGTTATTCAGTGAGACTCCCATAGTGTTCAGTGTAAATCACTGAGACTCCCATTGGGTTCGGTGTTAATCAGTGAGACTCCCATAGGGTTCGGTGTTAATCAGTGAGACTCCCATAGGGTTCAGTGTTAATCAGTGAGACTCCCATAGGGTTCAGTGTTAATCACTGAGACTCCCATAGGGTTCGGTGTTAATCAGTGAGACTCCCATCGGGTTCAGTGTTAATTAGTGAGAATCCCATAGGGTTCGGTGTTAATCAGTGAAACTCCCAGAGGGTTCAGTGTTAATCAGTGAGACTCCCATAGGGTTCAGTGTTAATCAATGAGACTCCCATAGGGTTCAGTGTTCATCAGTGAGCCTCCCACAGGGTTCAATGTTAATAAGTGAGACTCCCACAGGGTTCAGTGTTAATCAGCGAGATTCCCATAGGGTTCAGTGTTAATCAGTGAGACTCCCACAGGGTTCAGTGTTAATCAGTGAGACTCCCACAGGGTTCAGTGTTAATCAATGAGACTCCCATAGGGTTCGTTGTTAATCAGTGAGATTCCCATAGGGTTCTGTGTTAATCAGTGAGACTCCCATATGGTTCAGTGTTAATCAGTGAGACTCCCATCGTGTTCAGTTTTAATCAGTGAGACTCCCATAGGGTTCAGTGTTAATCAGTAGGGCTCCCACAGGGTTCAGTGTTAATCAATGAGACTCCCATAGGGTTCAGTGTTAATCAATGAGACTCCCATAGGGTTCGGTGTTAATCAGTGAGACTCCCTCAGGGTTCAGTGTTAATCAGTGAGACTCCCACAGGGTTCAGTGTTAATCGGTGAGACTCCCACAGGGTTCAGTGTTAATCAATGAGACTCCCATAGGGTTCAGTGTTAATCAGTGAGACTCCCATAGGGTTCAGTGTTAATCAGTGAGACTCCCACAGGGTTCAGTGTTAATCAGTGAGACTCCCACAGGGTTCAGTGTTAATCAGTGAGACTCCCACAGGGTTCAGTGTTAATCAGTGGGGCTCCCACAGGGTTCGGTGTTAATCAGTGAGACTCCCACAGGGTTCAGTGTTAATCAGTGAGACTCCCATAGGGTTCAGTATTAATCAGTGAGACTCCCACCGGGTTCAGTGTTAATCAGCGAGATTCCCATAGGGTTCAGTGTTAATCAGTGAGACTCCCACAGGGTTCAGTGTTAATCAGGGAGACTTCCACAGGGTTCAGTGTTAATCAGTGGGGCTCCCACAGGGTTCGGTGTTAATCAGTGAGACTCCCACAGGGTTCAGTGTTAATCAGTGAGACTACCATAGGGTTCAGTGTTAATCAATGAGACTCCCATAGGGTTCGTTGTTAATCAGTGAGACGCCCACAGGGTTCAGTGTTAATCAGTGAGACTCCCACAGGGTTCAGTGTTAATCGGTGAGACTCCCACAGGGTTCAGTGTTAATCAATGAGACTCCCATAGGGTTCAGTGTTAATCAGTGAGACTCCCATAGGGTTCAGTGTTAATCAGTGAGACTCCCACAGGGTTCAGTGTTAATCAGTGAGACTCCCATAGGGTTCAGTGTTAATCAGTGAGATTCCCATAGGGTTCAGTGTTAATCAGTGAGACTCCCATATGGTTCAGTGTTAATCAGTGAGACTCCCATCGTGTTCAGTTTTAATCAGTGAGACTCCCATAGGGTTCAGTGTTAATCAGTAGGGCTCCCACAGGGTTCAGTGTTAATCAATGAGACTCCCATAGGGTTCAGTGTTAATCAGTGAGACTCCCATAGGGTTCAGTGTTAATCAGTGAGACTCCCATAGGGGTCAGTGTTAATCAATGAGACTCCCATAGGGTTCGGTGTTAATCAGTGAGACTCCCACAGGGTTCAGTGTTAATCAGTGAGACTCCCACAGGGTTCAGTGTTAATCAGTGAGACTCCCATAGGGTTCAGTGTTAATCAGTGAGACTCCCACAGGGTTCAGTGTTAATCAGTGAGACTCCCATCGTGTTCAGTGTTAATCAGTGAGACTCCCATAGAGTTCAGTGTTAATCAGTGAGACTCCCATAGGCTTCAGTATTAATCAGTGAGACTCCCACAGGGTTCAGTGTTAATCAATGAGACTCCCATAGGGTTCAGTGTTAATCAGTGAGACTCCCACAGGGTTCAGTGTTAATCAGTGAGACTCCCATTGGGTTCGGTGTTAATCAGTGAGACTCCCACAGGGTTCAGTGTTAATCAGTGAGACTCCCACAGGGTTCAATGTTAATCAGTGAGACTCCCACAGGGTTCTGTGTTAATCAGTGAGACTCCCACAGGGTTCAGTGTTAATCAGTGAGACTCCCATAGGGTTTGGTGTTAATCAGTGAAACTCCCATAGGGTTCGTTGTTAATCAGTGAGACTCCCACAGGGTTCAGTGTTCATCAGTGAGACTCCCACAGGGTTCAGTGTTAATCAATGAGACTCCCATAGGGTTCAGTGTTAATCAGTGAGACTCCCATAGGGTTCAGTGTTAATCAGTGAGACTCCCACAGGGTTCAGTGTTAATCAGTGAAACTCCCACAGGGTTCAGTGTTAATCAGTGGGGCTCCCACAGGGTTCCGTGTTAATCAGTGAGACTCCCACAGGGTTCAGTGTTAATCAGTGAGACTACCATAGGCTTCAGTATTAATCAGTGAGACTCCAATAGGGTTCAGTGTTAATCAGTGAGACTACCATAGGCTTCAGTATTAATCAGTGAGACTCCCATAGGGTTCAGTGTTAATCAATGAGACTCCAATAGGGTTCGTTGTTAATCAGTGAGACTCCCACAGGGTTCAGTGTTAATCATTGAGACTCCCACAGGGTTCAGTGTTAATCGGTGAGACTCCCACAGGGTTCAGTTTTATTCAATGAGACTCCCATAGGGTTCAGTGTTAATCAGTGAGACTCCCATAGGGTTCAGTGTTAATCAGTGAGATTCCCATAGGGTTCAGTGTTAATCAGTGAGACTCCCATATGGTTCAGTGTTAATCAGTGAGACTCCCATCGTGTTCAGTTTTAATCAGTGAGACTCTCATAGGGTTCAGTGTTAATCAGTAGGGCTCCCACAGGGTTCAGTGTTAATCAATGAGACTCCCATAGGGTTCAGTGTTAATCAATGAGACTCCCATAGGGTTCAGTGTTAATCAGTGAGACTCCCACAGGGTTCAGTGTTAATCGGTGAGACTCCCACAGGGTTCAGTGTTAATCAATGAGACTCCCATAGGGTTCAGTGTTAATCGGTGAGACTCCCATAGGGTTCAGTGTTAATCAGTGAGACTCCCGCAGGGTTCAGTGTTAATCAGTGAGACTCCCACAGGGTTCAGTGTTAATCAGTGAGACTCCCACAGGGTTCAGTGTTAATCAGTGGGGCTCCCACAGGGTTCGGTGTTAATCAGTGAGACTCCCACAGGGTTCAGTGTTAATCAGTGAGACTCCCATAGGGTTCAGTATTAATCAGTGAGACTCCCACCGGGTTCAGTGTTAATCAGCGAGATTCCCATAGGGTTCAGTGTTAATCAGTGAGACTCCCACAGGGTTCAGTGTTAATCAGGGAGACTTCCACAGGGTTCAGTGTTAATCAGTGGGGCTCCCACAGGGTTCGGTGTTAATCAGTGAGACTCCCACAGGGTTCAGTGTTAATCAGTGAGACTACCATAGGCTTCAGTATTAATCAGTGAGACTCCCATAGGGTTCAGTGTTAATCAATGAGACTCCCATAGGGTTCGTTGTTAATCAGTGAGACGCCCACAGGGTTCAGTGTTAATCAGTGAGACTCCCACAGGGTTCAGTGTTAATCGGTGAGACTCCCACAGGGTTCAGTGTTAATCAATGAGACTCCCATAGGGTTCAGTGTTAATCAGTGAGACTCCCAAAGGGTTCAGTGTTAATCAGTGAGACTCCCACAGGGTTCAGTGTTAATCAGTGAGACTCCCATAGGGTTCAGTGTTAATCAGTGAGATTCCCATAGGGTTCAGTGTTAATCAGTGAGACTCCCATATGGTTCAGTATTAATCAGTGAGACTCCCATCGTGTTCAGTTTTAATCAGTGAGACCCCCATAGGGTTCAGTGTTAATCAGTAGGGCTCCCACAGGGTTCAGTGTTAATCAATGAGACTCCCATAGGGTTCAGTGTTAATCAGTGAGACTCCCATAGGGTTCAGTGTTAATCAGTGAGACTCCCATAGGGGTCAGTGTTAATCAATGAGACTCCCATAGGGTTTGGTGTCAATCAGTGAGACTCCCACAGGGTTCAGTGTTAATCAATGAGACTCCCACAGGGTTCAGTGTTAATCAGTGAGACTCCCATAGGGTTCAGTGTTAATCAGTGAGACTCCCACAGGGTTCAGTGTTAATCAGTGAGACTCCCATCGTGTTCAGTGTTAATCAGTGAGACTCCCATATAGTTCAGTGTTAATCAGTGAGACTCCCATAGGCTTCAGTATTAATCAGTGAGACTCCCACAGGGTTCAGTGTTAATCAATGAGACTCCCATAGGGTTCAGTGTTAATCAGTGAGACTCCCACAGGGTTCAGTGTTAATCAGTGAGACTCCCATTGGGTTCGGTGTTAATCAGTGAGACTCCCACAGGGTTCAGTGTTAATCAGTGAGACTCCCACAGGGTTCTGTGTTAATCAGTGAGACTCCCACAGGGTTCAATGTTAATCAGTGAGACTCCCACAGGGTTCTGTGTTAATCAGTGAGACTCCCACAGGGTTCAGTGTTAATCAGTGAGACTCCCATAGGGTTTGGTGTTAATCAGTGAAACTCCCATAGGGTTCGTTGTTAATCAGTGAGACTCCCACAGGGTTCAGTGTTCATCAGTGAGACTCCCACAGGGTTCAGTGTTAATCAATGAGACTCCCATAGGGTTCAGTGTTAATCAGTGAGACTCCCATAGGGTTCAGTGTTAATCAGTGAGACTCCCACAGGGTTCAGTGTTAATCAGTGAAACTCCCACAGGGTTCAGTGTTAATCAGTGGGGCTCCCACAGGGTTCCGTGTTAATCAGTGAGACTCCCACAGGGTTCAGTGTTAATCAGTGAGACTACCATAGGCTTCAGTATTAATCAGTGAGACTCCAATAGGGTTCAGTGTTAATCAATGAGACTCCCATAGGGTTCGTTGTTAATCAGTGAGACTCCCACAGGGTTCAGTGTTAATCAGTGAGACTCCCACAGGGTTCAGTGTTAATCGGTGAGACTCCCACAGGGTTCAGTTTTATTCAATGAGACTCCCATAGGGTTCAGTGTTAATCAGTGAGACTCCCATAGGGTTCAGTGTTAATCAGTGAGACTCCCACAGGGTTCAGTGTTAATCAGTGAGACTCCCATAGGGTTCAGTGTTAATCAGTAGGGCTCCCACAGGGTTCAGTGTTAATCAATGAGACTCCCATAGGGTTCAGTGTTAATCAGTGAGACTCCCATAGGGTTCAGTGTTAATCAGTGAGACTCCCATAGGGGTCAGTGTTAATCAATGAGACTCCCATAGGGTTCGGTGTTAATCAGTGAGACTCCCACAGGGTTCAGTGTTAATCAATGAGACTCCCACAGGGTTCAGTGTTAATCAGTGAGACTCCCATAGGGTTCAGTGTTAATCAGTGAGACTCCCACAGGGTTCAGTGTTAATCAGTGAGACTCCCATCGTGTTCAGTGTTAATCAGTGAGACTCCCATATAGTTCAGTGTTAATCAGTGAGACTCCCATAGGCTTCAGTATTAATCAGTGAGACTCCCACAGGGTTCAGTGTTAATCAATGAGACTCCCAGAGGGTTCAGTGTTAATCAGTGAGACTCCCACAGGGTTCAGTGTTAATCAGTGAGACTCCCATTGGGTTCGGTGTTAATCAGTGAGACTCCCACAGGGTTCAGTGTTAATCAGTGAGACTCCCACAGGGTTCTGTGTTAATCAGTGAGACTCCCACAGGGTTCAATGTTAATCAGTGAGACTCCCACAGGGTTCTGTGTTAATCAGTGAGACTCCCACAGGGTTCAGTGTTAATCAGTGAGACTCCCATAGGGTTTGGTGTTAATCAGTGAAACTCCCATAGGGTTCGTTGTTAATCAGTGAGACTCCCACAGGGTTCAGTGTTCATCAGTGAGACTCCCACAGGGTTCAGTGTTAATCAATGAGACTCCCATAGGGTTCAGTGTTAATCAGTGAGACTCCCATAGGGTTCAGTGTTAATCAGTGAGACTCCCACAGGGTTCAGTGTTAATCAGTGAAACTCCCACAGGGTTCAGTGTTAATCAGTGGGGCTCCCACAGGGTTCCGTGTTAATCAGTGAGACTCCCACAGGGTTCAGTGTTAATCAGTGAGACTACCATAGGCTTCAGTATTAATCAGTGAGACTCCCATAGGGTTCAGTGTTAATCAATGAGACTCCCATAGGGTTCGTTGTTAATCAGTGAGCCTCCCACAGGGTTCAGTGTTAATCAGTGAGACTCCCACAGGGTTCAGTGTTAATCGGTGAGACTCCCACAGGGTTCAGTTTTATTCAATGAGACTCCCATAGGGTTCAGTGTTAATCAGTGAGACTCCCATAGGGTTCAGTGTTAATCAGTGAGACTCCCACAGGGTTCAGTGTTAATCAGTGAGACTCCCATAGGGTTCAGTGTTAATCAGTGAGATTCCCATAGGGTTCAGTGTTAATCAGTGAGACTCCCATATGGTTCAGTGTTAATCAGTAAGACTCCCATCGTGTTCAGTTTTGATCAGTGAGACTCCCATAGGGTTCAGTGTTAATCAGTAGGGCTCCCACAGGGTTCAGTGTTAATCAATGAGACTCCCATAGGGTTCAGTGTTAATCAATGAGACTCCCATTGGGTTCGGTGTTAATCAGTGAGACTCCCTAAGGGTTCAGTGTTAATCAGTGAGACTCCCACAGGGTTCATTGTTAATCGGTGAGACTCCCACAGGGTTCAGTGTTAATCAATGAGACTCCCATAGGGTTCAGTGTTAATCAGTGAGACTCCCATAGGGTTCAGTGTTAGTCAGTGAGACTCCCACAGGGTTCAGTGTTAATCAGTGAGACTCCCACAGGGTTCAGTGTTAATCAGTGAGACTCCCATAGGGTTCAGTGTTAATTAGTGAGACTCCCATAGGGTTCAGTGTTAATCAGTGAGACTCCCACAGGGTTCAGTGTTAATCAGTGAGACTCCCATAGGGTTCAGTATTAATCAGTGAGACTCCCACCGGGTTCAGTGTTAATCATCGAGATTCCCATAGGGTTCAGTGTTAATCAGTGAGACTCCCACAGGGTTCAGTGTTAATCAGGGAGACTTCCACAGGGTTCAGTGTTAATCAGTGGGGCTCCCACAGGGTTCGGTGTTTCATCAGTGAGGCTCCCACAGGGTTCAGTGTTAATCAGTGAGACTACCATAGGCTTCAGTATTAATCAGTGAGACTCCCATAGGGTTCAGTGTTAATCAATGAGACTCCCATAGGGTTCGTTGTTAATCAGTGAGATGCCCACAGGGTTCAGTGTTAATCAGTGAGACTCCCACAGGGTTCAGTGTTAATCGGTGAGACTCCCACAGGGTTCAGTGTTAATCAATGAGACTCCCATAGGGTTCAGTGTTAATCAGTGAGACTCCCATAGGGTTCAGTGTTAATCAATGAGACTCCCATAGGGTTCGTTGTTAATCAGTGAGACTCCCACAGGGTCCAGTGTTAATCAGTGAGACTCCCACAGGGTTCAGTGTTAATCCGTGAGACTCCCACAGGGTTCAGTGTTAATCAATGAGACTCCCATAGGGTTCAGTGTTAATCAGTGAGACTCCCATAGGGTTCAGTGTTAATCAGTGAGACTCCCACAGGGTTCAGTGTTAATCAGTGAGACTCCCACAGGGTTCAGTGTTAATCGGTGAGACTCCCATAGGGGTCAGTGTTAATCAGTGAGACTCCCACAGGGTTCAATGTTAATCAGTGAGACTCCCACAGGGTTTTGTGTTAATCAGTGAGACTCCCACAGGGTTCAGTGTTAATCAGTGAGACTCCAATAGGGTTCAGTGTTAATCAGTGACACTCCCACAGGGTTCAGTGTTAATCAGTGAGACTCCCACAGGGTTCAGTGTTAATCAGTGGGGCTCCCACAGGGTTCGGTGTTAATCAGTGAGACTCCCACAGGGTTCAGTGTTAATCAGTGAGACTCTCAGAGGGTTCAGTGTTAATCAGTGAGACTCCCATCGTGTTCAGTTTTAATCAGTGAGACTCCCATATTGTTCAGTGTTAATCAGTGGGGCTCCCACAGGGTTCGGTGTTAATCAGTGAGACTCCCACAGGGTTCAGTGTTAATCAGTGAGACTCCCATAGGGTTCAGTTTTAATCAGTGAGATTCCCATAGGGTTCAGTGTTAATCAGTGAGACTCCCATATGGTTCAGTGTTAATCAGTGAGACTCCCATCGTGTTCAGTGTTAATCAGTGAGACTCCCACAGGGTTCAGTGTTAATCAGTGAGACTCCCATCGTGTTCAGTGTTAATCAGTGAGACTCCCATAGGGTTCAGTGTTAATCAGTGGGGCTCCCACAGGGTTCGGTGTTAATCAGTGAGACTCCCACAGAGTTTAGTGTTAATCAGTGAGACTCCCATAGGGTTCAGTGTTAATCAGTGAGACTCCCACAGGGTTTAGTGTTAATCACTGAGACTCCCATAGGGTTCAGTGTTAATCAGTGAGACTCCCACAGGGTTCAGTGTTAATCAGCGAGATTCCCATAGGGTTCAGTGTTAATCAATGAGACTCCCACAGGGTTCAGTGTTAATCGGTGAGGCTCCCCTAGGGTTCAGTGTTAATCAGTGAGACTCCCATAGGGTTCAGTATTAATCAGTGAGATTCCCACAGGGTTCAGTGTTAATCAGTGAGACTCCCACAGGGTTCAGTGTTAATCAGTGAGACTCCCACAGGGTTCAGTGTTAATCAGTGAGACTCCCACAGGGCTCAGTGTTAATCAGTGAGACTCCCATAGGGTTCAGTATTAATCAGTGAGACTCCCATAGGGTTCAGTGTTAATCACTGAGACTCCCATAGGGTTCGGTGTTAATCAGTGAGACTCCCATAGGGTTCAGTGTTAATCAATGAGACTCCCATAGGGTTCAGTGTTAATCAGTGAGACTCCCATAGTGTTCCGTGTAAATCACTGAGACCCCCATTGGGTTCAGTGTTAATCAATGAGACTCCCATCGTGTTCAGTGTTAATCAGTGAGACTCCCATAGAGTTCAGTGTTAATCAGTGAGACTCCCATAGGCTTCAGTATTAATCAGTGAGACTCCCATAGGGTTCAGTGTTAATCAATGAGACTCCCATAGGGTTCGGTGTTAATCAGTGAGACTCCCTCAGGGTTCAGTGTTAATCAGTGAGACTCCCACATGGTTCAGTGTTAATCGGTGAGACTCCCACAGGGTTCAGTGTTAATCAATGAGACTCCCATAGGGTTCAGTGTTAATCAGTGAGACTCCCATAGGGTTCTTTGTTAATCAGTGGGGCTCCCACAGGGTTCGGTGTTAATCAGTGAGACTCCCACAGGGTTCAGTGTTAATCAGTGAGACTCCCATAGGGTTCAGTATTAATCAGTGAGACTCCCACCGGGTTCAGTGTTAATCAGCGAGATTCCCATAGGGTTCAGTGTTAATCAGTGAGACTCCCACAGGGTTCAGTGTTAATCAGTGAGACTCCCATTGGGTTCGGTGTTAATCAGTGAGACTCCCACAGGGTTCAGTGTTAATCAGTGAGACTCCCACAGGGTTCTGTGTTAATCAGTGAGACTCCCACAGGGTTCAATGTTAATCAGTGAGACTCCCACAGGGTTCTGTCTTAATCAGTGAGACTCCCACAGGGTTCAGTGTTAATCAGTGAGACTCCCATAGGGTTTGGTGTTAATCAGTGAAACTCCCTTAGGGTTCGTTGTTAATCAGTGAGACTCCCACAGGGTTCAGTGTTCATCAGTGAGACTCCCACAGGGTTCAGTGTTAATCAATGAGACTCCCATAGGGTTCAGTGTTAATCAGTGAGACTCCCATAGGGTTCAGTGTTAATCAGTGAGACTCCCACAGGGTTCAGTGTTAATCAGTGAGACTCCCACAGGGTTCAGTGTTAATCAGTGAAACTCCCACAGGGTTCAGTGTTAATCAGTGGGGCTCCCACAGGGTTCGGTGTTAATCAGTGAGACTCCCACAGGGTTCAGTGTTAATCAGTGAGACTACCATAGGCTTCAGTATTAATCAGTGAGACTCCCATAGGGTTCAGTGTTAATCAATGAGACTCCCATAGGGTTCGTTGTTAATCAGTGAGACTCCCACAGGGTTCAGTGTTAATCAGTGAGACTCCCACAGGGTTCAGTGTTAATCGGTGAGACTCCCACAGGGTTCAGTTTTATTCAATGAGACTCCCATAGGGTTCAGTGTTAATCAGTGAGACTCCCATAGGGTTCAGTGTTAATCAGTGAGATTCCCATAGGGTTCAGTGTTAATCAGTGAGACTCCCATATGGTTCAGTGTTAATCAGTGAGACTCCCATCGTGTTCAGTTTTAATCAGTGAGACTCTCATAGGGTTCAGTGTTAATCAGTAGGGCTCCCACAGGGTTCAGTGTTAATCAATGAGACTCCCATAGGGTTCAGTGTTAATCAATGAGACTCCCATAGGGTTCGGTGTTAATCAGTGAGACTCCCTCAGGGTTCAGTGTTAATCAGTGAGACTCCCACAGGGTTCAGTGTTAATCGGTGAGACTCCCACAGGGTTCAGTGTTAATCAATGAGACTCCCATAGGGTTCAGTGTTAATCAGTGAGACTACCATAGGGTTCAGTGTTAATCAGTGAGACTCCCACAGGGTTCAGTGTTAATCAGTGAGACTCCCACAGGGTTCAGTGTTAATCAGTGGGGCTCCCACAGGGTTCGGTGTTAATCAGTGAGACTCCCACAGGGTTCAGTGTTAATCAGTGAGACTCCCATAGGGTTCAGTATTAAACAGTGAGACTCCCACCGGGTTCAGTGTTAATCAGCGAGATTCCCTTAGGGTTCAGTTAATCAGTGAGACTCCCACAGGGTTCAGTGTTAATCAGGGAGACTTCCACAGGGTTCAGTGTTAATCAGTGGGGCTCCCACAGGGTTCGGTGTTAATCAGTGAGACTCCCACAAGGTTCAGTGTTAATCAGTGAGACTACCATAGGCTTCAGTATTAATCAGTGAGACTCCCATAGGGTTCAGTGTTAATCAATGAGACTCCCATAGGGTTCGTTGTTAATCAGTGAGACGCCCACAGGGTTCAGTGTTAATCAGTGAGACTCCCACAGGGTTCAGTGTTAATCGGTGAGACTCCCACAGGGTTCATTGTTAATCAATGAGACTCCCATAGGGTTCAGTGTTAATCAGTGAGACTCCCATAGGGTTCAGTGTTAATCAGTGAGACTCCCACAGGGTTCAGTGTTAATCAGTGAGACTCCCATAGGGTTCAGTGTTAATCAGTGAGATTCCCATAGGGTTCAGTGTTAATCAGTGAGACTCCCATATGGTTCAGTATTAATCAGCGAGACTCCCATCGTGTTCAGTTTTAATCAGTGAGACTCCCATAGTGTTCAGTGTAAATCACTGAGACCCCCATTGGGTTCAGTGTTAATCAATGAGACTCCCATCGTGTTCAGTGTTAATCAGTGAGACTCCCATAGAGTTCAGTGTTAATCAGTGAGACTCCCATAGGCTTCAGTATTAATCAGTGAGACTCCCATAGGGTTCAGTGTTAATCAATGAGACTCCAATAGGGTTCGGTGTTAATCAGTGAGACTCCCTCAGGGTTCAGTGTTAATCAGTGAGACTCCCACAGGGTTCAGTGTTAATCGGTGAGACTCCCACAGGGTTCAGTGTTAATCAATGAGACTCCCATAGGGTTCAGTGTTAATCAGTGAGACTCCCATAGGGTTCAGTGTTAATCAGTGAGACTCCCACAGGGTTCAGTGTTAATCAGTGAGACTCCCACAGGGTTCAGTGTTAATCAGTGAGACTCCCACAGGGTTCTTTGTTAATCAGTGGGGCTCCCACAGGGTTCAGTGTTAATCAGTGAGACTCCCATAGGGTTCAGTATTAATCAGTGAGACTCCCACAGGGTTCAGTGTTAATCAGTGAGACTCCCATTGGGTTCGGTGTTAATCAGTGAGACTCTCACAGGGTTCAGTGTTAATCAGTGAGACTCCCACAGGGTTCTGTGTTAATCAGTGAGACTCCCACAGGGTTCAATGTTAATCAGTGAGACTCCCACAGGGTTCTGTCTTAATCAGTGAGACTCCCACAGGGTTCAGTGTTAATCAGTGAGACTCCCATAGGGTTTGGTGTTAATCAGTGAAACTCCCTTAGGGTTCGTTGTTAATCAGTGAGACTCCCACAGGGTTCAGTGTTCATCAGTGAGACTCCCACAGGGTTCAGTGTTAATCAATGAGACTCCCATAGGGTTCAGTGTTAATCAGTGAGACTCCCATAGGGTTCAGTGTTAATCAGTGAGACTCCCACAGGGTTCAGTGTTAATCAGTGAGACTCCCACAGGGTTCAGTGTTAATCAGTGAAACTCCCACAGGGTTCAGTGTTAATCAGTGGGGCTCCCACAGGGTTCGGTGTTAATCAGTGAGACTCCCACAGGGTTCAGTGTTAATCAGTGAGACTCCCACAGGGTTCAGTGTTAATCGGTGAGACTCCCACAGGGTTCGTTGTTAATCAGTGAGACTCCCACAGGGTTCAGTGTTAATCAGTGAGACTCCCACAGGGTTCAGTGTTAATCGGTGAGACTCCCACAGGGTTCAGTTTTATTCAATGAGACTCCCATAGGGTTCAGTGTTAATCAGTGAGACTCCCATAGGGTTCAGTGTTAATCAGTGAGATTCCCATAG
This sequence comes from Petromyzon marinus, assembly GCF_048934315.1. Taxonomy (NCBI): domain Eukaryota; kingdom Metazoa; phylum Chordata; class Hyperoartia; order Petromyzontiformes; family Petromyzontidae; genus Petromyzon; species Petromyzon marinus. The sequence continues at coordinate 738,025 of NW_027423080.1, read as the reverse complement.
GGTTCAGTGTTAATCAGTGAGACTCCCATATGGTTCAGTGTTAATCAGTGAGACTCCCATCGTGTTCAGTTTTAATCAGTGAGACTCTCATAGGGTTCAGTGTTAATCAGTAGGGCTCCCACAGGGTTCAGTGTTAATCAATGAGACTCCCATAGGGTTCAGTGTTAATCAATGAGACTCCCATAGGGTTCGGTGTTAATCAGTGAGACTCCCTCAGGGTTCAGTGTTAATCAGTGAGACTCCCAAAGGGTTCAGTGTTTATCGGTGAGACTCCCACAGGGTTCAGTGTTAATCAATGAGACTCCCATAGGGTTCAGTGTTAATCAGTGAGTCTCCCATAGGATTCAGTGTTCATCAGTGAGACTCCCACAGGGTTCAGTGTTAATCAGTGAGACTCCCACAGGGTTCAGTGTTAATCAGTGAGACTCCCACAGGGTTCAGTGTTAATCAGTGGGGCTCCCACAGGGTTCGGTGTTAATCAGTGAGACTCCCACAGGGTTCAGTGTTAATCAGTGAGAATCCCATAGGGTTCAGTATTAATCAGTGAGACTCCCACCGGGTTCAGTGTTAATCAGCGAGATTCCCTTAGGGTTCAGTGTTAATCAGTGAGACTCCCACAGGGTTCAGTGTTAATCAGGGAGACTTCCACAGGGTTCAGTGTTAATCAGTCGGGCTCCCACAGGGTTCGGTGTTAATCAGTGAGACTCCCACAGGGTTCAGTGTTAATCAGTGAGACTACCATAGGCTTCGTATTAATCAGTGAGACTCCCATAGGGTTCAGTGTTAATCAATGAGACTCCCATAGGGTTCGTTGTTAATCAGTGAGACGCCCACAGGGTTCAGTGTTAATCAGTGAGACTCCCACAGGGTTCAGTGTTAATCGGTGAGACTCCCACAGGGTTCATTGTTAATCAATGAGACTCCCATAGGGTTCAGTGTTAATCAGTGAGACTCCCATAGGGTTCAGTGTTAATCAGTGAGACTCCCACAGGGTTCAGTGTTAATCAGTGAGACTCCCATAGGGTTCAGTGTTAATCAGTGAGATTCCCATAGGGTTCAGTGTTAATCAGTGAGACTCCCATATGGTTCAGTATTAATCAGTGAGACTCCCATCGTGTTCAGTTTTAATCAGTGAGACTCCCATAGGGTTCAGTGTTAATCAGTAGGGCTCCCACAGGGTTCAGTGTTAATCAATGAGACTCCCATAGGGTTCAGTGTTAATCAGTGAGACTCCCATAGGGTTCAGTGTTAATCAGTGAGACTCCCATAGGGGTCAATGTTAATCAATGAGACTCCCATAGGGTTCGGTGTTAATCAGTGAGACTCCCACAGGGTTCAGTGTTAATCAATGAGACTCCCACAGGGTTCAGTGTTAATCAGTGAGACTCCCATAGGGTTCAGTGTTAATCAGTGAGACTCCCACAGGGTTCAGTGTTAATCAGTGAGACTCCCATCGTGTTCAGTGTTAATCAGTGAGACTCCCATAGAGTTCAGTGTTAATCAGTGAGACTCCCATAGGCTTCAGTATTAATCAGTGAGACTCCCACAGGGTTCAGTGTTAATCAATGAGACTCCCATAGGGTTCAGTGTTAATCAGTGAGACTCCCACAGGGTTCAGTGTTAATCAGTGAGACTCCCATTGGGTTCGGTGTTAATCAGTGAGACTCCCACAGGGTTCAGTGTTAATCAGTGAGACTCCCACAGGGTTCTGTGTTAATCAGTGAGACTCCCACAGGGTTCAATGTTAATCAGTGAGACTCCCACAGGGTTCTGTGTTAATCAGTGAGACTCCCACAGGGTTCAGTGTTAATCAGTGAGACTCCCATAGGGTTTGGTGTTAATCAGTGAAACTCCCATAGGGTTCGTTGTTAATCAGTGAGACTCCCACAGGGTTCAGTGTTCATCAGTGAGACTCCCACAGGGTTCAGTGTTAATCAATGAGACTCCCATAGGGTTCAGTGTTAAACAGTGAGACTCCCATAGGGTTCAGTGTTAATCAGTGAGACTCCCACAGGGTTCAGTGTTAATCAGTGAGACTCCCACAGGGTTCAGTGTTAATCAGTGAAACTCCCACAGGGTTCAGTGTTAATCAGTGGGGCTCCCACAGGGTTCGGTGTTAATCAGTGAGACTACCATAGGCTTCAGTATTAATCAGTGAGACTCCCATAGGGTTCAGTGTTAATCAATGAGACTCCCATAGGGTTCATTGTTAATCAGTGAGACTCCCACAGGGTTCAGTGTTAATCAGTGAGACTCCCACAGGGTTCAGTGTTAATCGGTGAGACTCCCACAGGGTTCAGTTTTATTCAATGAGACTCCCATAGGGTTCAGTGTTAATCAGTGAGACTCCCATAGGGTTCAGTGTTAATCAGTGAGACTCCCACAGGGTTCAGTGTTAATCAGTGAGACTCCCATAGGGTTCAGTGTTAATCAGTGAGATTCCCAAAGGGTTCAGTGTTAATCAGTGAGACTCCCATATGGTTCAGTGTTAATCAGTAAGACTCCCATCGTTTTCAGTTTTAATCAGTGAGACTCCCATAGGGTTCAGTGTTAATCAGTAGGGCTCCCACAGGGTTCAGTGTTAATCAATGAGACTCCCATAGGGTTCAGTGTTAATCAATGAGACTCCCATTGGGTTCGGTGTTAATCAGTGAGACTCCCTAAGGGTTCAGTGTTAATCAGTGAGACTCCCACAGGGTTCAGTGTTAATCGGTGAGACTCCCACAGGGTTCAGTGTTAATCAATGAGACTCCCATAGGGTTCAGTGTTAATCAGTGAGACTCCCATAGGGTTCAGTGTTAGTCAGTGAGACTCCCACAGGGTTCAGTGTTAATCAGTGAGACTCCCACAGGGTTCAGTGTTAATCAGTGAGACTCCCATTGGGTTCGGTGTTAATCAGTGAGACTCCCACAGGGTTCAGTGTTAATCAGTGAGACTCCCACAGGGTTCTGTGTTAATCAGTGAGACTCCCACAGGGTTCAATGTTAATCAGTGAGACTCCCACAGGGTTCTGTGTTAATCAGTGAGACTCCCACAGGGTTCAGTGTTAATCAGTGAGACTCCCATAGGGTTTGGTGTTAATCAGTGAAACTCCCATAGGGTTCGTTGTTAATCAGTGAGACTCCCACAGGGTTCAGTGTTCATCAGTGAGACTCCCACAGGGTTCAGTGTTAATCAATGAGACTCCCATAGGGTTCAGTGTTAAACAGTGAGACTCCCATAGGGTTCAGTGTTAATCAGTGAGACTCCCACAGGGTTCAGTGTTAATCAGTGAGACTCCCACAGGGTTCAGTGTTAATCAGTGAAACTCCCACAGGGTTCAGTGTTAATCAGTGGGGCTCCCACAGGGTTCGGTGTTAATCAGTGAGACTACCATAGGCTTCAGTATTAATCAGTGAGACTCCCATAGGGTTCAGTGTTAATCAATGAGACTCCCATAGGGTTCATTGTTAATCAGTGAGACTCCCACAGGGTTCAGTGTTAATCAGTGAGACTCCCACAGGGTTCAGTGTTAATCGGTGAGACTCCCACAGGGTTCAGTTTTATTCAATGAGACTCCCATAGGGTTCAGTGTTAATCAGTGAGACTCCCATAGGGTTCAGTGTTAATCAGTGAGACTCCCATAGGGTTCAGTGTTAGTCAGTGAGACTCCCACAGGGTTCAGTGTTAATCAGTGAGACTCCCACAGGGTTCAGTGTTAATCAGTGAGACTCCCACAGGGTTCTGTGTTAATCAGTGAGACTCCCACAGGGTTCAATGTTAATCAGTGAGACTCCCACAGGGTTCTGTGTTAATCAGTGAGACTCCCACAGGGTTCAGTGTTAATCAGTGAGACTCCCATAGGGTTTGGTGTTAATCAGTGAAACTCCCATAGGGTTCGTTGTTAATCAGTGAGACTCCCACAGGGTTCAGTGTTCATCAGTGAGACTCCCACAGGGTTCAGTGTTAATCAATGAGACTCCCATAGGGTTCAGTGTTAAACAGTGAGACTCCCATAGGGTTCAGTGTTAATCAGTGAGACTCCCACAGGGTTCAGTGTTAATCAGTGAGACTCCCACAGGGTTCAGTGTTAATCAGTGAAACTCCCACAGGGTTCAGTGTTAATCAGTGGGGCTCCCACAGGGTTCGGTGTTAATCAGTGAGACTACCATAGGCTTCAGTATTAATCAGTGAGACTCCCATAGGGGTCAGTGTTAATCAATGAGACTCCCATAGGGTTCGTTGTTAATCAGTGAGACTCCCACAGGGTTCAGTGTTAATCAGTGAGACTCCCACAGGGTTCAGTGTTAATCGGTGAGACTCCCACAGGGTTCAGTTTTATTCAATGAGACTCCCATAGGGTTCAGTGTTAATCAGTGAGACTCCCATAGGGTTCAGTGTTAATCAGTGAGACTCCCACAGGGTTCAGTGTTAATCAGTGAGACTCCCATAGGGTTCAGTGTTAATCAGTGAGATTCCCAAAGGGTTCAGTGTTAATCAGTGAGACTCCCATATGGTTCAGTGTTAATCAGTAAGACTCCCATCGTGTTCAGTTTTAATCAGTGAGACTCCCATAGGGTTCAGTGTTAATCAGTAGGGCTCCCACAGGGTTCAGTGTTAATCAATGAGACTCCCATAGGGTTCAGTGTTAATCAATGAGACTCCCATTGGGTTCGGTGTTAATCAGTGAGACTCCCTAAGGGTTCAGTGTTAATCAGTGAGACTCCCACAGGGTTCAGTGTTAATCGGTGAGACTCCCACAGGGTTCAGTGTTAATCAATGAGACTCCCATAGGGTTCAGTGTTAATCAGTGAGACTCCCATAGGGTTCAGTGTTAGTCAGTGAGACTCCCACAGGGTTCAGTGTTAATCAGTGAGACTCCCACAGGGTTCAGTGTTAATCAGTGAGACTCCCATAGGGTTCAGTGTTAATTAGTGAGACTCCCATAGGGTTCAGTGTTAATCAGTGAGACTCCCACAGGGTTCAGTGTTAATCAGTGAGACTCCCATAGGGTTCAGTATTAATCAGTGAGACTCCCACCGGGTTCAGTGTTAATCAGCGAGATTCCCATAGGGTTCAGTGTTAATCAGTGAGACTCCCACAGGGTTCAGTGTTAATCAGGGAGACTTCCACAGGGTTCAGTGTTAATCAGTGGGGCTCCCACAGGGTTCGGTGTTAATCAGTGAGACTCCCACAGGGTTCAGTGTTAATCAGTGAGACTACCATAGGCTTCAGTATTAATCAGTGCGACTCCCATAGGGTTCAGTGTTAATCAATGAGACTCCCATAGGGTTCGTTGTTAATCAGTGAGACGCCCACAGGGTTCAGTGTTAATCAGTGAGACTCCCACAGGGTTCAGTGTTAATCGGTGAGACTCCCACAGGGTTCAGTGTTAATCAATGAGACTCCCATAGGGTTCAGTGTTAATCAGTGAGACTCCCATAGGGTTCAGTGTTAATCAATGAGACTCCCATAGGGTTCGTTGTTAATCAGTGAGACTCCCACAGGGTCCAGTGTTAATCAGTGAGACTCCCACAGGGTTCAGTGTTAATCCGTGAGACTCCCACAGGGTTCAGTGTTAATCAATGAGATTCCCATAGGGTTCAGTGTTAATCAGTGAGACTCCCATAGGGTTCAGTGTTAATCAGTGAGACTCCCACAGGGTTCAGTGTTAATCAGAGAGACTCCCACAGGGTTCAGTGTTAATCAGTGAGACTCCCACAGGGTTCAGTGTTAATCAGTGGGGCTCCCATAGGGTTCAGTGTTAATCAGTGAGACTCCCATAGGGTTCAGTGTTAATTAGTGAGACTCCCATAGGGTTCAGTGTTAATCAGTGAGACTCCCATAGGGTTCAGTGTTAGTCAGTGAGACTCCCACAGGGTTCAGTGTTAATCAGTGAGACTCCCACAGGGTTCAGTGTTAATCAGTGAGACTCCCATAGGGTTCAGTGTTAATTAGTGAGACTCCCATAGGGTTCAGTGTTAATCAGTGAGACTCCCACAGGGTTCAGTGTTAATCAGTGAGACTCCCATAGGGTTCAGTATTAATCAGTGAGACTCCCACCGGGTTCAGTGTTAATCAGCGAGATTCCCATAGGGTTCAGTGTTAATCAGTGAGACTCCCACAGGGTTCAGTGTTAATCAGGGAGACTTCCACAGGGTTCAGTGTTAATCAGTGGGGCTCCCACAGGGTTCGGTGTTAATCAGTGAGACTCCCACAGGGTTCAGTGTTAATCAGTGAGACTACCATAGGCTTCAGTATTAATCAGTGCGACTCCCATAGGGTTCAGTGTTAATCAATGAGACTCCCATAGGGTTCGTTGTTAATCAGTGAGACGCCCACAGGGTTCAGTGTTAATCAGTGAGACTCCCACAGGGTTCAGTGTTAATCGGTGAGACTCCCACAGGGTTCAGTGTTAATCAATGAGACTCCCATAGGGTTCAGTGTTAATCAGTGAGACTCCCATAGGGTTCAGTGTTAATCAATGAGACTCCCATAGGGTTCGTTGTTAATCAGTGAGACTCCCACAGGGTCCAGTGTTAATCAGTGAGACTCCCACAGGGTTCAGTGTTAATCCGTGAGACTCCCACAGGGTTCAGTGTTAATCAATGAGATTCCCATAGGGTTCAGTGTTAATCAGTGAGACTCCCATAGGGTTCAGTGTTAATCAGTGAGACTCCCACAGGGTTCAGTGTTAATCAGAGAGACTCCCACAGGGTTCAGTGTTAATCAGTGAGACTCCCACAGGGTTCAGTGTTAATCAGTGGGGCTCCCACAGGGTTCGGTGTTAATCAGTGAGACTCCCACAGGGTTCAGTGTTAATCAGTGAGACTCTCATAGGGTTCAGTGTTAATCAGTGAGACTCCCATCGTGTTCAGTTTTAATCAGTGAGACTCCCATATTGTTCAGTGTTAATCAGTGGGGCTCCCACAGGGTTCGGTGTTAATCAGTGAGACTCCCACAGGGTTCAGTGTTAATCAGTGAGACTCCCATAGGGTTCAGTTTTAATCAGTGAGATTCCCATAGGGTTCAGTGTTAATCAGTGAGACTCCCATATGGTTCAGTGTTAATCAGTGAGACTCCCATCGTGTTCAGTTTTAATCAGTGAGACTCCCATAGGGTTCAGTGTTAATCAGTGAGACTCCCACAGGGTTCAGTGTTAATCAGTGAGACTCCCATCGTGTTCAGTGTTAATCAGTGAGACTCCCATAGGGTTCAGTGTTAATCAGTGGGGCTCCCACAGGGTTCGGTGTTAATCAGTGAGACTCCCACAGAGTTTAGTGTTAATCAGTGAGACTCCCATAGGGTTCAGTGTTAATCAGTGAGACTCCCACAGGGTTTAGTGTTAATCACTGAGACTCCCATAGGGTTCAGTGTTAATCAGTGAGACTCCCACAGGGTTCAGTGTTAATCAGCGAGATTCCCATAGGGTTCAGTGTTAATCAATGAGACTCCCACAGGGTTCAGTGTTAATCGGTGTGGCTCCCCTAGGGTTCAGTGTTAATCAGTGAGACTCCCATAGGGTTCAGTATTAATCAGTGAGACTCCCACAGGGTTCAGTGTTAATCAGTGAGACTCCCACAGGGTTCAGTGTTAATCAGTGAGACTCCCACAGGGTTCAGTGTTAATCAGTGAGACTCCCACAGGGCTCAGTGTTAATCAGTGAGACTCCCATAGGGTTCAGTATTAATCATTGAGACTCCCATAGGGTTCAGTGTTAATCACTGAGACTCCCATAGGGTTCGGTGTTAATCAGTGAGACTCCCATAGGGTTCAGTGTTAATCAGTGAGACTCCCATAGGGTTCAGTGTTAATCAGTGAGACTCCCATAGTGTTCAGTGTAAATCACTGAGACCCCCATTGGGTTCAGTGTTAATCAATGAGACTCCCATCGTGTTCAGTGTTAATCAGTGAGACTCCCATAGAGTTCAGTGTTAATCAGTGAGACTCCCATAGGCTTCAGTATTAATCAGTGAGACTCCCATAGGGTTCAGTGTTAATCAATGAGACTCCCATAGGGTTCGGTGTTAATCAGTGAGACTCCCTCAGGGTTCAGTGTTAATCAGTGAGACTCCCACAGGGTTCAGTGTTAATCGGTGAGACTCCCACAGGGTTCAGTGTTAATCAATGAGACTCCCATAGGGTTCAGTGTTAATCAGTGAGACTCCCATAGGGTTCAGTGTTAATCAGTGAGACTCCCACAGGGTTCAGTGTTAATCAGTGAGACTCCCACAGGGTTCAGTGTTAATCAGTGAGACTCCCACAGGGTTCTTTGTTAATCAGTGGGGCTCCCACAGGGTTCGGTGTTAATCAGTGAGACTCCCACAGGGTTCAGTGTTAATCAGTGAGATTCCCATAGGGTTCAGTGTTAATCAGTGAGACTCCCACAGGGTTCAGTGTTAATCAGTGAGACTTCCACAGGGTTCAGTGTTAATCAGTGGGGCTCCCACAGGGTTCGGTGTTAATCAGTGAGACTCCCACAGGGTTCAGTGTTAATCAGTGAGACTACCATAGGCTTCAGTATGAATCAGTGAGACTCCCATAGGGTTCAGTGTTAATCACTGAGACTCCCATAGGGTTCGTTGTTAATCAGTGAGACTCCCACAGGGTTCAGTGTTAATCAGTGAGACTCCCATAGGGTTCAGTGTTAATCCGTGAGACTCCCACAGGGTTCAGTGTTAATCAATGAGCCTCCCATAGGGTTCAGTGTTAATCAGTGAGACTCCCATAGGGTTCAGTGTTAATCAGTGAGACTCCCACAGGGTTCAGTGTTAATCAGTGAGACTCCCACAGGGTTCAGTGTTTATCAGTGAGACTCCCACAGGGTTCAGTGTTAATCAGTGGGGCTCCCACAGGGTTCGGTGTTAATCAGTTAGACTCCCACAGGGTTCAGTGTTAATCAGTGAGACTCCCATCGTGTTCAGTGTTAATCAGTGAGACTCCCATAGGGTTCAGTGTTAATCAGTGGGGCTCCCACAGGGTTCGGTGTTAATCAGTGAGACTCCCACAGAGTTTAGTGTTAATCAGTGAGACTCCCATAGGGTTCAGTGTTAATCAGTGAGACTCCCACAGGGTTTAGTGTTAATCACTGAGACTCCCATAGGGTTCAGTGTTAATCAGTGAGACTCCCACAGGGTTCAGTGTTAATCAGCGAGATTCCCATAGGGTTCAGTGTTAATCAATGAGACTCCCACAGGGTTCAGTGTTAATCGGTGTGGCTCCCCTAGGGTTCAGTGTTAATCAGTGAGACTCCCATAGGGTTCAGTATTAATCAGTGAGACTCCCACAGGGTTCAGTGTTAATCAGTGAGACTCCCACAGGGTTCAGTGTTAATCAGTGAGACTCCCACAGGGTTCAGTGTTAATCAGTGAGACTCCCACAGGGCTCAGTGTTAATCAGTGAGACTCCCATAGGGTTCAGTATTAATCATTGAGACTCCCATAGGGTTCAGTGTTAATCACTGAGACTCCCATAGGGTTCGGTGTTAATCAGTGAGACTCCCATAGGGTTCAGTGTTAATCAGTGAGACTCCCATAGGGTTCAGTGTTAATCAGTGAGACTCCCATAGTGTTCAGTGTAAATCACTGAGACCCCCATTGGGTTCAGTGTTAATCAATGAGACTCCCATCGTGTTCAGTGTTAATCAGTGAGACTCCCATAGAGTTCAGTGTTAATCAGTGAGACTCCCATAGGCTTCAGTATTAATCAGTGAGACTCCCATAGGGTTCAGTGTTAATCAATGAGACTCCCATAGGGTTCGGTGTTAATCAGTGAGACTCCCTCAGGGTTCAGTGTTAATCAGTGAGACTCCCACAGGGTTCAGTGTTAATCGGTGAGACTCCCACAGGGTTCAGTGTTAATCAATGAGACTCCCATAGGGTTCAGTGTTAATCAGTGAGACTCCCATAGGGTTCAGTGTTAATCAGTGAGACTCCCACAGGGTTCAGTGTTAATCAGTGAGACTCCCACAGGGTTCAGTGTTAATCAGTGAGACTCCCACAGGGTTCTTTGTTAATCAGTGGGGCTCCCACAGGGTTCGGTGTTAATCAGTGAGACTCCCACAGGGTTCAGTGTTAATCAGTGAGATTCCCATAGGGTTCAGTGTTAATCAGTGAGACTCCCACAGGGTTCAGTGTTAATCAGTGAGACTTCCACAGGGTTCAGTGTTAATCAGTGGGGCTCCCACAGGGTTCGGTGTTAATCAGTGAGACTCCCACAGGGTTCAGTGTTAATCAGTGAGACTACCATAGGCTTCAGTATGAATCAGTGAGACTCCCATAGGGTTCAGTGTTAATCACTGAGACTCCCATAGGGTTCGTTGTTAATCAGTGAGACTCCCACAGGGTTCAGTGTTAATCAGTGAGACTCCCATAGGGTTCAGTGTTAATCCGTGAGACTCCCACAGGGTTCAGTGTTAATCAATGAGCCTCCCATAGGGTTCAGTGTTAATCAGTGAGACTCCCATAGGGTTCAGTGTTAATCAGTGAGACTCCCACAGGGTTCAGTGTTAATCAGTGAGACTCCCACAGGGTTCAGTGTTTATCAGTGAGACTCCCACAGGGTTCAGTGTTAATCAGTGGGGCTCCCACAGGGTTCGGTGTTAATCAGTGAGACTCCCACAGGGTTCAGTGTTAATCAGTGAGACTCTCATAGGGTTCAGTGTTAATTAGTGAGACTCCCATAGGGTTCGGTGTTAATCAGTGAGACTCCCATAGGGTTCAGTGTTAATCAGTGAGACTCCCATAGGGTTCAGTGTTAATCAGTGAGACTCCCATAGTGTTCAGTGTAAATCACTGAGACTCCCATAGGGTTCAGTGTTAATCAGTGAGACTCCCATAGAGTTCAGTGTTAATCAGTGGGGCTCCCACAGGGTTCGGTGTTAATCAGTGAGACTCCCACAGGGTTCAGTGTTAATCGGTGAGACTCCCATAGGGTTCAGTGTTAATCAGTGAGACTCCCATAGGGTTCAGTGTTAATTAGTGAGACTCCCATATGGTTCAGTTTTAATCAGTGAGACTCCCACAGGGTTCATTGTTAATCAGTGATACTCCCATAGTGTTCAGTGTTAATCAGCGATACTCCCACAGGGTTCAGTGTTAATCAGTGAGACTCCCATAGGGTTCAGTGTTAATCAGTGAGACTCCCACAGGGTTCAGTGTTAATCAGTGAGACTCCCACAGGGTTCAGTGTTAATCAGTGAGACTCCCATAGGGTTCAGTGTTAATCATTGAGACTCCCATATGGTTCAGTGTTAATCAGTGAGACTCCCATCGTGTTTAGTTTTAATCAGTGAGACTTCCATAGGGTTCAGTGTTAATCAGTGGGGCTCCCACAGGGTTCGGTGTTAATCAGTGAGACTCCCACAGGGTTCAGGGTTAATCAGTGAGACTCCCACAGGGTTCAGTGTTAATCAGTGAGACTCCCATAGGGTTCAGTGTTAATCAGTGAGACTCCCATATGGTTCAGTGTTAATCAGTGAGACTCCCATCGTGTTCAGTTTTAATCAGTGAGACTCCCATAGGGTTCAGTGTTAATCAGTGGGGCTCCCACAGGGTTCGGTGTTAATCAGTGAGACTCCCACAGGGTTCAGTGTTAATCAGTGAGACTCCCATAGGGTTCAGTGTTAATCAGTGAGATTCCCATAGGGTTCAGTGTTAATCAGTGAGACTCCCATATGGTTCAGTGTTACTCAGTGAGACTCCCATCGTGTTCAGTTTTAATCAGTGAGACTCCCATAGGGTTCAGTGTTAATCAGTGGGGCTCCCACAGGGTTCAGTGTTAGTCAATGAGACTCCCATAGGGTTCAGTGTTAATCAGTGAGACTCCCACAGGGTTCAGTGTTAATCAGTGAGACTTCCACAGGGTTCAGTGTTAATCAGTGGGGCTCCCACAGGGTTCGGTGTTAATCAGTGAGACTCCCACAGGGTTCAGTGTTAATCAGTGAGACTACCATAGGCTTCAGTATGAATCAGTGAGACTCCCATAGGGTTCAGTGTTAATCACTGAGACTCCCATAGGGTTCGTTGTTAATCAGTGAGACTCCCACAGGGTTCAGTGTTAATCAGTGAGACTCCCATAGGGTTCAGTGTTAATCCGTGAGACTCCCACAGGGTTCAGTGTTAATCAATGAGCCTCCCATAGGGTTCAGTGTTAATCAGTGAGACTCCCATAGGGTTCAGTGTTAATCAGTGAGACTCCCACAGGGTTCAGTGTTAATCAGTGAGACTCCCACAGGGTTCAGTGTTTATCAGTGAGACTCCCACAGGGTTCAGTGTTAATCAGTGGGGCTCCCACAGGGTTCGGTGTTAATCAGTGAGACTCCCACAGGGTTCAGTGTTAATCAGTGAGACTCTCATAGGGTTCAGTGTTAATTAGTGAGACTCCCATAGGGTTCGGTGTTAATCAGTGAGACTCCCATAGGGTTCAGTGTTAATCAGTGAGACTCCCATAGGGTTCAGTGTTAATCAGTGAGACTCCCATAGTGTTCAGTGTAAATCACTGAGACTCCCATAGGGTTCAGTGTTAATCAGTGAGACTCCCATAGAGTTCAGTGTTAATCAGTGGGGCTCCCACAGGGTTCGGTGTTAATCAGTGAGACTCCCACAGGGTTCAGTGTTAATCGGTGAGACTCCCATAGGGTTCAGTGTTAATCAGTGAGACTCCCATAGGGTTCAGTGTTAATTAGTGAGACTCCCATATGGTTCAGTTTTAATCAGTGAGACTCCCACAGGGTTCATTGTTAATCAGTGATACTCCCATAGTGTTCAGTGTTAATCAGCGATACTCCCACAGGGTTCAGTGTTAATCAGTGAGACTCCCATAGGGTTCAATGTTAATCAGTGAGACTCCCACAGGGTTCAGTGTTAATCAGTGAGACTCCCACAGGGTTCAGTGTTAATCAGTGAGACTCCCATAGGGTTCAGTGTTAATCATTGAGACTCCCATATGGTTCAGTGTTAATCAGTGAGACTCCCATCGTGTTCAGTTTTAATCAGTGAGACTTCCATAGGGTTCAGTGTTAATCAGTGGGGCTCCCACAGGGTTCGGTGTTAATCAGTGAGACTCCCACAGGGTTCAGTGTTAATCGGTGAGACTCCCATAGGGTTCAGTGTTAATCAGTGAGACTCCCATAGGGTTCAGTGTTAATTAGTGAGACTCCCATATGGTTCAGTTTTAATCAGTGAGACTCCCACAGGGTTCATTGTTAATCAGTGATACTCCCATAGTGTTCAGTGTTAATCAGCGATACTCCCACAGGGTTCAGTGTTAATCAGTGAGACTCCCATAGGGTTCAGTGTTAATCAGTGAGACTCCCACAGGGTTCAGTGTTAATCAGTGAGACTCCCACAGGGTTCAGTGTTAATCAGTGAGACTCCCATAGGGTTCAGTGTTAATCATTGAGACTCCCATATGGTTCAGTGTTAATCAGTGAGACTCCCATCGTGTTTAGTTTTAATCAGTGAGACTTCCATAGGGTTCAGTGTTAATCAGTGGGGCTCCCACAGGGTTCGGTGTTAATCAGTGAGACTCCCACAGGGTTCAGGGTTAATCAGTGAGACTCCCACAGGGTTCAGTGTTAATCAGTGAGACTCCCATAGGGTTCAGTGTTAATCAGTGAGACTCCCATATGGTTCAGTGTTAATCAGTGAGACTCCCATCGTGTTCAGTTTTAATCAGTGAGACTCCCATAGGGTTCAGTGTTAATCAGTGGGGCTCCCACAGGGTTCGGTGTTAATCAGTGAGACTCCCACAGGGTTCAGTGTTAATCAGTGAGACTCCCATAGGGTTCAGTGTTAATCAGTGAGATTCCCATAGGGTTCAGTGTTAATCAGTGAGACTCCCATATGGTTCAGTGTTACTCAGTGAGACTCCCATCGTGTTCAGTTTTAATCAGTGAGACTCCCATAGGGTTCAGTGTTAATCAGTGGGGCTCCCACAGGGTTCAGTGTTAGTCAATGAGACTCCCATAGGGTTCAGTGTTAATCAGTGAGACTCCCACAGGGTTCAGTGTTAATCAGTGAGACTTCCACAGGGTTCAGTGTTAATCAGTGGGGCTCCCACAGGGTTCGGTGTTAATCAGTGAGACTCCCACAGGGTTCAGTGTTAATCAGTGAGACTACCATAGGCTTCAGTATGAATCAGTGAGACTCCCATAGGGTTCAGTGTTAATCACTGAGACTCCCATAGGGTTCGTTGTTAATCAGTGAGACTCCCACAGGGTTCAGTGTTAATCAGTGAGACTCCCATAGGGTTCAGTGTTAATCCGTGAGACTCCCACAGGGTTCAGTGTTAATCAATGAGCCTCCCATAGGGTTCAGTGTTAATCAGTGAGACTCCCATAGGGTTCAGTGTTAATCAGTGAGACTCCCACAGGGTTCAGTGTTAATCAGTGAGACTCCCACAGGGTTCAGTGTTTATCAGTGAGACTCCCACAGGGTTCAGTGTTAATCAGTGGGGCTCCCACAGGGTTCGGTGTTAATCAGTGAGACTCCCACAGGGTTCAGTGTTAATCAGTGAGACTCTCATAGGGTTCAGTGTTAATTAGTGAGACTCCCATAGGGTTCGGTGTTAATCAGTGAGACTCCCATAGGGTTCAGTGTTAATCAGTGAGACTCCCATAGGGTTCAGTGTTAATCAGTGAGACTCCCATAGTGTTCAGTGTAAATCACTGAGACTCCCATAGGGTTCAGTGTTAATCAGTGAGACTCCCATAGAGTTCAGTGTTAATCAGTGGGGCTCCCACAGGGTTCGGTGTTAATCAGTGAGACTCCCACAGGGTTCAGTGTTAATCGGTGAGACTCCCATAGGGTTCAGTGTTAATCAGTGAGACTCCCATAGGGTTCAGTGTTAATTAGTGAGACTCCCATATGGTTCAGTTTTAATCAGTGAGACTCCCACAGGGTTCATTGTTAATCAGTGATACTCCCATAGTGTTCAGTGTTAATCAGCGATACTCCCACAGGGTTCAGTGTTAATCAGTGAGACTCCCATAGGGTTCAATGTTAATCAGTGAGACTCCCACAGGGTTCAGTGTTAATCAGTGAGACTCCCACAGGGTTCAGTGTTAATCAGTGAGACTCCCATAGGGTTCAGTGTTAATCATTGAGACTCCCATATGGTTCAGTGTTAATCAGTGAGACTCCCATCGTGTTCAGTTTTAATCAGTGAGACTTCCATAGGGTTCAGTGTTAATCAGTGGGGCTCCCACAGGGTTCGGTGTTAATCAGTGAGACTCCCACAGGGTTCAGGGTTAATCAGTGAGACTCCCACAGGGTTCAGTGTTAATCAGTGAGACTCCCATAGGGTTCAGTGTTAATCAGTGAGACTCCCATATGGTTCAGTGTTAATCAGTGAGACTCCCATCGTGTTCAGTTTTAATCAGTGAGACTCCCATAGGGTTCAGTGTTAATCAGTGGGGCTCCCACAGGGTTCGGTGTTAATCAGTGAGACTCCCACAGGGTTCAGTGTTAATCAGTGAGACTCCCATAGGGTTCAGTGTTAATCAGTGAGATTCCCATAGGGTTCAGTGTTAATCAGTGAGACTCCCATATGGTTCAGTGTTACTCAGTGAGACTCCCATCGTGTTCAGTTTTAATCAGTGAGACTCCCATAGGGTTCAGTGTTAATCAGTGGGGCTCCCACAGGGTTCAGTGTTAGTCAATGAGACTCCCATAGGGTTCAGTGTTAATCAGTGAGACTCCCATAGGGTTCAGTGTTAATCAGTGAGACTCCCATAGGGGTCAGTGTTAATCAATGAGACTCCCATAGGGTTCGGTGTTAATCAGTGAGACTCCCACAGGGTTCAGTGTTAATCAGTGAGACTCCCACAGGGTTCAGTGTTATTCAGTGAGACTCCCATAGGGTTCAGTGTTAATCAGTGAGACTCCCACAGGGTTCAGTGTTAATCAGTGAGACTCCCATCGTGTTCAGTGTTAATCAGTGAGACTCCCATAGGGTTCAGTGTTAATCAGTGGGGCTCCCACAGGGTTCGGTGTTAATCAGTGAGACTCCCACAGGGTTTAGTGTTAATCAGTGAGACTCCCATAGGGTTCAGTGTTAATCAGTGAGACTCCCACAGGGTTTAGTGTTAATCACTGAGACTCCCATAGGGTTCAGTGTTAATCAGTGAGACTCCCACAGGGTTCAGTGTTAATCAGCGAGATTCCCATAGGGTTCAGTGTTAATCAGTGAGACTCCCACAGGGTTCAGTGTTAATCGGTGAGGCTCCCATAGGGTTCAGTGTTAATCAGTGAGACTCCCATAGGGTTCAGTGTTAATCAGTGAGACTCCCACAGGGTTCAGTGTTAATCAGTGAGACTCCCACAGGGTTCAGTGTTAATCAGTGAGACTCCCACAGGGTTCAGTGTTAATCAGTGTGACTCCCACAGGGCTCAGTGTTAATCAGTGAGACTCCCATAGGGTTCAGTATTAATCAGTGAGACTCCCATAGGGTTCAGTGTTAATCAATGAGACTCCCATAGGGTTCGGTGTTAATCAGTGAGACTCCCATAGGGTTCAGTGTTAATCAGTGAGACTCCCATAGGGTTCAGTGTTAATCAGTGAGACTCCCATAGTGTTCAGTGTAAATCACTGAGACTCCCATTGGGTTCAGTGTTAATCAATGAGACTCCCATCGTGTTCAGTGTTAATCAGTGAGACTCCCATAGAGTTCAGTGTTAATCAGTGAGACTCCCATAGGCTTCAGTATTAATCAGTGAGACTCCCATAGGGTTCAGTATTAATCAATGAGACTCCCATAGGGTTCGGTGTTAATCAGTGAGACTCCCTCAGGGTTCAGTGTTAATCAGTGAGACTCCCATAGGGTTCAGTGTTAATCCGTGAGACTCCCACAGGGTTCAGTGTTAATCAGTGAGACTCCCACAGGGTTCAGTGTTAATCAGTGAGACTCCCATAGGGTTCAGTGTTAATCAGTGAGACTCCCATAGGGTTCAGTATTAATCAGTGAGACTCCCACAGGGTTCAGTGTTAATCAGTGAGACTCCCACAGGGTTCAGTGTTAATCAGTGAGACTCCCACAGGGCTCAGTGTTAATCAGTGAGACTCCCATAGGGTTCAGTATTAATCAGTGAGACTCCCATAGGGTTCAGTGTTAATCACTGAGACTCCCTTAGGGTTCGGTGTTAATCAGTGAGACTCCCATAGGGTTCAGTGTTAATCAGTGAGACTCCCATAGGGTTCAGTGTTAATGAGTGAGACTCCCATAGTGTTCAGTGTTAATCAGTTAGACTCCCTCAGGGTTCAGTGTTAATCAGTGAGACTCCCACAGGGTTCAGTGTTAATCACTGAGACTCCCTTAGGGTTCGGTGTTAATCAGTGAGACTCCCATAGGGTTCAGTGTTAATCAGTGAGACTCCCATAGGGTTCAGTGTTAATCAATGAGACTCCCATAGGGTTCGGTGTTAATCAGTGAGACTCCCTCAGGGTTCAGTGTTAATCAGTGAGACTCCCACAGGGTTCAGTGTTAATCGGTGAGACTCCCACAGGGTTCAGTGTTAATCAATGAGACTCCCATAGGGTTCAGTGTTAATCAGTGAGACTCCCATAGGGTTCAGTGTTAATCAGTGAGACTCCCACAGGGTTCAGTGTTAATCAGTGAGACTCCCACAGGGTTCTTTGTTAATCAGTTTGGCTCCCACAGGGTTCGGTGTTAATCAGTGAGACTCCCACAGGGTTCAGTGTTAATCAGTGAGACTCCCATAGGGTTCAGTATTAAATCAGTGAGACTCCCACCGGGTTCAGTGTTAATCAGCGAGATTCCCATAGGGTTCAGTGTTAATCAGTGAGACTCCCACAGGGTTCAGTGTTAATCAGTGAGACTTCCACAGGGTTCAGTATTAATCAGTGGGGCTCCCACAGGGTTCGGTGTTAATCAGTGAGACTCCCACAGGGTTCAGTGTTAATCAGTGAGACTACCATAGGCTTCAGTATGAATCAGTGAGACTCCCATAGGGTTCAGTGTTAATCAATGAGACTCCCATAGGGTTCGTTGTTAATCAGTGAGACTCCCACAGGGTTCAGTGTTAATCAGTGAGACTCCCATAGGGTTCAGTGTTAATCCGTGAGACTCCCACAGGGTTCAGTGTTAATCAATGAGCCTCCCATAGGGTTCAGTGTTAATCAGTGAGACTCCCATAGGGTTCAGTGTTAATCAGTGAGACTCCCACAGGGTTCAGTGTTAATCAGTGAGACTCCCACAGGGTTCAGTGTTAATCAGTGAGACTCCCACAGGGTTCAGTGTTAATCAGTGGGGCTCCCACAGGGTTTGGTGTTAATCAGTGAGACTCCCACAGGGTTCAGTGTTAATCAGTGAGACTCTCATAGGGTTCAGTGTTAATTAGTGAGACTCCCATAGGGTTCGGTGTTAATCAGTGAGACTCCCATAGGGTTCAGTGTTAATCAGTGAGACTCCCATAGGGTTCAGTGTTAATCAGTGAGACTCCCATAGTGTTCAGTGTAAATCACTGAGACTCCCATAGGGTTCAGTGTTAATCAGTAAGACTCCCATAGAGTTCAGTGTTAATCAGTGGGGCTCCCACAGGGTTCAGTGTTAATCAGTGAGACTCCCACAGGGTTCAGTGTTAATCGGTGAGACTCCCATAGGGTTCAGTGTTAATCAGTGAGACTCCCATCGTGTTCAGTTTTAATTAGTGAGACTCCCATAGGGTTCAGTGTTAATCAGTGGGGCTCCCACAGGGTTCAGGGTTAATCAGTGAGACTCCCACAGGGTTCAGTGTTATTCAGTGAGACTCCCATAGGGTTCAGTGTTAATCAGTGAGACTCCCACAGGGTTCAGTGTTAATCAGTGAGACTCCCATCATGTTCAGTGTTAATCAGTGAGACTCCCATAGGGTTCAGTGTTAATCAGTGAGACTCCCACAGGGTTCGGTGTTAATCGGTGAGACTCCCACAGGGTTCAGTGTTAATCAGTGAGACTCCCATAGGGTTCAGTGTTAATCAGTGAGACTCCCACAGGGTTTAGTGTTAATCACTGAGACTCCCATAGGGTTCAGTGTTAATCAGTGAGACTCCCACAGGGTTCAGTGTTAATCAGCGAGATTCCCATAGGGTTCAGTGTTAATCAGTGAGACTCCCACAGGGTTCAGTGTTAATCGGTGAGGCTCCCATAGGGTTCTGTGTTAATCAGTGAGACGCCCATAGGGTTCAGTGTTAATCAGTGAGATTCCCATAGGGTTCAGTGTTAATCAGTGAGACTCCCACAGGGTTCAGTGTTAATCAGTGAGACTTCCACAGGGTTCAGTATTAATCAGTGGGGCTCCCACATGGTTCGGTGTTAATCAGTGAGACTCCCACAGGGTTCAGTGTTAATCAGTGAGACTACCATAGGCTTCAGTATGAATCAGTGAGACTCCCATAGGGTTCAGTGTTAATCAATGAGACTCCCATAGGGTTCGTTGTTAATCAGTGAGACTCCCACAGGGTTCAGTGTTAATCAGTGAGACTCCCATAGGGTTCAGTGTTAATCCATGAGACTCCCACAGGGTTCAGTGTTAATCAATGAGCCTCCCATAGGGTTCAGTGTTAATCAGTGAGACTCCCATAGGGTTCAGTGTTAATCAGTGAGACTCCCACAGGGTTCAGTGTTAATCAGTGAGACTCCCATAGGGTTCGGTGTTAATCAGTGAGACTCCCATAGGGTTCAGTGTTAATCAGTGAGACTCCCATAGGGTTCAGTGTTAATCAGTGAGACTCCCATAGTGTTCAGTGTAAATCACTGAGACTCCCATAGGGTTCAGTGTTAATCAGTAAGACTCCCATAGAGTTCAGTGTTAATCAGTGGGGCTCCCACAGGGTTCAGTGTTAATCAGTGAGACTCCCACAGGGTTCAGTGTTAATCGGTGAGACTCCCATAGGGTTCAGTGTTAATCAGTGAGACTCCCATAGGGTTCAGTGTTAATTAGTGAGACTCCCATATGGTTCAGTGTTAATCAGTGAGACTCCCACAGGGTTCATTGTTAATCAGTGATACTCCCATAGTGTTCAGTGTTAATCAGCGAGACTCCCACAGGGTTCAGTGTTAATCAGTGAGACTCCCATAGGGTTCAGTGTTAATCAGTGAGACTCCCACAGGGTTCAGTGTTAATCAGTGAGACTCCCACAGGGTTCAGTGTTAATCAGTGAGACTCCCATAGGGTTCAGTGTTAATCATTGAGACTCCCATATGGTTCAGTGTTAATCAGTGAGACTCCCATCGTGTTCAGTTTTAATCAGTGAGACTCCCATAGGGTTCAGTGTTAATCAGTGGGGCTCCCACAGGGTTCAGGGTTAATCAGTGAGACTCCCATAGGGTTCAGTGTTAATCAATGAGACTCCCATAGGGTTCGGTGTTAATCAGTGAGACTCCCATAGGGTTCAGTATTAATCAGTGAGACTCCCATAGGGTTCAGTGTTAATCAATGAGACTCCCATAGGGTTCGGTGTTAATCAGTGAGACTCCCATAGGGTTCAGTGTTAATCAGTGAGACTCCCATAGGGTTCAGTGTTAATCAGTGAGACTCCCATAGTGTTCAGTGTAAATCACTGAGACTCCCATTGGGTTCAGTGTTAATCAATGAGACTCCCATCGTGTTCAGTGTTAATCAGTGAGACTCCCATAGAGTTCAGTGTTAATCAGTGAGACTCCCATAGGCTTCAGTATTAATCAGTGAGACTCCCATAGGGTTCAGTATTAATCAATGAGACTCCCATAGGGTTCGGTGTTAATCAGTGAGACTCCCTCAGGGTTCAGTGTTAATCAGTGAGACTCCCATAGGGTTCAGTGTTAATCCGTGAGACTCCCACAGGGTTCAGTGTTAATCAGTGAGACTCCCACAGGGTTCAGTGTTAATCAGTGAGACTCCCATAGGGTTCAGTGTTAATCAGTGAGACTCCCATAGGGTTCAGTATTAATCAGTGAGACTCCCACAGGGTTCAGTGTTAATCAGTGAGACTCCCACAGGGTTCAGTGTTAATCAGTGAGACTCCCACAGGGCTCAGTGTTAATCAGTGAGACTCCCATAGGGTTCAGTATTAATCAGTGAGACTCCCATAGGGTTCAGTGTTAATCACTGAGACTCCCTTAGGGTTCGGTGTTAATCAGTGAGACTCCCATAGGGTTCAGTGTTAATCAGTGAGACTCCCATAGGGTTCAGTGTTAATGAGTGAGACTCCCATAGTGTTCAGTGTTAATCAGTTAGACTCCCTCAGGGTTCAGTGTTAATCAGTGAGACTCCCACAGGGTTCAGTGTTAATCACTGAGACTCCCTTAGGGTTCGGTGTTAATCAGTGAGACTCCCATAGGGTTCAGTGTTAATCAGTGAGACTCCCATAGGGTTCAGTGTTAATCAATGAGACTCCCATAGGGTTCGGTGTTAATCAGTGAGACTCCCTCAGGGTTCAGTGTTAATCAGTGAGACTCCCACAGGGTTCAGTGTTAATCGGTGAGACTCCCACAGGGTTCAGTGTTAATCAATGAGACTCCCATAGGGTTCAGTGTTAATCAGTGAGACTCCCATAGGGTTCAGTGTTAATCAGTGAGACTCCCACAGGGTTCAGTGTTAATCAGTGAGACTCCCACAGGGTTCTTTGTTAATCAGTTTGGCTCCCACAGGGTTCGGTGTTAATCAGTGAGACTCCCACAGGGTTCAGTGTTAATCAGTGAGACTCCCATAGGGTTCAGTATTAAATCAGTGAGACTCCCACCGGGTTCAGTGTTAATCAGCGAGATTCCCATAGGGTTCAGTGTTAATCAGTGAGACTCCCACAGGGTTCAGTGTTAATCAGTGAGACTTCCACAGGGTTCAGTATTAATCAGTGGGGCTCCCACAGGGTTCGGTGTTAATCAGTGAGACTCCCACAGGGTTCAGTGTTAATCAGTGAGACTACCATAGGCTTCAGTATGAATCAGTGAGACTCCCATAGGGTTCAGTGTTAATCAATGAGACTCCCATAGGGTTCGTTGTTAATCAGTGAGACTCCCACAGGGTTCAGTGTTAATCAGTGAGACTCCCATAGGGTTCAGTGTTAATCCGTGAGACTCCCACAGGGTTCAGTGTTAATCAATGAGCCTCCCATAGGGTTCAGTGTTAATCAGTGAGACTCCCATAGGGTTCAGTGTTAATCAGTGAGACTCCCACAGGGTTCAGTGTTAATCAGTGAGACTCCCACAGGGTTCAGTGTTAATCAGTGAGACTCCCACAGGGTTCAGTGTTAATCAGTGGGGCTCCCACAGGGTTTGGTGTTAATCAGTGAGACTCCCACAGGGTTCAGTGTTAATCAGTGAGACTCTCATAGGGTTCAGTGTTAATTAGTGAGACTCCCATAGGGTTCGGTGTTAATCAGTGAGACTCCCATAGGGTTCAGTGTTAATCAGTGAGACTCCCATAGGGTTCAGTGTTAATCAGTGAGACTCCCATAGTGTTCAGTGTAAATCACTGAGACTCCCATAGGGTTCAGTGTTAATCAGTAAGACTCCCATAGAGTTCAGTGTTAATCAGTGGGGCTCCCACAGGGTTCAGTGTTAATCAGTGAGACTCCCACAGGGTTCAGTGTTAATCGGTGAGACTCCCATAGGGTTCAGTGTTAATCAGTGAGACTCCCATCGTGTTCAGTTTTAATTAGTGAGACTCCCATAGGGTTCAGTGTTAATCAGTGGGGCTCCCACAGGGTTCAGGGTTAATCAGTGAGACTCCCACAGGGTTCAGTGTTATTCAGTGAGACTCCCATAGGGTTCAGTGTTAATCAGTGAGACTCCCACAGGGTTCAGTGTTAATCAGTGAGACTCCCATCATGTTCAGTGTTAATCAGTGAGACTCCCATAGGGTTCAGTGTTAATCAGTGAGACTCCCACAGGGTTCGGTGTTAATCGGTGAGACTCCCACAGGGTTCAGTGTTAATCAGTGAGACTCCCATAGGGTTCAGTGTTAATCAGTGAGACTCCCACAGGGTTTAGTGTTAATCACTGAGACTCCCATAGGGTTCAGTGTTAATCAGTGAGACTCCCACAGGGTTCAGTGTTAATCAGCGAGATTCCCATAGGGTTCAGTGTTAATCAGTGAGACTCCCACAGGGTTCAGTGTTAATCGGTGAGGCTCCCATAGGGTTCTGTGTTAATCAGTGAGACGCCCATAGGGTTCAGTGTTAATCAGTGAGATTCCCATAGGGTTCAGTGTTAATCAGTGAGACTCCCACAGGGTTCAGTGTTAATCAGTGAGACTTCCACAGGGTTCAGTATTAATCAGTGGGGCTCCCACATGGTTCGGTGTTAATCAGTGAGACTCCCACAGGGTTCAGTGTTAATCAGTGAGACTACCATAGGCTTCAGTATGAATCAGTGAGACTCCCATAGGGTTCAGTGTTAATCAATGAGACTCCCATAGGGTTCGTTGTTAATCAGTGAGACTCCCACAGGGTTCAGTGTTAATCAGTGAGACTCCCATAGGGTTCAGTGTTAATCCATGAGACTCCCACAGGGTTCAGTGTTAATCAATGAGCCTCCCATAGGGTTCAGTGTTAATCAGTGAGACTCCCATAGGGTTCAGTGTTAATCAGTGAGACTCCCACAGGGTTCAGTGTTAATCAGTGAGACTCCCATAGGGTTCGGTGTTAATCAGTGAGACTCCCATAGGGTTCAGTGTTAATCAGTGAGACTCCCATAGGGTTCAGTGTTAATCAGTGAGACTCCCATAGTGTTCAGTGTAAATCACTGAGACTCCCATAGGGTTCAGTGTTAATCAGTAAGACTCCCATAGAGTTCAGTGTTAATCAGTGGGGCTCCCACAGGGTTCAGTGTTAATCAGTGAGACTCCCACAGGGTTCAGTGTTAATCGGTGAGACTCCCATAGGGTTCAGTGTTAATCAGTGAGACTCCCATAGGGTTCAGTGTTAATTAGTGAGACTCCCATATGGTTCAGTGTTAATCAGTGAGACTCCCACAGGGTTCATTGTTAATCAGTGATACTCCCATAGTGTTCAGTGTTAATCAGCGAGACTCCCACAGGGTTCAGTGTTAATCAGTGAGACTCCCATAGGGTTCAGTGTTAATCAGTGAGACTCCCACAGGGTTCAGTGTTAATCAGTGAGACTCCCACAGGGTTCAGTGTTAATCAGTGAGACTCCCATAGGGTTCAGTGTTAATCATTGAGACTCCCATATGGTTCAGTGTTAATCAGTGAGACTCCCATCGTGTTCAGTTTTAATCAGTGAGACTCCCATAGGGTTCAGTGTTAATCAGTGGGGCTCCCACAGGGTTCAGGGTTAATCAGTGAGACTCCCACAGGGTTCAGTGTTAATCAGTGAGACTCCCATAGGGTTCAGTGTTAATCAGTGAGACTCCCATATGGTTCAGTGTTAATCATTGAGACTCCCATCGTGTTCAGTTTTAATCAGTGAGACTCCCATAGGGTTCAGTGTTAATCAGTGGGGCTCCCACAGGGTTCGGTGTTAATCAGTGAGACTCCAACAGGGTTCAGTGTTAATCAGTGAGACTCCCATAGGGTTCAGTGTTAATCAGTGAGACTCCCATAGGGGTCAGTGTTAAACAATGAGACTCCCATAGGGTTCGGTGTTAATCAGTGAGACTCCCACAGGGTTCAGTGTTAATCAGTGAGACTCCCACAGGTTTCAGTGTTATTCAGTGAGACTCCCATAGGGTTCAGTGTTAATCAGTGAGACTCCCACAGGGTTCAGTGTTAATCAGTGAGACTCCCATCATGTTCAGTGTTAATCAGTGAGACTCCCATAGGGTTCAGTGTTAATCAGTGGGGCTCCCACAGGGTTCGGTGTTAATCAGTGAGACTCCCACAGGGTTTAGTGTTAATCAGTGAGACTCCCATAGGGTTCAGTGTTAATCAGTGAGACTCCCACAGGGTTTAGTGTTAATCACTGAGACTCCCATAGGGTTCAGTGTTAATCAGTGAGACTCCCACAGGGTTCAGTGTTAATCAGCGAGATTCCCATAGGGTTCAGTGTTAATCAGTGAGACTCCCACAGGGTTCAGTGTTAATCGGTGAGGCTCCCATAGGGTTCAGTGTTAATCAGTGAGACGCCCATAGGGTTCAGTGTTAATCAGTGAGACCCCCACAGGGTTCAGTGTTAATCAGTGAGACTCCCACAGGGTTCAGTGTTAATCAGTGAGACTCCCATAGTGTTCAGTGTAAATCACTGAGACTCCCATTGGGTTCAGTGTTAATCAATGAGACTCCCATCGTGTTCAGTGTTAATCAGTGAGACTCCCATAGAGTTCAGTGTTAATCAGTGAGACTCCCATAGGCTTCAGTATTAATCAGTGAGACTCCCATAGGGTTCAGTGTTAATCAATGAGACTCCCATAGGGTTCGGTGTTAATCAGTGAGACTCCCTCAGGGTTCAGTGTTAATCAGTGAGACTCCCACAGGGTTCAGTGTTAATTGGTGAGACTCCCATAGGGGTCAGTGTTAATCAGTGAGACTCCCACAGGGTTCAATGTTAATCAGTGAGACTCCCACAGGGTTTTGTGTTAATCAGTGAGACTCCCACAGGGTTCAGTGTTAATCAGTGAGACTCCAATAGGGTTCAGTGTTAATCAGTGAGACTCCCATAGGGTTCAGTGTTAATCAGTGAGACTCCCATAGGGTTCAGTGTTAATCAATGAGACTCCCATAGGGTTCGGTGTTAATCAGTGAGACTCCCATAGGGTTCAGTGTTAATCAGTGAGACTCCCATAGGGTTCAGTGTTAATCAGTGAGACTCCCATAGTGTTCAGTGTAAATCACTGAGACTCCCATTGGGTTCAGTGTTAATCAATGAGACTCCCATCGTGTTCAGTGTTAATCAGTGAGACTCCCATAGAGTTCAGTGTTAATCAGTGAGACTCCCATAGGCTTCAGTATTAATCAGTGAGACTCCCATAGGGTTCAGTATTAATCAATGAGACTCCCATAGGGTTCGGTGTTAATCAGTGAGACTCCCTCAGGGTTCAGTGTTAATCAGTGAGACTCCCATAGGGTTCAGTGTTAATCCGTGAGACTCCCACAGGGTTCAGTGTTAATCAGTGAGACTCCCACAGGGTTCAGTGTTAATCAGTGAGACTCCCATAGGGTTCAGTGTTAATCAATGAGACTCCCATAGGGTTCAGTATTAATCAGTGAGACTCCCACAGGGTTCAGTGTTAATCAGTGAGACTCCCACAGGGTTCAGTGTTAATCAGTGAGACTCCCACAGGGCTCAGTGTTAATCAGTGAGACTCCCATAGGGTTCAGTATTAATCAGTGAGACTCCCATAGGGTTCAGTGTTAATCACTGAGACTCCCTTAGGGTTCGGTGTTAATCAGTGAGACTCCCATAGGGTTCAGTGTTAATCAGTGAGACTCCCATAGGGTTCAGTGTTAATCAGTGAGACTCCCATAGTGTTCAGTGTTAATCAGTTAGACTCCCTCAGGGTTCAGTGTTAATCAGTGAGACTCCCACAGGGTTCAGTGTTAATCACTGAGACTCCCTTAGGGTTCGGTGTTAATCAGTGAGACTCCCATAGGGTTCAGTGTTAATCAGTGAGACTCCCATAGGGTTCAGTGTTAATCAATGAGACTCCCATAGGGTTCGGTGTTAATCAGTGAGACTCCCTCAGGGTTCAGTGTTAATCAGTGAGACTCCCACAGGGTTCAGTGTTAATCGGTGAGACTCCCACAGGGTTCAGTGTTAATCAATGAGACTCCCATAGGGTTCAGTGTTAATCAGTGAGACTCCCATAGGGTTCAGTGTTAATCAGTGAGACTCCCACAGGGTTCAGTGTTAATCAGTGAGACTCCCACAGGGTTCTTTGTTAATCAGTTTGGCTCCCACAGGGTTCGGTGTTAATCAGTGAGACTCCCACAGGGTTCAGTGTTAATCAGTGAGACTCCCATAGGGTTCAGTATTAAATCAGTGAGACTCCCACCGGGTTCAGTGTTAAACAGCGAGATTCCCATAGGGTTCAGTGTTAATCAGTGAGACTCCCACAGGGTTCAGTGTTAATCAGTGAGACTTCCACAGGGTTCAGTATTAATCAGTGGGGCTCCCACAGGGTTCGGTGTTAATCAGTGAGACTCCCACAGGGTTCAGTGTTAATCAGTGAGACTACCATAGGCTTCAGTATGAATCAGTGAGACTCCCATAGGGTTCAGTGTTAATCAATGAGACTCCCATAGGGTTCGTTGTTAATCAGTGAGACTCCCACAGGGTTCAGTGTTAATCAGTGAGACTCCCATAGGGTTCAGTGTTAATCCGTGAGACTCCCACAGGGTTCAGTGTTAATCAATGAGCCTCCCATAGGGTTCAGTGTTAATCAGTGAGACTCCCATAGGGTTCAGTGTTTATCAGTGAGACTCCCACAGGGTTCAGTGTTAATCAGTGAGACTCCCATAGGGTTCGGTGTTAATCAGTGAGACTCCCATAGGGTTCAGTGTTAATCAGTGAGACTCCCATAGGGTTCAGTGTTAATCAGTGAGACTCCCATAGTGTTCAGTGTAAATCACTGAGACTCCCATAGGGTTCAGTGTTAATCAGTAAGACTCCCATAGAGTTCAGTGTTAATCAGTGGGGCTCCCACAGGGTTCAGTGTTAATCAGGGAGACTCCCACAGGGTTCAGTGTTAATCGGTGAGACTCCCATAGGGTTCAGTGTTAATCAGTGAGACTCCCATAGGGTTCAGTGTTAATTAGTGAGACTCCCATATGGTTCAGTGTTAATCAGTGAGACTCCCACAGGGTTCATTGTTAATCAGTGATACTCCCATAGTGTTCAGTGTTAATCAGCGAGACTCCCACAGGGTTCAGTGTTAATCAGTGAGACTCCCATAGGGTTCAGTGTTAATCAGTGAGACTCCCACAGGGTTCAGTGTTAATCAGTGAGACTCCCACAGGGTTCAGTGTTAATCAGTGAGACTCCCATAGGGTTCAGTGTTAATCATTGAGACTCCCATATGGTTCAGTGTTAATCAGTGAGACTCCCATCGTGTTCAGTTTTAATCAGTGAGACTCCCATAGGGTTCAGTGTTAATCAGTGGGGCTCCCACAGGGTTCGGTGTTAATCAGTGAGACTCCCACAGGGTTCAGTGTTAATCAGTGAGACTCCCATAGGGTTCAGTGTTAATCAGTGAGACTCCCATAGGGGTCAGTGTTAAACAATGAGACTCCCATAGGGTTCGGTGTTAATCAGTGAGACTCCCACAGGGTTCAGTGTTAATCAGTGAGACTCCCACAGGTTTCAGTGTTATTCAGTGAGACTCCCATAGGGTTCAGTGTTAATCAGTGAGACTCCCACAGGGTTCAGTGTTAATCAGTGAGACTCCCATCATGTTCAGTGTTAATCAGTGAGACTCCCATAGGGTTCAGTGTTAATCAGTGGGGCTCCCACAGGGTTCGGTGTTAATCAATGAGACTCCCACAGGGTTCAGTGTTAATCAGTGAGACTCCCATAGGGTTCAGTGTTAATCAGTGAGACTCCCATAGGGGTCAGTGTTAAACAATGAGACTCCCATAGGGTTCGGTGTTAATCAGTGAGACTCCCACAGGGTTCAGTGTTAATCAGTGAGACTCCCACAGGGTTCAGTGTTAATCAGTGAGACTCCCATAGGGTTCAGTGTTAATCAGTGAGACTCCCATAGGGTTCAGTATTAATCAGTGAGACTCCCACAGGGTTCAGTGTTAATCAGTGAGACTCCCACAGGGTTCAGTGTTAATCAGTGAGACTCCCACAGGGCTCAGTGTTAATCAGTGAGACTCCCATAGGGTTCAGTATTAATCAGTGAGACTCCCATAGGGTTCAGTGTTAATCACTGAGACTCCCTTAGGGTTCGGTGTTAATCAGTGAGACTCCCATAGGGTTCAGTGTTAATCAGTGAGACTCCCATAGGGTTCAGTGTTAATCAGTGAGACTCCCATAGTGTTCAGTGTTAATCAGTTAGACTCCCTCAGGGTTCAGTGTTAATCAGTGAGACTCCCACAGGGTTCAGTGTTAATCACTGAGACTCCCTTAGGGTTCGGTGTTAATCAGTGAGACTCCCATAGGGTTCAGTGTTAATCAGTGAGACTCCCATAGGGTTCAGTGTTAATCAATGAGACTCCCATAGGGTTCGGTGTTAATCAGTGAGACTCCCTCAGGGTTCAGTGTTAATCAGTGAGACTCCCACAGGGTTCAGTGTTAATCGGTGAGACTCCCACAGGGTTCAGTGTTAATCAATGAGACTCCCATAGGGTTCAGTGTTAATCAGTGAGACTCCCATAGGGTTCAGTGTTAATCAGTGAGACTCCCACAGGGTTCAGTGTTAATCAGTGAGACTCCCACAGGGTTCTTTGTTAATCAGTTTGGCTCCCACAGGGTTCGGTGTTAATCAGTGAGACTCCCACAGGGTTCAGTGTTAATCAGTGAGACTCCCATAGGGTTCAGTATTAAATCAGTGAGACTCCCACCGGGTTCAGTGTTAATCAGCGAGATTCCCATAGGGTTCAGTGTTAATCAGTGAGACTCCCACAGGGTTCAGTGTTAATCAGTGAGACTTCCACAGGGTTCAGTATTAATCAGTGGGGCTCCCACAGGGTTCGGTGTTAATCAGTGAGACTCCCACAGGGTTCAGTGTTAATCAGTGAGACTACCATAGGCTTCAGTATGAATCAGTGAGACTCCCATAGGGTTCAGTGTTAATCAATGAGACTCCCATAGGGTTCGTTGTTAATCAGTGAGACTCCCACAGGGTTCAGTGTTAATCAGTGAGACTCCCATAGGGTTCGGTGTTAATCAGTGAGACTCCCATAGGGTTCAGTGTTAATCAGTGAGACTCCCATAGGGTTCAGTGTTAATCAGTGAGACTCCCATAGTGTTCAGTGTAAATCACTGAGACTCCCATAGGGTTCAGTGTTAATCAGTAAGACTCCCATAGAGTTCAGTGTTAATCAGTGGGGCTCCCACAGGGTTCAGTGTTAATCAGTGAGACTCCCACAGGGTTCAGTGTTAATCGGTGAGACTCCCATAGGGTTCAGTGTTAATCAGTGAGACTCCCATAGGGTTCAGTGTTAATTAGTGAGACTCCCATATGGTTAAGTGTTAGTCAGTGAGACTCCCACAGGGTTCATTGTTAATCAGTGATACTCCCATAGTGTTCAGTGTTAATCAGCGAGACTCCCACAGGGTTCAGTGTTAATCAGTGAGACTCCCATAGGGTTCAGTGTTAATCAGTGAGACTCCCACAGGGTTCAGTGTTAATCAGTGAGACTCCCACAGGGTTCAGTGTTAATCAGTGAGACTCCCATAGGGTTCAGTGTTAATCATTGAGACTCCCATATGGTTCAGTGTTAATCAGTGAGACTCCCATCGTGTTCAGTTTTAATCAGTGGGACTCCCATAGGGTTCAGTGTTAATCAGTGGGGCTCCCACAGGGTTCAGGGTTAATCAGTGAGACTCCCACAGGGTTCAGTGTTAATCAGTGAGACTCCCATAGGGTTCAGTGTTAATCAGTGAGACTCCCATATGGTTCAGTGTTAATCAGTGAGACTCCCATCGTGTTCAGTTTTAATCAGTGAGACTCCCATAGGGTTCAGTGTTAATCAGTGGGGCTCCCACAGGGTTCGGTGTTAATCAGTGAGACTCCCACAGGGTTCAGTGTTAATCAGTGAGACTCCCATAGGGTTCAGTGTTAATCAGTGAGACTCCCATAGGGGTCAGTGTTAAACAATGAGACTCCCATAGGGTTCGGTGTTAATCAGTGAGACTCCCACAGGGTTCAGTGTTAATCAGTGAGACTCCCACAGGTTTCAGTGTTATTCAGTGAGACTCCCATAGGGTTCAGTGTTAATCAGTGAGACTCCCACAGGGTTCAGTGTTAATCAGTGAGACTCCCATCATGTTCAGTGTTAATCAGTGAGACTCCCATAGGGTTCAGTGTTAATCAGTGGGGCTCCCACAGGGTTCGGTGTTAATCAGTGAGACTCCCACAGGGTTTAGTGTTAATCAGTGAGACTCCCATAGGGTTCAGTGTTAATCAGTGAGACTCCCACAGGGTTTAGTGTTAATCACTGAGACTCCCATAGGGTTCAGTGTTAATCAGTGAGACTCCCACAGGGTTTAGTGTTAATCACTGAGACTCCCATAGGGTTCAGTGTTAATCAGTGAGACTCCCACAGGGTTCAGTGTTAATCAGCGAGATTCCCATAGGGTTCAGTGTTAATCAGTGAGACTCCCACAGGGTTCAGTGTTAATCGGTGAGGCTCCCATAGGGTTCAGTGTTAATCAGTGAGACGCCCATAGGGTTCAGTGTTAATCAGTGAGACCCCCACAGGGTTCAGTGTTAATCAGTGAGACTCCCACAGGGTTCAGTGTTAATCAGTGAGACTCCCATAGTGTTCAGTGTAAATCACTGAGACTCCCATTGGGTTCAGTGTTAATCAATGAGACTCCCATCGTGTTCAGTGTTAATCAGTGAGACTCCCATAGAGTTCAGTGTTAATCAGTGAGACTCCCATAGGCTTCAGTATTAATCAGTGAGACTCCCATAGGGTTCAGTGTTAATCAATGAGACTCCCATAGGGTTCGGTGTTAATCAGTGAGACTCCCTCAGGGTTCAGTGTTAATCAGTGAGACTCCCACAGGGTTCAGTGTTAATTGGTGAGACTCCCATAGGGGTCAGTGTTAATCAGTGAGACTCCCACAGGGTTCAATGTTAATCAGTGAGACTCCCACAGGGTTTTGTGTTAATCAGTGAGACTCCCACAGGGTTCAGTGTTAATCAGTGAGACTCCAATAGGGTTCAGTGTTAATCAGTGAGACTCCCACAGGGTTCACTGTTAATCAGTGAGACTCCCATAGGGTTCAGTGTTAATCCGTGATACTCCCACAGGGTTCAGTGTTAATCAGTGAGACTCCCACAGGGTTCAGTGTTAATCACTGAGACTCCCATAGGGTTCAGTGTTAATCAGTGAGACTCCCACAGGGTTCAGTGTTAATCAGTGAGACTCCAATAGGGTTCAGTGTTAATCAGTGAGACTCCCACAGGGTTCACTGTTAATCAGTGAGACTCCCATAGGGTTCAGTGTTAATCCGTGAGACTCCCATAGGGTTCAGTGTTAATCAGTGAGACTCCCACAGGGTTCAGTCTTAATCAGTGAGACTCCCATAGGGTTCAGTGTTAATCAGTGAGACTCCCACAGGGTTCAGTGTTAATCAGTGAGACTCCCACAGCGTTCAGTGTTAATCAGTGAGACTCCCACAGGGTTCAGTGTTAATCAGTGAGACTCCCACAGGGTTCAGTGTTAATCAGTGAGACTCCCATAGGGTTCATTGTTAATCAGTGAGACTCCCACAGGGTTCAGTGTTCATCAGTGAGACTCCCACAGGGTTCAGTGTTAATCAGTGAGACTCCCATAGGGTTCAGTGTTAATCAGTGAGACTCCCACAGGGTTTAGTGTTAATCACTGAGACTCCCATAGGGTTCAGTGTTAATCAGTGAGACTCCCACAGGGTTCAGTGTTAATCAGCGAGATTCCCATAGGGTTCAGTGTTAATCAGTGAGACTCCCACAGGGTTCAGTGTTAATCGGTGAGGCTCCCATAGGGTTCAGTGTTAATCAGTGAGACGCCCATAGGGTTCAGTGTTAATCAGTGAGACTCCCATAGGGTTCAGTGTTAATCAGTGAGACTCCCACAGGGTTCAGTGTTAATCAGTGAGACTCCCACAGGGTTCAGTGTTAATCAGTGAGACTCCCACAGGGCTCAGTGGTAATCAGTGAGACTCCCATAGGGTTCAGTATTAATCAGTGAGACTCCCATAGGGTTCAGTGTTAATCAATGAGACTCCCATAGGGTTCGGTGTTAATCAGTTAGACTCCCATAGGGTTCAGTGTTAATCAGTGAGACTCCCATAGGGTTCAGTGTTAATCAGTGAGACTCCCATAGTGTTCAGTGTAAATCACTGAGACTCCCATTGGGATCAGTGTTAATCAATGAGACTCCCATCGTGTTCAGTGTTAATCAGTGAGACTCCCATAGAGTTCAGTGTTAATCAGTGAGACTCCCATAGTCTTCAGTATTAATCAGTGAGACTCCCATAGGGTTCAGTGTTAATCAATGAGACTCCCATAGGGTTCGGTGTTAATCAGTGAGACTCCCTCAGGGTTCAGTGTTAATCAGTGAGACTCCCACAGGGTTCAGTGTTAATTGGTGAGACTCCCATAGGGGTCAGTGTTAATCAGTGAGACTCCCACAGGGTTCAATGTTAATCAGTGAGACTCCCACAGGGTTTTGTGTTCATCAGTGAGACTCCCACAGGGTTCAGTGTTAATCAGTGAGACTCCAATAGGGTTCAGTGTTAATCAATGAGACTCCCACAGGGTTCACTGTTAATCAGTGAGACTCCCATAGGGTTCAGTGTTAATCCGTGATACTCCCACAGGGTTCAGTGTTAATCAGCGAGATTCCCATAGGGTTCAGTGTTAATCAGTGAGACTCCCACAGGGTTCAGTGTTAATCGGTGAGGCTCCCATAGGGTTCAGTGTTAATCAGTGAGACGCCCATAGGGTTCAGTGTTAATCAGTGAGACTCCCATAGGGTTCAGTGTTAATCAGTGAGACTCCCACAGGGTTCAGTGTTAATCAGTGAGACTCCCACAGGGTTCAGTGTTAATCAGTGAGACTCCCACAGGGCTCAGTGGTAATCAGTGAGACTCCCATAGGGTTCAGTATTAATCAGTGAGACTCCCATAGGGTTCAGTGTTAATCAATGAGACTCCCATAGGGTTCGGTGTTAATCAGTTAGACTCCCATAGGGTTCAGTGTTAATCAGTGAGACTCCCATAGGGTTCAGTGTTAATCAGTGAGACTCCCATAGTGTTCAGTGTAAATCACTGAGACTCCCATTGGGATCAGTGTTAATCAATGAGACTCCCATCGTGTTCAGTGTTAATCAGTGAGACTCCCATAGAGTTCAGTGTTAATCAGTGAGACTCCCATAGTCTTCAGTATTAATCAGTGAGACTCCCATAGGGTTCAGTGTTAATCAATGAGACTCCCATAGGGTTCGGTGTTAATCAGTGAGACTCCCTCAGGGTTCAGTGTTAATCAGTGAGACTCCCACAGGGTTCAGTGTTAATTGGTGAGACTCCCATAGGGGTCAGTGTTAATCAGTGAGACTCCCACAGGGTTCAATGTTAATCAGTGAGACTCCCACAGGGTTTTGTGTTCATCAGTGAGACTCCCACAGGGTTCAGTGTTAATCAGTGAGACTCCAATAGGGTTCAGTGTTAATCAATGAGACTCCCACAGGGTTCACTGTTAATCAGTGAGACTCCCATAGGGTTCAGTGTTAATCCGTGATACTCCCACAGGGTTCAGTGTTAATCAGTGAGACTCCCACAGGGTTCAGTGTTAATCACTGAGACTCCCATAGGGTTCAGTGTTAATCAGTGAGACTCCCACAGGGTTCAGTGTTAATCAGTGAGACTCCCATAGGGTTCATTGTTAATCAGTGAGACTCCCACAGGGTTCAGTGTTAATCAGTGAGACTCCCACAGGGTTCAGTGTTAATCAGTGAGACTCCCATAGGGTTCAGTGTTAATCAGTGAGACTCCCACAGGGTTCAGTCTTAATCAGTGAGACTCCCATAGGGTTCAGTGTTAATCAGTGAGACTCCCACAGGGTTCAGTGTTAATCAGTGAGACTCCCACAGCGTTCAGTGTTAATCAGTGAGACTCCCACAGGGTTCAGTGTTAATCAGTGAGACTCCCACAGGGTTCAGTGTTAATCAGTGAGACTCCCACAGGGTTCAGTGTTAATCAGTGAGACTCCCACAGGGTTCAGTGTTAATCAGTGAGACTCCCACAGGGTTCAGTGT
Source organism: Petromyzon marinus (assembly GCF_048934315.1). Classification (NCBI taxonomy): domain Eukaryota; kingdom Metazoa; phylum Chordata; class Hyperoartia; order Petromyzontiformes; family Petromyzontidae; genus Petromyzon; species Petromyzon marinus. The sequence goes on along the minus strand of NW_027423080.1, from coordinate 703,199 downwards.
TAATCAGTGAGACTCCCACAGGGCTCAGTGGTAATCAGTGAGACTCCCATAGGGTTCAGTATTAATCAGTGAGACTCCCATAGGGTTCAGTGTTAATCAATGAGACTCCCATAGGGTTCGGTGTTAATCAGTTAGACTCCCATAGGGTTCAGTGTTAATCAGTGAGACTCCCATAGGGTTCAGTGTTAATCAGTGAGACTCCCATAGTGTTCAGTGTAAATCACTGAGACTCCCATTGGGATCAGTGTTAATCAATGAGACTCCCATCGTGTTCAGTGTTAATCAGTGAGACTCCCATAGAGTTCAGTGTTAATCAGTGAGACTCCCATAGTCTTCAGTATTAATCAGTGAGACTCCCATAGGGTTCAGTGTTAATCAATGAGACTCCCATAGGGTTCGGTGTTAATCAGTGAGACTCCCTCAGGGTTCAGTGTTAATCAGTGAGACTCCCACAGGGTTCAGTGTTAATTGGTGAGACTCCCATAGGGGTCAGTGTTAATCAGTGAGACTCCCACAGGGTTCAATGTTAATCAGTGAGACTCCCACAGGGTTTTGTGTTCATCAGTGAGACTCCCACAGGGTTCAGTGTTAATCAGTGAGACTCCAATAGGGTTCAGTGTTAATCAATGAGACTCCCACAGGGTTCACTGTTAATCAGTGAGACTCCCATAGGGTTCAGTGTTAATCCGTGATACTCCCACAGGGTTCAGTGTTAATCAGTGAGACTCCCACAGGGTTCAGTGTTAATCACTGAGACTCCCATAGGGTTCAGTGTTAATCAGTGAGACTCCCACAGGGTTCAGTGTTAATCAGTGAGACTCCCATAGGGTTCATTGTTAATCAGTGAGACTCCCACAGGGTTCAGTGTTAATCAGTGAGACTCCCACAGGGTTCAGTGTTAATCAGTGAGACTCCCATAGGGTTCAGTGTTAATCAGTGAGACTCCCACAGGGTTCAGTCTTAATCAGTGAGACTCCCATAGGGTTCAGTGTTAATCAGTGAGACTCCCACAGGGTTCAGTGTTAATCAGTGAGACTCCCACAGCGTTCAGTGTTAATCAGTGAGACTCCCACAGGGTTCAGTGTTAATCAGTGAGACTCCCACAGGGTTCAGTGTTCATCAGTGAGACTCCCACAGGGTTCAGTGTTAATCAGTGAGACTCCCATAGGGTTCAGTGTTAATCAGTGAGACTCCCACAGGGTTCATTGTTAATCAGTGAGACTCCCACAGGGTTCAGTGTTAATCAGTGAGAATCCCATTGGGTTCAGTGTTAATCAGTGAGACTCCCACAGGGTTCAGTTTTAATCAGTGAGACTCCCATTGGGTTCAGTGTTAATCAGTGAGACTCCCACAGGGTTCAGTTTTAATCAGTGAGACTCCCATAGGGTTCGGGGTTAATCATTGAGACTCCCACAGGGTTCAGTGTTAATCAGTGAGACTCCCATAGGGTTCAGTGTTAATCCGTGAGACTCCCACAGGGTTCAGTGTTAATCAGTGAGACTCCCACAGGGTTCAGTGTTAATCAGTGAGACTCCCATAGGGTTCAGTGTTAATCAGTGAGACTCCCACAGGGTTCAGTGTTAATCAGTGAGACTCCCATAGGGTTTAGTGTTAATCAGTGAGACTCCCACAGGGTTCAGTGTTAATCAGTGAGACTCCCACAGGGTTCAGTGTTCATCAGTGAGACTCCCACAGGGTTCAGTGTTAATCAGTGAGACTCCCATAGGGTTCAGTGTTAATCAGTGAGACTCCCACAGGGTTCATTGTTAATCAGTGAGACTCCCATAGGGTTCAGTGTTAATCAGTGATACTCCCATAGTGTTCAGTGTTAATCCGTGAGACTCCCACAGGGTTCAGTGTTAATCAGTGAGACTCCCACAGGGTTCAGTGTTATTCAGTGAGACTCCCATAGGGTTCAGTGTTAATCAGTGAGACTCCCACAGGGTTCAGTGTTAATCAGTGAGACTCCCATCGTGTTCAGTGTTAATCAGTGAGACTCCCATAGGGTTCAGTGTTAATCAGTGGGGCTCCCACAGGGTTCAGTGTTAATCAGTGCGTCTCCAATAGGGTTCATTGTTAATCAGTGAGACTCCCACATGGTTCAGTGTTAATCACTGAGACTCCCACAGGGTTTAGTGTTATTCAGTGAGACTCCCATAGGGTTCAGTGTTAATCAGTGAGACTCCCACAGGGTTCAGTGTTAATCGGTGAGGCTCCCATAGGGTTCAGTGTTAATCAGTGAGACTCCCATAGGGTTCAGTGTTAATCAGTGAGACTCCCACAGGGTTCAGTGTTAATCCGTGAGACTCCCACAGGGTTCAGTGTTAATCAGTGAGACTCCCTCAGGGTTCAGTGTTAATCAGTGAGACTCCCACAGGGTTCAGTGTTAATCACTGAGACTCCCTTAGGGTTCGGTGTTAATCAGTGAGACTCCCATAGGGTTCAGTGTTAATCAGTGAGACTCCCATAGGGTTCAGTGTTAATCAATGAGACTCCCATAGGGTTCAGTGTTAATCAGTGAGACTCCCACAGGGTTCAGTGTTAATCGGTGAGGCTCCCATAGGGTTCAGTGTTAATCAGTGAGACTCCCATAGGGTTCAGTGTTAATCAGTGAGACTCCCACAGGGTTCAGTGTTAATCAGTGAGTCTCCAATAGGGTTCAGTGTTAATCGGTGAGACTCCCTCAGGGTTCAGTGTTAATCAGTGAGACTCCCACAGGGTTCAGTGTTAATCACTGAGACTCCCTTAGGGTTCGGTGTTAATCAGTGAGACTCCCATAGGGTTCAGTGTTAATCAGTGAGACTCCCATAGGGTTCAGTGTTAATCAATGAGACTCCCATAGGGTTCGGTGTTAATCAGTGAGACTCCCTCAGGGTTCAGTGTTAATCAGTGAGACTCCCACAGGGTTCAGTGTTAATCGGTGAGACTCCCACAGGGTTCAGTGTTAATCAATGAGACTCCCATAGGGTTCAGTGTTAATCAGTGAGACTCCCATAGGGTTCAGTGTTAATCAGTGAGACTCCCACAGGGTTCAGTGTTAATCAGTGAGACTCCCACAGGGTTCAGTGTTAATCAGTGAGACTCCCATAGGGTTCAGTATTAAATCAGTGAGACTCCCACCGGGTTCAGTGTTAATCAGCGAGATTCCCATAGGGTTCAGTGTTAATCAGTGAGACTCCCACAGGGTTCAGTGTTAATCAGTGAGACTTCCACAGGGTTCAGTATTAATCAGTGGGGCTCCCACAGGGTTCGGTGTTAATCAGTGAGACTCCCACAGGGTTCAGTGTTAATCAGTGAGACTACCATAGGCTTCAGTATGAATCAGTGAGACTCCCATAGGGTTCAGTGTTAATCAATGAGACTCCCATAGGGTTCGTTGTTAATCAGTGAGACTCCCACAGGGTTCAGTGTTAATCAGTGAGACTCCCATAGGGTTCAGTGTTAATCCGTGAGACTCCCACAGGGTTCAGTGTTAATCAATGAGCCTCCCATAGGGTTCAGTGTTAATCAGTGAGACTCCCATAGGGTTCAGTGTTAATCAGTGAGACTCCCACAGGGTTCAGTGTTAATCAGTGAGACTCCCATAGGGTTCGGTGTTAATCAGTGAGACTCCCATAGGGTTCAGTGTTAATCAGTGAGACTCCCATAGGGTTCAGTGTTAATCAGTGAGACTCCCATAGTGTTCAGTGTAAATCACTGAGACTCCCATAGGGTTCAGTGTTAATCAGTAAGACTCCCATAGAGTTCAGTGTTAATCAGTGGGGCTCCCACAGGGTTCAGTGTTAATCAGTGAGACTCCCACAGGGTTCAGTGTTAATCGGTGAGACTCCCATAGGGTTCAGTGTTAATCAGTGAGACTCCCATAGGGTTCAGTGTTAATTAGTGAGACTCCCATATGGTTCAGTGTTAATCAGTGAGACTCCCACAGGGTTCATTGTTAATCAGTGATACTCCCATAGTGTTCAGTGTTAATCAGCGAGACTCCCACAGGGTTCAGTGTTAATCAGTGAGACTCCCATAGGGTTCAGTGTTAATCAGTGAGACTCCCACAGGGTTCAGTGTTAATCAGTGAGACTCCCACAGGGTTCAGTGTTAATCAGTGAGACTCCCATAGGGTTCAGTGTTAATCATTGAGACTCCCATATGGTTCAGTGTTAATCAGTGAGACTCCCATCGTGTTCAGTTTTAATCAGTGAGACTCCCATAGGGTTCAGTGTTAATCAGTGGGGCTCCCACAGGGTTCAGGGTTAATCAGTGAGACTCCCACAGGGTTCAGTGTTAATCAGTGAGACTCCCATAGGGTTCAGTGTTAATCAGTGAGACTCCCATATGGTTCAGTGTTAATCAGTGAGACTCCCATCGTGTTCAGTTTTAATCAGTGAGACTCCCATAGGGTTCAGTGTTAATCAGTGGGGCTCCCACAGGGTTCGGTGTTAATCAGTGAGACTCCCACAGGGTTCAGTGTTAATCAGTGAGACTCCCATAGGGTTCAGTGTTAATCAGTGAGACTCCCATAGGGGTCAGTGTTAAACAATGAGACTCCCATAGGGTTCGGTGTTAATCAGTGAGACTCCCACAGGGTTCAGTGTTAATCAGTGAGACTCCCACAGGTTTCAGTGTTATTCAGTGAGACTCCCATAGGGTTCAGTGTTAATCAGTGAGACTCCCACAGGGTTCAGTGTTAATCAGTGAGACTCCCATCATGTTCAGTGTTAATCAGTGAGACTCCCATAGGGTTCAGTGTTAATCAGTGGGGCTCCCACAGGGTTCGGTGTTAATCAGTGAGACTCCCACAGGGTTCAGTGTTAATCAGTAAGACTCCCATAGGGTTCAGTGTTAATCAGTGAGACTCCCATAGGGGTCAGTGTTAAACAATGAGACTCCCATAGGGTTCGGTGTTAATCAGTGGGGCTCCCTCAGGGTTCAGTGTTAATCAGTGAGACTCCCACAGGGTTCAGTGTTAATCAGTGAGACTCCAATAGGGTTCAGTGTTAATCAGTGAGACTCCCACAGGGTTTAGTGTTAATCACTGAGACTCCCATAGGGTTCAGTGTTAATCAGTGAGACTCCCACGGGGTTCAGTGTTAATCAGCGAGATTCCCATAGGGTTCAGTGTTAATCAGTGAGACTCCCACAGGGTTCAGTGTTAATCGGTGAGGCTCCCATAGGGTTCAGTGTTAATCAGTGAGACGCCCATAGGGTTCAGTGTTAATCAGTGAGACCCCCACAGGGTTCAGTGTTAATCAGTGAGACTCCCACAGGGTTCAGTGTTAATCAGTGAGACTCCCATAGTGTTCAGTGTAAATCACTGAGACTCCCATTGGGTTCAGTGTTAATCAATGAGACTCCCATCGTGTTCAGTGTTAATCAGTGAGACTCCCATAGAGTTCAGTGTTAATCAGTGAGACTCCCATAGGCTTCAGTATTAATCAGTGAGACTCCCACAGGGTTCAGTGTTAATTGGTGAGACTCCCATAGGGGTCAGTGTTAATCAGTGAGACTCCCACAGGGTTCAATGTTAATCAGTGAGACTCCCACAGGGTTTAGTGTTAATCACTGAGACTCCCATAGGGTTCAGTGTTAATCAGTGAGACTCCCACAGGGTTCAGTGTTAATCAGCGAGATTCCCATAGGGTTCAGTGTTAATCAGTGAGACTCCCACAGGGTTCAGTGTTAATCCGTGATACTCCCACAGGGTTCAGTGTTAATCAGTGAGACTCCCACAGGGTTCAGTGTTAATCACTGAGACTCCCATAGGGTTCAGTGTTAATCAGTGAGACTCCCACAGGGTTCAGTGTTAATCAGTGAGACTCCCATAAGGTTCATTGTTAATCAGTGAGACTCCCACAGGGTTCAGTGTTAATCAGTGAGACTCCCACAGGGTTCAGTGTTAATCAGTGAGACTCCCATAGGGTTCAGTGTTAATCAGTGAGACTCCCACAGGGTTCAGTCTTAATCAGTGAGACTCCCATAGGGTTCAGTGTTAATCAGTGAGACTCCCACAGGGTTCAGTGTTAATCAGTGAGACTCCCACAGCGTTCAGTGTTAATCAGTGAGACTCCCACAGGGTTCAGTGTTAATCAGTGAGACTCCCACAGGGTTCAGTGTTAATCAGTGAGACTCCCATAGGGTTCATTGTTAATCAGTGAGACTCCCACAGGGTTCAGTGTTCATCAGTGAGACTCCCACAGGGTTCAGTGTTAATCAGTGAGACTCCCATAGGGTTCAGTGTTAATCAGTGAGACTCCCACAGGGTTTAGTGTTAATCACTGAGACTCCCATAGGGTTCAGTGTTAATCAGTGAGACTCCCACAGGGTTCAGTGTTAATCAGTGAGACTCCCATCATGTTCAGTGTTAATCAGTGAGACTCCCATAGGGTTCAGTGTTAATCAGTGGGGCTCCCACAGGGTTCGGTGTTAATCAGTGAGACTCCCACAGGGTTCAGTGTTAATCAGTAAGACTCCCATAGGGTTCAGTGTTAATCAGTGAGACTCCCATAGGGGTCAGTGTTAAACAATGAGACTCCCATAGGGTTCGGTGTTAATCAGTGGGGCTCCCTCAGGGTTCAGTGTTAATCAGTGAGACTCCCACAGGGTTCAGTGTTAATCAGTGAGACTCCAATAGGGTTCAGTGTTAATCAGTGAGACTCCCACAGGGTTTAGTGTTAATCACTGAGACTCCCATAGGGTTCAGTGTTAATCAGTGAGACTCCCACGGGGTTCAGTGTTAATCAGCGAGATTCCCATAGGGTTCAGTGTTAATCAGTGAGACTCCCACAGGGTTCAGTGTTAATCGGTGAAGCTCCCATAGGGTTCAGTGTTAATCAGTGAGACGCCCATAGGGTTCAGTGTTAATCAGTGAGACCCCCACAGGGTTCAGTGTTAATCAGTGAGACTCCCACAGGGTTCAGTGTTAATCAGTGAGACTCCCATAGTGTTCAGTGTAAATCACTGAGACTCCCATTGGGTTCAGTGTTAATCAATGAGACTCCCATCGTGTTCAGTGTTAATCAGTGAGACTCCCATAGAGTTCAGTGTTAATCAGTGAGACTCCCATAGGCTTCAGTATTAATCAGTGAGACTCCCACAGGGTTCAGTGTTAATTGGTGAGACTCCCATAGGGGTCAGTGTTAATCAGTGAGACTCCCACAGGGTTCAATGTTAATCAGTGAGACTCCCACAGGGTTTAGTGTTAATCACTGAGACTCCCATAGGGTTCAGTGTTAATCAGTGAGACTCCCACAGGGTTCAGTGTTAATCAGCGAGATTCCCATAGGGTTCAGTGTTAATCAGTGAGACTCCCACAGGGTTCAGTGTTAATCCGTGATACTCCCACAGGGTTCAGTGTTAATCAGTGAGACTCCCACAGGGTTCAGTGTTAATCACTGAGACTCCCATAGGGTTCAGTGTTAATCAGTGAGACTCCCACAGGGTTCAGTGTTAATCAGTGAGACTCCCATAAGGTTCATTGTTAATCAGTGAGACTCCCACAGGGTTCAGTGTTAATCAGTGAGACTCCCACAGGGTTCAGTGTTAATCAGTGAGACTCCCATAGGGTTCAGTGTTAATCAGTGAGACTCCCACAGGGTTCAGTCTTAATCAGTGAGACTCCCATAGGGTTCAGTGTTAATCAGTGAGACTCCCACAGGGTTCAGTGTTAATCAGTGAGACTCCCACAGCGTTCAGTGTTAATCAGTGAGACTCCCACAGGGTTCAGTGTTAATCAGTGAGACTCCCACAGGGTTCAGTGTTAATCAGTGAGACTCCCATAGGGTTCATTGTTAATCAGTGAGACTCCCACAGGGTTCAGTGTTCATCAGTGAGACTCCCACAGGGTTCAGTGTTAATCAGTGAGACTCCCATAGGGTTCAGTGTTAATCAGTGAGACTCCCACAGGGTTTAGTGTTAATCACTGAGACTCCCATAGGGTTCAGTGTTAATCAGTGAGACTCCCACAGGGTTCAGTGTTAATCAGCGAGATTCCCATAGGGTTCAGTGTTAATCAGTGAGACTCCCACAGGGTTCAGTGTTAATCGGTGAGGCTCCCATAGGGTTCAGTGTTAATCAGTGAGACGCCCATAGGGTTCAGTGTTAATCAGTGAGACTCCCACAGGGTTCAGTGTTAATCAGTGAGACTCCCACAGGGTTCAGTGTTAATCAGTGAGACTCCCACAGGGTTCAGTGTTAATCAGTGAGACTCCCACAGGGCTCAGTGGTAATCAGTGAGACTCCCATAGGGTTCAGTATTAATCAGTGAGACTCCCATAGGGTTCAGTGTTAATCAATGAGACTCCCATAGGGTTCGGTGTTAATCAGTTAGACTCCCATAGGGTTCAGTGTTAATCAGTGAGACTCCCATAGGGTTCAGTGTTAATCAGTGAGACTCCCATAGTGTTCAGTGTAAATCACTGAGACTCCCATTGGGATCAGTGTTAATCAATGAGACTCCCATCGTGTTCAGTGTTAATCAGTGAGACTCCCATAGAGTTCAGTGTTAATCAGTGAGACTCCCATAGTCTTCAGTATTAATCAGTGAGACTCCCATAGGGTTCAGTGTTAATCAATGAGACTCCCATAGGGTTCGGTGTTAATCAGTGAGACTCCCTCAGGGTTCAGTGTTAATCAGTGAGACTCCCACAGGGTTCAGTGTTAATTGGTGAGACTCCCATAGGGGTCAGTGTTAATCAGTGAGACTCCCACAGGGTTCAATGTTAATCAGTGAGACTCCCACAGGGTTTTGTGTTAATCAGTGAGACTCCCACAGGGTTCAGTGTTAATCAGTGAGACTCCAATAGGGTTCAGTGTTAATCAATGAGACTCCCACAGGGTTCACTGTTAATCAGTGAGACTCCCATAGGGTTCAGTGTTAATCCGTGATACTCCCACAGGGTTCAGTGTTAATCAGTGAGACTCCCACAGGGTTCATTGTTAATCACTGAGACTCCCATAGGGTTCAGTGTTAATCAGTGAGACTCCCACAGGGTTCAGTGTTAATCAGTGAGACTCCCATAGGGTTCATTGTTAATCAGTGAGACTCCCACAGGGTTCAGTGTTAATCAGTGAGACTCCCACAGGGTTCAGTGTTAATCAGTGAGACTCCCATAGGGTTCAGTGTTAATCAGTGAGACTCCCACAGGGTTCAGTCTTAATCAGTGAGACTCCCATAGGGTTCAGTGTTAATCAGTGAGACTCCCACAGGGTTCAGTGTTAATCAGTGAGACTCCCACAGCATTCAGTGTTAATCAGTGAGACTCCCACAGGGTTCAGTGTTAATCAGTGAGACTCCCACAGGGTTCAGTGTTAATCAGTGAGACTCCCATAGGGTTCATTGTTAATCAGTGAGACTCCCACAGGGTTCAGTGTTCATCAGTGAGACTCCCACAGGGTTCAGTGTTAATCAGTGAGACTCCCATAGGGTTCAGTGTTAATCAGTGAGACTCCCACAGGGTTCATTGTTAATCAGTGAGACTCCCACAGGGTTCAGTGTTAATCAGTGAGAATCCCATTGGGTTCAGTGTTAATCAGTGAGACTCCCACAGGGTTCAGTTTTAATCAGTGAGACTCCCATTGGGTTCAGTGTTAATCAGTGAGACTCCCATAGAGTTCAGTGTTAATCAGTGAGACTCCCATAGTCTTCAGTATTAATCAGTGAGACTCCCATAGGGTTCAGTGTTAATCAATGAGACTCCCATAGGGTTCGGTGTTAATCAGTGAGACTCCCTCAGGGTTCAGTGTTAATCAGTGAGACTCCCACAGGGTTCAGTGTTAATTGGTGAGACTCCCATAGGGGTCAGTGTTAATCAGTGAGACTCCCACAGGGTTCAATGTTAATCAGTGAGACTCCCACAGGGTTTTGTGTTAATCAGTGAGACTCCCACAGGGTTCAGTGTTAATCAGTGAGACTCCAATAGGGTTCAGTGTTAATCAATGAGACTCCCACAGGGTTCACTGTTAATCAGTGAGACTCCCATAGGGTTCAGTGTTAATCCGTGATACTCCCACAGGGTTCAGTGTTAATCAGTGAGACTCCCACAGGGTTCAGTGTTAATCACTGAGACTCCCATAGGGTTCAGTGTTAATCAGTGAGACTCCCACAGGGTTCAGTGTTAATCAGTGAGACTCCCATAGGGTTCATTGTTAATCAGTGAGACTCCCACAGGGTTCAGTGTTAATCAGTGAGACTCCCACAGGGTTCAGTGTTAATCAGTGAGACTCCCATAGGGTTCAGTGTTAATCAGTGAGACTCCCACAGGGTTCAGTCTTAATCAGTGAGACTCCCATAGGGTTCAGTGTTAATCAGTGAGACTCCCACAGGGTTCAGTGTTAATCAGTGAGACTCCCACAGTGTTCAGTGTTAATCAGTGAGACTCCCACAGGGTTCAGTGTTAATCAGTGAGACTCCCACAGGGTTCAGTGTTAATCAGTGAGACTCCCATAGGGTTCATTGTTAATCAGTGAGACTCCCACAGGGTTCAGTTTTAATCAGTGAGACTCCCATTGGGTTCAGTGTTAATCAGTGAGACTCCCACAGGGTTCAGTTTTAATCAGTGAGACTCCCATAGGGTTCGGGGTTAATCATTGAGACTCCCACAGGGTTCAGTGTTAATCAGTGAGACTCCCATAGGGTTCAGTGTTAATCTGTGAGACTCCCACAGGGTTCAGTGTTAATCAGTGAGACTCCCACAGGGTTCAGTGTTAATCAGTGAGACTCCCATAGGGTTCAGTGTTAATCAGTGAGACTCCCACAGGGTTCAGTGTTAATCAGTGAGACTCCCATAGGGTTCAGTGTTAATCAGTGAGACTCCCACAGGGTTCAGTGTTAATCAGTGAGACTCCCACAGGGTTCAGTGTTCATCAGTGAGACTCCCACAGGGTTCAGTGTTAATCAGTGAGACTCCCATAGGGTTCAGTGTTAATCAGTGAGACTCCCACAGGGTTCATTGTTAATCAGTGAGACTCCCATAGGGTTCAGTGTTAATCAGTGATACTCCCATAGTGTTCAGTGTTAATCCGTGAGACTCCCACAGGGTTCAGTGTTAATCAGTGAGACTCCCACAGGGTTCAGTGTTATTCAGTGAGACTCCCATAGGGTTCAGTGTTAATCAGTGAGACTCCCACAGGGTTCAGTGTTAATCAGTGAGACTCCCATCGTGTTCAGTGTTAATCAGTGAGACTCCCATAGGGTTCAGTGTTAATCAGTGGGGCTCCCACAGGGTTCAGTGTTAATCAGTGAGTCTCCAATAGGGTTCATTGTTAATCAGTGAGACTCCCACATGGTTCAGTGTTAATCACTGAGACTCCCACAGGGTTTAGTGTTATTCAGTGAGACTCCCATAGGGTTCAGTGTTAATCAGTGAGACTCCCACAGGGTTCAGTGTTAATCGGTGAGGCTCCCATAGGGTTCAGTGTTAATCAGTGAGACTCCCATAGGGTTCAGTGTTAATCAGTGAGACTCCCACAGGGTTCAGTGTTAATCCGTGAGACTCCCACAGGGTTCAGTGTTAATCAGTGAGACTCCCACAGGGTTCAGTGTTATTCAGTGAGACTCCCATAGGGTTCAGTGTTAATCAGTGAGACTCCCACAGGGTTCAGTGTTAATCAGTGAGACTCCCATAGGGTTCAGTGTTAATCAGTGAGCCTCCCACATGGTTCAGTGTTAATCACTGAGACTCCCACAGGGTTCAGTGTTATTCAGTGAGACTCCCATAGGGTTCAGTGTTAATCAGTGAGACTCCCACAGGGTTCAGTGTTAATCAGTGAGACTCCCATCGTGTTCAGTGTTAATCAGTGAGACTCCCATAGGGTTCAGTGTTAATCAGTGGGGCTCCCACAGGGTTCGGTGTTAATCAGTGAGACTCCCACAGGGTTTAGTGTTAATCAGTGAGACTCCCATAGGGTTCAGTGTTAATCAGTGAGACTCCCGCAGGGTTTAGTGTTAATCACTGAGACTCCCATAGGGTTCAGTGTTAATCAGTGAGACTCGCACAGGGTTCAGTGTTAATCAGCGAGATTCCCATAGGGTTCAGTGCTAATCAGTGAGACTCCCACAGGGTTCAGTGTTAATCGGTGAGGCTCCCATAGGGTTCAGTGTTAATCAGTGAGACTCCCATAGGGTTCAGTGTTAATCGGTGAGACTCCCACAGGGTTCAGTGTTAATCAGTGAGACTCCCACAGGGTTCAGTGTTAATCAGTGAGACTCCCACAAGGTTCAGTGTTAATCAGTGAGACTCCCACAGGGCTCAGTGTTAATCAGTGAGACTCCCATAGGGTTCAGTATTAATCAGTGAGACTCCCATAGGGTTCAGTGTTAATCAATGAGACTCCCATAGGGTTCGGTGTTAATCAGTGAGACTCCCATAGGGTTCAGTGTTAATCAGTGAGACTCCCATAGGGTTCAGTGTTAATCAGTGAGACTCCCATAGTGTTCAGTGTAAATCACTGAGACTCCCATTGGGTTCAGTGTTAATCAATGAGACTCCCATCGTGTTCAGTGTTAATCAGTGAGACTCCCATAGAGTTCAGTGTTAATCAGTGAGACTCCCATAGGCTTCAGTATTAATCAGTGAGACTCCCATAGGGTTCAGTGTTAATCAATGAGACTCCCATAGGGTTCGGTGTTAATCAGTGCGACTCCCTCAGGGTTCAGTGTTAATCAGTGAGACTCCCACAGGGTTCAGTGTTAATCGGTGAGACTCCCATAGGGGTCAGTGTTAATCAGTGAGACTCCCACAGGGTTCAATGTTAATCAGTGAGACTCCCACAGGGTTTTGTGTTAATCAGTGAGACTCCCACAGGGTTCAGTGTTAATCAGTGAGACTCCAATAGGGTTCAGTGTTAATCAGTGACACTCCCACAGGGTTCACTGTTAATCAGTGAGACTCCCATAGGGTTCATTGTTAATCCGTGATACTCCCACAGGGTTCAGTGTTAATCAGTGAGACTCCCACAGGGTTCAGTGTTAATCACTGAGACTCCCATAGGGTTCAGTGTTAATCAGTGAGACTCCCACAGGGTTCAGTGTTAATCAGTGAGACTCCCATAGGGTTCATTGTTAATCAGTGAGACTCCCACAGGGTTCAGTGTTAATCAGTGAGACTCCCACAGGGTTCAGTGTTAATCAGTGAGACTCCCATAGGGTTCAGTGTTAATCAGTGAGACTCCCACAGGGTTCAGTCTTAATCAGTGAGACTCCCATAGGGTTCAGTGTTAATCAGTGAGGCTCCCACAGGGTTCAGTGTTAATCAGTGAGACTCCCACAGCATTCAGTGTTAATCAGTGAGACTCCCACAGGGTTCAGTGTTAATCAGTGAGACTCCCACAGGGTTCAGTGTTAATCAGTGAGACTCCCATAGGGTTCATTGTTAATCAGTGAGACTCCCACAGGGTTCAGTGTTCATCAGTGAGACTCCCACAGGGTTCAGTGTTAATCAGTGAGACTCCCATAGGGTTCATTGTTAATCAGTGAGACTCCCACATGGTTCAGTGTTAATCACTGAGACTCCCACAGGGTTCAGTGTTATTCAGTGAGACTCCCATAGGGTTCAGTGTTAATCAGTGAGACTCCCACAGGGTTCAGTGTTAATCGGTGAGGCTCCCATAGGGTTCAGTGTTAATCAGTGAGACTCCCATAGGGTTCAGTGTTAATCAGTGAGACTCCCACAGGGTTCAGTGTTAATCAGTGAGACTCCCACAGGGTTCAGTGTTAATCAGTGAGACTCCCACAGGGTTCAGTGTTAATCAGTGAGACTCCCACAGGGCTCAGTGTTAATCAGTGAGACTCCCATAGGGTTCAGTATTAATCAGTGAGACTCCCATAGGGTTCAGTGTTAATCAATGAGACTCCCATAGGGTTCGGTGTTAATCAGTGAGACTCCCATAGGGTTCAGTGTTAATCAGTGAGACTCCCATAGGGTTCAGTGTTAATCAGTGAGACTCCCACATGGTTCAGTGTTAATCACTGAGACTCCCACAGGGTTCAGTGTTATTCAGTGAGACTCCCATAGGGTTCAATGTTAATCAGTGAGACACCCACAGGGTTCAGTGTTAATCAGTGAGACTCCCATCGTGTTCAGTGTTAATCAGTGAGACTCCCATAGGGTTCAGTGTTAATCAGTGGGGCTCCCACAGGGTTCGGTGTTAATCAGTGAGACTCCCACAGGGTTTAGTGTTAATCAGTGAGACTCCCATAGGGTTCAGTGTTAATCAGTGAGACTCCCACAGGGTTTAGTGTTAATCAGTGAGACTCCCACAGGGTTCAGTGTTAATCAGTGAGACTTCCACAGCGTTCAGTGTTAATCAGTGAGACTCCCACAGGGTTCAGTGTTAATCAGTGAGACTCCCACAGGGTTCAGTGTTAATCAGTGAGACTCCCATAGGGTTCATTGTTAATCAGTGAGACTCCCACAGGGTTCAGTGTTCATCAGTGAGACTCCCACAGGGTTCAGTGTTAATCGGTGAGGCCCCCATAGGGTTCATTGTTAATCAGTGAGACTCCCACATGGTTCAGTGTTAATCACTGAGACTCCTACAGGGTTCAGTGTTATTCAGTGAGACTCCCATAGGGTTCAGTGTTAATCAGTGAGACTCCCACAGGGTTCAGTGTTAATCGGTGAGGCTCCCATAGGGTTCAGTGTTAATCAGTGAGAACCCCATAGGGTTCAGTGTTAATCAGTGAGACTCCCACAGGGTTCAGTGTTAATCAGTGAGACTCCCACAGGGTTCAGTGTTAATCAGTGAGACTCCCACAGGGTTCAGTGTTAATCAGTGAGACTCCCACAGGGCTCAGTGTTAATCAGTGAGACTCCCATAGGGTTCAGTATTAATCAGTGAGACTCCCATAGGGTTCAGTGTTAATCAATGAGACTCCCATAGGGTTCGGTGTTAATCAGTGAGACTCCCATAGGGTTCATTGTTAATCAGTGAGACTCCCATAGGGTTCAGTGTTAATCACTGAGACTCCCACAGGGTTCAGTGTTATTCAGTGAGACTCCCATAGGGTTCAGTGTTAATCAGTGAGACTCCCACAGGGTTCAGTGTTAATCAGTGAGACTCCCATCGTGTTCAGTGTTAATCAGTGAGACTCCCATAGGGTTCAGTGTTAATCAGTGGGGCTCCCACAGGGTTCGGTGTTAATCAGTGAGACTCCCACAGGGTTTAGTGTTAATCAGTGAGACTCCCATAGGGTTCAGTGTTAATCAGTGAGACTCCCACAGGGTTTAGTGTTAATCACTGAGACTCCCATAGGGTTCAGTGTTAATCAGTGAGACTCCCACAGGGTTCAGTGTTAATCAGCGAGATTCCCATAGGGTTCAGTGCTAATCAGTGAGACTCCCACAGGGTTCAGTGTTAATCGGTGAGGCTCCCATAGGGTTCAGTGTTAATCAGTGAGACTCCCATAGGGTTCAGTGTTAATCGGTGAGACTCCCACAGGGTTCAGTGTTAATCAGTGAGACTCCCACAGGGTTCAGTGTTAATCAGTGAGACTCCCACAGGGTTCAGTGTTAATCAGTGAGACTCCCACAGGGCTCAGTGTTAATCAGTGAGACTCCCATAGGGTTCAGTATTAATCAGTGAGACTCCCATAGGGTTCAGTGTTAATCAATGAGACTCCCATAGGGTTCGGTGTTAATCAGTGAGACTCCCATAGGGTTCAGTGTTAATCAGTGAGACTCCCATAGGGTTCAGTGTTAATCAGTGAGACTCCCATAGTGTTCAGTGTAAATCACTGAGACTCCCATTGGGTTCAGGGTTAATCAATGAGACTCCCATCGTGTTCAGTGTTAATCAGTGAGACTCCCATAGAGTTCAGTGTTAATCAGTGAGACTCCCATAGGCTTCAGTATTAATCAGTGAGACTCCCATAGGGTTCAGTGTTAATCAATGAGACTCCCATAGGGTTCGGTGATAATCAGTGCGACTCCCTCAGGGTTCAGTGTTAATCAGTGAGACTCCCACAGGGTTCAGTGTTAATCGGTGAGACTCCCATAGGGGTCAGTGTTAATCAGTGAGACTCCCACAGGGTTCAATGTTAATCAGTGAGACTCCCACAGGGTTTTGTGTTAATCAGTGAGACTCCCACAGGGTTCAGTGTTAATCAGTGAGACTCCAATAGGGTTCAGTGTTAATCAGTGACACTCCCACAGGGTTCACTGTTAATCATTGAGACTCCCATAGGGTTCATTGTTAATCCGTGATACTCCCACAGGGTTCAGTGTTAATCAGTGAGACTCCCACAGGGTTCAGTGTTAATCACTGAGACTCCCATAGGGTTCAGTGTTAATCAGTGAGACTCCCACAGGGTTCAGTGTTAATCAGTGAGACTCCCATAGGGTTCATTGTTAATCAGTGAGACTCCCACAGGGTTCAGTGTTAATCAGTGAGACTCCCACAGGGTTCAGTGTTAATCAGTGAGACTCCCATAGGGTTCAGTGTTAATCAGAGACTCCGACAGGGTTCAGTCTTAATCAGTGAGACTCCCATAGGGTTCAGTGTTAATCAGTGAGACTCCCACAGGGTTCAGTGTTAATCAGTGAGACTCCCACAGCGTTCAGTGTTAATCAGTAAGACTCCCACAGGGTTCAGTGTTAATCAGTGAGACTCCCACAGGGTTCAGTGTTAATCAGTGAGACTCCCATAGGGTTCATTGTTAATCAGTGAGACTCCCACAGGGTTCAGTGTTCATCAGTGAGACTCCCACAGGGTTCAGTGTTAATCAGTGAGACTCCCATAGGGTTCAGTGTTAATCAGTGAGACTCCCACAGGGTTAATTGTTAATCAGTGAGACTCCCACAGGGTTCAGTGTTAATCAGTGAGAATCCCATTGGGTTCAGTGTTAATCAGTGAGACTCCCACAGGGTTCAGTTTTAATCAGTGAGACTCCCATAGGGTTCGGGATAAATCATTGAGACTCCCACAGGGTTCAGTGTTAATCAGTGAGACTCCCATAGGGTTCAGTGTTAATCCGTGAGACTCCCACAGGGTTCAGTGTTAATCAGTGAGACTCCCACAGGGTTCAGTGTTAATCAGTGAGACTCCCATAGGGTTCAGTGTTAATCAGTGAGACTCCCACAGGGTTAAGTGTTAATCAGTGAGACTCCCACAGGGTTCATTGTTAATCAGTGAGACTCCCACAGGGTTCAGTGTTAATCAGTGAGAATCCCATTGGGTTCAGTGTTAATCAGTGAGACTCCCACAGGGTTCAGTTATAATCAGTGAGACTCCCATAGGGTTCGGGGTTAATCATTGAGACTCCCACAGGGTTCAGTGTTAATCAGTGAGACTCCCATAGGGTTCAGTGTTAATCCGTGAGACTCCCACAGGGTTCAGTGTTAATCAGTGAGACTCCCACAGGGTTCAGTGTTAATCAGTGAGACTCCCATAGGGTTCAGTGTTAATCAGTGAGACTCCCACAGGGTTCAGTGTTAATCAGTGAGACTCCCACAGGGTTCAGTGTTAATCAGCGAGACTCCCATAGGGTTCAGTGTTAATTAGTGAGACTCCCATAGGGTTCAGTGTTAATCAGTGAGACTCCCACAGGGTTAAGTGTTAATCAGTGAGACTCCCATAGGGTTCAGTATTAATCAGTGAGACTCCCACCGGGTTCAGTGTTAATCAGCGAGATTCCCATAGGGTTCAGTGTTAATCAGTGAGACTCCCACAGGGTTCAGTGTTAATCTGTGAGACTCCCATAGGGTTCAGTGTTAATCAGTGAGACTCCCATAGGGTTCAGTGTTAATCAGTGAGACTCCCACAGGGTTCAATGTTAATCAGTGAGACTCCCACAGGGTTCTGTGTTAATCAGTGAGACTCCCACAGGGTTCAGTGTTAATCAGTGAGACTCCCATAGGGTTCAGTGTTATTCAGTGAGACTCCCATAGTGTTCAGTGTAAATCACTGAGACTCCCATTGGGTTCAGTGTTAATCAGTGAGACTCCCATAGGGTTCGGTGTTAATCAGTGAGACTCCCATAGGGTTCAGTGTTAATCAGTGAGACTCCCATAGGGTTCAGTGTTAATCACTGAGACTCCCATAGGGTTCGGTGTTAATCAGTGAGACTCCCATCGGGTTCAGTGTTAATTAGTGAGAATCCCATAGGGTTCGGTTTTAATCAGTGAAACTCCCAGAGGGTTCAGTGTTAATCAGTGAGACTCCCACAGGGTTCAGTGTTAATCAGTGAGACTCCCATAGGGTTCAGTGTTAATCAGTGAGACTCCCATAGGGTTCAGTGTTAATCAGTGAGACTCCCACAGTGTTCAGTGTTAATCAGTGAGACTCCCACAGGGTTCAGTGTTAATCAGTGAGTCTCCAGTAGGGTTCATTGTTAATCAGTGAGACTCCCATAGGGTTCAGTGTTAATCAGTGAGACTCCCACAGGGTTCAGTGTTAATCAGTGAGACTCCCACAGGGTTCAGTGTTCATCAGTGAGACTCCCACAGGGTTCAGTGTTAATCAGTGAGACTCCCATAGGGTTCAGTGTTAATCAGTGAGACTCCCACAGGGTTCATTGTTAATCAGTGAGACTCCCATAGGGTTCACTGTTAATCATTGAGACTCCCACAGGGTTCAGTGTTAATCAGTGAGACTCCCATAGTGTTCAGTGTTAATCCGTGAGACTCCCACAGGGTTCAGTGTTAATCAGTGAGACTCCCACAGGGTTCAGTGTTAATCACTGAGACTCCCATAGGGTTCAGTGTTAATCAGTGAGACTCCCACAGGGTTCAGTGTTAATCAGTGAGACTCCCATAGGGTTCAGTGTTAATCAGTGAGACTCCCACAGGGTTCATTGTTAATCAGTGAGACTCCCACAGGGTTCAGTGTTAATCAGTGAGTCTCCAATAGGGTTCATTGTTAATCAGTGAGACTCCAACATGGTTCAGTGTTAATCACTGAGACTCCCATAGGGTTCAGTGTTAATCAGTGAGACTCCCACAGGGTTCAGTGTTAATCAGTGAGCCTCCCATAGGGTTCAGTGTTAATCAGTGAGACTCCCACAGGGTCCATTGTTAATCAGTGAGACTCCCACAGGGTTCAGTGTTAATCAGTGAGTCTCCAATAGGGTTCATTGTTAATCAGTGAGACTCCCATAGGGTTCAGTGTTAATCAGTGAGACTCCCACAGGGTTCAGGGTTCATCAGTGAGACTCCCACAGGGTTCAGGGTTCATCAGTGAGACTCCCACAGGGTTGAGTGTTAATCAGTGAGACTTCCACAGGGTTCAGTGTTAATCAGTGAGACTCCCATAGGGTTCAGTGTTAATCAGTGAGACTCCCACAGGGTTCAGTCTTAATCAGTGCGACTCCCACAGTGTTCAGTGTTAATCAGTGAGACTCCCACAGGGTTCAGTGTTAATCAGTGAGACTCCCATAGGGTACAGTGCTAATCAGTGAGACTCCCATAGGGTTCAGTGTTAATCACTGAGAGTCCCATAGGGTTCATTGTTAATCAGTGCGACTCCCACAGGGTTCAGTGTTAATCAGTGAGACTCCCATAGGGTTCATTGTTAATGAGTGAGACTCCCACAGCGTTCAGTGTTAATCAGTGAGACTCCCACAGGGTTCAGTGTTAATCAGTGAGACTCCCATAGGGTTCAGTGTTAATCAGTGAGACTCCCACAGGGTTCAGTGTTAATCAGTGAGACTCCCACAGGGTTCAGTGTTAATCAGTGAGACTCCCATAGGGTTCAGTGTTAATCAGTGAGACTCCCACAGGGTTCAGTGTTAATCAGTGAGACTCCCACAGGGTTCAGTGTTAATCACTGAGACTCCCATAGGGTACAGTGTTAATCAGTGAGACTCCCATAGGGTTCAGTGTTAATCAGTGAGACTCCCACAGGGTTCAGTGTTAATCAGTGAGACTCCCACAGGGTTCAGTGTTAATCAGTGAGACTCCCATAGGGTTCAGTGTTAATCAGTGAGACTCCCACAGGGTTCAGTGTTAATCAGTGAGACTCCCACAGGGTTCAGTGTTAATCAGTGAGACTCCCACAGGGTTCAGTGTTAATCAGTGAGACTCCCATAGGGTTCAGTGTTAATCAGTGAGACTCCCACAGGGTTCAGTGTTAATCAGTGAGACTCCCACAGGGTTCAGTGTTAATCACTGAGACTCCCATAGGGTACAGTGTTAATCAGTGAGACTCCCATACGGTTCAGTGTTAATCACTGAGAGTCCCATAGGGTTCATTGTTAATCAGTGCGACTCCCACAGGGTTCAGTGTTAATCAGCGAGACTCCCATAGGGTTCATTGTTAATCAGTGAGACTCCCACAGGGTTCAGTGTTAATCAGTGAGACACCCACAGGGTTCAGTGTTAATCAGTGAGACTCCCATAGGGTTCAGTGTTAATCAGTGAGACTCCCACAGGGTTCAGTGTTAATCAGTGAGACTCCCACAGGGTTCAGTGTTCATCATTGAGACTCCCACAGGGTTCAGTGTTAATCAGTGAGACTCCCACAGGGTTCAGTGTTAATCAGTGAGACTCCCACAGGGTTCAGTGTTAATCAGTGAGACTCCCATCGTGTTCAGTGTTATTCAGTGAGACTCCCATAGGGTTCAGTGTTAATCAGTGAGACTCCCACAGGGTTCAGTGTTAATCAGTGAGACTCCCATCGTGTTCAGTGTTAATCAGTGAGACTCCCATAGGGTTCAGTGTTAATCAGTGGGGCTCCCACAGGGTTCGGTGTTAATCAGTGAGACTCCCACAGGGTTTAGTGTTAATCAGTGAGACTCCCATAGGGTTCAGTGTTAATCAGTGACACTCCCACAGGGTTTAGTGTTAATCACTGAGACTCCCATAGGGTTCAGTGTTAATCAGTGAGACTCCCACAGGGTTCAGTGTTAATCAGCGAGATTCCCATAGGGTTCAGTGCTAATCAGTGAGACTCCCACAGGGTTCAGTGTTAATCGGTGAGGCTCCCATAGGGTTCAGTGTTAATCAGTGAGACTCCCATAGGGTTCAGTGTTAATCGGTGAGACTCCCACAGGGTTCAGTGTTAATCAGTGAGACTCCCACAGGGTTCAGTGTTAATCAGTAAGACTCCCACAGGGTTCAGTGTTAATCAGTGAGAATCCCACAGGGCTCAGTGTTAATCAGTGAGACTCCCATAGGGTTCAGTATTAATCAGTGAGACTCCCATAGGGTTCAGTGTTAATCAATGAGACTCCCATAGGGTTCGGTGTTAATCAGTGAGACTCCCATAGGGTTCAGTGTTAATCAGTGAGACTCCCATAGGGTTCAGTGTTAATCAGTGAGACTCCCATAGTGTTCAGTGTAAATCACTGAGACTCCCATTGGGTTCAGTGTTAATCAATGAGACTCCCATCGTGTTCAGTGTTAATCAGTGAGACTCCCATAGAGTTCAGTGTTAATCAGTGAGACTCCCATAGGCTTCAGTATTAATCAGTGAGACTCCCATAGGGTTCAGTGTTAATCAATGAGACTCCCATAGGGTTCGGTGTTAATCAGTGCGACTCCCTCAGGGTTCAGTGTTAATCAGTGAGACTCCCACAGGGTTCAGTGTTAATCGGTGAGACTCCCATAGGGTTCAGTGTTAATCAGTGAGACTCCCACAGGGTTCAATGTTAATCAGTGCGACTCCCTCAGGGTTCAGTGTTAATCAGTGAGACTCCCACAGGGTTCAGTGTTAATCAGTGAGACTCCCACAGGGTTCAGTGTTAATCAGTGAGACTCCCACAGGGCTCAGTGTTAATCAGTGAGACTCCCATAGGGTTCAGTATTAATCAGTGAGACTCCCATAGGGTTCAGTGTTAATCAATGAGACTCCCATAGGGTTCGGTGTTAATCAGTGAGACTCCCATAGGGTTCAGTGTTAATCAGTGAGACTCCCATAGGGTTCAGTGTTAATCAGTGAGACTCCCATAGTGTTCAGTGTAAATCACTGAGACTCCCATTGGGTTCAGGGTTAATCAATGAGACTCCCATCGTGTTCAGTGTTAATCAGTGAGACTCCCATAGAGTTCAGTGTTAATCAGTGAGACTCCCATAGGCTTCAGTATTAATCAGTGAGACTCCCATAGGGTTCAGTGTTAATCAATGAGACTCCCATAGGGTTCGGTGTTAATCAGTGCGACTCCCTCAGGGTTCAGTGTTAATCAGTGAGACTCCCACAGGGTTCAGTGTTAATCGGTGAGACTCCCATAGGGGTCAGTGTTAATCAGTGAGACTCCCACAGGGTTCAATGTTAATCAGTGAGACTCCCACAGGGTTTTGTGTTAATCAGTGAGACTCCCACAGGGTTCAGTGTTAATCAGTGAGACTCCAATAGGGTTCAGTGTTAATCAGTGACACTCCCACAGGGTTCACTGTTAATCATTGAGACTCCCATAGGGTTCATTGTTAATCCGTGATACTCCCACAGGGTTCAGTGTTAATCAGTGAGACTCCCACAGGGTTCAGTGTTAATCACTGAGACTCCCATAGGGTTCAGTGTTAATCAGTGAGACTCCCACAGGGTTCAGTGTTAATCAGTGAGACTCCCATAGGGTTCATTGTTAATCAGTGAGACTCCCACAGGGTTCAGTGTTAATCAGTGAGACTCCCACAGGGTTCAGTGTTAATCAGTGAGACTCCCATAGGGTTCAGTGTTAATCAGAGACTCCGACAGGGTTCAGTCTTAATCAGTGAGACTCCCATAGGGTTCAGTGTTAATCAGTGAGACTCCCACAGGGTTCAGTGTTAATCAGTGAGACTCCCACAGCGTTCAGTGTTAATCAGTAAGACTCCCACAGGGTTCAGTGTTAATCAGTGAGACTCCCACAGGGTTCAGTGTTAATCAGTGAGACTCCCATAGGGTTCATTGTTAATCAGTGAGACTCCCACAGGGTTCAGTGTTCATCAGTGAGACTCCCACAGGGTTCAGTGTTAATCAGTGAGACTCCCATAGGGTTCAGTGTTAATCAGTGAGACTCCCACAGGGTTAATTGTTAATCAGTGAGACTCCCACAGGGTTCAGTGTTAATCAGTGAGAATCCCATTGGGTTCAGTGTTAATCAGTGAGACTCCCACAGGGTTCAGTTTTAATCAGTGAGACTCCCATAGGGTTCGGGATAAATCATTGAGACTCCCACAGGGTTCAGTGTTAATCAGTGAGACTCCCATAGGGTTCAGTGTTAATCCGTGAGACTCCCACAGGGTTCAGTGTTAATCAGTGAGACTCCCACAGGGTTCAGTGTTAATCAGTGAGACTCCCATAGGGTTCAGTGTTAATCAGTGAGACTCCCACAGGGTTCAGTGTTAATCAGTGAGACTCCCACAGGGTTCATTGTTAATCAGTGAGACTCCCACAGGGTTCAGTGTTAATCAGTGAGAATCCCATTGGGTTCAGTGTTAATCAGTGAGACTCCCACAGGGTTCAGTTATAATCAGTGAGACTCCCATAGGGTTCGGGGTTAATCATTGAGACTCCCACAGGGTTCAGTGTTAATCAGTGAGACTCCCATAGGGTTCAGTGTTAATCCGTGAGACTCCCACAGGGTTCAGTGTTAATCAGTGAGACTCCCACAGGGTTCAGTGTTAATCAGTGAGACTCCCATAGGGTTCAGTGTTAATCAGTGAGACTCCCACAGGGTTCAGTGTTAATCAGTGAGACTCCCACAGGGTTCAGTGTTAATCAGCGAGACTCCCATAGGGTTCAGTGTTAATTAGTGAGACTCCCATAGGGTTCAGTGTTAATCAGTGAGACTCCCACAGGGTTCAGTGTTAATCAGTGAGACTCCCATAGGGTTCAGTATTAATCAGTGAGACTCCCACCGGGTTCAGTGTTAATCAGCGAGATTCCCATAGGGTTCAGTGTTAATCAGTGAGACTCCCACAGGGTTCAGTGTTAATCAGTGAGACTCCCATAGGGTTCAGTGTTATTCAGTGAGACTCCCATAGTGTTCAGTGTAAATCACTGAGACTCCCATTGGGTTCAGTGTTAATCAGTGAGACTCCCATAGGGTTCGGTGTTAATCAGTGAGACTCCCATAGGGTTCAGTGTTAATCAGTGAGACTCCCATAGGGTTCAGTGTTAATCACTGAGACTCCCATAGGGTTCGGTGTTAATCAGTGAGACTCCCATCGGGTTCAGTGTTAATTAGTGAGAATCCCATAGGGTTCGGTTTTAATCAGTGAAACTCCCAGAGGGTTCAGTGTTAATCAGTGAGACTCCCACAGGGTTCAGTGTTAATCAGTGAGACTCCCATAGGGTTCAGTGTTAATCAGTGAGACTCCCATAGGGTTCAGTGTTAATCAGTGAGACTCCCACAGTGTTCAGTGTTAATCAGTGAGACTCCCACAGGGTTCAGTGTTAATCAGTGAGTCTCCAGTAGGGTTCATTGTTAATCAGTGAGACTCCCATAGGGTTCAGTGTTAATCAGTGAGACTCCCACAGGGTTCAGTGTTAATCAGTGAGACTCCCACAGGGTTCAGTGTTCATCAGTGAGACTCCCACAGGGTTCAGTGTTAATCAGTGAGACTCCCATAGGGTTCAGTGTTAATCAGTGAGACTCCCACAGGGTTCATTGTTAATCAGTGAGACTCCCATAGGGTTCACTGTTAATCATTGAGACTCCCACAGGGTTCAGTGTTAATCAGTGAGACTCCCATAGTGTTCAGTGTTAATCCGTGAGACTCCCACAGGGTTCAGTGTTAATCAGTGAGACTCCCACAGGGTTCAGTGTTAATCACTGAGACTCCCATAGGGTTCAGTGTTAATCAGTGAGACTCCCACAGGGTTCAGTGTTAATCAGTGAGACTCCCATAGGGTTCAGTGTTAATCAGTGAGACTCCCACAGGGTTCATTGTTAATCAGTGAGACTCCCACAGGGTTCAGTGTTAATCAGTGAGTCTCCAATAGGGTTCATTGTTAATCAGTGAGACTCCCACATGGTTCAGTGTTAATCACTGAGACTCCCATAGGGTTCAGTGTTAATCAGTGAGACTCCCACAGGGTTCAGTGTTAATCAGTGAGACTCCCATAGGGTTCAGTGTTAATCAGTGAGACTCCCACAGGGTCCATTGTTAATCAGTGAGACTCCCACAGGGTTCAGTGTTAATCAGTGAGTCTCCAATAGGGTTCATTGTTAATCAGTGAGACTCCCATAGGGTTCAGTGTTAATCAGTGAGACTCCCACAGGGTTCAGGGTTCATCAGTGAGACTCCCACAGGGTTCAGGGTTCATCAGTGAGACTCCCACAGGGTTGAGTGTTAATCAGTGAGACTTCCACAGGGTTCAGTGTTAATCAGTGAGACTCCCATAGGGTTCAGTGTTAATCAGTGAGACTCCCACAGGGTTCAGTCTTAATCAGTGCGACTCCCACAGTGTTCAGTGTTAATCAGTGAGACTCCCACAGGGTTCAGTGTTAATCAGTGAGACTCCCAAAGGGTACAGTGCTAATCAGTGAGACTCCCATAGGGTTCAGTGTTAATCACTGAGAGTCCCATAGGGTTCATTGTTAATCAGTGCGACTCCCACAGGGTTCAGTGTTAATCAGTGAGACTCCCATAGGGTTCATTGTTAATGAGTGAGACTCCCACAGCGTTCAGTGTTAATCAGTGAGACTCCCACAGGGTTCAGTGTTAATCAGTGAGACTCCCATAGGGTTCAGTGTTAATCAGTGAGACTCCCACAGGGTTCAGTGTTAATCAGTGAGACTCCCACAGGGTTCAGTGTTAATCAGTGAGACTCCCATAGGGTTCAGTGTTAATCAGTGAGACTCCCACAGGGTTCAGTGTTAATCAGTGAGACTCCCACAGGGTTCAGTGTTAATCACTGAGACTCCCATAGGGTACAGTGTTAATCAGTGAGACTCCCATAGGGTTCAGTGTTAATCAGTGAGACTCCCACAGGGTTCAGTGTTAATCATTGAGACTCCCACAGGGTTCAGTGTTAATCAGTGAGACTCCCATAGGGTTCAGTGTTAATCAGTGAGACTCCCACAGGGTTCAGTGTTAATCAGTGAGACTCCCACAGGGTTCAGTGTTAATCAGTGAGACTCCCACAGGGTTCAGTGTTAATCAGTGAGACTCCCATAGGGTTCAGTGTTAATCAGTGAGACTCCCACAGGGTTCAGTGTTAATCAGTGAGACTCCCACAGGGTTCAGTGTTAATCACTGAGACTCCCATAGGGTACAGTGTTAATCAGTGAGACTCCCATAGGGTTCAGTGTTAATCACTGAGAGTCCCATAGGGTTCATTGTTAATCAGTGCGACTCCCACAGGGTTCAGTGTTAATCAGCGAGACTCCCATAGGGTTCATTTTTAATCAGTGAGACTCCCACAGGGTTCAGTGTTAATCAGTGAGACACCCACAGGGTTCAGTGTTAATCAGTGAGACTCCCATAGGGTTCAGTGTTAATCAGTGAGACTCCCACAGGGTTCAGTGTTAATCAGTGAGACTCCCACAGGGTTCAGTGTTCATCAGTGAGACTCGCACAGGGTTCAGTGTTAATCAGTGAGACTCCCACAGGGTTCAGTGTTAATCAGTGAGACTCCCACAGGGTTCAGTGTTAATCAGTGAGACTCCCATCGTGTTCAGTGTTATTCAGTGAGACTCCCATAGGGTTCAGTGTTAATCAGTGAGACTCCCACAGGGTTCAGTGTTAATCAGTGAGACTCCCATCGTGTTCAGTGTTAATCAGTGAGACTCCCATAGGGTTCAGTGTTAATCAGTGGGGCTCCCACAGGGTTCGGTGTTAATCAGTGAGACTCCCACAGGGTTTAGTGTTAATCAGTGAGACTCCCATAGGGTTCAGTGTTAATCAGTGAGACTCCCACAGGGTTTAGTGTTAATCACTGAGACTCCCATAGGGTTCAGTGTTAATCAGTGAGACTCCCACAGGGTTCAGTGTTAATCAGCGAGATTCCCATAGGGTTCAGTGCTAATCAGTGAGACTCCCACAGGGTTCAGTGTTAATCGGTGAGGCTCCCATAGGGTTCAGTGTTAATCAGTGAGACTCCCATAGGGTTCAGTGTTAATCGGTGAGACTCCCACAGGGTTCAGTGTTAATCAGTGAGACTCCCACAGGGTTCAGTGTTAATCAGTAAGACTCCCACAGGGTTCAGTGTTAATCAGTGAGACTCCCACAGGGCTCAGTGTTAATCAGTGAGACTCCCATAGGGTTCAGTATTAATCAGTGAGACTCCCATAGGGTTCAGTGTTAATCAATGAGACTCCCATAGGGTTTGGTGTTAATCAGTGAGACTCCCATAGGGTTCAGTGTTAATCAGTGAGACTCCCATAGGGTTCAGTGTTAATCAGTGAGACTCCCATAGTGTTCAGTGTAAATCACTGAGACTCCCATTGGGTTCAGTGTTAATCAATGAGACTCCCATCGTGTTCAGTGTTAATCAGTGAGACTCCCATAGAGTTCAGTGTTAATCAGTGAGACTCCCATAGGCTTCAGTATTAATCAGTGAGACTCCCATAGGGTTCAGTGTTAATCAATGAGACTCCCATAGGGTTCGGTGTTAATCAGTGCGACTCCCTCAGGGTTCAGTGTTAATCAGTGAGACTCCCACAGGGTTCAGTGTTAATCGGTGAGACTCCCATAGGGTTCAGTGTTAATCAGTGAGACTCCCACAGGGTTCAATGTTAATCAGTGAGACTCCCACAGGGTTTTGTGTTAATCAGTGAGACTCCCACAGGGTTCAGTGTTAATCAGTGAGACTCCAATAGGGTTCAGTGTTAATCAGTGACACTCCCACAGGGTTCACTGTTAATCATTGAGACTCCCATAGGGTTCATTGTTAATCCGTGATACTCCCACAGGGTTCAGTGTTAATCAGTGAGACTCCCACAGGGTTCAGTGTTAATCACTGAGACTCCCATAGGGTTCAGTGTTAATCAGTGAGACTCCCACAGGGTTCAGTGTTAATCAGTGAGAGTCCCATAGGGTTCATTGTTAATCAGTGAGACTCCCACAGGGTTCAGTGTTAATCAGTGAGACTCCCACAGGGTTCAGTGTTAATCAGTGAGACTCCCATAGGGTTCAGTGTTAATCAGAGACTCCGACAGGGTTCAGTCTTAATCAGTGAGACTCCCATAGGGTTCAGTGTTAATCAGTGAGACTCCCACAGGGTTCAGTGTTAATCAGTGAGACTCCCACAGCGTTCAGTGTTAATCAGTAAGACTCCCACAGGGTTCAGTGTTAATCAGTGAGACTCCCACAGGGTTCAGTGTTAATCAGTGAGACTCCCATAGGGTTCATTGTTAATCAGTGAGACTCCCACAGGGTTCAGTGTTCATCAGTGAGACTCCCACAGGGTTCAGTGTTAATCAGTGAGACTCCCATAGGGTTCAGTGTTAATCAGTGAGACTCCCACAGGGTTAATTGTTAATCAGTGAGACTCCCACAGGGTTCAGTGTTAATCAGTGAGAATCCCATTGGGTTCAGTGTTAATCAGTGAGACTCCCACAGGGTTCAGTTTTAATCAGTGAGACTCCCATAGGGTTCGGGATAAATCATTGAGACTCCCACAGGGTTCAGTGTTAATCAGTGAGACTCCCATAGGGTTCAGTGTTAATCCGTGAGACTCCCACAGGGTTCAGTGTTAATCAGTGAGACTCCCACAGGGTTCAGTGTTAATCAGTGAGACTCCCATAGGGTTCAGTGTTAATCAGTGAGACTCCCACAGGGTTCAGTGTTAATCAGTGAGACTCCCACAGGGTTCATTGTTAATCAGTGAGACTCCCACAGGGTTCAGTGTTAATCAGTGAGAATCCCATTGGGTTCAGTGTTAATCAGTGAGACTCCCACAGGGTTCAGTTTTAATCAGTGAGACTCCCATAGGGTTCGGGGTTAATCATTGAGACTCCCACAGGGTTCAGTGTTAATCAGTGAGACTCCCATAGGGTTCAGTGTTAATCCGTGAGACTCCCACAGGGTTCAGTGTTAATCAGTGAGACTCCCACAGGGTTCAGTGTTAATCAGTGAGACTCCCATAGGGTTCAGTGTTAATCAGTGAGACTCCCACAGGGTTCAGTGTTAATCAGTGAGACTCCCATAGGGTTCAGTGTTAATCAGTGAGACTCCCACAGTGCTCAGTGTTAATCAGTGAGACTCCCACAGGGTTCAGTGTTAATCAGTGAGTCTCCAGTAGGGTTCATTGTTAATCAGTGAGACTCCCATAGGGTTCAGTGTTAATCAGTGAGACTCCCACAGGGTTCAGTGTTAATCAGTGAGACTCCCACAGGGTTCAGTGTTCATCAGTGAGACTCCCACAGGGTTCAGTGTTAATCAGTGAGACTCCCATAGGGTTCAGTGTTAATCAGTGAGACTCCCACAGGGTTCATTGTTAATCAGTGAGACTCCCATAGGGTTCACTGTTAATCATTGAGACTCCCACAGGGTTCAGTGTTAATCAGTGAGACTCCCATAGTGTTCAGTGTTAATCCGTGAGACTCCCACAGGGTTCAGTGTTAATCAGTGAGACTCCCACAGGGTTCAGTGTTAATCACTGAGACTCCCATAGGGTTCAGTGTTAATCAGTGAGACTCCCATAGGGTTCATTGTTAATCCGTGATACTCCCACAGGGTTCAGTGTTAATCAGTGAGACTCCCACAGGGTTCAGTGTTAATCACTGAGACTCCCATAGGGTTCAGTGTTAATCAGTGAGACTCTCACAGGGTTCAGTGTTAATCAGTGAGACTCCCATAGGGTTCATTGTTAATCAGTGAGACTCCCACAGGGTTCAGTGTTAATCAGTGAGACTCCCACAGGGTTCAGTGTTAATCAGTGAGACTCCCATAGGGTTCAGTGTTAATCAGAGACTCCGACAGGGTTCAGTCTTAATCAGTGAGACTCCCATAGGGTTCAGTGTTAATCAGTGAGACTCCCACAGGGTTCAGTGTTAATCAGTGAGACTCCCACAGCGTTCAGTGTTAATCAGTAAGACTCCCACAGGGTTCAGTGTTAATCAGTGAGACTCCCACAGGGTTCAGTGTTAATCAGTGAGACTCCCATAGGGTTCAGTGTTCATCAGTGAGACTCCCACAGGGTTCAGTGTTAATCAGTGAGACTCCCATAGGGTTCAGTGTTAATCAGTGAGACACCCACAGGGTTAATTGTTAATCAGTGAGACTCCCACAGGGTTCAGTGTTAATCAGTGAGAATCCCATTGGGTTCAGTGTTAATCAGTGAGACTCCCACAGGGTTCAGTTTTAATCAGTGAGACTCCCATAGGGTTCGGGATAAATCATTGAGACTCCCACAGGGTTCAGTGTTAATCAGTGAGACTCCCACAGGGTTCAGTGTTAATCAGTGAGACTCCCATAGGGTTCAGTGTTAATCAGTGAGACTCCCACAGGGTTCAGTGTTAATCAGTGAGACTCCCACAGGGTTCATTGTTAATCAGTGAGACTCCCACAGGGTTCAGTGTTAATCAGTGAGAATCCCATTGGGTTCAGTGTTAATCAGTGAGACTCCCACAGGGTTCAGTTTTAATCAGTGAGACTCCCATAGGGTTCGGGGTTAATCATTGAGACTCCCACAGGGTTCAGTGTTAATCAGTGAGACTCCCATAGGGTTCAGTGTTAATCCGTGAGACTCCCACAGGGTTCAGTGTTAATCAGTGAGACTCCCACAGGGTTCAGTGTTAATCAGTGAGACTCCCATAGGGTTCAGTGTTAATCAGTGAGACTCCCATAGGGTTCAGTGTTAATCAGTGAGACTCCCACAGGGTTCAGTGTTAATCAGTGAGACTCCCATAGGGTTCAGTGTTAATCAGTGAGACTCCCACAGTGTTCAGTGTTAATCAGTGAGACTCCCACAGGGTTCAGTGTTAATCAGTGAGTCTCCAGTAGGGTTCATTGTTAATCAGTGAGACTCCCATAGGGTTCAGTGTTAATCAGTGAGACTCCCACAGGGTTCAGTGTTAATCAGTGAGACTCCCACAGGGTTCAGTGTTCATCAGTGAGACTCCCACAGGGTTCAGTGTTAATCAGTGAGACTCCCATAGGGTTCAGTGTTAATCAGTGAGACTCCCACAGGGTTCATTGTTAATCAGTGAGACTCCCATAGGGTTCACTGTTAATCATTGAGACTCCCACAGGGTTCAGTGTTAATCAGTGAGACTCCCATAGTGTTCAGTGTTAATCCGTGAGACTCCCACAGGGTTCAGTGTTAATCATTGAGACTCCCACAGGGTTCAGTGTTAATCAGTGAGACTCCCACAGGGTTCATTGTTAATCAGTGAGACTCCCACAGGGTTCAGTGGTAATCAGTGAGTCTCCAATAGGGTTCATTGTTAATCAGTGAGACTCCCACATGGTTCAGTGTTAATCACTGAGACTCCCATAGGGTTCAGTGTTAATCAGTGAGACCCCCACAGGGTTCAGTGTTAATCAGTGAGACTCCCATAGGGTCAGTGTTAATCAGTGAGACTCCCACAGGGTCCATTGTTAATCAGTGAGACTCCCACAGGGTTCAGTGTTAATCAGTGAGTCTCCAATAGGGTTCATTGTTAATCAGTGAGACTCCCATAGGGTTCAGTGTTAATCAGTGAGACTCCCACAGGGTTCAGGGTTCATCAGTGAGACTCCCACAGGGTTCAGGGTTCATCAGTGAGACTCCCACAGGGTTGAGTGTTAATCAGTGAGACTTCCACAGGGTTCAGTGTTAATCAGTGAGACTCCCATAGGGTTCAGTGTTAATCAGTGAGACGCCCACAGGGTTCAGTGTTAATCAGTGCGACTCCCACAGTGTTCAGTGTTAATCAGTGAGACTCCCACAGGGTTCAGTGTTAATCAGTGAGACTCCCATAGGGTACAGTGCTAATCAGTGAGACTCCCATAGGGTTCAGTGTTAATCACTGAGAGTCCCATAGGGTTCATTGTTAATCAGTGCGACTCCCACAGGGTTCAGTGTTAATCAGTGAGACTCCCATAGGGTTCATTGTTAATGAGTGAGACTCCCACAGCGTTCAGTGTTAATCAGTGAGACTCCCACAGGGTTCAGTGTTAATCAGTGAGACTCCCATAGGGTTCAGTGTTAATCAGTGAGACTCCCACAGGGTTCAGTGTTAATCAGTGAGACTCCCACAGGGTTCAGTGTTAATCAGTGAGACTCCCATAGGGTTCAGTGTTAATCAGTGAGACTCCCACAGGGTTCAGTGTTAATCAGTGAGACTCCCACAGGGTTCAGTGTTAATCACTGAGACTCCCATAGGGTACAGTGTTAATCAGTGAGACTCCCATAGGGTTCAGTGTTAATCAGTGAGACTCCCACAGGGTTCAGTGTTAATCAGTGAGACTCCCACAGGGTTCAGTGTTAATCAGTGAGACTCCCATAGGGTTCAGTGTTAATCAGTGAGACTCCCACAGGGTTCAGTGTTAATCAGTGAGTCTCCAATAGGGTTCATTGTTAATCAGTGAGACTCCCATAGGGTTCAGTGTTAATCAGTGAGACTCCCACAGGGTTCAGGGTTCATCAGTGAGACTCCCACAGGGTTCAGGGTTCATCAGTGAGACTCCCACAGGGTTGAGTGTTAATCAGTGAGACTTCCACAGGGTTCAGTGTTAATCAGTGAGACTCCCATAGGGTTCAGTGTTAATCAGTGAGACTCCCACAGGGTTCAGTGTTAATCAGTGCGACTCCCACAGTGTTCAGTGTTAATCAGTGAGACTCCCACAGGGTTCAGTGTTAATCAGTGAGACTCCCATAGGGTACAGTGCTAATCAGTGAGACTCCCATAGGGTTCAGTGTTAATCACTGAGAGTCCCATAGGGTTCATTGTTAATCAGTGCGACTCCCACAGGGTTCAGTGTTAATCAGTGAGACTCCCATAGGGTTCATTGTTAATGAGTGAGACTCCCACAGCGTTCAGTGTTAATCAGTGAGACTCCCACAGGGTTCAGTGTTAATCAGTGAGACTCCCATAGGGTTCAGTGTTAATCAGTGAGACTCCCACAGGGTTCAGTGTTAATCAGTGAGACTCCCACAGGGTTCAGTGTTAATCAGTGAGACTCCCATAGGGTTCAGTGTTAATCAGTGAGACTCCCACAGGGTTCAGTGTTAATCAGTGAGACTCCCACAGGGTTCAGTGTTAATCACTGAGACTCCCATAGGGTACAGTGTTAATCAGTGAGACTCCCATAGGGTTCAGTGTTAATCAGTGAGACTCCCACAGGGTTCAGTGTTAATCAGTGAGACTCCCACAGGGTTCAGTGTTAATCAGTGAGACTCCCATAGGGTTCAGTGTTAATCAGTGAGACTCCCACAGGGTTCAGTGTTAATCAGTGAGACTCCCACAGGGTTCAGTGTTAATCAGTGAGACTCCCACAGGGTTCAGTGTTAATCAGTGAGACTCCCATAGGGTTCAGTGTTAATCAGTGAGACTCCCACAGGGTTCAGTGTTAATCAGTGAGACTCCCACAGGGTTCAGTGTTAATCACTGAGACTCCCATAGGGTACAGTGTTAATCAGTGAGACTCCCATAGGGTTCAGTGTTAATCACTGAGAGTCCCATAGGGTTCATTGTTAATCAGTGCGACTCCCACAGGGTTCAGTGTTAATCAGTGAGACTCCCATAGGGTTCATTGTTAATCAGTGAGACTCCCACAGGGTTCAGTGTTAATCAGTGAGACACCCACAGGGTTCAGTGTTAATCAGTGAGACTCCCATAGGGTTCAGTGTTAATCAGTGAGACTCCCACAGGGTTCAGTGTTAATCAGTGAGACTCCCACAGGGTTCAGTGTTCATCAGTGAGACTCCCACAGGGTTCAGTGTTAATCAGTGAGACTCCCATAGGGTTCAGTGTTAATCAGTGAGACTCCCACAGGGTTCATTGTTAATCAGTGAGACTCCCATAGGGTTCACTGTTAATCATTGAGACTCCCACAGGGTTCAGTGTTAATCAGTGAGACTCCCATAGTGTTCAGTGTTAATCCGTGAGACTCCCACAGGGTTCAGTGTTAATCAGTGAGACTCCCACAGGGTTCAGTGTTAATCACTGAGACTCCCATAGGGTTCAGTGTTAATCAGTGAGACTCCCACAGGGTTCAGTGTTAATCAGTGAGACTCCCATAGGGTTCAGTGTTAATCAGTGAGACTCCCACAGGGTTCATTGTTAATCAGTGAGACTCCCACAGGGTTCAGTGTTAATCAGTGAGTCTCCAATAGGGTTCCTTGTTAATCAGTGAGACTCCCACATGGTTCAGTGTTAATCACTGAGACTCCCATAGGGTTCAGTGTTAATCAGTGAGACTCCCACAGGGTTCAGTGTTAATCAGTGAGACTCCCATAGGGTTCAGTGTTAATCAGTGAGACTCCCACAGGGTTCATTCTTAATCAGTGAGACTCCCACAGGGTTCAGTGTTAATCAGTGAGTCTCCAATAGGGTTCATTGTTAATCAGTGAGACTCCCATAGGGTTCAGTGTTAATCAGTGAGACTCCCACAGGGTTCAGGGTTCATCAGTGAGACTCCCACAGGGTTCAGGGTTCATCAGTGAGACTCCCACAGGGTTGAGTGTTAATCAGTGAGACTTCCACAGGGTTCAGTGTTAATCAGTGAGACTCCCATAGGGTTCAGTGTTAATCAGTGAGACTCCCACAGGGTTCAGTGTTAATCAGTGCGACTCCCACAGTGTTCAGTGTTAATCAGTGAGACTCCCACAGGGTTCAGTGTTAATCAGTGAGACTCCCATAGGGTACAGTGCTAATCAGTGAGACTCCCATAGGGTTCAGTGTTAATCACTGAGAGTCCCATAGGGTTCATTGTTAATCAGTGCGACTCCCACAGGGTTCAGTGTTAATCAGTGAGACTCCCATAGGGTTCATTGTTAATGAGTGAGACTCCCACAGCGTTCAGTGTTAATCAGTGAGACTCCCACAGGGTTCAGTGTTAATCAGTGAGACTCCCATAGGGTTCAGTGTTAATCAGTGAGACTCCCACAGGGTTCAGTGTTAATCAGTGAGACTCCCACAGGGTTCAGTGTTAATCAGTGAGACTCTCATAGGGTTCAGTGTTAATCAGTGAGACTCCCACAGGGTTCAGTGTTAATCAGTGAGACTCCCACAGGGTTCAGTGTTAATCACTGAGACTCCCATAGGGTACAGTGTTAATCAGTGAGACTCCCATAGGGTTCAGTGTTAATCAGTGAGACTCCCACAGGGTTCAGTGTTAATCAGTGAGACTCCCACAGGGTTCAGTGTTAATCAGTGAGACTCCCATAGGGTTCAGTGTTAATCAGTGAGACTCCCACAGGGTTCAGTGTTAATCAGTGAGACTCCCACAGGGTTCAGTGTTAATCAGTGAGACTCCCACAGGGTTCAGTGTTAATCAGTGAGACTCCCATAGGGTTCAGTGTTAATCAGTGAGACTCCCACAGGGTTCAGTGTTAATCAGTGAGACTCCCACAGGGTTCAGTGTTAATCACTGAGACTCCCATAGGGTACAGTGTTAATCAGTGAGACTCCCATAGAGTTCAGTGTTAATCACTGAGAGTCCCATAGGGTTCATTGTTAATCAGTGCGACTCCCACAGGGTTCAGTGTTAATCAGCGAGACTCCCATAGGGTTCATTGTTAATCAGTGAGGCTCCCACAGGGTTCAGTGTTAATCAGTGAGACACCCACAGGGTTCAGTGTTAATCAGTGAGACTCCCATAGGGTTCAGTGTTAATCAGTGAGACTCCCACAGGGT
Source organism: Petromyzon marinus (assembly GCF_048934315.1). Lineage (NCBI taxonomy): Eukaryota > Metazoa > Chordata > Hyperoartia > Petromyzontiformes > Petromyzontidae > Petromyzon > Petromyzon marinus. The sequence goes on along the minus strand of NW_027423080.1, from coordinate 667,564 downwards.
TCAGTGTTAATCAGTGAGACTCCCACAGGGTTCAGTGTTAAATAGTGAGACTCCCACAGGGTTCAGTGTTAATCAGTGAGACTCCCATAGGGTTCATTGTTAATCAGTGAGACTCCCACAGGGTTCAGTGTTAATCAGTGAGACTCCCACAGGGTTCAGTGTTAATCAGTGAGACTCCCATAGGGTTCAGTGTTAATCAGTGAGACTCCCACAGGGTTCAGTCTTAATCAGTGAGACTCCCATAGGGTTCAGTGTTAATCAGTGAGACTCCCACAGGGTTCAGTGTTAATCAGTTAGACTCCCACAGCGTTCAGTGTTAATCAGTGCGACTCCCACAGTGTTCAGTGTTAATCAGTGAGACTCCCACAGGGTTCAGTGTTAATCAGTGAGACTCCCATAGGGTACAGTGCTAATCAGTGAGACTCCCATAGGGTTCAGTGTTAATCACTGAGAGTCCCATAGGGTTCATTGTTAATCAGTGCGACTCCCACAGGGTTCAGTGTTAATCAGTGAGACTCCCATAGGGTTCATTGTTAATGAGTGAGACTCCCACAGCGTTCAGTGTTAATCAGTGAGACTCCCACAGGGTTCATTGTTAATCAGTGAGACTCCCACAGGGTTCAGTGTTAATCAGTGAGACTCCCACAGGGTTCAGTGTTAATCACTGAGACTCCCATAGGGTTCAGTGTTAATCAGTGAGACTCCCACAGGGTTCAGTGTTAATCAGTGAGACTCCCATAGGGTTCAGTGTTAATCAGTGAGACTCCCACAGGGTTCATTGTTAATCAGTGAGACTCCCACAGGGTTCAGTGTTAATCAGTGAGTCTCCAATAGGGTTCATTGTTAATCAGTGAGACTCCCACATGGTTCAGTGTTAATCACTGAGACTCCCATAGGGTTCAGTGTTAATCAGTGAGACCCCCACAGGGTTCAGTGTTAATCAGTGAGACTCCCATAGGGTTCAGTGTTAATCAGTGAGACTCCCACAGGGTCCATTGTTAATCAGTGAGACTCCCACAGGGTTCAGTGTTAATCAGTGAGTCTCCAATAGGGTTCATTGTTAATCAGTGAGACTCCCATAGGGTTCAGTGTTAATCAGTGAGACTCCCACAGGGTTCAGGGTTCATCAGTGAGACTCCCACAGGGTTCAGGGTTCATCAGTGAGACTCCCACAGGGTTGAGTGTTAATCAGTGAGACTTCCACAGGGTTCAGTGTTAATCAGTGAGACTCCCATAGGGTTCAGTGTTAATCAGTGAGACTCCCACAGGGTTCAGTGTTAATCAGTGCGACTCCCACAGTGTTCAGTGTTAATCAGTGAGACTCCCACAGGGTTCAGTGTTAATCAGTGAGACTCCCATAGGGTACAGTGCTAATCAGTGAGACTCCCATAGGGTTCAGTGTTAATCACTGAGAGTCCCATAGGGTTCATTGTTAATCAGTGCGACTCCCACAGGGTTCAGTGTTAATCAGTGAGACTCCCATAGGGTTCATTGTTAATGAGTGAGACTCCCACAGCGTTCAGTGTTAATCAGTGAGACTCCCACAGGGTTCAGTGTTAATCAGTGAGACTCCCATAGGGTTCAGTGTTAATCAGTGAGACTCCCACAGGGTTCAGTGTTAATCAGTGAGACTCCCACAGGGTTCAGTGTTAATCAGTGAGACTCCCATAGGGTTCAGTGTTAATCAGTGAGACTCCCACAGGGTTCAGTGTTAATCAGTGAGACTCCCACAGGGTTCAGTGTTAATCACTGAGACTCCCATAGGGTACAGTGTTAATCAGTGAGACTCCCATAGGGTTCAGTGTTAATCAGTGAGACTCCCACAGGGTTCAGTGTTCATCAGTGAGACTCCCACAGGGTTCAGTGTTAATCAGTGAGACTCCCATAGGGTTCAGTGTTAATCAGTGAGACTCCCACAGGGTTCAGTGTTAATCAGTGAGACTCCCACAGGGTTCAGTGTTAATCAGTGAGACTCCCACAGGGTTCAGTGTTAATCAGTGAGACTCCCATAGGGTTCAGTGTTAATCAGTGAGACTCCCACAGGGTTCAGTGTTAATCAGTGAGACTCCCACAGGGTTCAGTGTTAATCACTGAGACTCCCATAGGGTACAGTGCTAATCAGTGAGACTCCCATAGGGTTCAGTGTTAATCACTGAGAGTCCCATAGGGTTCATTGTTAATCAGTGCGACTCCCACAGGGTTCAGTGTTAATCAGCGAGACTCCCATAGGGTTCATTGTTAATCAGTGAGACTCCCACAGGGTTCAGTGTTAATCAGTGAGACACCCACAGGGTTCAGTGTTAATCAGTGAGACTCCCATAGGGTTCAGTGTTAATCAGTGAGACTCCCACAGGGTTCAGTGTTAATCAGTGAGACTCCCACAGGGTTCAGTGTTCATCAGTGAGACTCCCACAGGGTTCAGTGTTAATCAGTGAGACTCCCATAGGGTTCAGTGTTAATCAGTGAGACTCCCACAGGGTTCATTGTTAATCAGTGAGACTCCCATAGGGTTCACTGTTAATCATTGAGACTCCCACAGGGTTCAGTGTTAATCAGTGAGACTCCCATAGTGTTCAGTGTTAATCCGTGAGACTCCCACAGGGTTCAGTGTTAATCAGTGAGACTCCCACAGGGTTCAGTGTTAATCACTGAGACTCCCATAGGGTTCAGTGTTAATCAGTGAGCCTCCCACAGGGTTCAGTGTTAATCAGTGAGACTCCCATAGGGTTCAGTGTTAATCAGTGAGACTCCCACAGGGTTCATTGTTAATCAGTGAGACTCCCACAGGGTTCAGTGTTAATCAGTGAGTCTCCAATAGGGTTCATTGTTAATCAGTGAGACTCCCACATGGTTCAGTGTTAATCACTGAGACTCCCATAGGGTTCAGTGTTAATCAGTGAGACTCCCACAGGGTTCAGTGTTAATCAGTGAGACTCCCATAGGGTTCAGTGTTAATCAGTGAGACTCCCACAGGGTTCATTGTTAATCAGTGAGACTCCCACAGGGTTCAGTGTTAATCAGTGAGTCTCCAATAGGGTTCATTGTTAATCAGTGAGACTCCCATAGGGTTCAGTGTTAATCAGTGAGACTCCCACAGGGTTCAGGGTTCATCAGTGAGACTCCCACAGGGTTCAGGGTTCATCAGTGAGACTCCCACAGGGTTCAGTGTTAATCAATGAGACTTCCACAGGGTTCAGTGTTAATCAGTGAGACTCCCATAGGGTTCAGTGTTAATCAGTGAGACTCCCACAGGGTTCAGTGTTAATCAGTGCGACTCCCACAGTGTTCAGTGTTAATCAGTGAGACTCCCACAGGGTTCAGTGTTAATCAGTGAGACTCCCATAGGGTACAGTGCTAATCAGTGAGACTCCCATAGGGTTCAGTGTTAATCACTGAGAGTCCCATAGGGTTCATTGTTAATCAGTGCGACTCCCACAGGGTTCAGTGTTAATCAGTGAGACTCCCATAGGGTTCATTGTTAATGAGTGAGACTCCCACAGCGTTCAGTGTTAATCAGTGAGACTCCCACAGGGTTCAGTGTTAATCAGTGAGACTCCCATAGGGTTCAGTGTTAATCAGTGAGACTCCCACAGGGTTCAGTGTTAATCAGTGAGACTCCCACAGGGTTCAGTGTTAATCAGTGAGACTCCCATAGGGTTCAGTGTTAATCAGTGAGACTCCCACAGGGTTCAGTGTTAATCAGTGAGACTCCCACAGGGTTCAGTGTTAATCACTGAGACTCCCATAGGGTACAGTGTTAATCAGTGAGACTCCCATAGGGTTCAGTGTTAATCAGTGAGACTCCCACAGGGTTCAGTGTTAATCAGTGAGACTCCCATAGGGTTCAGTGTTAATCAGTGAGACTCCCACAGGGTTCAGTCTTAATCAGTGAGACTCCCATAGGGTTCAGTGTTAATCAGTGAGACTCCCACAGGGTTCAGTGTTAATCAGTTAGACTCCCACAGCGTTCAGTGTTAATCAGTGCGACTCCCACAGTGTTCAGTGTTAATCAGTGAGACTCCCACAGGGTTCAGTGTTAATCAGTGAGACTCCCATAGGGTACAGTGCTAATCAGTGAGACTCCCATAGGGTTCAGTGTTAATCACTGAGAGTCCCATAGGGTTCATTGTTAATCAGTGCGACTCCCACAGGGTTCAGTGTTAATCAGTGAGACTCCCATAGGGTTCATTGTTAATGAGTGAGACTCCCACAGCGTTCAGTGTTAATCAGTGAGACTCCCACAGGGTTCATTGTTAATCAGTGAGACTCCCACAGGGTTCAGTGTTAATCAGTGAGACTCCCACAGGGTTCAGTGTTAATCACTGAGACTCCCATAGGGTTCAGTGTTAATCAGTGAGACTCCCACAGGGTTCAGTGTTAATCAGTGAGACTCCCATAGGGTTCAGTGTTAATCAGTGAGACTCCCACAGGGTTCATTGTTAATCAGTGAGACTCCCACAGGGTTCAGTGTTAATCAGTGAGTCTCCAATAGGGTTCATTGTTAATCAGTGAGACTCCCACATGGTTCAGTGTTAATCACTGAGACTCCCATAGGGTTCAGTGTTAATCAGTGAGACCCCCACAGGGTTCAGTGTTAATCAGTGAGACTCCCATAGGGTTCAGTGTTAATCAGTGAGACTCCCACAGGGTCCATTGTTAATCAGTGAGACTCCCACAGGGTTCAGTGTTAATCAGTGAGTCTCCAATAGGGTTCATTGTTAATCAGTGAGACTCCCATAGGGTTCAGTGTTAATCAGTGAGACTCCCACAGGGTTCAGGGTTCATCAGTGAGACTCCCACAGGGTTCAGGGTTCATCAGTGAGACTCCCACAGGGTTGAGTGTTAATCAGTGAGACTTCCACAGGGTGCAGTGTTAATCAGTGAGACTCCCATAGGGTTCAGTGTTAATCAGTGAGACTCCCACAGGGTTCAGTGTTAATCAGTGCGACTCCCACAGTGTTCAGTGTTAATCAGTGAGACTCCCACAGGGTTCAGTGTTAATCAGTGAGACTCCCATAGGGTACAGTGCTAATCAGTGAGACTCCCATAGGGTTCAGTGTTAATCACTGAGAGTCCCATAGGGTTCATTGTTAATCAGTGCGACTCCCACAGGGTTCAGTGTTAATCAGTGAGACTCCCATAGGGTTCATTGTTAATGAGTGAGACTCCCACAGCGTTCAGTGTTAATCAGTGAGACTCCCACAGGGTTCAGTGTTAATCAGTGAGACTCCCATAGGGTTCAGTGTTAATCAGTGAGACTCCCACAGGGTTCAGTGTTAATCAGTGAGACTCCCACAGGGTTCAGTGTTGATCAGTGAGACTCCCATAGGGTTCAGTGTTAATCAGTGAGACTCCCACAGGGTTCAGTGTTAATCAGTGAGACTCCCACAGGGTTCAGTGTTAATCACTGAGACTCCCATAGGGTACAGTGTTAATCAGTGAGACTCCCATAGGGTTCAGTGTTAATCAGTGAGACTCCCACAGGGTTCAGTGTTCATCAGTGAGACTCCCACAGGGTTCAGTGTTCATCAGTGAGACTCCCACAGGGTTCAGTGTTAATCAGTGAGACTCCCATAGGGTTCAGTGTTAATCAGTGAGACTCCCACAGGGTTCAGTGTTAATCAGTGAGACTCCCACAGGGTTCAGTGTTAATCAGTGAGACTCCCACAGGGTTCAGTGTTAATCAGTGAGACTCCCATAGGGTTCAGTGTTAATCAGTGACACTCCCACAGGATTCAGTGTTAATCAGTGAGACTCCCACAGGGTTCAGTGTTAATCACTGAGACTCCCATAGGGTACAGTGCTAATCAGTGAGACTCCCATAGGGTTCAGTGTTAATCACTGAGAGTCCCATAGGGTTCATTGTTAATCAGTGCGACTCCCACAGGGTTCAGTGTTAATCAGCGAGACTCCCATAGGGTTCATTGTTAATCAGTGAGACTCCCACAGGGTTCAGTGTTCATCAGTGAGACACCCACAGGGTTCAGTGTTAATCAGTGAGACTCCCATAGGGTTCAGTGTTAATCAGTGAGACTCCCACAGGGTTCAGTGTTAATCAGTGAGACTCCCACAGGGTTCAGTGTTCATCAGTGAGACTCCCACAGGGTTCAGTGTTAATCAGTGAGACTCCCATAGGGTTCAGTGTTAATCAGTGAGACTCCCACAGGGTTCATTGTTAATCAGTGAGACTCCCATAGGGTTCACTGTTAATCATTGAGACTCCCACAGGGTTCAGTGTTAATCAGTGAGACTCCCATAGTGTTCAGTGTTAATCCGTGAGACTCCCACAGGGTTCAGTGTTAATCAGTGAGACTCCCACAGGGTTCAGTGTTAATCACTGAGACTCCCATAGGGTTCAGTGTTAATCAGTGAGACTCCCACAGGGTTCAGTGTTAATCAGTGAGACTCCCATAGGGTTCAGTGTTAATCAGTGAGACTCCCACAGGGTGCATTGTTAATCAGTGAGACTCCCACAGGGTTCAGTGTTAATCAGTGAGTCTCCAATAGGGTTCATTGTTAATCAGTGAGACTCCCACATGGTTCAGTGTTAATCACTGAGACTCCCATAGGGTTCAGTGTTAATCAGTGAGACTCCCACAGGGTTCAGTGTTAATCAGTGAGACTCCCATAGGGTTCAGTGTTAATCAGTGAGACTCCCACAGGGTTCATTGTTAATCAGTGAGACTCCCACAGGGTTCAGTGTTAATCAGTGAGTCTCCAATAGGGTTCATTGTTAATCAGTGAGACTCCCATAGGGTTCAGTGTTAATCAGTGAGACTCCCACAGGGTTCAGGGTTCATCAGTGAGACTCCCACAGGGTTCAGGGTTCATCAGTGAGACTCCCACAGGGTTGAGTGTTAATCAATGAGACTTCCACAGGGTTCAGTGTTAATCAGTGAGACTCCCATAGGGTTCAGTGTTAATCAGTGAGACTCCCACAGGGTTCAGTGTTAATCAGTGCGACTCCCACAGTGTTCAGTGTTAATCAGTGAGACTCCCACAGGGTTCAGTGTTAATCAGTGAGACTCCCATAGGGTACAGTGCTAATCAGTGAGACTCCCATAGGGTTCAGTGTTAATCACTGAGAGTCCCATAGGGTTCATTGTTAATCAGTGCGACTCCCACAGGGTTCAGTGTTAATCAGTGAGACTCCCATAGGGTTCATTGTTAATGAGTGAGACTCCCACAGCGTTCAGTGTTAATCAGTGAGACTCCCACAGGGTTCAGTGTTAATCAGTGAGACTCCCATAGGGTTCAGTGTTAATCAGTGAGACTCCCACAGGGTTCAGTGTTAATCAGTGAGACTCCCATAGGGTTCAGTGTTAATCAGTGAGACTCCCACAGGGTTCAGTGTTAATCAGTGAGACTCCCACAGGGTTCAGTGTTAATCACTGAGACTCCCATAGGGTACAGTGTTAATCAGTGAGACTCCCATAGGGTTCAGTGTTAATCAGTGAGACTCCCACAGGGTTCAGTGTTAATCAGTGAGACTCCCATAGGGTTCAGTGTTAATCAGTGAGACTCCCACAGGGTTCAGTCTTAATCAGTGAGACTCCCATAGGGTTCAGTGTTAATCAGTGAGACTCCCACAGGGTTCAGTGTTAATCAGTTAGACTCCCACAGCGTTCAGTGTTAATCAGTGCGACTCCCACAGTGTTCAGTGTTAATCAGTGAGACTCCCACAGGGTTCAGTGTTAATCAGTGAGACTCCCATAGGGTACAGTGCTAATCAGTGAGACTCCCATAGGGTTCAGTGTTAATCACTGAGAGTTCCATAGGATTCATTGTTAATCAGTGCGACTCCCACAGGGTTCAGTGTTAATCAGTGAGACTCCCATAGGGTTCATTGTTAATGAGTGAGACTCCCACAGCGTTCAGTGTTAATCAGTGAGACTCCCACAGGGTTCATTGTTAATCAGTGAGACTCCCACAGGGTTCAGTGTTAATCAGTGAGACTCCCACAGGGTTCAGTGTTAATCACTGAGACTCCCATAGGGTTCAGTGTTAATCAGTGAGACTCCCACAGGGTTCAGTGTTAATCAGTGAGACTCCCATAGGGTTCAGTGTTAATCAGTGAGACTCCCACAGGGTTCATTGTTAATCAGTGAGACTCCCACAGGGTTCAGTGTTAATCAGTGAGTCTCCAATAGGGTTCATTGTTAATCAGTGAGACTCCCACATGGTTCAGTGTTAATCACTGAGACTCCCATAGGGTTCAGTGTTAATCAGTGAGACCCCCACAGGGTTCAGTGTTAATCAGTGAGACTCCCATAGGGTTCAGTGTTAATCAGTGAGACTCCCACAGGGTCCATTGTTAATCAGTGAGACTCCCACAGGGTTCAGTGTTAATCAGTGAGTCTCCAATAGGGTTCATTGTTAATCAGTGAGACTCCCATAGGGTTCAGTGTTAATCAGTGAGACTCCCACAGGGTTCAGGGTTCATCAGTGAGACTCCCACAGGGTTCAGGGTTCATCAGTGAGACTCCCACAGGGTTGAGTGTTAATCAGTGAGACTCCCACAGGGTTCAGTGTTAATCAGTGAGACTCCCACAGCGTTCAGTGTTAATCAGTGCGACTCCCACAGTGTTCAGTGTTAATCAGTGAGACTCCCACAGGGTTCAGTGTTAATCAGTGAGACTCCCATAGGGTACAGTGCTAATCAGTGAGACTCCCATAGGGTTCAGTGTTAATCACTGAGAGTCCCATAGGGTTCATTGTTAATCAGTGCGACTCCCTCAGGGTTCAGTGTTAATCAGTGAGACTCCCATAGGGTTCATTGTTAATGAGTGAGACTCCCACAGCGTTCAGTGTTAATCAGTGAGACTCCCATAGGGTTCAGTGTTAATCAGTGAGACTCCCATAGGGTTCAGTGTTAATCAGTGAGACTCCCACAGGGTTCAGTGTTAATCAGTGAGACTCCCACAGGGTTCAGTGTTAATCAGTGAGACTCCCATAGGGTTCAGTGTTAATCAGTGAGACTCCCACAGGGTTCAGTGTTAATCAGTGAGACTCCCACAGGGTTCAGTGTTAATCACTGAGACTCCCATAGGGTACAGTGTTAATCAGTGAGACTCCCATAGGGTTCAGTGTTAATCAGTGAGACTCCCACAGGGTTCAGTGTTAATCAGTGAGACTCCCACAGGGTTCAGTGTTAATCAGTGAGACTCCCATAGGGTTCAGTGTTAATCAGTGAGACTCCCACAGGGTTCAGTGTTAATCAGTGAGACTCCCACAGGGTTCAGTGTTAATCAGTGAGACTCCCACAGGGTTCAGTGTTAATCAGTGAGACTCCCATAGGGTTCAGTGTTAATCAGTGAGACTCCCACAGGGTTCAGTGTTAATCAGTGAGACTCCCACAGGGTTCAGTGTTAATCACTGAGACTCCCATAGGGTACAGTGTTAATCAGTGAGACTCCCATAGGGTTCAGTGTTAATCACTGAGAGTCCCATAGGGTTCATTGTTAATCAATGCGACTCCCACAGGGTTCAGTGTTAATCAGCGAGACTCCCATAGGGTTCATTGTTAATCAGTGAGACTCCCACAGGGTTCAGTGTTAATCAGTGAGACACCCACAGGGTTCAGTGTTAATCAGTGAGACTCCCATAGGGGTCAGTGTTAATCAGTGAGACTCCCACAGGGTTCAGTGTTAATCAGTGAGACTCCCACAAGGTTCAGTGTTAAATAGTGAGACTCCCACAGGGTTCAGTGTTAATCAGCGAGACTCCCATAGGGTTCATTGTTAATCAGTGAGGCTCCCACAGGGTTCAGTGTTAATCAGTGAGACACCCACAGGGTTCAGTGTTAATCAGTGAGACTCCCATAGGGTTCAGTGTTAATCAGTGAGACTCCCACAGGGTTCAGTGTTAATCAGTGAGACTCCCACAGGGTTCAGTGTTAAATAGTGAGACTCCCACAGGGTTCAGTGTTAATCAGTGAGACTCCCATAGGGTTCAGTGTTAATCAGTGAGACTCCCACAGGGTTCAGTGTTAATCAGTGAGACTCCCACAGGGTTCAGTGTTAATCAGTGAGACTCCCATAGGGTTCAGTGTTAATCAGTGAGACTCCCACAGGGTTAAGTCTTAATCAGTGAGACTCCCATAGGGTTCAGTGTTAATCAGTGAGACTCCCACAGGGTTCAGTGTTAATCAGTTAGACTCCCACAGCGTTCAGTGTTAATCAGTGCGACTCCCACAGTGTTCAGTGTTAATCAGTGAGACTCCCACAGGGTTCAGTGTTAATCAGTGAGACTCCCATAGGGTACAGTGCTAATCAGTGAGACTCCCATAGGGTTCAGTGTTAATCACTGAGAGTCCCATAGGGTTCATTGTTAATCAGTGCGACTCCCACAGGGTTCAGTGTTAATCAGTGAGACTCCCATAGGGTTCATTGTTAATGAGTGAGACTCCCACAGCGTTCAGTGTTAATCAGTGAGACTCCCATAGGGTTCAGTGTTAATCAGTGAGACTCCCATAGGGTTCAGTGTTAATCAGTGAGACTCCCACAGGGTTCAGTGTTAATCAGTGAGACTCCCACAGGGTTCATTGTTAATCAGTGAGACTCCCATAGGGTTCAGTGTTAATCAGTGAGACTCCCACAGGGTTCAGTGTTAATCAGTGAGACTCCCACAGGGTTCAGTGTTAATCACTGAGACTCCCATAGGGTAGAGTGTTAATCAGTGAGACTCCCATAGGGTTCAGTGTTAATCAGTGAGACTCCCACAGGGTTCAGTGTTAATCAGTGAGACTCCCACAGGGTTCAGTGTTAATCAGTGAGACTCCCATAGGGTTCATTGTTAATCAGTGAGACTCCCACAGGGTTCAGTGTTAATCAGTGAGACACCCACAGGGTTCAGTGTTAATCAGTGAGACTCCCATAGGGGTCAGTGTTAATCAGTGAGACTCCCACAGGGTTCAGTGTTAATCAGTGAGACTCCCACAGGGTTCAGTGTTAAATAGTGAGACTCCCACAGGGTTCAGTGTTAATCAGCGAGACTCCCATAGGGTTCATTGTTAATCAGTGAGGCTCCCACAGGGTTCAGTGTTAATCAGTGAGACACCCACAGGGTTCAATGTTAATCAGTGAGACTCCCATAGGGTTCAGTGTTAATCAGTGAGACTCCCACAGGGTTCAGTGTTAATCAGTGAGACTCCCACAGGGTTCGGTGTTAAATAGTGAGACTCCCACAGGGTTCAGTGTTAATCAGTGAGACTCCCATAGGGGTCAGTGTTAATCAGTGAGACTCCCACAGGGTTCAGTGTTAATCAGTGAGACTCCCACAGGGTTCAGTGTTAAATAGTGAGACTCCCACAGGGTTCAGTGTTAATCAGTGAGACTCCCATAGGGTTCAGTGTTAATCAGTGAGACTCCCACAGGTTTCAGTGTTAATCAGTGAGACTCCCACAGGGTTCAGTGTTAATCAGTGAGACTCCCATAGGGTTCAGTGTTAATCAGTGAGACACCCACAGGGTTCAGTCTTAATCAGTGAGACCTCCCATAGGGTTCAGTGTTAATCAGTGAGACTCCCACAGGGTTCAGTGTTAATCAGTTAGACTCCCAGAGCGTTCAGTGTTAATCAGTGAGACTCCCACAGGGTTCAGTTTTAATCAGTGAGACTCCCACAGGGTTCAGTGTTAATCAGTGAGACTCCCATAGGGTTCATTGTTAATCAGTGAGACTCCCACAGGGTTCAGTGTTCATCAGTGAGACTCCCACAGGGTTCAGTGTTAATCAGTGAGACTCCCATAGGGTTCAGTGTTAATCAGTGAGACTCCCACAGGGTTCAGTGTTAATCAGTGAGACACCCACAGGGTTCAGTGTTAACCAGTGAGACTCCCATAGGGTTCACTGTTAATCAGTGAGACTCCCACAGGGTTCAGTGTTAATCAGTGAGACTCCCACAGGGTTCAGTGTTAATCACTGAGACTCCCATAGGGTTCAGTGTTAATCAGTGAGACTCCCACAGGGTTCAGTGTTAATCAGTGAGACACCCACAGGGTTCAGTGTTAATCAGTGAGACTCCCATAGGGTTCAGTGTTAATCAGTGAGACTCCCACAGGGTTCATTGTTAATCAGTGAGACTCCCACAGGGTTCAGTGTTAATCAGTGAGTCTCCAATAGGGTTCATTGTTAATCAGTGAGACTCCCACAGGGTTCAGTGTTAATCAGTGAGACTCCCATAGGGTTCAGTGTTAATCAGTGAGACTCCCACAGGGTTCAGTGTTAATCAGTGAGACTCCCATAGGGTTCAGTGTTAATCAGTGAGACTCCCACAGGTTTCAGTGTTAATCAGTGAGACTCCAATAGGGTTAAGTGTTAATCAGTGAGACTCCCATAGGGTTCAGTGTTAATCAGTGAGACTCCCTTAGGGTTTCAGTGTTAATCAGTGAGACTCCAATAGGGTTAAGTGTTATTCAGTGAGACTCCCACAGGGTTCAGTGTTAATCAGTGAGACTCCCATAGGGTTCAGTGTTAATCAGTGAGACTCCCACAGGTTTCAGTGTTAATCAGTGAGACTCCAATAGGGTTAAGTGTTAATCAGTGAGACTCCCATAGGGCTCAGTGTTAATCAGTGAGACTCCCACAGGGTTCAGTGTTAATCAGTGAGACTCCCATACGGTTCAGTGTTAATCAGTGAGACTCCCACAGGTTTCAGTGTTAATCAGTGAGACTCCAATAAAGTTAAGTGTTAATCAGTGAGACTCCCATAGCGTTCAGTGTTAATCAGTGCGACTCCCACAGTGTTCAGTGTTAATCAGTGAGACTCCCACAGGGTTCAGTGTTAATCAGTGAGACTCCCATAGGGTACAGTGCTAATCAGTGAGACTCCCATAGGGTTCAGTGTTAATCACTGAGAGTCCCATAGGGTTCATTGTTAATCAGTGCGACTCCCACAGGGTTCAGTGTTAATCGGTGAGACTCCCATAGGGTTCATTGTTAATGAGTGAGACTCCCACAGCGTTCAGTGTTAATCAGTGAGACTCCCACAGGGTTCAGTGTTAATCAGTGAGACTCCCATAGGGTTCAGTGTTAATCAGTGAGACTCCCACAGGGTTCAGTGTTAATCAGTGAGACTCCCACAGGGTTCAGTGTTAATCAGTGAGACTCCCATAGGGTTCAGTGTTAATCAGTGAGACTCCCACAGGGTTCAGTGTTAATCAGTGAGACTCCCACAGGGTTCAGTGTTAATCACTGAGACTCCCATAGGGTACAGTGTTAATCAGTGAGACTCCCATAGGGTTCAGTGTTAATCAGTGAGACTCCCACAGGGTTCAGTGTTAATCAGTGAGACTCCCACAGGGTTCAGTGTTAATCAGTGAGACTCCCATAGGGTTCAGTGTTAATCAGTGAGACTCCCACAGGGTTCAGTGTTAATCAGTGAGACTCCCACAGGGTTCAGTGTTAATCAGTGAGACTCCCACAGGGTTCAGTGTTAATCAGTGAGACTCCCATAGGGTTCAGTGTTAATCAGTGAGACTCCCACAGGGTTCAGTGTTAATCAGTGAGACTCCCACAGGGTTCAGTGTTAATCACTGAGACTCCCATAGGGTACAGTGTTAATCAGTGAGACTCCCATAGGGTTCAGTGTTAATCACTGAGAGTCCCATAGGGTTCATTGTTAATCAGTGCGACTCCCACAGGGTTCAGTGTTAATCAGCGAGACTCCCATAGGGTTCATTGTTAATCAGTGAGACTCCCACAGGGTTCAGTGTTAATCAGTGAGACACCCACAGGGTTCAGTGTTAATCAGTGAGACTCCCATAGGGGTCAGTGTTAATCAGTGAGACTCCCACAGGGTTCAGTGTTAATCAGTGAGACTCCCACAGGGTTCAGTGTTAAATAGTGAGACTCCCACAGGGTTCAGTGTTAATCAGTGAGACTCCCATAGGGTTCAGTGTTAATCAGTGAGACTCCCACAGGTTTCAGTGTTAATCAGTGAGACTCCCACAGGGTTCAGTGTTAATCAGTGAGACTCCCATAGGGTTCAGTGTTAATCAGTGAGACTCCCACAGGGTTCAGTGTTAATCAGTTAGACTCCCAGAGCGTTCAGTGTTAATCAGTGAGACTCCCACAGGGTTCAGTGTTAATCAGTGAGACTCCCACAGGGTTCAGTGTTAATCAGTGAGACTCCCATAGGGTTCATTGTTAATCAGTGAGACTCCCACAGGGTTCAGTGTTAATCAGTGAGACTCCCATAGGGTTCAGTGTTAATCAGTGAGACTCCCACAGGGTTCAGTGTTAATCAGTGAGACACCCACAGGGTTCAGTGTTAACCAGTGAGACTCCCATAGGGTTCACTGTTAATCAGTGAGACTCCCACAGGGTTCAGTGTTAATCAGTGAGACTCCCACAGGGTTCAGTGTTAATCAGTGAGACTCCCACAGGGTTCAGTGTTAATCAGTGAGACTCCCACAGGGTTCAGTGTTAATCACTGAGACTCCCATAGGGTTCAGTGTTAATCAGTGAGACTCCCACAGGGTTCAGTGTTAATCAGTGAGACACCCACAGGGTTCAGTGTTAATCAGTGAGACTCCCATAGGGTTCAGTGTTAATCAGTGAGACTCCCACAGGGTTCATTGTTAATCAGTGAGACTCCCACAGGGTTCAGTGTTAATCAGTGAGTCTCCAATAGGGTTCATTGTTAATCAGTGAGACTCCCACAGGGTTCAGTGTTAATCAGTGAGACTCCCATAGGGTTCAGTGTTAATCAGTGAGACTCCCACAGGGTTCAGTGTTAATCAGTGAGACTCCCATAGGGTTCAGTGTTAATCAGTGAGACTCCCACAGGTTTCAGTGTTAATCAGTGAGACTCCAATAGGGTTAAGTGTTAATCAGTGAGACTCCCATAGGGTTCAGTGTTAATCAGTGAGACTCCCTTAGGGTTTCAGTGTTAATCAGTGAGACTCCAATAGGGTTAAGTGTTAATCAGTGAGACTCCCACAGGGTTCAGTGTTAATCAGTGAGACTCCCATAGGGTTCAGTGTTAATCAGTGAGACTCCCACAGGTTTCAGTGTTAATCAGTGAGACTCCAATAGGGTTAAGTGTTAATCAGTGAGACTCCCATAGGGCTCAGTGTTAATCAGTGAGACTCCCACAGGGTTCAGTGTTAATCAATGAGACTCCCATAGGGTTCAGTGTTAATCAGTGAGACTCCCACAGGTTTCAGTGTTAATCAGTGAGACTCCAATAGGTTTAAGTGTTAATCCGTGAGACTCCCACAGGGTTCAGTATTAATCAGTGAGACTCCCATCGGGTTCAGTGTTAATCAGTGAGACTCCCACAGGTTTCAGTGTTAACCAGTGAGACTCCAATAGGGTTAAGTGTTAATCAGTGAGACTCCCACAGGGTTCAGTGTTAATCAGTGAGACTCCCTTAGGGTTCATTGTTAATTAGTGAGACTCCCTCAGGGTTCAGTGTTAATCAGTGAGACTCCCATAGGCTTCAGTGTTAATCAGTGAGACTCCCACAGGGTTCAGTGTTAATCAGTGAGACTCCCACAGGGTTCAGTGTTAATCAATGAGACTCCCACAGGGTTCAGTGTTAATCAGTAAGACTCCCATAGGGTTCAGTGTTAATCAGTGAGACTCCCATAGGGTTCAGTATTAATCAGTGAGACTCCCACAGGGTTCAGTGTTAATCAAGTGACACTCCCACAGTGTTCAGTGTTAATCAGTGAGACTCCCACAGGGTTCAGTGTTAATGAGTGAGACTCCCATAGGGTTAAGTGTTAATCAGTGAGACCCCCATAGGGTTCTGTGTCAATCAGTGAGACTCCCATAGGTTTCAGTGTTAATCAGTGAGACTCCCACAGGGTTCAGTGTTAATCAGTGAGACTCCCATAGGGTTCATTCTTAATCAGTGAGACTCCCACAGGGTTCAGTGTTAATCAGTGAGACTCCCATGGGGTTCAGTGTTAATCAGTGAGACTCCCATAGGGTTCAGTGTTAATCAGTGAGACTCCCACAGGGTTCAGTGTTCATCAGTGAGACTCCCACAGGGTTCAGGGTTCATCAGTGAGACACCCACAGGGTTGAGTGTTAATCAGTGAGACTTCCACAGGGTTCAGTGTTAATCAGTGAGACTCCCATAGGGTTCAGTGTTAATCAGTGAGACTCCCATAGGGTTCAGTGTTAATCAGTGAGACTCCCACAGGGTTCTGTGTTAATCAGTGAGACTCCCACAGGGTTCAGTGTTAATTAGTGAGACTTCCATAGGGTTCAGTGTTAATCAGTGAGACTCCCACAGGGTTCAGTGTTAATCAGTGAGACTCCCACAGGGTTCAGTGTTAATCAGTGAGACTCCCACAGGGTTCAGTGTTAATCAGTGTTAATCAGTGAGACTCCCATAGGGTACAGTGTTAATCAGTGATACTCCCATAGGGTTCAGTGTTAATCACTGAGAGTCCCATAGGGTTCATTGTTAATCAGTGCGACTCCCACAGGGTTCAGTGTTAATCAGTGAGACTCCCATAGGGTTCATTGTTAATCAGTGAGACTCCCACAGGGTTCAGTGTTAATCAGTGAGACTCCCTTAGGGTTCAGTGTTAATTAGTGAGACTCCCTCAGGGTTCAGTGTTAATCAGTGAGACTCCCATAGGGTTAAGTGTTAATCAGTGAGACTCCCATGGGGTTCAGTGTTAATCAGTGAGACTCCCATAGGCATCAGTGTTAATCAGTGAGACTCCCACAGGGTTCAGTGTTAATCAGTGAGACTCCCACAGGGTTCAGTGTTAATCAGTGAGACTCCCACAGGGTTCAGTGTTAATCAGTAAGACTCCCATAGGGTTCAGTGTTAATCAGTGAGACTCCCATAGGGTTCAGTGTTAATCAGTGAGACTCCCACAGGGTTCAGTGTTAAACAAGTGACACTCCCACAGTGTTCAGTGTTAATCAGTGAGACTCCCACAGGGTTCAGTGTTAATGAGTGAGACTCCCATAGGGTTAAGTGTTAATCAGTGAGACTCCCATAGGGTTCTGTGTCAATCAGTGAGACTCCCATAGGTTTCAGTGTTAATCAGTGAGACTCCCACAGGGATCAGTGTTAATCAGTGAGACTCCCATAGGGTTCATTCTTAATCAGTGAGACTCCCACAGGGTTCAGTGTTAATCAGTGAGACTCCCATGGGGTTCAGTGTTAATTAGTGAGACTCCCATAGGGTTCAGTGTTAATCAGTGAGACTCCCACAGGGTTCAGTGTTCATCAGTGAGACTCCCACAGGGTTCAGGGTTCATCAGTGAGACTCCCACAGGGTTGAGTGTTAATCAGTGAGACTTCCACAGGGTTCAGTGTTAATCAGTGAGACTCCCATAGGGTTCAGTGTTAATCAGTGAGACTCCCATAGGGTTCAGTGTTAATCAGTGAGACTCCCACAGGGTTCAGTGTTAATTAGTGAGACTCCCATAGGGTTCAGTGTTAATCAGTGAGACTCCCACAGGGTTCAGTGTTAATCAGTGAGACTCCCACAGGGATCAGTGTTAATCAGTGAGACTCCCACAGGGTTCAGTGTTAATCAGTGTTAATCAGTGAGACTCCCATAGGGTACAGTGTTAATCAGTGATACTCCCATAGGGTTCAGTGTTAATCACTGAGAGTCCCATAGGGTTCATTGTTAATCAGTGCGACTCCCACAGGGTTCAGTGTTAAACAAGTGACACTCCCACAGTGTTCAGTGTTAATCAGTGAGACTCCCACAGGGTTCAGTGTTAATGAGTGAGACTCCCATAGGGTTAAGTGTTAATCAGTGAGACTCCCATAGGGTTCTGTGTCAATCAGTGAGACTCCCATAGGTTTCAGTGTTAATCAGTGAGACTCCCACAGGGATCAGTGTTAATCAGTGAGACTCCCATAGGGTTCATTCTTAATCAGTGAGACTCCCACAGGGTTCAGTGTTAATCAGTGAGACTCCCATGGGGTTCAGTGTTAATTAGTGAGACTCCCATAGGGTTCAGTGTTAATCAGTGAGACTCCCACAGGGTTCAGTGTTCATCAGTGAGACTCCCACAGGGTTCAGGGTTCATCAGTGAGACTCCCACAGGGTTGAGTGTTAATCAGTGAGACTTCCACAGGGTTCAGTGTTAATCAGTGAGACTCCCATAGGGTTCAGTGTTAATCAGTGAGACTCCCATAGGGTTCAGTGTTAATCAGTGAGACTCCCACAGGGTTCTGTGTTAATCAGTGAGACTCCCACAGGGTTCAGTGTTAATTAGTGAGACTCCCATAGGGTTCAGTGTTAATCAGTGAGACTCCCACAGGGTTCAGTGTTAATCAGTGAGACTCCCACAGGGATCAGTGTTAATCAGTGAGACTCCCACAGGGTTCAGTGTTAATCAGTGTTAATCAGTGAGACTCCCATAGGGTACAGTGTTAATCAGTGATACTCCCATAGGGTCCAGTGTTAATCACTGAGAGTCCCATAGGGTTCATTGTTAATCAGTGCGACTCCCACAGGGTTCAGTGTTAATCAGTGAGACTCCCATAGGGTTCATTGTTAATCAGTGAGACTCCCACAGGGTTCAGTGTTAAACAAGTGACACTCCCACAGTGTTCAGTGTTAATCAGTGAGACTCCCACAGGGTTCAGTGTTAATGAGTGAGACTCCCATAGGGTTAAGTGTTAATCAGTGAGACTCCCATAGGGTTCTGTGTCAATCAGTGAGACTCCCATAGGTTTCAGTGTTAATCAGTGAGACTCCCACAGGGATCAGTGTTAATCAGTGAGACTCCCATAGGGTTCATTCTTAATCAGTGAGACTCCCATAGGGTTCATTGTTAATCAGTGCGACTCCCACAGGGTTCAGTGTTAATCAGTGAGACTCCCATAGGGTTCATTGTTAATCAGTGCGACTCCCACAGGGTTCAGTGTTAAACAAGTGACACTCCCACAGTGTTCAGTGTTAATCAGTGAGACTCCCACAGGGTTCAGTGTTAATGAGTGAGACTCCCATAGGGTTAAGTGTTAATCAGTGAGACTCCCATAGGGTTCTGTGTCAATCAGTGAGACTCCCATAGGTTTCAGTGTTAATCAGTGAGACTCCCACAGGGATCAGTGTTAATCAGTGAGACTCCCATAGGGTTCATTCTTAATCAGTGAGACTCCCACAGGGTTCAGTGTTAATCAGTGAGACTCCCATGGGGTTCAGTGTTAATTAGTGAGACTCCCATAGGGTTCAGTGTTAATCAGTGAGACTCCCACAGGGTTCAGTGTTCATCAGTGAGACTCCCACAGGGTTCAGGGTTCATCAGTGAGACTCCCACAGGGTTGAGTGTTAATCAGTGAGACTTCCACAGGGTTCAGTGTTAATCAGTGAGACTCCCATAGGGTTCAGTGTTAATCAGTGAGACTCCCATAGGGTTCAGTGTTAATCAGTGAGACTCCCACAGGGTTCTGTGTTAATCAGTGAGACTCCCACAGGGTTCAGTGTTAATTAGTGAGACTCCCATAGGGTTCAGTGTTAATCAGTGAGACTCCCACAGGGTTCAGTGTTAATCAGTGAGACTCCCACAGGGATCAGTGTTAATCAGTGAGACTCCCACAGGGTTCAGTGTTAATCAGTGTTAATCAGTGAGACTCCCATAGGGTACAGTGTTAATCAGTGATACTCCCATAGGGTCCAGTGTTAATCACTGAGAGTCCCATAGGGTTCATTGTTAATCAGTGCGACTCCCACAGGGTTCAGTGTTAATCAGTGAGACTCCCATAGGGTTCATTGTTAATCAGTGAGACTCCCACAGGGTTCAGTGTTAATCAGTGAGACTCCCTTAGGGTTCAGTGTTAATTAGTGAGACTCCCTCAGGGTTCAGTGTTAATCAGTGAGACTCCCATAGGGTTAAGTGTTAATCAGTGAGACTCCCATGGGGTTCAGTGTTAATCAGTGAGACTCCCATAGGCTTCAGTGTTAATCAGTGAGACTCCCACAGGGTTCAGTGTTAATCAGTGAGACTCCCACAGGGTTCAGTGTTAATCAGTGAGACTCCCACAGGGTTCAGTGTTAATCAGTAAGACTCCCATAGGGTTCAGTGTTAATCAGTGAGACTCCCATAGTGTTCAGTGTTAATCAGTGAGACTCCCACAGGGTTCAGTGTTAATCAAGTGACACTCCCACAGTGTTCAGTGTTAATCAGTGAGACTCCCACAGGGTTCAGTGTTAATGAGTGAGACTCCCATAGGGTTAAGTGTTAATCAGTGAGACTCCCATAGGGTTCAGTGTTAATCAGTGAGACTCCCATAGGTTTCAGTGTTAATCAGTGAGACTCCCACAGGGTTCAGTGTTAATCAGTGAGACTCCCATAGGGTTCATTCTTAATCAGTGAGACTCCCACAGGGTTCAGTGTTAATCAGTGAGACTCCCATGGGGTTCAGTGTTAATCAGTGAGACTCCCATAGGGTTCAGTGTTAATCAGTGAGACTCCCACAGGGTTCAGGGTTCATCAGTGAGACTCCCACAGGGATCAGGGTTCATCTGTGAGACTCCCACAGGGTTGAGTGTTAATCAGTGAGACTTCCACAGGGTTCAGTGTTAATCAGTGAGACTCCCATAGGGGTCAGTGTTAATCAGTGAGACTCCCATAGGGTTCAGTGTTAATCAGTGAGACTCCCACATGGTTCAGTGTTAATCAGTGAGACTTCCACAGGGTTCAGTGTTAATCAGTGAGACTCCCACAGGGTTCAGTGTTAATCAGTCTTAATCACTGAGACTCCCATAGGGTACAGTGTTAATCAGTGAGACTCCCATAGGGTTCAGTGTTAATCACTGAGAGTCCCATAGAGTTCATTGTTAATCAGTGCGACTCCCACAGGGTTCAGTGTTAATCAGTGAGACTCCCATAGGGTTCATTGTTAATCAGTGAGACTCCCACAGGGTTCAGTGTTAATCAGTGAGACTCCCACAGGGTTCAGTGTTAATCAGTGAGACTCCCATAGGGTTCAGTGTTAATCAGTGAGACTCCCACAGGGTTCAGTGTTAAATAGTGAGACTCCCACAGGGTTCAGTGTTAATCAGTGAGACTCCCATAGGGTTCAGGGTTAATCAGTGAGACTCCCACAGGGTTCAGTGTTAATCAGTGAGACTCCCACAGGGTTCAGTGTTAATCACTGAGACTCCCATAGGGTACAGTGTTAATCAGTGAGACTCCCATAGGGTTCAGTGTTAATCATTGAGACTCCCACAGGGTTCAGTGTTAATCAGTGAGACTCCCATAGGGTTCAGTGTTAATCAGTGAGACTCCCATAGGGTTCAGAGTTGATCAGTGAGAATCCCACAGGGTTCAGTGTTAATCAGTGAGACTCCCACAGGGTTCATTGTTAATCAGTGAGACTCCCACGGGGTTCAGTGTTAATCAGTGAGACTCCCACAGGGTTCAGGGTTCATCAGTGAGACTCCCACAGGGTTCAGTGTTAATCAGTGAGACTCCCATAGGGTTCTTTGTTAATCAGTGAGACTCCCATAGGGTTCAGTGTTAATCAGTGAGACTCCCATAGGGTTCAGTGTTAATCAGTGAGACTCCCACAGGGTTCAGTGTTAATCAGTGAGACTCCCACAGGGTTCAGTATTAATCAGTGAGACACCCACAGGGTTCAGTGTTAACCAGTGAGACTCCCATAGGGTTCAGTGTTAATCAGTGATACTCCCATAGGGTTCAGTGTTAATCACTGAGAGTCCCATAGGGTTCATTGTTAATCAGTGCGACTCCCACAGGGTTCAGTGTTAATCAGTGAGACTCCCATAGGGTTCATTGTTAATCAGTGAGACTCCCACAGGGTTCAGTGTTAATCAGTGAGACTCCCTTAGGGTTCAGTGTTAATTAGTGAGACTCCCTCAGGGTTCAGTGTTAATCAGTGAGACTCCCATAGGGTTAAGTGTTAATCAGTGAAACTCCCATGGGGTTCAGTGTTAATCAGTGATACTCCCATAGGGT
Organism: Petromyzon marinus; assembly: GCF_048934315.1. Lineage (NCBI taxonomy): Eukaryota > Metazoa > Chordata > Hyperoartia > Petromyzontiformes > Petromyzontidae > Petromyzon > Petromyzon marinus. Next base: position 645,650 of record NW_027423080.1, on the reverse strand, counting down.
TCAGTGTTAATCACTGAGAGTCCCATAGGGTTCATTGTTAATCAGTGCGACTCCCACAGGGTTCAGTGTTAATCAGTGAGACTCCCATAGGGTTCATTGTTAATCAGTGAGACTCCCACAGGGTTCAGTGTTAATCAGTGAGACTCCCTTAGGGTTCAGTGTTAATTAGTGAGACTCCCTCAGGGTTCAGTGTTAATCAGTGAGACTCCCATAGGGTTAAGTGTTAATCAGTGAGACTCCCATGGGGTTCAGTGTTAATCAGTGAGACTCCCATAGGCTTCAGTGTTAATCAGTGAGACTCCCACAGGGTTCAGTGTTAATCAGTGAGACTCCCACAGGGTGCAGTGTTAATCAGTGAGACTCCCACAGGGTTCAGTGTTAATCATTAAGACTCCCATAGGGTTCAGTGTTAATCAGTGAGACTCCCATAGGGTTCAGTGTTAATCAGTGAGACTCCCACAGGGTTCAGTGTTAATCAAGTGACACTCCCACAGTGTTCAGTGTTAATCAGTGAGACTCCCACAGGGTTCAGTGTTAATGAGTGAGACTCCCATAGGGTTAAGTGTTAATCAGTGAGACTCCCATAGGGTTCAGTGTTAATCAGTGAGACTCCCATAGGTTTCAGTGTTAATCAGTGAGACTCCCACAGGGTTCAGTGTTAATCAGTGAGACTCCCATAGGGTTCATTCTTAATCAGTGAGACTCCCACAGGGTTCAGTGTTAATCAGTGAGACTCCCATGGGGTTCAGTGTTAATCAGTGAGACTCCCATAGGGTTCAATGTTAATCACTGAGACTCCCACAGGGTTCAGGGTTCATCAGTGAGACTCCCACAGGGTTCAGGGTTCATCAGTGAGACTCCCACAGGGTTGAGTGTTAATCAGTGAGACTTCCACAGGGTTCAGTGTTAATCAGTGAGACTCCCATAGGGGTCAGTGTTAATCAGTGAGACTCCCATAGGGTTCAGTGTTAATCAGTGAGACTCCCACATGGTTCAGTGTTAATCAGTGAGACTTCCACAGGGTTCAGTGTTAATCAGTGAGACTCCCACAGGGTTCAGTGTTAATCAGTCTTAATCAGTGAGACTCCCATAGGGTACAGTGTTAATCAGTGAGACTCCCATAGGGTTCAGTGTTAATCACTGAGAGTCCCATAGAGTTCATTGTTAATCAGTGCGACTCCCACAGGGTTCAGTGTTAATCAGTGAGACTCCCATAGGGTTCATTGTTAATCAGTGAGACTCCCACAGGGTTCAGTGTTAATCAGTGAGACTCCCACAGGGTTCAGTGTTAATCAGTGAGACTCCCATAGGGTTCAGTGTTAATCAGTGAGACTCCCACAGGGTTCAGTGTTAAATAGTGAGACTCCCACAGGGTTCAGTGTTAATCAGTGAGACTCCCATAGGGTTCAGTGTTAATCAGTGAGACTCCCACAGGGTTCAGTGTTAATCAGTGAGACTCCCACAGGGTTCAGTGTTAATCACTGAGACTCCCATAGGGTACAGTGTTAATCAGTGAGACTCCCATAGGGTTCAGTGTTAATCAGTGAGACTCCCACAGGGTTCAGTGTTAATCAGTGAGACTCCCATAGGGTTCAGTGTTAATCAGTGAGACTCCCATAGGGTTCAGAGTTGATCAGTGAGAATCCCACAGGGTTCAGTGTTAATCAGTGAGACTCCCACAGGGTTCATTGTTAATCAGTGAGACTCCCACGGGGTTCAGTGTTAATCAGTGAGACTCCCACAGGGTTCAGGGTTCATCAGTGAGACTCCCACAGGGTTCAGTGTTAATCAGTGAGACTCCCATAGGGTTCTTTGTTAATCAGTGAGACTCCCATAGGGTTCAGTGTTAATCAGTGAGACTCCCATAGGGTTCAGTGTTAATCAGTGAGACTCCCACAGGGTTCAGTGTTAATCAGTGAGACTCCCACAGGGTTCAGTATTAATCAGTGAGACACCCACAGGGTTCAGTGTTAACCAGTGAGACTCCCATAGGGTTCAGTGTTAATCAGTGAGACTCCCACAGGGTTCAGTGTTAATCAGTGAGACTCCCACAGGGTTCAGTGTTAATCACTGAGACTCCCATAGGGTTCAGTGTTAATCAGTGAGACTCCCACAGGGTTCAGTGTTAATCAGTGAGACACCCACAGGGTTCAGTGTTAATCAGTGAGACTCCCATAGGGTTCAGTGTTAATCAGTGAGACTCCCACAGGGTTCAGTGTTAATCAGTGAGACTCCCACAGGGTTCAGTATTAATCAGTGAGACACCCACAGGGTTCAGTGTTAACCAGTGAGACTCCCATAGGGTTCAGTGTTAATCAGTGATACTCCCATAGGGTTCAGTGTTAATCACTGAGAGTCCCATAGGGTTCATTGTTAATCAGTGCGACTCCCACAGGGTTCAGTGTTAATCAGTGAGACTCCCATAGGGTTCATTGTTAATCAGTGAGACTCCCACAGGGTTCAGTGTTAATCAGTGAGACTCCCTTAGGGTTCAGTGTTAATTAGTGAGACTCCCTCAGGGTTCAGTGTTAATCAGTGAGACTCCCATAGGGTTAAGTGTTAATCAGTGAAACTCCCATGGGGTTCAGTGTTAATCAGTGATACTCCCATAGGGTTCAGTGTTAATCACTGAGAGTCCCATAGGGTTCATTGTTAATCAGTGCGACTCCCACAGGGTTCAGTGTTAATCAGTGAGACTCCCATAGGGTTCATTGTTAATCAGTGAGACTCCCACAGGGTTCAGTGTTAATCAGTGAGACTCCCTTAGGGTTCAGTGTTAATTAGTGAGACTCCCTCAGGGTTCAGTGTTAATCAGTGAGACTCCCATAGGGTTAAGTGTTAATCAGTGAGACTCCCATGGGGTTCAGTGTTAATCAGTGAGACTCCCATAGGCTTCAGTGTTAATCAGTGAGACTCCCACAGGGTTCAGTGTTAATCAGTGAGACTCCCACAGGGTGCAGTGTTAATCAGTGAGACTCCCACAGGGTTCAGTGTTAATCATTAAGACTCCCATAGGGTTCAGTGTTAATCAGTGAGACTCCCATAGGGTTCAGTGTTAATCAGTGAGACTCCCACAGGGTTCAGTGTTAATCAAGTGACACTCCCACAGTGTTCAGTGTTAATCAGTGAGACTCCCACAGGGTTCAGTGTTAATGAGTGAGACTCCCATAGGGTTAAGTGTTAATCAGTGAGACTCCCATAGGGTTCAGTGTTAATCAGTGAGACTCCCATAGGTTTCAGTGTTAATCAGTGAGACTCCCACAGGGTTCAGTGTTAATCAGTGAGACTCCCATAGGGTTCATTCTTAATCAGTGAGACTCCCACAGGGTTCAGTGTTAATCAGTGAGACTCCCATGGGGTTCAGTGTTAATCAGTGAGACTCCCATAGGGTTCAATGTTAATCACTGAGACTCCCACAGGGTTCAGGGTTCATCAGTGAGACTCCCACAGGGTTCAGGGTTCATCAGTGAGACTCCCACAGGGTTGAGTGTTAATCAGTGAGACTTCCACAGGGTTCAGTGTTAATCAGTGAGACTCCCATAGGGGTCAGTGTTAATCAGTGAGACTCCCATAGGGTTCAGTGTTAATCAGTGAGACTCCCACATGGTTCAGTGTTAATCAGTGAGACTTCCACAGGGTTCAGTGTTAATCAGTGAGACTCCCACAGGGTTCAGTGTTAATCAGTCTTAATCAGTGAGACTCCCATAGGGTACAGTGTTAATCAGTGAGACTCCCATAGGGTTCAGTGTTAATCACTGAGAGTCCCATAGAGTTCATTGTTAATCAGTGCGACTCCCACAGGGTTCAGTGTTAATCAGTGAGACTCCCATAGGGTTCATTGTTAATCAGTGAGACTCCCACAGGGTTCAGTGTTAATCAGTGAGACTCCCACAGGGTTCAGTGTTAATCAGTGAGACTCCCATAGGGTTCAGTGTTAATCAGTGAGACTCCCACAGGGTTCAGTGTTAAATAGTGAGACTCCCACAGGGTTCAGTGTTAATCAGTGAGACTCCCATAGGGTTCAGTGTTAATCAGTGAGACTCCCACAGGGTTCAGTGTTAATCAGTGAGACTCCCACAGGGTTCAGTGTTAATCACTGAGACTCCCATAGGGTACAGTGTTAATCAGTGAGACTCCCATAGGGTTCAGTGTTAATCAGTGAGACTCCCACAGGGTTCAGTGTTAATCAGTGAGACTCCCATAGGGTTCAGTGTTAATCAGTGAGACTCCCATAGGGTTCAGAGTTGATCAGTGAGAATCCCACAGGGTTCAGTGTTAATCAGTGAGACTCCCACAGGGTTCATTGTTAATCAGTGAGACTCCCACGGGGTTCAGTGTTAATCAGTGAGACTCCCACAGGGTTCAGGGTTCATCAGTGAGACTCCCACAGGGTTCAGTGTTAATCAGTGAGACTCCCATAGGGTTCTTTGTTAATCAGTGAGACTCCCATAGGGTTCAGTGTTAATCAGTGAGACTCCCATAGGGTTCAGTGTTAATCAGTGAGACTCCCACAGGGTTCAGTGTTAATCAGTGAGACTCCCACAGGGTTCAGTATTAATCAGTGAGACACCCACAGGGTTCAGTGTTAACCAGTGAGACTCCCATAGGGTTCAGTGTTAATCAGTGAGACTCCCACAGGGTTCAGTGTTAATCAGTGAGACTCCCACAGGGTTCAGTGTTAATCACTGAGACTCCCATAGGGTTCAGTGTTAATCAGTGAGACTCCCACAGGGTTCAGTGTTAATCAGTGAGACACCCACAGGGTTCAGTGTTAATCAGTGAGACTCCCATAGGGTTCAGTGTTAATCAGTGAGACTCCCACAGGGTTCATTGTTAATCAGTGAGACTCCCACAGGGTTCAGTGTTAATCAGTGAGTCTCCAATAGGGTTCATTGTTAATCAGTGAGACTTCCACAGGGTTCAGTGTTAATCAGTGAGACTCCCATAGGGTTCAGTGTTAATCAGTGAGACTCCCACAGGGTTCAGTGTTAATCAGTGAGACTCCCATAGGGTTCAGTGTTAATCAGTGAGACTCCCACAGGTTTCAGTGTTAATCAGTGAGACTCCAATAGGGTTAAGTGTTAATCAGTGAGACTCCCATAGGGTTCAGTGTTAATCAGTGAGACTCCCTTAGGGTTTCAGTGTTAATCAGTGAGACTCCAATAGGGTTAAGTGTTAATCAGTGAGACTCCCACAGGGTTCAGTGTTAATCAGTGAGACTCCCATAGGGTTCAGTGTTAATCAGTGAGACTCCCACAGGTTTCAGTGTTAATCAGTGAGACTCCAATAGGGTTAAGTGTTAATCAGTGAGACTCCCATAGGGCTCAGTGTAATCAGTGAGACTCCCACAGGGTTCAGTGTTAATCAGTGAGACTCCCACAGGGTTCAGGGTTCATCAGTGAGACTCCCACAGGGTTCAGTGTTAATCAGTGAGACTCCCATAGGGTTCAGTGTTAATCAGTGAGACTCCCACAGGGTTCAGTGTTAATCAGTGAGACACCCACAGGGTTCAGTGTTAATCAGTGAGACTCCCATAGGGTTCAGTGTTAATCAGTGAGACTCCCACAGGGTTCATTGTTAATCAGTGAGACTCCCACAGGGTTCAGTGTTAATCAGTGAGTCTCCAATAGGGTTCATTGTTAATCAGTGAGACTCCCACAGGGTTCAGTGTTAATCAGTGAGACTCCCATAGGGTTCAGTGTTAATCAGTGAGACTCCCACAGGGTTCAGTGTTAATCAGTGAAACTCCCATAGGGTTCAGTGTTAATCAGTGAGACTCCCACAGGTTTCAGTGTTAATCAGTGAGAATCCAATTGGGTTAAGTGTTAATCAGTGAGACTCCCATAGGGTTCAGTGTTAATCAGTGAGACTCCCTTAGGGTTTCAGTGTTAATCAGTGAGACTCCCATAGGGTTCAGTGTTAATCAGTGAGACTCCCACAGGTTTCAGTGTTAATCAGTGAGACTCCCACAGGGTTCAGTGTTAATCAGTGAGACACCCACAGGGTTCAGTGTTAATCAGTGAGACTCCCATAGGGTTCAGTGTTAATCAGTGAGACTCCCACAGGGTTCATTGTTAATCAGTGAGACTCCCACAGGGTTCAGTGTTAATCAGTGAGTCTCCAATAGGGTTCATTGTTAATCAGTGAGACTTCCACAGGGTTCAGTGTTAATCAGTGAGACTCCCATAGGGTTCAGTGTTAATCAGTGAGACTCCCACAGGGTTCAGTGTTAATCAGTGAGACTCCCATAGGGTTCAGTGTTAATCAGTGAGACTCCCACAGGTTTCAGTGTTAATCAGTGAGACTCCAATAGGGTTAAGTGTTAATCAGTGAGACTCCCATAGGGTTCAGTGTTAATCAGTGAGACTCCCTTAGGGTTTCAGTGTTAATCAGTGAGACTCCAATAGGGTTAAGTGTTAATCAGTGAGACTCCCACAGGGTTCAGTGTTAATCAGTGAGACTCCCATAGGGTTCAGTGTTAATCAGTGAGACTCCCACAGGTTTCAGTGTTAATCAGTGAGACTCCAATAGGGTTAAGTGTTAATCAGTGAGACTCCCATAGGGCTCAGTGTAATCAGTGAGACTCCCACAGGGTTCAGTGTTAATCAGTGAGACTCCCACAGGGTTCAGGGTTCATCAGTGAGACTCCCACAGGGTTCAGTGTTAATCAGTGAGACTCCCATAGGGTTCAGTGTTAATCAGTGAGACTCCCACAGGGTTCAGTGTTAATCAGTGAGACACCCACAGGGTTCAGTGTTAATCAGTGAGACTCCCATAGGGTTCAGTGTTAATCAGTGAGACTCCCACAGGGTTCATTGTTAATCAGTGAGACTCCCACAGGGTTCAGTGTTAATCAGTGAGTCTCCAATAGGGTTCATTGTTAATCAGTGAGACTCCCACAGGGTTCAGTGTTAATCAGTGAGACTCCCATAGGGTTCAGTGTTAATCAGTGAGACTCCCACAGGGTTCAGTGTTAATCAGTGAAACTCCCATAGGGTTCAGTGTTAATCAGTGAGACTCCCACAGGTTTCAGTGTTAATCAGTGAGAATCCAATAGGGTTAAGTGTTAATCAGTGAGACTCCCATAGGGTTCAGTGTTAATCAGTGAGACTCCCTTAGGGTTTCAGTGTTAATCAGTGAGACTCCCATAGGGTTCAGTGTTAATCAGTGAGACTCCCACAGGTTTCAGTGTTAATCAGTGAGACTCCCATAGGGTTCAGTGTTAATCAGTGAGACTCCCACAGGTTTCAGTGTTAATCAGTGAGACTCCCACAGGGTTCAATGTTAATCAGTGAGACTCCCTTAGGGTTCAGTGTTAATTAGTGAGACTCCCACAGGGTTCAGTGTTAATCAGTGAGACTCCCATAGGGTTAAGTGTTAATCATTGAGACTCCCATGGGGTTCAGTGTTAATCAGTGAGACTCCCATAGGCTTCAGTGTTAATCAGTGAGACTCCCACAGGGTTCAGTGTTAATCAGTGAGACTCCCACAGGGTTCAGTGTTAATCAGTGAGACTCCCACAGGGTTCAGTGTTAATCAGTAAGACTCCCATAGGTTTCAGTGTTACTCAGTGAGACTCCCATAGGGTTCAGTGTTAATCAGTGAGACTCCCACAGGGTTCAGTGTTAATCAAGTGACACTCCCACAGTGTTCAGTGTTAATCAGTGAGACTCCCACAGGGTTCAGTGTTAATGAGTGAGACTCCCATAGGGTTAAGTGTTAATCAGTGAGACTCCCATAGGGTTCAGTGTTAATCAGTGAGACTCCCATAGGGTTCAGTGTTAATCAGTGAGACTCCCACAGGGTTCAGTGTTAATCAGTGACACTCCCATAGGGTTCATTCTTAAACAGTGAGACTCCCACAGGGTTCAGTGTTAATCAGTGAGACTCCCATGGGGTTCAGTGTTAATCAGTGAGACTCCCATAGGGTTCAGTGTTAATCAGTGAGACTCACACAGGGTTCAGGGTTCATCAGTGAGACTCCCACAGGGTTCAGGGTTCATCAGTGAGACTCCCACAGGGTTGAGTGTTAATCAGTGAGACTTCCACAGGGTTCAGTGTTAATCAGTGAGACTCCCATAGGGTTCAGTGTTAATCAGTGAGACTCCCATAGGGTTCAGTGTTAATCAGTGAGACTCCCACAGGGTTCTGTGTTAATCAGTGAGACTCCCACAGGGTTCAGTGTTAATTAGTGAGACTCCCATAGGGTTCAGTGTAATCAGTGAGACTCCCACAGGGTTCAGTGTTAATCAGTGAGACTCCCACCGGGTTCAGTGTTAATCAGTGAGACTCCCACAGGGTTCAGTGTTAATCAGTGAGACTCCCACAGGGTTCAGTGTTAATCACTGAGACTCCCATAGGGTACAGTGTTAATCAGTGAGACTCCCATAGGGTTCAGTGTTAATCAGTGAGACTCCCATAGGGTTCATTGTTAATCAGTGAGACTCCCACAGGGTTCAGTGTTAATCAGTGAGACTCCCACAGGGTTCAGTGTTAATCAGTGAGACTCCCATAGGGTTCAGTGTTAATCAGTGAGACTACCACAGGGTTTAGTGTTAATCAGTGAGACTGCCAAAGGGTTCAGTGTTAAATAGTGAGACTCCCACAGGGTTCAGTGTTAATCAGTGAGACTCCCATAGGGTTCAGTGTTAATCAGTGAGACTCCCACAGGGTTCAGTGTTAATCAGTGAGACTTCCACAGGGTTCAGTGTTAATCAGTGAGACTCCCACAGGGTTCATTGTTAAATAGTGAGACTCCCACAGGGTTCAGTGTTAATCAGTGAGACTCCCATAGGGTTCAGTGTTGATCAGTGAGACTCCCACAGGGTTCAGTGTTAATCAGTGAGACTCCCACAGGGTTCAGTGTTAATCAGTGAGACTCCCACAGGGTTCAGGGTTCATCAGTGAGACTCCCACAGGGTTCAGTGTTAATCAGTGAGACTCCCATAGGGTTCAGTGTTGATCAGTGAGACTCCCATAGGGTTCAGTGTTAATCAGTGAGACTCCCATAGGGTTCAGTGTTAATCAGTGAGACTCCCACAGGGTTCAGTGTTAATCAGTGAGACTCCCACAGGGTTCAGTGTTAATCAGTGAGACACCCACAGGGTTCAATGTTAACCAGTGAGACTCCCATAGGGTTCACTGTTAATCAGTGAGACTCCCACAGGGTTCAGTGTTAATCAGTGAGACTCCCACAGGGTTCAGTGTTAATCAGTGAGACTCCCACAGGGTTCAGTGTTAATCAGTGAGACTCCCACAGGGTTCAGTGTTAATCACTGAGACTCCCATAGGGTTCAGTGTTAATCAGTGAGACTCCCACAGGGTTCAGTGTTAATCAGTGAGACACCCACAGGGTTCAGTGTTAATCAGTGAGACTCCCATAGGGTTCAGTGTTAATCAGTGAGACTCCCACAGGGTTCATTGTTAATCAGTGAGACTCCCACAGGGTTCAGTGTTAATCAGTGAGTCTCCAATAGGGTTAATTGTTAATCAGTGAGACTCCCACAGGGTTCAGTGTTAATCAGTGAGACTCCCATATGGTTCAGTGTTAATCAGTGAGACTCCCACAGGGTTCAGTGTTAATCAGTGAGACTCCCATAGGATTCAGTGTTAATCAGTGAGACTCCCACAGGGTTCAGTGTTAATCAGTGAGACTCCCACAGGGTTCAGTGTTAATCAGTGAGACTCCCATAGGGTTCAGTGTTAATCAGTGAGACTACCACAGGGTTTAGTGTTAATCAGTGAGACTGCCAAAGGGTTCAGTGTTAAATAGTGAGACTCCCACAGGGTTCAGTGTTAATCAGTGAGACTCCCACAGGGTTCATTGTTAATCAGTGAGACTCCCACAGGGTTCAGTGTTAATCAGTGAGACTCCCACAGGGTTCAGGGTTCATCAGTGAGACTCCCACAGGGTTCAGTGTTAATCAGTGAGACTCCCATAGGGTTCAGTGTTAATCAGTGAGACTCCCATAGGGTTCAGTGTTAATCAGTGAGACTCCCATAGGGTTCAGTGTTAATCAGTGAGACTCCCACAGGGTTCAGTGTTAATCAGTGAGACTCCCACAGGGTTCAGTGTTAATCAGTGAGACACCCACAGGGTTCAGTGTTAACCAGTGAGACTCCCATAGGGTTCACTGTTAATCAGTGAGACTCCCACAGGGTTCAGTGTTAATCAGTGAGACTCCCACAGGGTTCAGTGTTAATCAGTGAGACTCCCACAGGGTTCAGTGTTAATCAGTGAGTCTCCCACAGGGTTCAGTGTTAATCACTGAGACTCCCATAGGGTTCAGTGTTAATCAGTGAGACTCCCACAGGGTTCAGTGTTAATCAGTGAGACACCCACAGGGTTCAGTGTTAATCAGTGAGACTCCCATAGGGTTCAGTGTTAATCAGTGAGACTCCCACAGGGTTCATTGTTAATCAGTGAGACTCCCACAGGGTTCAGTGTTAATCAGTGAGTCTCCAATAGGGTTCATTGTTAATCAGTGAGACTCCCACAGGGTTCAGTGTTAATCAGTGAGACTCCCATAGGGTTCAGTGTTAATCAGTGAGACTCCCACAGGGTTCAGTGTTAATCAGTGAGACTCCCATAGTATTCAGTGTTAATCAGTGAGACTCCCACAGGTTTCAGTGTTAATCAGTGAGACTCCAATAGGGTTAAGTGTTAATCAGTGAGACTCCCATAGGGTTCAGTGTTAATCAGTGAGACTCCCATAGGGTTCAGTGTTAATCAGTGAGACTCCCACAGGGTTCTGTGTTAATCAGTGAGACTCCCACAGGGTTCAGTGTTAATTAGTGAGACTCCCATAGGGTTCAGTGTAATCAGTGAGACTCCCACAGGGTTCAGTGTTAATCAGTGAGACTCCCACAGGGTTCAGTGTTAATCAGTGAGACTCCCACAGGGTTCAGTGTTAATCAGTGAGACTCCCACAGGGTTCAGTGTTAATCACTGAGACTCCCATAGGGTACAGTGTTAATCAGTGAGACTCCCATAGGGTTCAGTGTTAATCAGTGAGACTCCCATAGGGTTCAGTGTTAATCAGTGAGACTCCCATAGGGTTCAGTGTTAATCAGTGAGACTCCCACAGGGTTCTGTGTTAATCAGTGAGACTCCCACAGGGTTCAGTGTTAATTAGTGAGACTCCCATAGGGTTCAGTGTAATCAGTGAGACTCCCACAGGGTTCAGTGTTAATCAGTGAGACTCCCACAGGGTTCAGTGTTAATCAGTGAGACTCCCACAGGGTTCAGTGTTAATCAGTGAGACTCCCACAGGGTTCAGTGTTAATCACTGAGACTCCCATAGGGTACAGTGTTAATCAGTGAGACTCCCATAGGGTTCAGTGTTAATCAGTGAGACTCCCATAGGGTTCAGTGTTAATCAGTGAGACTCCCATAGGGTTCATTGTTAATCAGTGAGACTCCCACAGGGTTCAGTGTTAATCAGTGAGACTCCCACAGGGTTCAGTGTTAATCAGTGAGACTCCCATAGGGTTCAGTGTTAATCAGTGAGACTACCACAGGGTTTAGTGTTAATCAGTGAGACTGCCACAGGGTTCAGTGTTAAATAGTGAGACTCCCACAGGGTTCAGTGTTAATCAGTGAGACTCCCATAGGGTTCAGTGTTAATCAGTGAGACTCCCACAGGGTTCAGTGTTAATCAGTGAGACTTCCACAGGGTTCAGTGTTAATCAGTGAGACTCCCACAGGGTTCATTGTTAAATAGTGAGACTCCCACAGGGTTCAGTGTTAATCAGTGAGACTCCCATAGGGTTCAGTGTTGATCAGTGAGACTCCCACAGGGTTCAGTGTTAATCAGTGAGACTCCCACAGGGTTCATTGTTAATCAGTGAGACTCCCACAGGGTTCAGTGTTAATCAGTGAGACTCCCACAGGGTTCAGTGTTCATCATTGAGACTCCCACAGGGTTCAGTGTTAATCAGTGAGACTCCCATAGGGTTCAGTGTTAATCAGTGAGACTCCCATAGGGTTCAGTGTTAATCAGTGAGACTCCCATAGGGTTCAGTGTTAATCAGTGAGACTCCCACAGGGTTCAGTGTTAATCAGTGAGACTCCCACAGGGTTCAGTGTTAATCAGTGAGACACCCACAGGGTTCAGTGTTAACCAGTGAGACTCCCATAGGGTTCACTGTTAATCAGTGAGACTCCCACAGGGTTCAGTGTTAATCAGTGAGACTCCCACAGGGTTCAGTGTTAATCAGTGAGACTCCCACAGGGTTCAGTGTTAATCAGTGAGACTCCCACAGGGTTCAGTGTTAATCACTGAGACTCCCATAGGGTTCAGTGTTAATCAGTGAGACTCCCACAGGGTTCAGTGTTAATCAGTGAGACACCCACAGGGTTCAGTGTTAATCAGTGAGACTCCCATAGGGTTCAGTGTTAATCAGTGAGACTCCCACAGGGTTCATTGTTAATCAGTGAGACTCCCACAGGGTTCAGTGTTAATCAGTGAGTCTCCAATAGGGTTCATTGTTAATCAGTGAGACTCCCACAGGGTTCAGTGTTAATCAGTGAGACTCCCATAGGGTTCAGTGTTAATCAGTGAGACTCCCACAGGGTTCAGTGTTAATCAGTGAGACTCCCACAGGTTTCAGTGTTAATCAGTGAGTCTCCAATAGGGTTAAGTGTTAATCAGTGAGACTCCCATAGGGTTCAGTGTTAATCAGTGAGACTCCCTTAGGGTTTCAGTGTTAATCAGTGAGACTCCAATAGGGTTAAGTGTTAATCAGTGAGACTCCCACAGGGTTCAGTGTTAATCAGTGAGACTCCCATAGGGTTCAGTGTTAATCAGTGAGACTCCCACAGGTTTCAGTGTTAATCAGTGAGACTCCAATAGGGTTAAGTGTTAATCAGTGAGACTCCCACAGGGTTCAGTGTTAATCAGTGAGACTGGCTTAGGGTTCAGTGTTAATTAGTGAGACTCCCTCAGGGTTCAGTGTTAATTAGTGAGACTCCCATAGGGTTAAGTGTTAATCAGTGAGACTCCCATGGGGTTCAGTGTTAATCAGTGAGGCTCCCATAGGCTTCAGTGTTAATCAGTGAGACTCCCACAGGGTTCAGTGTTAATCAGTGAGACTCCCACAGTGTCCATGTGTTAATCAGTGAGACTCCCATAGGGTTCAGTGTTAATCAATGAGACTCCCATAGGGTTCAGTGTTAATCAGTGAGACTCCCACAGGGTTCAGTGTTAATCACTGAGACTCCCATAGGGTACAGTGTTAATCAGTGAGACTCCCATAGGGTTCAGTGTTAATCAGTGAGACTCCCATAGGGTTCAGTGTTAATCAGTGAGACTCCATAGGGTTCAGTGTTAATCAGTGAGACTCCCACAGGGTTCAGTGTTAATCAGTGAGACTCCCACAGGGTTCAGTGTTAATCAGTGAGACTCCCATAGGGTTCAGTGTTAATCAGTGAGACTACCACAGGGTTTAGTGTTAATCAGTGAGACTGCCACAGGGTTCAGTGTTAAATAGTGAGACTCCCACAGGGTTCAGTGTTAATCAGTGAGACTCCCATAGGGTTCAGTGTTAATCAGTGAGAATCCCACAGGGTTCAGTGTTAATCAGTGAGACTTCCACAGGGTTCAGTGTTAATAAGTGAGACTCCCACAGGGTTCATTGTTAAATAGTGAGACTCCCACAGGGTTCAGTGTTAATCAGTGAGTCCCATAGGGTTCAGTGTTGATCAGTGAGACTCCCACAGGGTTCAGTGTTAATCAGTGAGACTCCCACAGGGTTCATTGTTAATCAGTGAGACTCCCACAGGGTTCAGTGTTAATCAGTGAGACTCCCACAGGGTTCAGGGTTCATCAGTGAGACTCCCACAGGGTTCAGTGTTAATCAGTGAGACTCCCATAAGGTTCAGTGTTAATCAGTGAGACTCCCATAGGGTTCAGTGTTAATCAGTGAGACTCCCATAGGGTTCAGTGTTAATCAGTGAGACTCCCACAGGGTTCAGTGTTAATCAGTGAGACTCCCACAGGGTTCAGTGTTAATCAGTGAGACATCCACAGGGTTCAGTGTTAACCAGTGAGACTCCCATAGGGTTCACTGTTAATCAGTGAGACTCCCACAGGGTTCAGTGTTAATCAGTGAGACTCCCACAGGGTTCAGTGTTAATCAGTGAGACTCCCACAGGGTTCAGCGTTAATCAGTGAGACTCCCACAGGGTTCAGTGTTAATCACTGAGACTCCCATAGGGTTCAGTGTTAATCAGTGAGACTCCCACAGGGTTCAGTGTTAATCAGTGAGACACCCACAGGGTTCAGTGTTAATCAGTGAGACTCCCATAGGGTTCAGTGTTAATCAGTGAGACTCCCACAGGGTTCATTGTTAATCAGTGAGACTCCCACAGGGTTCAGTGTTAATCAGTGAGTCTCCAATAGGGTTCATTGTTAATCAGTGAGACTCCCACAGGGTTCAGTGTTAATCAGTGAGACTCCCACAGGGTTCAGTGTTAATCAGTGAGACTCCCATAGGGTTCAGTGTTAATCAGTGAGACTCCCACAGGGTTCAGTGTTAATCAGTGAGACTCCCATAGGATTCAGTGTTAATCAGTGAGACTCCCACAGGTTTCAGTGTTAATCAGAGAGACTCCCATAGGGTTCAGTGTTAATCAGTGAGACTCCCTTAGGGTTTCAGTGTTAATCAGTGAGACTCCAATAGGGTTAAGTGTTAATCAGTGAGACTCCCACAGGGTTCAGTGTTAATCAGTGAGACTCCCACAGGTTTCAGTGTTAATCAGTGAGACTCCAATAGGGTTAAGTGTTAATCAGTGAGACTCCCACAGGGTTCAGTGTTAATCAGTGAGACTCCCTTAGGGTTCAGTGTTAATTAGTGAGACTCCCTCAGGGTTCAGTGTTAATCAGTGAGACTCCCATAGGGTTAAGTGTTAATCAGTGAGACTCCCATGGGGTTCAGTGTTCATCAGTGAGACTCCCATAGGCTTCAGTGTTAATCAGTGAGACTCCCACAGGGTTCAGTGTTAATCAGTGAGACTCCCATAGGGTTCAGTGTTAATCAGTGAGACTCCCACAGGGTTCAGTGTTTATCAGTGAGACTCCCATAGGGTTCAGTGTTAATCAGTGAGTCCCCCACAAGGTTCAGTGTTAATCAGTGAGACTCCCACAGGGTTCAGTGTTAATCAGTGAGACTCCCACAGGGTTCAGTGTTAATCAGTGAGACTGCCATAGGTTTCAGTGTTAATCAGTGAGAATCCCATAGGGTTCAGTGTTAATCAGTGAGACTCCCACAGGGTTCAGTGTTAATCAGTGAGACTCCCATAGGGTTCAGTGTTAATCACTGAGACTCCAACAGGTTTCAGTGTTAATCAGTGAGACTCCAATAGGGTTAAGCGTTAATCAGTGAGACTCCCACAGGGTTCAGTGTTAATCAGTGAGACTCCCTTAGGGTTCAGTGTTAATCAGTGAGACTCCCTCAGGGTTCAGTGTTAATCAGTGAGACTCCCATAGGGTTAAGTGTTAATCAGTGAGACTCCCATGGGGTTCAGTGTTTATCAGTGAGACTCCCATAGGGTTCAGTGTTAATCAGTGAGACTCCCATAGGGTTCAGTGTTAATCAGTGAGTCCCCCACAAGGTTCAGTGTTAATCAGTGACACTCCCACAGGGTTCAGTGTTAATCAGTGAGACTCCCACAGGGTTCAGTGTTAATCAGTGAGACTGCCATAGGTTTCAGTGTTAATCAGTAAGAATCCCATAGGGTTCAGTGTTAATCAGTGAGACTCCCTCAGGGTTCAGTGTTAATCAGTGAGACTCCCATAGGGTTCAGTGTTAATCAGTGAGACTCCCACAGGGTTCAGTGTTAATCAGTGAGACTCCCTTAGGGTTCCGTGTTAATCAGTGAGACTCCCTCAGGGTTCAGTGTTAATCATTGAGACTCCCATAGGGTTAAGTGTTAATCAGTGAGACTCCCATGGGGTTCAGTGTTAATCAGTGAGACTCCCATAGGGTTAAGTGTTAATCAGTGAGACTCCCATGGGGTTCAGTGTTAATCAGTGAGACTCCCATAGGCTTCAGTGGTAATCAGTGAGACTCCCACAGGGTTCAGTGTTAATCAGTGAGACTCCCACAGGGTTCAGTGTTAATCAGTGAGACTCCCACAGGGTTCAGTGTTAATCAGTGAGACTGCCATAGGTTTCAGTGTTAATCAGTGAGAATCCCATAGGGTTCATTGTTAATCAGTGAGACTCCCACAGGGTTCAGTGTTAATCAGTGAGACTCCCATAGGGTTCAGTGTTAATCACTGAGACTCCAACAGGTTTCAGTGTTAATCAGTGAGACTCCAATAGGGTTAAGTGTTAATCAGTGAGACTCCCACAGGGTTCAGTGTTAATCAGTGAGACTCCCTTAGGGTTCCGTGTTAATCAGTGAGACTCCCTCAGGGTTCAGTGTTAATCAGTGAGACTCCCATAGAGTTAAGTGTTAATCAGTGAGACTCCCATGGGGTTCAGTGTTAATCAGTGAGACTCCCATAGGGTTAAGTTTTAATCAGTGAGACTCCCATGGGGTTCAGTGTTAATCAGTGAGACTCCCATAGGCTTCAGTGGTAATCAGTGAGACTCCCACAGGGTTCAGTGTTAATCAGTGAGACTACCACAGGGTTCAGGGTTAATCAGTGAGACTCCCACAGGGTTCAGTGTTAATCAGTGAGACTCCCACAGGTTTCAGTGTTAATCAGTGAGACTCCAATAGGGTTAAGTGTTAATCAGTGAGACTCCCACAGGGTTCAGTGTTAATCAGTGAGACTCCCTTAGGGTTCAGTGTTAATTAGTGAGACTCCCTCAGGGTTCAGTGTTAATCAGTGAGACTCCCATAGGGTTAAGTGTTAATCAGTGAGACTCCCATGGGGTTCAGTGTTCATCAGTGAGACTCCCATAGGCTTCAGTGTTAATCAGTGAGACTCCCACAGGGTTCAGTGTTAATCAGTGAGACTCCCATAGGGTTCAGTGTTAATTAGTGAGACTCCCACAGGGTTCAGTGTTTATCAGTGAGACTCCCATAGGGTTCAGTGTTAATCAGTGAGTCCCCCACAAGGTTCAGTGTTAATCAGTGAGACTCCCACAGGGTTCAGTGTTAATCAGTGAGACTCCCACAGGGTTCAGTGTTAATCAGTGAGACTGCCATAGGTTTCAGTGTTAATCAGTGAGAATCCCATAGGGTTCAGTGTTAATCAGTGAGACTCCCACAGGGTTCAGTGTTAATCAGTGAGACTCCCATAGGGTTCAGTGTTAATCACTGAGACTCCAACAGGTTTCAGTGTTAATCAGTGAGACTCCAATAGGGTTAAGTGTTAATCAGTGAGACTCCCACAGGGTTCAGTGTTAATCAGTGAGACTCCCTTAGGGTTCAGTGTTAATCAGTGAGACTCCCTCAGGGTTCAGTGTTAATCAGTGAGACTCCCATAGGGTTAAGTGTTAATCAGTGAGACTCCCATGGGGTTCAGTGTTTATCAGTGAGACTCCCATAGGGTTCAGTGTTAATCAGTGAGTCCCCCACAAGGTTCAGTGTTAATCAGTGAGACTCCCACAGGGTTCAGTGTTAATCAGTGAGACTCCCACAGGGTTCAGTGTTAATCAGTGAGACTGCCATAGGTTTCAGTGTTAATCAGTAAGAATCCCATAGGGTTCAGTGTTAATCAGTGAGACTCCCACAGGGTTCAGTGTTAATCAGTGAGACTCCCATAGGGTTCAGTGTTAATCAGTGAGACTCCCACAGGGTTCAGTGTTAATCAGTGAGACTCCCTTAGGGTTCCGTGTTAATCAGTGAGACTCCCTCAGGGTTCAGTGTTAATCAGTGAGACTCCCATAGGGTTAAGTGTTAATCAGTGAGACTCCCATGGGGTTCAGTGTTAATCAGTGAGACTCCCATAGGGTTAAGTGTTAATCAGTGAGACTCCCATGGGGTTCAGTGTTAATCAGTGAGACTCCCATAGGCTTCAGTGGTAATCAGTGAGACTCCCACAGGGTTCAGTGTTAATCAGTGAGACTCCCACAGGGTTCAGTGTTAATCAGTGAGACTCCCACAGGGTTCAGTGTTAATCAGTGAGACTGCCATAGGTTTCAGTGTTAATCAGTGAGAATCCCATAGGGTTCATTGTTAATCAGTGAGACTCCCACAGGGTTCAGTGTTAATCAGTGAGACTCCCATAGGGTTCAGTGTTAATCACTGAGACTCCAACAGGTTTCAGTGTTAATCAGTGAGACTCCAATAGGGTTAAGTGTTAATCAGTGAGACTCCCACAGGGTTCAGTGTTAATCAGTGAGACTCCCTTAGGGTTCCGTGTTAATCAGTGAGACTCCCTCAGGGTTCAGTGTTAATCAGTGAGACTCCCATAGGGTTAAGTGTTAATCAGTGAGACTCCCATGGGGTTCAGTGTTAATCAGTGAGACTCCCATAGGGTTAAGTTTTAATCAGTGAGACTCCCATGGGGTTCAGTGTTAATCAGTGAGACTCCCATAGGCTTCAGTGGTAATCAGTGAGACTCCCACAGGGTTCAGTGTTAATCAGTGAGACTACCACAGGGTTCAGGGTTAATCAGTGAGACTCCCACAGGGTTCAGTGTTAATCAGTAAGACTCCCATAGGGTTCAGTGTTAATCAGTGAGACTCCCTCAGGGTTCAGTGTTAATCAGTGAGACTCCCATAGGGTTAAGTGTTAATCAGTGAGACTCCCATGGGGTTCAGTGTTAATCAGTGAGACTCCAGCGCTGTCCTACCAGACAGTCTCGCCCCCTTCACCTGATGAAGGCCGCTTGTGTTGTGGCCGAAACGTCGTGAGAATATTATTGTGTTATTTTATTTTATCAATTTATTATTTTATTATCATTCTACGTGACTTTACCGAAAGAACCAAAGAAGATGAATCATTGCAGTCACGAAAGCTTTAAATCGAAATTCAGTGAGACTCCCATAGGGTTAAGTGTTAATCAATGAGACTCCCACAAGGTTCAGTGTTAATCAGGGAGACTCCCACAGGGTTCAGTGTTAATCAGTGAGACTCCCACAGGGTTCAGTGTTAATCAGTAAGACTCCCATAGGGTTCAGTGTTAATCAGTGAGACTCCCATAGGGTTCAGTGTTAATCAGTGAGACTCCCACAGGGTTCAGTGTTAATCAAGTGAAACTCCCACAGTGTTCAGTGTTAATCAATGAGACTCCCACAGGGTTCAGTGTTAATGAGTGAGACTCCCATAGGGTTCAGTGTTAATCAGTGAGACTCCCATAGGGTTCAGTGTTAATCAGTGAGACTCCCATAGGGTTCAGTGTAAATCAGTGAGACTCCCTCAGGGTTCAGTGTTAATCAGTGAGACTCCTTCAGGGTTCATGTGTTAATCAGTGAGACTCCCATAGGGTTCATTGTTAATCAGTGAGACTCCCACAGGATTCAGTGTTAATCATTGAGACTCCCACAGTGTTCGGTGTTAATCAGTGAGACTCCCACACTGTTCAGTGTTAATCAGTGAGACTCCCTCAGGGTTCAGTGTTAATCACTGAGACTCCCACAGGGTTCAGTGTTAATCAGTGAGACTCCCATAGGGTTCAGTGTTAATGAGTGAGAATCCCATAGAGTTCAGTGATAATCAGTGAGACTCCCACAGGGTTCAGTGTTAATCAGTGAGACTCCCATAGGGTTCAGTGTTAATCAGTGAGACTCCCACAGGTTTCAGTGTTAATCAGTGAGACTCCAATAGGGTTAAGTGTTAATCAGTGAGACTCCCATAGGGTTCAGTGTTAATCAGTGAGACTCCCTTAGGGTTTCAGTGTTAATCAGTGAGGCTCCAATAGGGTTAAGTGTTAATCAGTGAGACTCCCACAGGGTTCAGTGTTAATCAGTGAGACTCCCATAGGGTTCAGTGTTAATCAGTGAGACTCCCACAGGTTTCAGTGTTAATCAGTGAGACTCCCATAGGCTTCAGTGTTAATCAGTGAGACTCCCACAGGGTTCAGTGTTAATCAGTCAGACTCCCACAGGGTTCAGTGTTAAACAGTGAGACTCCCACAGGGTTCACTGTTAATCAGTGAGACTCCCATAGGGTTCAGTGTTAATCAGTGAGACTCCCACAGGGTTCAGTGTTTATCAGTGAGACTCCCATAGGGTTCAGTGTTAATCAGTGAGACTCCCATAGGGTTCAGTGTAAATCAGTGAGACTCCCTCAGGGTTCATTGTTAATCAGTGAGACTCCCTCAGGGTTCATGTGTTAATCAGTGAGACTCCCATAGGGTTCATTGTTAATCAGTGAGACTCCCACAGGATTCAGTGTTAATCATTGAGACTCCCACAGTGTTCGGTGTTAATCAGTGAGACTCCCACACTGTTCAGTGTTAATCAGTGAGACTCCCTCAGGGTTCAGTGTTAATCACTGAGACTCCCACAGGGTTCAGTGTTAATCAGTGAGACTCCCATAGGGTTCAGTGTTAATGAGTGAGAATCCCATAGAGTTCAGTGATAATCAGTGAGACTCCCACAGGGTTCAGTGTTAATCAGTGAGACTCCCATAGGGTTCAGTGTTAATCAGTGAGACTCCCACAGGTTTCAGTGTTAATCAGTGAGACTCCAATAGGGTTAAGTGTTAATCAGTGAGACTCCCATAGGGTTCAGTGTTAATCAGTGAGACTCCCTTAGGGTTTCAGTGTTAATCAGTGAGGCTCCAATAGGGTTAAGTGTTAATCAGTGAGACTCCCACAGGGTTCAGTGTTAATCAGTGAGACTCCCATAGGGTTCAGTGTTAATCAGTGAGACTCCCACAGGTTTCAGTGTTAATCAGTGAGACTCCCATAGGCTTCAGTGTTAATCAGTGAGACTCCCACAGGGTTCAGTGTTAATCAGTCAGACTCCCACAGGGTTCAGTGTTAAACAGTGAGACTCCCACAGGGTTCACTGTTAATCAGTGAGACTCCCATAGGGTTCAGTGTTAATCAGTGAGACTCCCACAGGGTTCAGTGTTTATCAGTGAGACTCCCATAGGGTTCAGTGTTAATCAGTGAGTCCCCCACAAGGTTCAGTGTTAATCAGTGAGACTCCCACAGGGTTCAGTGTTAATCAGTGAGACTCCCACAGGGTTCAGTGTTAATCAATGAGACTGCCATAGGTTTCAGTGTTAATCAGTGAGAATCCCATAGGGTTCAGTGTTAATCAGTGAGACTCCCACAGGGTTCAGTGTTAATCAGTGAGACTCCCATAGGGTTCAGTGTTAATCACTGAGACTCCAACAGGTTTCAGTGTTAATCAGTGAGACTCCAATAGGGTTAAGTGTTAATCAGTGAGACTCCCACAGGGTTCAATGTTAATCAGTGAGTCTCCCTTAGGGTTCAGTGTTAATCAGTGAGACTCCCTCAGGGTTCAGTGTTAATCAGTGAGACTCCCATAGGGTTAAGTGTTAATCAGTGAGACTCCCATGGGGTTCAGTGTTAATCAGTGAGACTCCCATAGGGTTAAGTGTTAATCAGTGAGACTCCCATGGGGTTCAGTGTTAATCAGTGAGACTCCCATAGGCTTCAGTGGTAATCAGTGAGACTTCCACAGGGTTCAGTGTTAATCAGTGAGACTACCACAGGGTTCAGGGTTAATCAGTGAGACTCCCACAGGGTTCAGTGTTAATCAGTAAGACTCCCATAGGGTTCAGTGTTAATCAGTGAGATTCCCTCAGGGTTCAGTGTTAATCAGTGAGACTCCCATAGGGTTCAGTGTTAATCAATGAGACTCCCATAGGGTTCAGTGTTAATCAGTGAGACTCCCACAGGTTTCAGTGTTAATCAGCGAGACTCCCTCAGGGTTCAGTGTTAATCAGTGAGACTCCCTCAGGGTTCATGTGTTAATCAGTGAGACTCCCACAGGGTTCAGTGTTAATCAGTGAGACACCCACAGGGTTCAGTGTTAATCAGTGAGACTCCCATAGGGTTCAGTGTTAATCAGTGAGACTCCCACAGGGTTCATTGTTAATCAGTGAGACTCCCACAGGGTTCAGTGTTAATCAGTGAGTCTCCAATAGGGTTCATTGTTAATCAGTGAGACTCCCACAGGGTTCAGTGTTAATCAGTGAGACTCCCACAGGGTTCAGTGTTAATCAGTGAGACTCCCATAGGGTTCAGTGTTAATCAGTGAGACTCCCACAGGGTTCAGTGTTAATCAGTGAGACTCCCATAGGATTCAGTGTTAATCAGTGAGACTCCCACAGGTTTCAGTGTTAATCAGAGAGACTCCCATAGGGTTCAGTGTTAATCAGTGAGACTCCCTTAGGGTTTCAGTGTTAATCAGTGAGACTCCAATAGGGTTAAGTGTTAATCAGTGAGACTCCCACAGGGTTCAGTGTTAATCAGTGAGACTCCCACAGGTTTCAGTGTTAATCAGTGAGACTCCAATAGGGTTAAGTGTTAATCAGTGAGACTCCCACAGGGTTCAGTGTTAATCAGTGAGACTCCCTTAGGGTTCAGTGTTAATTAGTGAGACTCCCTCAGGGTTCAGTGTTAATCAGTGAGACTCCCATAGGGTTAAGTGTTAATCAGTGAGACTCCCATGGGGTTCAGTGTTCATCAGTGAGACTCCCATAGGCTTCAGTGTTAATCAGTGAGACTCCCACAGGGTTCAGTGTTAATCAGTGAGACTCCCATAGGGTTCAGTGTTAATCAGTGAGACTCCCACAGGGTTCAGTGTTTATCAGTGAGACTCCCATAGGGTTCAGTGTTAATCAGTGAGTCCCCCACAAGGTTCAGTGTTAATCAGTGAGACTCCCACAGGGTTCAGTGTTAATCAGTGAGACTCCCACAGGGTTCAGTGTTAATCAGTGAGACTGCCATAGGTTTCAGTGTTAATCAGTGAGAATCCCATAGGGTTCAGTGTTAATCAGTGAGACTCCCACAGGGTTCAGTGTTAATCAGTGAGACTCCCATAGGGTTCAGTGTTAATCACTGAGACTCCAACAGGTTTCAGTGTTAATCAGTGAGACTCCAATAGGGTTAAGTGTTAATCAGTGAGACTCCCACAGGGTTCAGTGTTAATCAGTGAGACTCCCTTAGGGTTCAGTGTTAATCAGTAAGACTCCCTCAGGGTTCAGTGTTAATCAGTGAGACTCCCATAGGGTTAAGTGTTAATCAGTGAGACTCCCATGGGGTTCAGTGTTTATCAGTGAGACTCCCATAGGGTTCAGTGTTAATCAGTGAGTCCCCCACAAGGTTCAGTGTTAATCAGTGAGACTCCCACAGGGTTCAGTGTTAATCAGTGAGACTCCCACAGGGTTCAGTGTTAATCAGTGAGACTGCCATAGGTTTCAGTGTTAATCAGTAAGAATCCCATAGGGTTCAGTGTTAATCAGTGAGACTCCCACAGGGTTCAGTGTTAATCAGTGAGACTCCCATAGGGTTCAGTGTTAATCAGTGAGACTCCCACAGGGTTCAGTGTTAATCAGTGAGACTCCCTTAGGGTTCCGTGTTAATCAGTGAGACTCCCTCAGGGTTCAGTGTTAATCAGTGAGACTCCCATAGGGTTAAGTGTTAATCAGTGAGACTCCCATGGGGTTCAGTGTTAATCAGTGAGACTCCCATAGGGTTAAGTGTTAATCAGTGAGACTCCCATGGGGTTCAGTGTTAATCAGTGAGACTCCCATAGGCTTCAGTGGTAATCAGTGAGACTCCCACAGGGTTCAGTGTTAATCAGTGAGACTCCCACAGGGTTCAGTGTTAATCAGTGAGACTCCCACAGGGTTCAGTGTTAATCAGTGAGACTCCCACAGGGTTCAGTGTTAATCAGTGAGACTGCCATAGGTTTCAGTGTTAATCAGTGAGAATCCCATAGGGTTCAGTGTTAATCAGTGAGACTCCCACAGGGTTCAGTGTTAATCAGTGAGACTCCCATAGGGTTCAGTGTTAATCACTGAGACTCCAACAGGTTTCAGTGTTAATCAGTGAGACTCCAATAGGGTTAAGTGTTAATCAGTGAGACTCCCACAGGGTTCAGTGTTAATCAGTGAGACTCCCTTAGGGTTCAGTGTTAATCAGTAAGACTCCCTCAGGGTTCAGTGTTAATCAGTGAGACTCCCATAGGGTTAAGTGTTAATCAGTGAGACTCCCATGGGGTTCAGTGTTTATCAGTGAGACTCCCATAGGGTTCAGTGTTAATCAGTGAGTCCCCCACAAGGTTCAGTGTTAATCAGTGAGACTCCCACAGGGTTCAGTGTTAATCAGTGAGACTCCCACAGGGTTCAGTGTTAATCAGTGAGACTGCCATAGGTTTCAGTGTTAATCAGTAAGAATCCCATAGGGTTCAGTGTTAATCAGTGAGACTCCCACAGGGTTCAGTGTTAATCAGTGAGACTCCCATATGGTTCAGTGTTAATCAGTGAGACTCCCACAGGGTTCAGTGTTAATCAGTGAGACTCCCTTAGGGTTCCGTGTTAATCAGTGAGACTCCCTCAGGGTTCAGTGTTAATCAGTGAGACTCCCATAGGGTTAAGTGTTAATCAGTGAGACTCCCATGGGGTTCAGTGTTAATCAGTGAGACTCCCATAGGGTTAAGTGTTAATCAGTGAGACTCCCATGGGGTTCAGTGTTAATCAGTGAGACTCCCATAGGCTTCAGTGGTAATCAGTGAGACTCCCACAGGGTTCAGTGTTAATCAGTGAGACTCCCACAGGGTTCAGTGTTAATCAGTGAGACTCCCACAGGGTTCAGTGTTAATCAGTGAGACTGCCATAGGTTTCAGTGTTAATCAGTGAGAATCCCATAGGGTTCATTGTTAATCAGTGAGACTCCCACAGGGTTCAGTGTTAATCAGTGAGACTCCCACAGGGTTCAGTGTTAATCAGTGAGACTCCCTTAGGGTTCAGTGTTAATCAGTAAGACTCCCTCAGGGTTCAGTGTTAATCAGTGAGACTCCCATAGGGTTAAGTGTTAATCAGTGAGACTCCCATGGGGTTCAGTGTTAATCAGTGAGACTCCCATAGGGTTAAGTGTTAATCAGTGAGACTCCCATGGGGTTCAGTGTTAATCAGTGAGACTCCCATAGGCTTCAGTGGTAATCAGTGAGACTCCCACAGGGTTCAGTGTTAATCAGTGAGACTACCACAGGGTTCAGGGTTAATCAGTGAGACTCCCTCAGGGTTCAGTGTTAATCAGTGAGACTCCCATAGGGTTAAGTGTTAATCAGTGAGACTCCCATGGGGTTCAGTGTTAATCAGTGAGACTCCAGCGCTGTCCTACCAGACAGTCTCGCCCCCTTCACCTGATGAAGGCCGCTTGTGTTGTGGCCGAAACGTCGTGAGAATATTATTGTGTTATTTTATTTTATCAATTTATTATTTTATTATCATTCTACGTGACTTTACCGAAAGAACCAAAGAAGATGAATCATTGCAGTCACGAAAGCTTTAAATCGAAATTCAGTGAGACTCCCATAGGCTTCAGTGTTAATCAATGAGACTCCCACAAGGTTCAGTGTTAATCAGGGAGACTCCCACAGGGTTCAGTGTTAATCAGTGAGACTCCCACAGGGTTCAGTGTTAATCAGTAAGACTCCCATAGGGTTCAGTGTTAATCAGTGAGACTCCCATAGGATTCAGTGTTAATCAGTGAGACTCCCACAGGGTTCAGTGTTAATCAAGTGACACTCCCACAGTGTTCAGTGTTAATCAATGAGACTCCCACAGGGTTCAGTGTTAATGAGTGAGACTCCCATAGGGTTCAGTGTTAATCAGTGAGACTCCCATAGGGTTCAGTGTTAATCAGTGAGACTCCCATAGGGTTCAGTGTAAATCAGTGAGACTCCCTCAGGGTTCATTGTTAATCAGTGAGACTCCCTCAGGGTTCATGTGTTAATCAGTGAGACTCCCATAGGGTTCATTGTTAATCAGTGAGACTCCCACAGGATTCAGTGTTAATCATTGAGACTCCCACAGTGTTCGGTGTTAATCAGTGAGACTCCCACACTGTTCAGTGTTAATCAGTGAGACTCCCTCAGGGTTCAGTGTTAATCACTGAGACTCCCACAGGGTTCAGTGTTAATCAGTGAGACTCCCATAGGGTTCAGTGTTAATGAGTGAGAATCCCATAGAGTTCAGTGATAATCAGTGAGACTCCCACAGGGTTCAGTGTTAATCAGTGAGACTCCCATAGGGTTCAGTGTTAATCAGTGAGACTCCCACAGGTTTCAGTGTTAATCAGTGAGACTCCAATAGGGTTAAGTGTTAATCAGTGAGACTCCCATAGGGTTCAGTGTTAATCAGTGAGACTCCCTTAGGGTTTCAGTGTTAATCAGTGAGGCTCCAATAGGGTTAAGTGTTAATCAGTGAGACTCCCACAGGGTTCAGTGTTAATCAGTGAGACTCCCATAGGGTTCAGTGTTAATCAGTGAGACTCCCACAGGTTTCAGTGTTAATCAGTGAGACTCCCATAGGCTTCAGTGTTAATCAGTGAGACTCCCACAGGGTTCAGTGTTAATCAGTCAGACTCCCACAGGGTTCAGTGTTAAACAGTGAGACTCCCACAGGGTTCACTGTTAATCAGTGAGACTCCCATAGGGTTCAGTGTTAATCAGTGAGACTCCCACAGGGTTCAGTGTTTATCAGTGAGACTCCCATGGGGTTCAGTGTTAATCAGTGAGACTCCCATAGGCTTCAGTGGTAATCAGTGAGACTCCCACAGGGTTCAGTGTTAATCAGTGAGACTCCCACAGGGTTCAGTGTTAATCAGTGAGACTCCCACAGGGTTCAGTGTTAATCAGTGAGACTGCCATAGGTTTCAGTGTTAATCAGTGAGAATCCCATAGGGTTCATTGTTAATCAGTGAGACTCCCACAGGGTTCAGTGTTAATCAGTGAGACTCCCATAGGGTTCAGTGTTAATCACTGAGACTCCAACAGGTTTCAGTGTTAATCAGTGAGACTCCAATAGGGTTAAGTGTTAATCAGTGAGACTCCCACAGGGTTCAGTGTTAATCAGTGAGACTCCCTTAGGGTTCCGTGTTAATCAGTGAGACTCCCTCAGGGTTCAGTGTTAATCAGTGAGACTCCCATAGGGTTAAGTGTTAATCAGTGAGACTCCCATGGGGTTCAGTGTTAATCAGTGAGACTCCCATAGGGTTAAGTGTTAATCAGTGAGACTCCCATGGGGTTCAGTGTTAATCAGTGAGACTCCCATAGGCTTCAGTGGTAATCAGTGAGACTCCCACAGGGTTCAGTGTTAATCAGTGAGACTACCACAGGGTTCAGGGTTAATCAGTGAGACTCCCACAGGGTTCAGTGTTAATCAGTAAGACTCCCATAGGGTTCAGTGTTAATCAGTGAGACTCCCTCAGGGTTCAGTGTTAATCAGTGAGACTCCCATAGGGTTAAGTGTTAATCAGTGAGACTCCCATGGGGTTCAGTGTTAATCAGTGAGACTCCAGCGCTGTCCTACCAGACAGTCTCGCCCCCTTCACCTGATGAAGGCCGCTTGTGTTGTGGCCGAAACGTCGTGAGAATATTATTGTGTTATTTTATTTTATCAATTTATTATTTTATTATCATTCTACGTGACTTTACCGAAAGAACCAAAGAAGATGAATCATTGCAGTCACGAAAGCTTTAAATCGAAATTCAGTGAGACTCCCATAGGCTTCAGTGTTAATCAGTGAGACTCCCACAAGGTTCAGTGTTAATCAGGGAGACTCCCACAGGGTTCAGTGTTAATCAGTGAGACTCCCACAGGGTTCAGTGTTAATCAGTAAGACTCCCATAGGGTTCAGTGTTAATCAGTGAGACTCCCATAGGGTTCAGTGTTAATCAGTGAGACTCCCACAGGGTTCAGTGTTAATCAAGTGACACTCCCACAGTGTTCAGTGTTAATCAATGAGACTCCCACAGGGTTCAGTGTTAATGAGTGAGACTCCCATAGGGTTCAGTGTTAATCAGTGAGACTCCCTCAGGGTTCAGTGTTAATCACTGAGACTCCCACAGGGTTCAGTGTTAATCAGTGAGACTCCCATAGGGTTCAGTGTTAATGAGTGAGAATCCCATAGAGTTCAGTGATAATCAGTGAGACTCCCACAGGGTTCAGTGTTAATCAGTGAGACTCCCATAGGGTTCAGTGTTAATCAGTGAGACTCCCACAGGTTTCAGTGTTAATCAGTGAGACTCCAATAGGGTTAAGTGTTAATCAGTGAGACTCCCATAGGGTTCAGTGTTAATCAGTGAGACTCCCTTAGGGTTTCAGTGTTAATCAGTGAGGCTCCAATAGGGTTAAGTGTTAATCAGTGAGACTCCCACAGGGTTCAGTGTTAATCAGTGAGACTCCCATAGGGTTCAGTGTTAATCAGTGAGACTCCCACAGGTTTCAGTGTTAATCAGTGAGACTCCCATAGGCTTCAGTGTTAATCAGTGAGACTCCCACAGGGTTCAGTGTTAATCAGTCAGACTCCCACAGGGTTCAGTGTTAAACAGTGAGACTCCCACAGGGTTCACTGTTAATCAGTGAGACTCCCATAGGGTTCAGTGTTAATCAGTGAGACTCCCACAGGGTTCAGTGTTTATCAGTGAGACTCCCATGGGGTTCAGTGTTAATCAGTGAGACTCCCATAGGCTTCAGTGGTAA